>NW_024962274.1:6747015-7347015 GCF_019238085.1 Lagopus leucura
TTTTTTTTTTTTTTTTTTTTTTTTTTTTTTTTTTTTTTTTTGTGTCTGGCTGCTAAATCTCGTTTTTCTCTCCTCCCTTAACTCCTGAATGTGTTCTTTGTTGTTGTTTTTTAGTTCTTCACTTGTTCCATGTAGTTACATTTTTGCTGTGGGTCTGCAAAGAAAGATTTGATTTTGACCTGATCCTTCTGTGAGCTTATGGCAGATCAGCATAGTGGGGGCAGTGGGCTTTTCACCTGTGAGTGCTTTCTGTTTCGTGGCATAGTACACATAAGTTGGAACCCTTGTCTGAAATCAGTGCTCATGCAACAGTAAATAGGCCAGCCAGCCTGTAGATAAGGTGTTGTTCTTGTTTTTTTTTTTTGTTGTTGCTTTTTTTTCCCTCCAGGAGTTTGAGAGTTTCCCTATGCAATGGGTTGAACTCAGAAGTTTGCATTTTTTTTTCACTTTGAGTGATTAACACTATATTTAGTTGTAAGATCAATGCAGTGCTTTGTTCACGTTTCTCAGCTGCTGAAGGCAGAGGGGTGAATTTAAGAGGCTTTAAGTTTCTGGTCAGGTGGGAAATATTCATAGAATGATTTGGGTTGAAGGGACTTTTAAGATTATGTAGATCCAACCCCCTTGCTGTAGGCAAGGACATCTTCCACTAGACCGCATTCCTCACAGCGCCATCCAGCCTGGCCTTGAACACCTCCAGGGAGGGGACATCCACAGCCTCACTGGGCAACCTGTGCCAGTGTCTCAACAGCCTGACAGTAAAGAATTTCTTCCTGATATTTAGTCTAAACCTATCTTCTTCCAGTTTAAAGCCATTTCCCCTCATCCTGATACTAAATGCCCTTATGAAAAGTGCCTCCCCAGCTTTTCTGTAGGCTCCTTTCAGGTACTGGAAGGCTGCTATCAGCTCTTCTTGGAGCGTTCTCTTCTGCAGGCTGAAGAGCACCAGCTCTCTCAGCCTGTCTTTGTAGAGGAGCTCCAGCCCTCTGATCATCTTTGTAGCCCTCCTCTAGACCTGCTACAACAGCTCCATGTTCTTGTGTTGTTGGCCCCAGAGCTGGATATAGTACTCTAGATGGGGAAACATTAAAAAATATTGAGATTCTCTGACCAACTCTGTAACATCTTTATACATCCATTTTAATTGTGATGGATCCTGAATGAAGACAGGTGGCACCAATTCTTGTGGATCTGAGTATGAGAAGCTTGGAAAAGGAAGAAAAGCTGCTGTGATAGGAGGCTGAGATGCAGTGTTTGAGAAAGCATGTGTCATGGTTTTATGATTTTTGGTCATCAGTATTCCACACCATAACATCATGTAATGCACTGGGGGTGGGGTTTGATATCTGCCGAATGTTCGTCCGTCGGAGAAGAACTACATTTCCCCAGGAGACTTTGCGGTCAGCAAGGGGATATAACTCCAAGCAAGGTCACCTGATCCTTCTTCTTCGCCTGCTCTTCGCCGCCTGCGCTTCGCCATCTGCACTTCGCTGTCTGTACTTCAGTCACTCAACTGGACTGCACTTCTCACCCCAGCATTGTGGTGAGGTCTATACAATTCAAACAGACTCTCTCTTTCTCTCTCTCTCTCTCTCATTGTATTTTACTAATACTATATTTAGTAAAATCATTTGTTCCACCTCAGATCAGTGCTGTTGTTTTCAAGTATTTTGGGGTCCCCTGCTTCCCCTTTCCCAGAGGCGCGGATCCACAGATCCCTCCGCCCTGCTGGTCACGGAACTGGGCCGGACCAGCCCATAAACCGTTGACAGCATGTCTATTCTGACATAGGTCTGTTCTCATCTGTTTTGATTCCCTGTGTGTACTATTGAGTGGTATCAATAAGTAAGATTGATTTGTACCTGGGTAGGTTTGTAGCAGCTGTTCATGAGGGAGCCCTGTTTATAACAATGGAAAGGAAATTTCTAGGGCTGCTTATTTTAATTAGTTTGTAGCATACCTGTACTGTGAACTAAAATGGAAGTATTGAACTCATGGCAAATGCACAAGCTTTTTCTTGAGGAATGCAGATGCAAGTAGTGCTGCATTTCAGTGCAAAGTATGGATATCTCAGCTGCAATGTAGCCCTCTCTATATCTAAGTTGCTTTCTGTTTTGGGAAGCTCGATTACTTATTTTTGGTGTGGGGCCGTGGAGCTTTGTGCATGAATTCTCTTCCGATATTTCTGGGTGATGACAGATTGACATAGCAGTGCCCTGGTCCTATTCAGTGTTTTTAAGCACAACAATTTAAGTCATAGAAATGCAATTTTAAACATCTATTTTTAATGCTTCAAATGGCTTTTTTTTAATGTCATGTGAAATGTGTCAACTGCAGCATTGTGTTTTGTGGCATACATACAAAGGAACAGAAGTCTGTTTCTGTTATGGTTCCTGTACCTCTCTGCTGTTGCCAGTCAGTCTGATACTTTCTGTATATCACATGCCATGTCCGTGGACTTTTTTTCTTAAACTATCACTTCAGAATATTTCATTATTTAGAGCTAATGACAAATTTGTTATGGATTTATTCTTTAATTTTTGGTTAAACTATTGCGTGAGTTCTGCTGCAGTAGTGGAGGTTCACCTACTGCTCAGTTGAGTGAAGATTTGAGGAAGATGAGGTAGCTCGTGGTGATATAAAACAAAATGAGTAGACGTGGTATTGCAAGCTTCTTCAAAACATTTCTACAGTGATTTTAAAATCAAAACCTAATGCCATTCTTTCATTTTGGTTGCTCACAGAAATTCATTTAGAACTTCTGTTCTAAATTTACCAATTTTAGACTCTTATTTACCAATTAGAATTTTGGCAAACATGCAAGTGGCTTTGAGGAAATTAAAAACATGTACAAGAAAATCTAAGAGGAAAAGTTTGTGGAGGTTGCATGTATAACTGAACCATAGAGTAAACAATACTCTGAAAATTTATTTAAAATTAAGTAGAGAAAGTCTACAAAATACAATGAAAACTAGGTGCATTAAAATAATTATGGAAGAAAATGAAAAAGTATTTTGCATTTCGAAAACCTATGAGATCAAAATTCTCTTTATGACAGCCGCAGGAGATCTAAGAGAGAACTTGTGATACCACATGTCATACTATTAAAGTTAAAACCTTACTGAGAACGTGTTGATCAAGTTATTTTAATACAACTGCAGTAAATGAATTTCTGAATAATACTAGGCTACAAGTGGAGACAGTATGAAGATAACACTGATGTTTACCGTCCAATGAACCCAAATCTCTGGTGAGAAATGAATGCTGCAGTAGCATCAGCCTTTTCCACTGAAATTTGATGTTATTCCTGGAAGAGGAAGTATTTGATTAGATCTATATGCCAACAAATCATCTACTTTGGTCGTGTGATTTATCTCCTGGAAGTACTGCATTGTGGAACTGATATTTACCAGAATCCCTCATGCATGTGCTTTCTCTTCCTTTCTGGTGACAACGCTGCAGCAGGTGAAAACTGTCTCCTATCCAATGTCCTGTAGTATCAGGTGTAGGGAATGAGAGAGAAACCTGAGTTCAAACGTGATCGAAATAGGTGAGGATTTGAGGGGTACTGGACATGTCTTTAGCAGTTAGTGCAGGGTCTACAGTTCAACAGCAAAACCTTTTATTAATTACTTTCTTTAGCTTGTCCCACTAATTAAATACTGTTCAAATTGGGAGGAGGGGGGGGAGGGGAGGAATTATGGAATCATTGTCATTTATTTTGGTAAAAGCCTTCAAAATACCAGGTCCAACCACCAGCCCGACCTATTGAGTCATTACAGAATTATGTCCATCAGTTCCATGTCTCTCAAATACCTGCAGGGATGGAGGCTATCACTTCCCTAGGCAGACTGTTGCAATGTTTGGCCCCTCTCTCCATAGAACGGTTCTTTCTAATATTCAGTCTAAACCTCCCCTGGTGCAACTTCAGACCACTTCCTTGCATTCTAATGTCCTTGCATCCTAAAATATTCCAGGCACTGGAGTTGCCTCCTGTAAGTCCTTTCTTTGGATTTAGCTGCAGCACTGCTGATAGGTGAGAGCATGTGAGTGCATGTACATGCAATGTGCTCTCTAGCTCACTTGCTTTGTACTGTGGAGAGTGACTAGACTTCTACCTGAGTGACTTAGTTCAGTGTATAGCATTCCTTTGAAGACCCTCATAGAGAGTAAAATACAGAGTCATGGTAAATGTGGACTGTCTACCAGACCAGGCAGTAAATTGAAAACTCAGACAAATCACTGATGTTGTTTAAGCTAGGACTAGGAAAAAAGGGGTTTTTCTGTGAGGAAATGCAGAATTCTGTCATTTGTTTGTAAGGTATGACTATTTTCTGTATGTGAGCAGCTAGAATCAAGATGGTATCATACAAGGAAGGTGTTTTGTCGAGCCTTCCAGCTATAAAACGTAAGCTATTTTCTAGCAACAATAACTAAGGAAAGGAATAATGTTTAGGTTTATTATTGATTTTTTTTTTCAAAACAAGAATTTTTCAAATTTGATCAGTTGTGCCTGCCAGCGACTCCTTGATTGAGGGACTGAAGTCTGGCTGCACTGCTCTTTCTCTACGTCTGATGTTGTGGCCATGGAAGGGAGGTGTGTAATTACATGTGGCATTTCTTAAAATCTGGCTTTGAATTTGAAATATTGCCAATAACATTGAGAAATAATATCTTTCCGTTTCAAAGAGAATGAGTACCAGAATGCCAGCAGACGCCTTCCTTTTAATTATTCCATGACTGGTGGAAGCAGTTTTAAACGCCTGGCGTGTAGTCAGACATTACAGTGTGCTGCCTGTGAAATGCTTTTTGACCTGAATAGGATTCTGTTTATAATCAAAGAAACATTTGTATGTGGAGCTGCCTGAGACATTTCAGGTAGCCATAATCTTGCTTCTGTTGGTCTCTGCTGTGTATCCCCCAGCTCCTCGTGCTTCCCTTGGGAGTAGTGCTAGAATGGTGGCACCATTGTCTTGGTGGTTTTGTCTTTTCAGTGAATAACTCTTCAGCTGGAGAGGAACAGGTGCAAAAGCAAGCTTTTTGTACCTAATATAGGAGGAAGGACTGTTGTCTGAGGAGGTTTTTGGTATGCTTCCCTGCTCAGTCCCACCATCGTAGCACCATACGTATCGCCTGTTCGGTTCTGGAAGCTCTAAATCGTGACAAATACTTCCTGTTAACTATTCTTATGTGACTTTCAAAGCAGTACCTGTCCATCTTAAGAAATTACAGCTCTAGTTTTGTGCTGGGTTTCTTTTCCTTTTTTTTTTTTTTTTTTTTTTTTTTCCTAATGAATACATTACTAAGCAAAAAATTGTGTTGATTTTCATGAAATCATCCTTGTATCATTTTAATCCAGGAAGTGGTTTCAGTTGAAGAAAAGTGTGTTAGGACTGGACTGCCTGTCACGGAGGTGAGGTGTGCTAGTGCTTCCTTCTTATTCTTGCAGTTTGTAGACTCCTGAATATAATGCTGGTTGTGAGATAGGGAACCTCTGTTCAAACAGCTTCTGTGCTTGGCTGAGCATGAGAATGTGCACGTGAGTTTTCTGTGACCACTTTGATCACTCCAACTGCTGATTAAATGCTATTTGGTGAGTTTAGTTCTTCAGCTTTTATTAAAAAACAAAACAAAAAATCATCTATTCTCATCCTCCTAAAAACAAATAAAAAGTAAAAATGAAGAGCAAAAAGTTCCCCAAGCCCTACTCGCTTAACAAAAAAAAAAAAAAAAAGAAAAAGGAAGTTACTGTAGAGAGTGTGTTTTTGTTTTTGTTTTTGTTTTTTTAACCTGAAACAAATGCTAGGGTTAGTGATTAGTGCAATTTGGGACTGATGTACTGAGGTAACACGTCTGGTTCTTCATCTGGTGAACCATGGCGCTGATTATTCACACACGTCTTTAGTGTGTGCTGTGTTAGAGCAAGAAGCATTTCATGGGAGGTTTTATGTTAACTTTTGGCCTCTTAAAAACTGTGGACAAGAAAGGGAGTCTACCTGATCTCTCTCTCTGGCAGAAGCTATGAATAACTTATTTACAGTAAGTGATTCACAGTCAGAAGCCAGCGGAGAGATAAGCAGCTCTCTTTCAGAGCCTGCATCTGTGCTGCCTGCCTGTTGGGAGATGTTGGTACAGGTTGATTGAGGTTTGGAAGAGGAAGAGACTGACTGTGTGTGTGTGTGTGTGTGTGCAGAGAAGAGTAGAGAACAGCCCTGTATGATGCTGGCATTTTGGAGACGTGGAACAGTAGCTGTGCACTCGTCAAATTGTCCATCAAGTAGGAAAATAAGAGAAAACAATTAAAGCTTGGCAGTTGCAGAGGTCAGAGGAGAGCTGCGATTTCGTCCTTTATGAATATTTATATTGTTACCAAAAACTAGCCCTGCAGCCCCCTGACAATTTTACAAGTCTGATAAGAAGTTGCTAATAGTTTAATGTGACTGCAGACCCTTTTCCCTTTTTAGAAAGTTGATGTACTGTCTCAAAGCTACAAACGAAACCCCAACAAATGAGTATATTGGCTTAAGGTGTGTATTGGATGAAACAACTATTTCAGATTCTTCTTGGGCTCTGAATATAACAATTCTCGAACTACGTTTGGTCAGCTGCTAAGTCCTGTGGAGTATGCAGTCTTTCTTGCTGGATCCCATTATGTGACCTACGTCCTGTTACTGGCGCAGAGCAGGCAGCACCTCTGCTTGCTTTTATAAGCCTTTCTTGTGTAACTCCTGAGGCTAACTTGAAAAGTGTTTGTTAATACGGTCAGCTGATTCCCATGCCTCCTTTCCTCAACCCACTTCCAGCAGCTCTGCAGCTAACAGGAAACTTAAGCTGTGTATAGCCTTCCTGTCAAGGGGCCACTGTGTGGGGATGCCAAAGACATTTTCTCTGCTTTCCATGTGAACGTGGGGTCTCTTGCTGAAATTCCACAGCAGTCTCCTGTGTTACTGTCCGTGAAATCGCTGAATTACGAGTCTGACAGACTTACGTCTGCAACTCTGAGAAGCTGGATTGTGTACTGGGTCCTGTAACAGGAAAAACAGTCAAAAAACAGGCTCACTGGTGTTTGGTGGAAACATAGCAAAGACTGCTTTTGTAAAGTTTGATGCTTAATTTTGCTATTCTAGATGCAACATTTATCAAATACACAGACACTTACTGCATGTATTAAGTTGAATGTACCTAATAGTTGCTTTTTTTTTTTTTTTAAGTGGTAAATCTTGCTGAGTATTCCATGGTGGTTAGTAGGCATCTGCAGTTCTCATTAACAGTTTTCCAGCTATCCAGTTATTTTTGTTGTGTTTATCTGCTTGTATTTGGAGACAATTGTAGTAGTAAGTGAATTTGGAAAAGGGTTTAAAAAAAAATTAAATAAGATAATCTAGAGTAATGTTAGAAAGGATTAGAAACATAAGATATATAAATCTCTGTGCCTCGAGGGGCTAATTGATGGAGCTTAAAAAGGAATTTCCCTGATGGGTAAATTAGTCTATAATTGCCCCCATAGGGACAGCCTCCCTTAATGTCTGGTGCTGGTATCTGTCAATGCTATGCTTGATGGACCTTCAAACTAATTCAGGATGGCAATTCACATAGCCTAGTAAATACAATTCTAGTAATACAATTGTACTTTAACTATTTCATGGGTGTTTTTTTTTTTTTTTTTTTTTTTTTTTTAAGAAGTGGAGTTAACTTCCATGTATGTGACCACTGTACATTTGGCATTCAACTAGAACTGTGAACTGCTACCTTTAACTATAGGCTAGACATTGTTTTGGGCAGCTAGACTGAGTGCTTTCTTGCCCAGATTCAGCGATGATGTAAAAACTGGCAGTTAGATTCATCCTGGAGAAAGCATGTTAAAATGTGCTCACAGGCCAGCCCTTGCCTAGCCATCAGCTGAAGCATTACAGTGCGTGGTGCCAAGTGCACACTCCCACTGCTATACTGAGTACCAAACAAGGCAAATATGATGCTGGCTTGGAAGATGGAGCCTTAGCCAGGTTGTGTAAGAAATTTAAAGCTAAATGGAGTGAAACAAGATGAGAAGGGATCTGGGCAGAGGCAAGGGGGGCTTGTCTGAAGTACAAAGAGGTGTGGAGATGGGTATCTCAGAAAATATAATCATAAGTAATTTCAGGTTTTTTTTCCTGTGATACCACTTGTGACCAAATTCAGATGTGCCTGTAAGAACAGATTTGAGTTTCTATTTCTATTTTTACATGAGTTTGCTTTTGCAGCCACTTAGTAAAAGCTTGTGTTACGGGAATTTTCTAGGTGAACGATTATCTCTTTCCCAATTAGCTATTAACTAACAGATTTGTGCATCGGGTTTTAAGGTAAAAAAAAATACTATAACAATTGCTGATAGTTTGCAAGTGCACTTTCTCACACATGGATACATAGATGTGTGAAATAAGCATGTCTGATTTTGCCACAGGCATGAGACACAAAAGCAATGCTTGATGAAAGATTTGCAAGGGTTCATGAATGTTATTTAAGTGATTGGCTGATTTGGTAAACCAACTGTCTGCTCGGGCAATCAGCAAGTCAGGTATTGCTGAATGCTGATTGTATCTGGCTCCGTTCACAAACTCATGACAAGTGTTTGCGGGAGAATTCCTGCTTACAATGTATGCTTGGGAGTTCAAGGGGAGAAAAATTCAAGATTGATAGTTTTGTATTCATTATGTAGTTCATCAAGACTCTGACCCTTAGTGTAGTTTGCAGGAATGTGGGCTGTCTTCTGTATTCTTGGGCAGAATTCCAGTTTTTGAAGAGGTCTCTTTACTCCTAAGAACCTGTTAACCCTGCTGCCCTGCTGGTTTTGAAACATTTTGTAGCATGATATTTATTCTGAATTCTATGCTATGTGGTGAAGCCACCAGAAGATCTAGTCTTCATTGCTGGTGGGAGAACACCTGTAAGTTTACCTATAGGAACATAGTGTGGAAAGATCAGTATAAATTAATAATCCACACCATCAGGATTTTGGCAGCTATTTACCAACTTATATTTTCTTACTAATTTCTTAAGAATTACCTTAAATTCTTTGTAACAAACTTCCATGTTATTTGTCTGTCTTTTCAAGCAGATCAATGATATGGTATTTATGAGTCTTTGATAACACATAGGTTGCTGGGGAAGTAATGCCTCCTAATAATTTCCATGGAAACTACAACAGATAGAAAGAACACAGTATCGCTATTTAGAAACACTATCTTTCAACATAGTCACCAACATTATCTATGCATTTTCTTCTCCAATGAACAAGAGCCTGCATGCTGTGCTCATAAAATTCTGCACTGCAGAGGTGAGCATTCTCAACGCTACTGAAATACACGACCCACTGCCTCACTGTGCTGACAACCACTGTTGTGTCTCTGTAAACATTCAGCAATCGATGAATGTCAACGGGTGCAATTATTTTCTCTAGAGAGGAATTCAAGCACACCTTTGCTTTGTCCACACTTCGATGTCAGACGCAATTTTGTCAGTTTGCCCCTCTGCTGCCATCTGTCACATGGCAACAGCATATAATGGGATATCAGCAAGAAAGTTCAACTCCTATTGCCATACCACAAACATCCGCCTCCAATAGGCCAGCATGATAAAATGGGAGGTTATGTTCAGAACAACCTTGGTACAAAGATATGGTGAATGTTTGTAGAAATGCGTTGTAATTCCACAGCAGCTTCTATATTGAACTAAACTGTGCTTACAATTACTTGTTCAGTGCATCTCATTTCTTTTTAATTCTATGCCCCCAGATGCTTGGATGACCCTATCCCCTCAAATAGCAACTCTGTCAATGACTTGCTAATCAAAAATACTGACATTCTACTCTGTGTTAAATGTAATCCTGGCAGGCTGATGTTCTAGCAATTCAAGGTTCAACAGTCAGTGAACAATTTTTTCAAAAGGAAAATTGTATTCTGTTTTCATTTCTACTGACAAGTCCAAGTCCAATCCTAGTTCTTAAGATGAAAAACTGTTCCTTTTCATATGCTTCAGAATCCTTTATTTACTGCACAGTTGCACAGTTCATTTGTAATACCCTGTGAATAATTTCAGTATGTACAGAAAACAGCCTTACTCATGTTTGTATGGCCCATTGCCAAATAAATGAGTTCTCTGGTTAGGACAATCAAGCCTTAAACAATATATGAGAGAAAGCTCAAGTCTTCAGATTGAAAAAGTAAAGGTTCCCCTCCACACGCTCTTGACGCTCTTGACTAATCAGGTCTTGCAATTCCAGGCGCCAATCCTTCTTTATTCTGCAGTCGCTCCTGAAAACAAAGGACTAGATCATTAAACCTGAGTTCCAGTTCCTCCACCTAGGAGGGAAAGAGGAAGCCCACGAGAGCTTTGCCCACAACTACCCTGCCAAGGAAGGTCTTGCGTCCCTCCTCCCCAGTGTTCGTCCCAGCAAAAGCTGCTCAGAGCAACTGTTCCTCACCATGGTAAGGCGCTGCGGAGTTCCAGCCAGTGCTGCAACAGGGCGCCGAGGCGGGCAACCTGGGCAAATGGAGCTGGGCACGCAAAGCAGCAGCCAAAGAATCGGCTCCCCTGCTTACAGGGGACCCCAGGTGCTGCTTGCATGGCAAAGCGCCAGGACTCCAGGGCACAGCCAGACCCTGACTTACAGGGCAGCCCCGTTCCGATGGCCGAGGGAGGCTCCTCCTCTCCCACAAAGGGGCACCTTGACCCACACCCTGCTAACAAGGCAGTCACTTCACACAGGCTGCCAGCAGAGCACAAAGGCTCCCAGACCCGGACCCTGATTACAGGCTGGTTGAAAAGATAGGATAGATCAGAAAAAGAAATGTAATTCCAGAAATGTTTGGGGTGTTTTCTGCTGCACTTAACAAAAGACCTCAAATGGGCATGTTTGGAAACATCCCATCTTTCATTCCTCGCAAAGCATTTCTTTTCACAGATAGATGTCTTTCCTTTATTTCTTCTAAAATTTATGGATGCTATCCCTTGCCGTTTGCAATAAGCTTCCAGGGAACAGCTGAGTTTTGGTGCAGTTTTTCAGAACAGCTGAATCTTAGTGTGTGCTATTGTTAATAGAGGATCTAGTCGTCCAGAATGGCTTGACTTCACTGCTTTGTGCAAATATTTAGCTCGACGAGGCTTTTTTCCCTACAGATAATGTTGTGTCACAGGCATTCATGTGAGTTTACAGAGCAAGCGTACAGAACAACCCTTGCAGGCTTATACCCAATGGTTGTGTGAGCTGCCATGGAAGAACAATCATGATTGTAACTTGTTTCTGACTATAGTAGACTAATGGCTGTGACTGCGAGTCTGACTTTTAGTTATTAGGGAAGAACCTGAGCTGGTATTAATCATCACAGCTTCTTCAGTCTTGGTAGTGCTTTGTACACTGAGAATTAGATGTTATATCAGATTGACTTTGACTAAACAAACTTTTTACACTTTCTGTTTCTTACTATTTTTTATATGCTTCTCTGAGAGCTTTCAAAATAATTTGCAAGCATAGAAACATTTTTTGATAATGCAGCATGGAAATTACCAAGCACTTTAAAAGGGTAAATATGTTTTTTTCCCATCAGATGAATGGAAACCTTGGACTGTTTTCTATAGAAAACTAACCTGCCAGTGAAATTAAGTGTGTGCTTAAGTGCTCTGCTGAAGGGAGAGCATATTTTATGAGATCATCACAGTAACTATGACTTCTGATAGATGCCCCTTAGCAAGGAGATGAGGAAAAAATGAATTTCTTCTGAGTTTGTACAGTTGTATCTGCTAAATAAACATCGTTTGATGCTATTGGATCATACAAACATGAATTCTGAGCACTGGAAAACAGAGCTAGGTTTTCCAAGGTGAACAGTTGATGAAACAGATGCAGGTGTCGTTATTTACAGTGAAGTAATCTGAATAAACGTAAGGCTGAAGTGCATTAAATCTTCATCCCAAACCACATTCCTTTAAAGGAATAAAGTAAATTAGTCAATATCGTCTTGTAGGGACAAAAAAATCATTTAACATCTGTTCATAATAGTAGGTCCGGACAAAATAAAGCTGACCAATCCCCTTTCCTCTGTACCACTTGGATTTCATGCTTTAAAAAGTCGTCTATCCATTAAGCATAGCATCCAGATAGCACTCTGGATGGAGCAAATGATAACTGATGTTTTATATATGTCACTGCACTACTTGAAGTGGCAAATTTTGCTTTAAAACTTATTCTCAGTAGTCCTGCTTTTGACAGAAAGCTTTCTTTCCAACAGGAAAATTCTTAAAACAGGAAAAGCCAAGATAAGTTTATGTAAAAGCATGGATTTTTTTACAATTTTAGCACACAAAGGTTTGTTTCATGCGAAGCAATCTTTTGCAACACACATGCATATAATGAGATGACAGTATGAGAAGAATGAGTGAATCCTAAAATTATGACAGTAATGATAGCTGATTTTTTGTTTTGATTACTATCCAGCTGTCTACAGGCATTACCAGTAGTGATGCAGGAGGAACCCCTTCACCCACCACATCTGCGCAGCTGACAGACCGTCAGGGCTATTCAGATGTAATAGAGTGGATTTAGGTGCACAAGGGCTTAAATGTTGCCTAAGAATCCACTGTTCCAGATAAATCTTGAAGTACCACTAGTGTTTTTATAGATTAGTAGGAGGTGTCTGAGCTTTAGCTCCTAGTTCAACTCCCATCTGGTGTAGGTGCTATATTCTACGGTAGAGTAGTGACTTAAAGCAACCTGAAGCAGGTGGGGAGACAAGCCTTTTCTCTTCAAAAGGAGGATCAATTGGCAGTTCACTGATGACTGAAACTGATGGACTGTAGCAGCACATCTTGATTAAAAGTCCTCTGTTTAACAGAGGAAACGTATTTTGGTCTATATTCACTAAGGAGGAATTAAATTTGAGATATCTAAGTTCAGTTTTCATACTGTGGAGATGTCAGGCCTGCCCCAGATCTGCTTCTCACGTGAGAAAGCACCAGTAGTACATTCTGCAATATAACAAATTGTTCAGCAATCAATCCAGCACTCAAAAACCCGTGCTTTTTACTAAACATAGGAATACCTCAAATTTTGAGGGCATCCTCATCAGTTTTTAAGGGGAAATAATTCTTTGGACAGACAAACAAATGAGTTAATGTGATTGCCAAGTCCACACTAAAATTTTGATGTCCAAATTTCAACATCCGATGTATTGTTTCGTTGCCAGTGAGATTTCAGTTCTGGAAGTAACACCTTTTAAAAGCTTTTAACTAAAGGTGCAAAAGCAATTTAAAAGCAACCCATTTGTAAAAACATCCAGAAGTGACAACACAGGCTGCATTCCAGTGTTTCTGCTGGCATATTTGAAAGGTTGGTAATCATGTTTTACTTGATGGAAAAAGACTGTATTGTAAGAGACACTTACCCACCTCTGTTTGGGTCAAGATTTGGTTCAGAGGTGAATAATGGGTGGCTTGTCAATAAGTGTTGGTGCCACTCTGAAATGAAGTACTAAGCAGCTACAATGCAACTTTTTTTCTTCACTGTCTCTGGTGATACCAGAAATAGAAGTGTTACTTTTCCTGCAAAGAAAACTTGTTTCTCAGATTTTCCAGCCATGTGTGTTAGAGGTAAATAATTCGAAAGCAGATTTTGAAGTACTATGTTTACAACTCTGAGGAGAACAGACATTAAAATGCTGTTAGGAACCTGAACCTTACAACTCACTCCTGCCATCTTTATACAGCTAAACTTCTGCTAGAAACAAAGTGTGTATTTACATGGTCACCTGAGGACATTCAGGTTTGATACTGATCATGTCACAAGCCTAGAAGCATGTTAGTGTAACAGAGTGGCTAATTACCAGATCTTGGAAATTATCTTGGTGTTCAATGCTAGGCTAACATACCTGAATATGGCTTACCGATTTAAAGCCCAGAAAAAGCTGCTGCTGCTTCTCCCCTCCTACCCCTCAAAACTCCTCTAACATCCTGTCTGCAACTACCATAAGCTCTGAATTTGCTCTACAAGACCTGCAGGGAAAGTCTTCTGGTGTGTTTAAGAGTCATGCTCCATTTTAGAAGCTTTAAAAACTTCATTGCACTTTGAGAGCTGGCTATTGGCTTCCCACACAGACTATGAGAATGTAGCAGTTCCTCATGCTTTTGCATACTTAAGTTTTAGTGTTGCCTGGCACACAGATGGTATTATTAAAGCAGTTAAAGGAGGAAGTGTAACTGCTGGTCTTATAGGTGGCAAAAGTTATAGTACTTTAATTTCAGTGCTTGTATTCTATAAACTATGTAAAATGGAGATGCTGTTGGAGTTGCCTATATTTTATTGTACTGAATAAGGGGTTCTAAGTCATGTTTTTGTTCCAGGCTTTTTAGAAGGAGTTGTAGAAGATTCTCTCTATTACTTGCTATATATCTCTTTCATAGCCTTAATATCTGGCATTTTATTAATACATCCATCCATCAATATCTCATTACAAAAGAAGGAAAAGGTTTACCAGATGCCTGAGGAAATTATAGTTGAGAGAGAGATGGTCACCTCTAGTATTTTTGTAGTGCTGCTCTGATGCGTCAAGTCTATACAGTTTCTCTGAAACGCAACTGGTTATTTTCGTGAAGAATGTTCTAAATAGTTTTTAATGCTTGATTGCACTTGAACATGTGAATGTGTGACCATGAACTGGAAATCTTATACCCACGTAACACTAAGACCTTTCTTCCCATGAATTAACTTCAGAATCTACCTGGATAGTTTCGCAAATGATATTTAGAGAACTTTCTGATTTAGAATGTTAAACTAAGTTAGGAATTTGAGAGTAGTCTGTGCAGTCACAATGCTTCTCTTCATTCATGCTTGTTTTAACTACTCTATCTGGTGAAGCACATTGAGCATGCTAGAAGTTGACCTTTGCTGCGTAAGGGGGAGTCTCCAGACTGTACTCAGAGTTTTGTATTTTGCAAACCTATTCTTGATGGTACTGGTTTTCTTAAGATTGAACTAAAAATCTTGCACGTCTCTGAAGGTAATATCCAGTCTTTCGTCATTAACAACACAACTACTTTGAGCATGACTTTCTACAGGTTGACCATTCGGTAGGTAATAAGAATTTGTAGGATAACTTCTGGCTGTGCTGGGCTCATCTTAAATACCAGTACCACAGTAATTGTGTGATGGACACCATTAACCAGCCAGTAGAAAGAAACCTGGTGGGCAAGACAATCTGAAGAACTAAGCTCTCTAAAGGTAGCAATCAGCTTTTTTTTTCTTTTTCTTTAAAGTAGTGCTTGGTCTGAGCAGTGAGACTAAAGATGATTCATGACCTTCTGTAAAGACCGGAAAATAGCTTGTGGCTGACAGTTTTCAAGGTAGGCTAAAATTGGAGTTCAGGAGATAAGAAAAATCTGTATTTTTATTACTTCCTTATGTAGGCAGATTGGGGAACAAACTGAAAACTTTTCTATTGTTTTATGTGTAGCGAAGCAATATTTCCTGGTGTACCCCTTCAGTAAAGAAACTTCCTCTTCTTTGTCAAAGGTATAAGAAAGGGTTAAAGATGTCTAAACCTCTGCATAGTTTGTGATCTCAATAGTTATTTCACCTGGTTATTATAGATGGACGGTTAATTCTGTTCCCTCTGTGACATATCATTCTAGATATTTAGAGCTGTCTTTTGCAATATTAGGTCTTGTTTGGTCTAGAATCCTTGCTAACAATGAACGATTGTAACATACTTGGAATTTTTTTCTCTACTGTTTATGGGATTCATTCTTCTGTTGTGTCTCCAAATACATCTGTGTCTGACTGCTATAATGCAGCATTTATAGTACAGCTGCATTTGATTCAACTGCGACTCATTTTTTTGCTTCTTTTTCACAAATAAGGCGATGTTGGTAGATCATGTTGTGCTTTCAATTAATTTGTTACTCTGTTCAAGCAAGTTAAGTCAATTTCCTGTTTGGAGGAGGGCTTCTGGTATTTCTTGCCTTAGCTCTGGTGTAATTGCAGTTGTATAAGTTGCTATAATTAATGCTTATCAGGTGCTGTAACATGCTCTGATTGAAGTCATCTCAATATTAACAAAATCTAAAAGAACAGTGATGTTTCTCAACTGTAGAGGGAGATTCTCAGAAGTGACTAAAGTATCTGACAAAGTACAGAACAACGTGCCTACATGTTAAGCATCTTCACACCTGCTAAACTTGTACCCTTGAAAAATTCTGTTATTTTAAGAAGTAATGGCTGTTGTGCTCATCTATTCATTATTTGTGTTTGTAATTCCTAATAATCCTGGTCTGAAAGTTCAGCAGGCTAATCTGTATATAATGTAAAAAATAAAAATCAAACTAGATAAACACTGACTATGAGAAGGCAAACGTTACCTTTATCATTCATATTTGTGTAGCTCTCATAACTTGTGTCCATACTGTAATATAGTAGCTCTGTATTACATAGGTGAAAATAAAGCCTCCTCCTTATTTCCATGGCAGCTACAACCTCTGTATAGAGCAGAGCACGATAACACTACTGATAGAGCAAATACTCAGCTAGAAAATGCTGTTTTTCATCATAGTCACCACCATTAACTATGCATTTTTCCAATGATGGGCAAGAGCCTGCGTGCCAGACTTGAGCAAAGCTGCACTAGCGAAGTTGACCGACTGTTGCTGTTGCTACTGCTGAGTTGCACCATCCACTGCCTCACTGTGCTCACATCCACTGCTGGGTCTCCATAATCATTCAGCAAGTGATAATGAAATCAGTGGGTACAATTTTTTCCACGTAGAGGAATTCAGTGGCACACCTTTGCTTCATATGCACTTCCGTGTCAGATGCCATTTTGTCAGACTGCCCCTCTAGTGCCATCTGTCACATGGCAACAAAGTGTAACAGGATATTGGTGGGGAGCTTTGATTTACATTGCCATACCAGCAACATCTGCCTCTGATGTCATGGGCCAATATAATAGAATAGGAGGCATTACTTTTGGAGCAGCGCTTATAGATCAAGTCCCCAGCAATAAGAAGTGCCTGTTGATGTTCTTCCTTTATGATAACTAAAAGTCCAGGTCCTTAGTTTGTGCAAGGCCCAGGAGGTGGATCTGCAGGAGCGGATAGGAGCTTGTTGCTTCAGCCTAGAATGTGTTTTTCTGGAAGATTTCTTGCATTTCTTTTTTAAATAGAAATGGTCAGGGTGGGTGTCTAAGTAGAAGAATGGGATCTTTGTATTTAAAAATAAAAGGACCTTTTGGACTTGAACATCATTCCAATCATTGACATCTGCTTAGGGAGGAAAAATGGATTGTTAATGTAAAAATGGATTGATATCTCTGGCAATAATTGTACCTTAATTAGCATGAAAGTAGCCATGGGAGTATTAGTCTCACCAGATGCTTTCTCACTTAAGCTAGAATTCTTAAAATGTTCTTGGAAATCAAGGAGGTGGGTGATGAGGGGGGAATCTGTCACTTTAACTCACCCTTGGACATACTTAACAGTTTTTACTGTTGTGAGTTACTTCTAAAAGACCAAATGACATGCTCAGGTATTTCCTTAACAACTATTTTAGTTTCCTGTCCGGAGCCTGGCATTTCACAGTAGCCTTACTGCAAGCATTTAATTGGTCTCTCTTGCATATCTGGCAGTTTTCCTCATCAGATCAAACTTCCTGTTTGCATTACCTCCCACTCTCAGTAACAGCAGATGTATACCTGCAATTGATGTGAGTTGTCCTAGGTTTGGTATTTTAATTTTTGAACTTTATTCTTACACGTTAAATTTGTGAAACTACAGAGCCAGTCAGGCCCTTTTCACTACTTGATGCTAGTTGATCTCGTGCTCTTTGGCTATGTGTTTGCAGCAAAATAATTTGGTAAAATCATCAAATATTTTGGCAGTGTCTTATATTCATCTATGGAAGTAGTCTCTTGCTGGGAACATTACATAGGTCTGTGCAGGATCCTGGCTCCATCAGTACCTGTATATACTCATGAGAACCTTGTTAGTGCTGGCATTGTTCTTCACAGTCACAGAATTAAATCCTGCAGCATTGGCCATTGCTCCTGCAACTTTGAACATGTTTCATAGATCTGTTCTTATCAAGTAGATCTTCCGAGTCTGTGAGTTTGTCACTTCCTCAGTGAGCTTGTTTTGCTTATGAATCAGTCAGTCAGCTACGGAACATTAAATGCCACTGTCAAAAGCTGATTGATTGCAGCTTTTCATGAACTTGGGCTCAGGCCTCCCAGTAAGTAGCAGATTTGTATTTGGTGCAGTTTTCCATGCTATTCTGTTTCTGGCTCCTTCATCATAATTTGTTTTCTCTGCTTCTAATTCTGGATAACGCTATGGAAGTTAACTCCTCATTAGCTTCTCCCCTCACCTCCAGGTCCTTCAAAGTTACTAGAGGGTTAGTTTTTTCCCTTTCATTTTAGCCTCAGTATTTTGCTAGATCATACAATAGAAGAGAACTATGCTGCCTAGAGAAATGCAATTGGCTCCACATATGGCCCAAAAAACAAGGCGATTGGGATCCTCAGTGTCTGCCTTCCTGTAAAGCAACAACAACAGTCATCAGGGATTCTGCAACTCCAGGCTTTTCTGGGGATGGTATATAAGGTTTATCTCAAAGATTTTTCCAAAGTTTTTAACTTTGTTACAGTTTTTTCTCTTAACCAATAGATGCCCATGTGGTAAAAAAGGAAGATAAGTCCACTGACATCTCCTGGGGCTATTTATAGAGGAACAACTTTCTCTCAGTTGGAGAAAATGTTCCTTCAGAATGGCTGGACGAGCCTGAGCTTGGTCTTCCTCATGCATGAAATCTGTATCATGGCTACATGAATGTCCAACTCTACAGCAATAGTAAGAGTCTTCCCAAGGTCTTGTCTTGCTCGAGTGTATGAACAAACTAGATGCCATTAAGGAAATCTACTGTAAAGATTTCACAAGGGAAATTAGATTCTCCATCCTATTTTCCAAAGCCTGTCTCTGCTATTAGAAGGCACACAAGAGGCTCCCTTCACCATATTTAATTTACCAATTTTATTTGGACACTTGAAGAAACAAAGAAAGGCCAGGAAGTTGTAAATTCAATAATATAGAAGGTTTTCTTTAGTGAGAGTGGAAGTGGTTGCTGGCAAAGTACATCTAAAAACAGTATTCTCTTTCTACTCCTTTTACTTGGCAAAGATATGTGATATTCACTATTAGGGTAAAATTATGTGAAGCAGCTGCACTGACAGATAAGATTAATTATCCTTTGCATTGCTGACATTAACCCTACTTGTCATCGGGGCTGTGGAAAGAGGAGTACCTCCTCATCAGGTCACTTTGTGAACACATTTACTACCAATATGCTACTTCAAATTATCATAAAATCTAATGGGTCAAAATGGAGGCAGTCAGCTGTAGTTTCCTATCAACGTGTCAGGATTATCATCTCTCAGATTTAAAAATGAAGAGGAAAAATACTAGTTGCAATCACCTAGACCATAGAGTTTCTGCATAGACTGTAGAGTTTCTGTAAGGTGTGTATGTTTTAAATACCTTTGTAAGCAACATGCCACATGAACCTGAGATAATGTCATTAGATAGATCTGAGTCTGAAAGCTCTCATTGGCTCTTTGCACCAGTTTGCTTTGTATCAATGTAGTTTGAATGTGAACAGGAAGAAATAGTGATGTACCATATGGAGGCCATCCTTCTAAAATGTCTGGCAGGCAAGTTTTGTATGAAAAGGCAATTCTAGTTTGTTTTTTGTCTCTGCTTCTCTGTTCCAATAGCCAGGGTAATGAGCTAAATAATTATTCCTAGTGTTGGAAAACACTACCAGAAAAAAGGACCTGAGCCGCTCTGACAAACAGCTGGCCAAATGTGTCATGCTCAGGTGAGAGCAGTTTGTCTGTCACCTCTCTGACTGTGCTGTCTGGATCCTCTCCTTTTAGGTTAAATGTGAGGCTCTGTGGAGCTCTGCTAGTGAAAGGTGTCACGATGGCAGCTTGGGATTGACAAGGTCCTTGGTCCCTGGTGGCATGACTACTGCCAAGGAACGTTGATGTAATTCTTTGTGTGCCGTGAGGATATTTGCCAGGGCACATTGTTAGGCACAAGGAGCTGGAAGCCTCAAGATTGTTCCCTAGCCTTTATGAGATTTCCAATGAAAGGACATGGTGTCCATACGCTTACAGAGACTGAAATTCTGAATAACTGTATTGATAGTAAATTCTCTAATGGATTCCTGGAAGAAAATGAGAAAACAGCAGTCTGGGATTAGAACATAACTCTATTAATAAAAAAAAAAAAAACAAAAAACTTATCTCTTGTCATACTAAGGTCACATTTCACATGAGATTGGGACATTTTTCACTGCTAAACATCTATGCTGGATATGAGACAATGAGCAATCAAAACTGTACATGTAAAAAATATCTCTGCAAAGAGAAGAAAATGCAGATGTTTGTAGATAGATCTTTGTAACTTAGCAGGCTAGGGTGGTTCATCCCTTAGTTTGAAACACTAAACTCATCAAAATTATGAAAGCCATGAAGAAGTATAAAGTGTTAACTTGATTAAATTTGGAACGGAGCTGCCCACCTGTTCTTCTAAATATAAGTGGCTCTGCAACATGACCTGCTCAGTCGTCAGAGGGGGGAATAAGTCAGTGGAAGCTTGTGCTGGGCTCTGTCCATGATGGGGCAAGCCAAGGAAGGCAGAAGCCTGTAAGAATGCTTTGGCGCTACTTCCTGGCTCCCACTGTGACTTTAGATACATATCCCTTCATGTAATACTTTTTTCAAATGTGTATATTCAGCTCTAACGGCTCGTTGATCCTAGCTAAGCTCTTTGGCTTGGCTCTGCTGTCAAGTTTTCTTGTTTGACCAAGTCTAGTGTGTTATGTGCCTCGAAGCTATAGACACTTCCTTAATACATGAAAATAAATTCAACAGCTCTATTGTGATCACTTGTTGAAACAGCTCTGACTTATCACACTAAGGTTTCCTGATGCTGACAAGCTAAACAACTTTCACTGGTGCAAAACCCTGCTGAGCAACCTGCTTCCAGATCTTATCCACGGTTTGAAGGAGGTGTCTTACAGGAGCTCGTTTAAACAACTTCACACGTCCTTCTCAATAGAATTGAGCTGCATAATCCTCATGAATGTCTTGACTTAAATATTGAATCTCAATGCATGAGTGCTTAGTGGGTGACAGTCACCATCCAAGTACTACTAATCAGGTTTTTATTTAAATGAGTTGAAACTACATTTTGAGAGCTTGGCATGCTTGCCAGTTGCAACTCAGAGCAGAGCTCTGAAGTGCTCTTTTTAATTCTGCACATTCCTCTTAGGTACATTTTCTATCTTACTGTCCTGCAGGTATCTTCCTCTGCTATTGGTTTCCTAAAAAGACAAACCTATTACTTATTCCATCTAACATATTCAATTTCATAAAAGGCCCTGGTTATCAAGTATTAAATATCTGTTTTGGTGAAATAATGTTGTATTTCAGTTGGTGCTGTAATTCTGCCCTCCCCAGCTGCTCCCTATGTCGGTTGATCTTCAACCTTTTTAGGGCACACTGGTTAGCAGCTTCCTTTTAAAAGTTATTTTTTTTCCTGAGGCACAGGTTTGAAGACGCAGCCCACCTACTGACAGTAATAGTGCTGGTGTGGCTTTTGTAATTTAATGGAGTGTTGGCATTAAAATTCTATCTCTGCTCTAATCTTATACATTTTACTTATATACATCATTTGTTACCAGATTAAAAATTGTAGTTCTAGTGACTGCCACGGTAATTTTGAAATAGCTGTATATATTGCATAAATAACAAACCTTTCAGCTGAGAAATGATTTACATCTTCCCAAGTTGCAGGTTTTCTTTGTAAGATTTATTAAACTCTCAAAGGGGACTTTATTTTTCCCTTCCTTTCCTTGCCGTTGTATCTGTAATTCAGCACTTGCAGAAAGCACAGGGGAGCAGCAGCCCTCTGCAAGCAGGCAGGCTGACAACAAGTAGCGCTGGCTCAGGGTCTGACCCACGTGCCTTTGCTGCAATTACACCTTAGCTCCAGCTCTGCAACATTCAGTCTCTTCTGAGCAAGGATTAAAGGCATAAAAATAAATTGTGCAAGATTCTTTCTTTATGATGATCTTTCGCTTTGGGGAATTCCATTAGAGATTTGCTTTTTGGACCATAAAGCTGCTTTGAAATCTCTTCTAAATTGGATGTGAATTCTAGTTTCCTGAGATAAATAAAAGCAACATTGGAATCCTGTTTTGTCCACTTGCCAAAATTAGGTCCATAAGGGCAGCCAGAATCTATTATTGGCTTACACTGGTGAAGATCTTCTGATGTTGAAGGTTGAAACTGTGTAACTGACAGTGGAATTTGGCTCCTGGCCTTTAGGCTTTCAGCTATGCTTTATAAATACACAGTTCAAACAGAACTCTTGTGGACTAGATATAAAAAGTATAAAAAGAGGATACTAGGGGGGAAGTGATGAAGAAAAGGTACTTTTCATGGAAGTCTGTATATACAGTCATGTAGGCTTATAAGTGTGTGAATGCTCTAATGCATATTTTTCCTTTGTATTTAAATGAACTTATATTTGCAGGTTTTAATATAAATATAAAAGTTTATTTTGTTATCACTTCCTTCCAGAAGATGATTATTTTTGGAAATGTTTAGTATGTGTGCATGAAATGTTAGTCTTAATATTTGCTCTAACATGAAGAATGGGTGTCAGCTTTGCCAGTTGGTGCAGTGCGTAATGCCCATCTGGCAGTGCTTAGGACAGAGATGCCATTATAACACTGTGTTAGGAGAAGTAGCTGCTGCCTTGTTTTTTCTTTTTTTTTTTCTTTTTTTTTTTTTTTTCCTTATTGGTTTTTATTCTTACATCCTCCTTCCATCTTTTTAAAACTCTTTTTTTATGACATGGTTAAATGCTATGGTGGTTATATTTTTAGTTGAATGCTTCTGTTGTCCACCAGGAAGATTCAGTGGTCTCTTTGTATAGGTAAAGTTGGGAGCTAGGAACTTAAATGCTCAAGTTATAGTAGTGGCTTCTTCTAAATAAAATAAAATAAAATAATAAAATTTGACTGTTAAAGTTTTATGTTTTATGCATACTCTTTTTAACCAGTAGTATTGTATCAAAGAGTTTAGGGAATGATGGGAATGGCCACTCTTTATCAATTCTAGAACAACAAATTCAATTTTCACTCATGCTGTTGTAGTACATCTTCACTGAAGCAGAGTGAATTACTCAAGGTTTGAATGCTGACAGTCTGCCTATTGTTGTCCTTCTTTGCGCTTTTTTGCTGGTCATGTCTTCACAAGGCTTGGCGACTTTAGGCAATGAAGTCCATCTCTGTGAGAAGAGTGAGCTGTTCTAAATTTTCAGGGGAGCAACAAAGGCAGATAAAGCCAGCCTGCTTATCTGTGTTCTAAGCATTGCTTGTCAGAGCGCTGATGTTTTATTATAAGGGAGGGAGTGATACATAATATATAATAGCATCTGGAGTGGGCGCAAGGCCCGCTGTGGAGTAAGAGCTGCATTGTACATATGTTTACTTAAAATCTATGGGGCCTTTCACTGGAAAACTGGAAAGAATTTCTCCTATCTTCCCTGTCTGGTATGAAAGTGTAGCCTATCTCTAGTAATGGGTTTTGCCTTGAATTTTTGCCATCTGATATCTGCAAACTAATTGCTTTAGAGAAGACTTCTGCTTTTCTAGTTCCTTGTGCTTGTCTAGAATTTATCTTTTAGTCAGAAATCTGTTTTCTCACAGTTTTTGTTAATGTATTTCTGGATTTGCTGGTTCTTAACTTGGTTTTTTGACAAATTTGCTGCAGAGGTTGGTTTACCCTTCAGTGGGAATAGAGAATTTGGGATTATTGGATCTTTCCTTTCTGACTCTGAAAGCTGGAAGGGAAGTTAAAACAGAAAGGCACTTCTCGAGGAAACAGCTGTACTGGTGGCCCCTTGGGGATTCCTCTGAAAACGTGGGTTTGCAGGCTTGGAGATGGATGAACGTTTTGTCATCCGAGCCCATCTAGCAAATATGTTAGAATTATGCTCAAAGCTGACAAAAAAAAAAAAAAAAAAAAAAAAAAAAGAATACTCCTGGCAGTCGTGTGGAGGGAAAAAAAAAGTGCTCCAAAGCTTTAACTTTTTCCAGTAGCTGCAATAAGACTTAAAATTAGGCTCCTCTCTTGGTGTGTTACAGGGGATGTGTAAGAACACTTTTTTCTTTGAGCTACTATGTGTATTTTATACTCTATAATCTTGTGTTTTTGAGTAAAAGGTTCAAATTTCAATGACTGAAGACAACTAGTAGGTAGGGACTGGGTGCATGAGAAATCAAACAGTTGTGAAAGAAGGTACTGAGCATCTTCTCCGTGTGTTACCCCTCTCCTCATCCATGAAGATAATAACACTTTACCAGTCTGTAACATTACGTAGCATACTCAAACATTTTTTTTTCCTCTTACTTTTCCATCAGCTTTAGCTTCAGCTAATGATTTGTGAAACTATAAAATAAATGAGCTACAGTGATATGAGGAACGAAATCCTTTTGAACAGTGTGGCAAGTAATGTGATTCTGGCTTATGCTATGGAGCAGGGTGACAAAATGACCAGAAGTGGAGTAAGAAAGTTGATATGGTTGCTGCTCCCAACTCTTCCTGACAAGATGCGGGGCAGTGGCTGGCAGGGGAAGTTGGGGGAACGCAGAGGCAGGTGCTGGGCTCCAGTCTGTCCAGGGCTGGGTCACCCAACAGGGTGTGGGGCTGCTGCTTTGAGGGCTGGTGCTTTCGATAGTGCTCTCCTGCTTCTCTAGCTAGAAAAATAAGGCATTAAGATAGCCTTGTTCAGCGTGGATTACTTGAAAAGCTTTACTACCACCTCAAATTACATAGAAAATTTGACACTCTAGCAAAAACGTATGTTTCTGGTCAGGTAACTAGTGTGTAAAAGTCAAAGAGACAATAGGGACATGGGAGGCCGTTGTTTCTGAATCTGCTTCATAATGACCACAACTTGCTGTGGCTGTGCCTGCCTTCTCCTGGCTTGCTGAAGAAAAGGTGTAGAAAGAGGCAGTGCAGCTGTGATATGAAGGCACTGGTGCACATGAGGTGATGTATAGGACAGCATGGTAATCATCAGGCTCCAAGTAGCCTGTGACTTTAATGGAAAACATAGGATCATGTACAACACTATGCTTGGAGGCTTCCTTTGTTACATTTTGTATTGTAGCTGATAGCTGGAGACCAAGAAAACTAGTTTCTGTTGCCTGCTGGGAGTCACTTACTAATAAACAAATGATCCTCTTAATTTAGTGTTCGAGGTTTTTACTCTTGAATTTTTTTTTTTTTGAGAATACAAAGGCATGAATTATGCAAACAGATTCTACTACTGTAGATGCTGAACTTCTGGAATAGCTCTGATTTCATATATATGAGTAAGTAATATACTGGCATGAAATGTTAAATGACTTTTGAAGAGTCTTACTATTAATAAAACCAGAGGAAGATTTGCCATCTTTTTGTTGCTCATAAAATTAAGCTTAATCTTTCCCAAGTCACTTTCTTTTCCGTCTTCTGGTAAGAAATAAAGCAAGAGTAAAGCATTAATAAAGAGAAATTAATAAAGAGAAATAAAGTAAGAGTAAAGCATTTACCACAGACTTCATCTGCAGAAATCTACTACAAAGTTTGTAAACTCTTCCTTTGCCTCGTAGGAAGGAATTATGACAAATGATAAGCTATACTCTGTGCTGTTGCTTGCAAACTTTGAATTGCTGTAAGCAAGGCATCCTGCCGAATAGCTGAACAGTGTAATGTAAGACTTGGCACTGGCTCTTCCTGCAGGTTTAGCCAGGGTCTCAGGTGCTTTTTCTTGGTATCACAAACTTAGTTGTCTGCACCATTAGAATCAAATACAGAAATGAGAAGTGAGCAAAGGGGTTTTAGCTGTCTTTGGGTTACTGAACCTTCAAACAATCAGAAGGTGTTCTGCTGTAACCTGTTTTTCAAAATAATAAAGATGAAAGTCAAGATTTTGTCTTAATCCTCTGAAATTCAGGGCTGAAAGGAGGGAATAGGTGGGTGACTAAGCGCCTCCTGACTGCCATTCACTCAGCATTTATTCAGGTAGTTGTGTTCTGTGTGTAAGAAGGCACCCATTTATAGGGTAACTTCACACTGGCTGGGGGTGGTAGGCTTTTTGCAATGGAGTAGAGCATGAATTTTTGCCTCTGGAAGTGACAGAAATCATTGCTTAATTAGGAAAATAATTGTGGAAAAGGGGAAAAAAATTTCAGGGGTAGCAAGCTGCCTTGTGGAGGCTTTCTGAACAGGAATGCCAGGCTGTTGGGGACACAGAATGCCTCTTGTGCTGGCTCAGAACAAGTGCCATCAGAAGCCTTGCTGCTATGTTATCCAGGCTTACTTTTACTGTTTGAATTCTGTAAAGGCTTTTGTATCTCAGATCTGGTTTTACTGAACTAGTGGCTCTTCAAGTTATGTTTCCAACATTCTGAATGTTATGTCTCTTGTGCCAGATGTTATTTAGAAGAGGTATTTCTCTTTATGTTGGCATGCCTCATTGAGCAAAGAATCACAAATTTCTGCTTTTTTTTTTACAGTTTAAAAATGTGCATAACCAGAAATTTAACTGAAGAAGTCTTGTGTGCCTTTTGCAGTTTTGAGATGAAAAACTTTGTAATATTGGAATGATATCTAAACACTGAAATAGTTAAAAATGGCAGTATTAAATAGACTTTACTTTTTCACAAACATCAACATGATTGTAATTATGAAAGGATGAGCTTGAGTGTGATATTCACTATTTTTTTCTTACTGGAAATGTATTTTTTTTTCCCTGTAGTTGCAGTGAAATCATGGATTTGATTTTTATACACATTTTTGTCACAAGAATTTTGACTTATTTCAGGAACCTACTTTTGTTACAAATTCTTAACCTCTTGTTGTAAGGAGCTTAGAGTCTGGTTTTACTTTGTGAATGCTGATACAAAGTTAATGATTACTGTAGCTGAATACTCTAATGTACTCTGTACATAAAAGGTATCTTCTATTTTAGGTTAGTATTTCAGATGTCTGGATGCCTCCATCTGTATGTGGCCAGTGTGAATATGGCTGATCTTGACAACATCTAAGAACTATGTGGTGGCATATGTGAAATAAGTTTGGATGTCCTAGCTTTTATGGAGACAGACCTGTGGCACAGGAGCTGTATCTGCAATTGATACTTCTCCTGCTTTTGATGCAGACACAGGGTGAATGAAAAGGAAATTAATCACCCTGGTGACCTGTGGATGCTATTCTATGAGTCAAATCTTAGACACCTCAGTGAGAAATTCTTCTGGCTCCACTTATTTTGTACCTATTTGGGAATCTTCACCTCTAAGGCCCCAGCTAAGAATGTATCCCACGATACTTACCTAAGATAGGGTCTACCTTTTCCCTCTGGAATATTTTAGTGAGGGAGTTATGTATAAGGGTGTATAATGTATAAGGGTGAATACTTAAATGACAAAATCTCAAGCAACTACTCTTTTTCTTCGTCCTTCCAAGGCAGCTGATCTTGTTTCCTTCCTGGTAGATTACTGTTGGTTGGCTTTCCCCTTCTCAGGGAATAACAGCATCGCTGAATGGGTGCTCCTGTGTAGTTAAGTCCAGTGCCTATCAATAACAGAAAAGCAAAGACAGTAGCACCAGCAATTAAGGCACTTTCTGTTTATCATTGAGCTAGTATTTTTAGGAAGCTGATGGAATTTGGCTTGTCATCTAACACGCGATTCTTTTGCCAAATGTCAGGTCTCCTGACCGGCCACCCAAGTTACTCTGCCAACTGTCATCCTCTCTTGCAGAAAGAGGAATGCAATGGAATTGGCAACTTGATGAAGAATTAACAGCCTCTGCCAGCGAGCTCTAATTAAACAGCTATATAGACAACAGCTGTGAAAAATTCATCAATCATAGAATGTTTATTATTGGAATTAAAATGCCTCATAACTAATGTATAGATTTACATTGATTAACATCTCCTAGAAGGAACAATCTGTGTCTTACAACTTACTGTGGGCATTTTAAATGTCTGTATCACTTGCATTGTCACCAATCTGCCTCTGGTTAGTTGACTGTAGTTAAAAGGTTTACCAACTTCTTTGCAGCAAATCAGGATCTAAAGCTGTAGAACTGCAACCCTGAACACTTCAGAAGAACTCTGAATTCCTGTCAACATATGGACTGTTGGATGGTATACCAGTCTTCTAGGCACATGGACAAGACTCTGGTTTTTACACTTGAAGCAATGCAGCAAAGAATAATCTTACTGCATCAACTTAAAAACCATGTGGAGCTCAGAAATAAAATGAAACAGGGCAACTTGTTATGATCTTATCTTGGTATTCTCCTGTACAATTTAACAGTGTTTGTTTGCTTTTGTTTTTTGGATAGGAGGTGTTCTCTTCAGGTAGTGTATGTTGCAGTCAAGCTTTTAAAATGCTATACTGTATGTAGAAAATAACAGAGTCATTAAGGTTGAAAAAGACCTCTGAGATCATCTAGTCCAACCATCAACCCATCCTCACCATGCCCATCAATCCATGTCCCTCAGAGCCACCATTTTCTTGAAAATGTCCAAGATCTGTGACCCCACAGACCCTCCCTGAGCAGTTCATGCAAATACCTCACCACTCTTGTTGAGAGGAAACTTAACATCAAACCTAAACCTCCCCTGTGCAACTTAGGGCTGTCACCTCTTGTCCTATCACTGCTACCTAGGAGAGGAGGGTGACACCCCAAACCTGCTTTCAGGGAGTTGCAGGGAACAATAAGGTCTCCCCTGATCCATGTGATTTGGAGTCAGTGCAAGACCTGAAGTCCCCTTAAGTCCTCAATGTTTGTCATGTTCTGGCTAGAACCTGTTGCATAAGTGGAACAAACTTTCAAGTTAGAGCTCTAATACAACATAATTTTTCCTGAAACATGAAACTTGCAGGAAAAAAGCAAGCAAGAAATGAACTCCCAGGTCCTGAACCCATGATGAGGTCTCTTGCTGTCTTCAGTGATAAAGAAATAGTGCTTCCAGTGTTGTGCGTTCAGTAAATGCTTTTCCTCATCTAGAAAAAACAAATTCTTGAAATATTCAGTGACACTAACAGAGTTTGAAAGTTGTATTTGAAAAAAAATTAAGTAATTAGAAAACTTCAATGGAGAAAAGCTGTTTTAATTTTTGAGTAGATAAAATGCATGGAGTCAAATCCTGAAATGCTTTTGTGGCACGTCACTCAGCCGTGCCATTTCTCCGCATTAGCATCTTGTTCTAACTTATAACGCAGAAGGAATTTGGAGGTCTCAGAGCAGGCTGACTGGATATCTTTCTAAGCATAAAAATAAAAGCAAGTATAAAACATGGTACAGAGGTCTAATCTTTGGATTCCTGCCAGTTAAACTCAACCAGTTAAGACTACATGTCCATACTGTAAACTGTTTTCTATTTCAGATTAACTCCTAGTCCAGACTCATGTCTGCATGCTGTAGGAAATACTTTTTTGGTGAGGTATTTAATATCAATTCTTATTGTATGATTAAGTTAAAAGGTAAAGAAGTTTGGTGGTTTTTTTTTTTAATGAACAACTGGGATTTCTGTCAAGAGATGAAGGCTATGTTTGTAACATAGTTCATTCAGTAAACTGTAACATGTTTTTTCTTTCCTTTTGATAGGCATTTTTTCACATGCTGAGTGCGGCCCAGACCTCATTAAATTGTTTTCGTAGCAAGATGAGGAAAGGGACCTTATGGATGGATCTACTGACAGATAGTTTTCAACTTTCACACGGACTTGGTCCTGAAGTACCCTTGACTTGAGTAAAGGTAAGACTGAAAAGCATTGTAGCATTTTCTCATAAGACTGAATTGCACACTCCCTGTTATTTAACACTTGCCACAACACAAGACAAGGTAAAATCAACAGAAATAGTAGAATCTTTATGAATACTTAGTGGATTTTGCAACAACTCGTAAAGACTGTAGTCCTGTTCAAGCTGATTTTTCCATTTACGTGGAGAAATGAGCTGGCAGAATGTGCCTTGCACTTAAGCATATTCACTTTTTAGCCATGCACCAGGGGCAAACCTAACTCTAGATAATATATACTGTATGTTGGTGAGGCAGATCTGTTAAGTTGCCATTCCCAAAACATAATTTCTGACGTAAGAATATTACTCTTATAAATTTGTCACATACTCGTGTGTTCTGAGGGATTTCTGTGCCAAGTCCTGTGTATGTAGTTCTTAAGATTTGCCTTAGGGTGTTAAGAGAACATGGAGCTTCTAGCAAGAGAGGTTTTAAAAGGCATTAGCCTTTTCCCTACTGCAGTGTTTGACTTCACTGCCATCCTTGCAACATTTATTCTATTTAAGTCAGAAATACTCCTCATTCAGCAGAGAAGTTAATCAGTGTAGGCTGTAAATATTTATTTGTTTTTTTAATAGCAGAAATTATGTTATAAATGACTCTCATCTATTGTAAAAGCCTGCTGTTAGTTTGTAACCTAGGTTTTTCTTGCAATAGCTGTTGGTGTTGCAAAAGTGAAACATGAATTTGGTATTAATTCTGGAATAACCAACCAGTCACAAAATGTGTAACCTTGCTGCATTTAAAAATTTGACTTCAATACAAAAAAGATTTATGATGCATATTGACAGATACTAAATGAATTTACTCTTTACTTTCAGAAAACTACTTTTGTCAGCTTCTCAAATCTAAATTAGTACGAGTCCATATTTATGAAAAACATTACATCTAAGGTCTAAGCATGTTATGATACTTGGTTAAAGTTCTCAGCTTTTCAAATAAGTGTAAAAAAAAAGTGTGCATTTTCTTTTTATTGAATGCAACTTCACAGATGTTTCTGAAAATTTGATAGCAAAATTATTTTTTTGAGAAAGTTGTGGGCTTTTTATAATATTTTTTTGGTAGTAATGACTGTTTTTATAACGCTGTGAATGTGTTATAGTAGTGTTCCAAACTGAGCTTTTGTCAGTATTTGAAAGTGAACTAAAATAGCATTTGCTTTAATTCACCCTGCTGTTTAAAACACCCTGCTGTTCTGTGTATGGGCATTCTTATTTCAGATTACAAGTCCAAATTAGCAAGATATTTTAAAGTATATTTTATAAGTCACTTCTACATAGAAATGAGACAGAAGTTTATACTGCAGTAGCACTGTCTCAGAATGATGAGCTGCTCCATAGTTGTGCTTCGTGCAGGACACACGTTCTGTACTATAACAAGGCCCAGCATCATAAACAAGGAAAGCTAAAGAAATTCAAGACAGAGATGGGGTGTAACAGAGAGGAATTATCAAAACACAATTTCTGCTGAGAATGAGAGGATCTGCTCAGAGAACTATGTTTTGGAGAAAAAATTAAGAGAATGAGAAATGACAAGATTAGCTTAATGGAGAGAAAAACCATGTTAGGTATGGAGGACAAAGTATCTTACAAATGACAGAAATAGAGGCAGTATGCAGAGAGCTACGTTGGGGAAATTGTGTGCGTAACAGGCAGAAATAAAACACACGTATCTAAGTTTACTCTAGAAATCTGAAAAAGTGCCTTAATGTTTTCCCTTATTTTAAAAGGTTTTGCTTTTGAATATTGAGAGAAATCTTCACTTTAATACCTTAATCAATGCTGTCTTTTTTCTGCAACTACTGTCTTTTTCACACTAAGTCCAGTCTGGACTGCTGGTCAAACACTATTGAGCCATTTACATTGATTAAAGTTTTTCCAATTCTGCAACATCATCTCTAATGCTATGAATGAATCTAATGACCTAATCATCTTTCTCTGTATGTGTTTTTGTTACTTCTGTCTTTTGAGAAGTTTGGAAGGTTATCCAGCTGTTGATGCACTGGATTCTGTGTTGTCGGTATATTCACAATGAAGCAAATATGAAAGGTGTTGAAATTCTTTTGAACTAAGATGAGTGCTTTATGTGTGCTCAGGTGCATAGTTGGGGACACTGAGATGTCACCATAGAGAGAATATTACTTTTATATCTAGATCTCGTGCATTGGTATGAAAATCAAACCACGCGTTTTTTGGGGATATTCCCCAGATTAAGCTTGTTTTGAGGATTTCCAAGTAAACATTTATGAATATGCATGTATAAATGAGATTATTTGTAGATTTTAATCATGACTTCCATGTACAGTGCTTGTCACTTTAGCTTCTGAAACACTTCCCATTTCAAGGGGCAATTCCTTGTTTTTTGTTGTTTTGTTTTTAATTAGCTATTGCCTGCTTTGTACTTATAAAGATATTCTAGGTGATTCGAAACTGTGGAATAGTGTCATTTGGTCTGATATTCAGAGAAGCCATCTGGACTCATCACTGACCTGTAAGGTGTATCAATTTAAGTAAAATACTGCATAAAGCTGACAGTTGTTTTGTAGATGAAAATCTTACAAAAGCAAAGTTAGTTTATATCTGTGTGAATGGGAAACAGATAAGATTGTTATGTCATTACCTACATGCTTTTTTTCCTTGTTTGTTTTTTCCTTCTCTTTTCTTCCTACTCAAACACAATTTAATATGAACTCATCTAGTCCAACAGTAGCTCAGCACAATCATCCGCTAGCTTCAGATGGCATATGTGTGTATATATATATATATATATATATATATATATATATGTGAATTCCTCCTATGCTGATGCTTTTTTAAAAGGTTGACGTATGATGCAAATCAGAAATAGTTTTAAATAGTTAACTAGTAGCACAACGTCTTTACGCAGTATGCTGCTGCCTGCATGTAACTATAGAAAAAACCCACAGGTATTGGCACAGATGGGAGGAACAATCAAAAACCCGTTATCAAAATATCTTAATTTTCAGAGGGGATTTCCCATTCCTGTGCAGGTGTGGTTACATGTTTTCAAGTTTGATAAAGATAGCAATGAGAGCTGGAATATTTTTAGCATCCTTTTAAAAGAGAATGTATTAGAATAACTGCAGGTATGTGTGTCTTTCTCAGGGAATCTTCCTGAACAAGCACTCATTAATCCATGAGATTTTACTCAGTGATTTACTTTATAAGAAGATATTTCTGATCCACCTGAGTTTATATTGACTTCTGCAAAGTTTCTGAGTTGCTTGTGACTGAGAGTTGTGAATTTTCTCCCTTCCCTGTGCAGGTGTGCTGCCTGTGTCACTTCCCCAGCCCCTCTTGGCTTGTGCTACATGCAGAGCATCAGTGCTCGGGGTCAGTAGTAGGTGAGATAAGAGAAAGGGATAACAGTGAGCACTACAGGCTGCAGTTTCCAGAGTGGCTGTGAATCAGAAACTCACCTGTGCAAGGTTTTCATTAATGTTTTATTTCTTTATTTTAATCCTAACCAAATATAACTTGGACATATTGCTCAAGAAATAAAGAACTGAATGAGCAAAGACCTGCTGAGGAGGTGATGGTTGAACTCTTGGGTAACGAATGAAGAGGAAAGTACTTTCTGCTTTAAGTAGTAAGGAGCTTTATCTCCCTTTTGAAAAGTCAATAGACACATCCATCAGGCAGTCTGACAGGAAAATTAAATTGGGTTACAGCACTGCAAGAAGTCCAGATTACGTTCCTGCTGAGCAGTAACAAATTGTGGTGAACTTCATAAAAAAAAGAAAAACTTATCCCTGATTTTTTACAAAATAATCCCGTCCAGATCTAGACAGTGCTAGAAAAGGTGCTGCGGAGACTTCTGGAACTTTGGTGTTCCTTAATAAGGAAATGAAATTATAGATACGATTTTCCTGCAGAACTGCTTGTGTTCAGTGTTCCTTTTTAATAACACCAAATCTGCACCAAGACTGAATGGCTTTGTTTATTGCAGAATGGAAAAATGAAAAATATTATTTTCCTGGCCTTGGATAGTACGTTGTCTGTCCTGGTTGTGGTAGGTCACTAAGTTCTACTAAATGTGATAGGAGAGGCAGATATTCTACTAGAGATCTCAATAGAACAACATTTTATTTTACCCCCAGTGAACTTAAATTCAGTAATCAAATAAAGAATATTTTAATCCAAATCACCTTTTGGATATATTTCAAATAGACTGGCATTTTAGTAACCTTTCTTAATCTTCCATTTATTTAGAGAGGTGCTCTTACATGCAGCTGAGATCCAGGTGCTTTTCAGCTTGGTGATATTCATTTCTAGAACCATAGCCTATCTCTGCTTCTCTTATCTCTCCATCTTGGGCTCTGAATATTCTCCAAATTGAGGCAGCTTCTCAGGGCTATTAAAGATGGGGCTGAAGATAGGAATTCATGGAAACAGGTCCAGAGTTGTTTTCAAGCTTGTGAACTTCAGCCAGCTGTTCCATTAATGTGACTGTCAGATTTTTAAACAAAATCTGAAACAACAGGGTTTCTAATGTCATATTCTTTGCACTTTCTGAAAAGCTATGTATTCATATGAAAAATTAATATTAACTGTTCATGTATTTGTGTGTATACAGGAACATAGGATAAACTAGAATGAGAATGTGGGATTCTAGTGTGTTTTTTTTTTTTTAATGAAAGAAAATTCTTCCTCTAAACTCCTCATGATCTCTCCCAGAACAATCACATTTAACTATATTACTTAGGCTATTTTTGAATAACAATTATTTTTAGGTCCCTCCGTTCCCCCCCTCAAAAAAAAAGAGCAGTAGTCACTGTCTTTTGCTCTTTCTCATTAGGCAATAGAAGTAAAATGCTTCTTTTACTGGCTTCTGCATTACACATTGCACTCTTGCCTTAAGCAATTCAAAACCAAAATAAATCTTAACTCACAGAAGGTATAAGTATGAGGAATCTCATCTTTCTTCTGGAATGGCTCAGGGGCTGATTGTTTATTTAACAAGTTGGTGCCCTGATTTTACCACTGACACTGACAAAAATCCATCACTCACAAACTGAAATTGCAAAAAGGGAGAGAATCAGAAAGATATGAGTCAGTACTCAAAGCTATGAAGATCTGCTGATGTAGATGTTTGCAGTCATTTTTAACTATATTTAAAAATCGCAGTGCTGGTGATCTTAGGATGCAGTAATGCTCTGATGTAACCAAACCAAATGAAGTTTTTCTAGCTAGTTTGAGGAAGAGGAAATGAATCTGAAGAAAGATCTGGAAGACTGCTTTAAAAACCATAACAGACAAATGTGAGATTTGAATAGCGTGCACAGGATTTGTGCCACCTCACAAAAAAGTGAAAATGTTTCATCATTGGATGCCCAAAACCAGGGCTGTCGAGTAGTTATATTTGGGAATAGTCTTTTGTTCCATTCGCTGAAGTGGCTAGGAGTTGTGGGAGGCAGATGCAGACACTTTGTGTCTCTGTCACTAGCACTTCCCATGGAGCATGAAGTGCTGGAACCAACTGGGAGAGACAGTGCAGAAGCAGATATTTTGTTTGTGGATTATTTATGTAGGAAAAATACTGTATATAAACATCGATCCAAAAAACTTTTCATTGCTGTATGATTCCCTCCCCATTATACAGTGTTTTCAGTACATAAAACTTTGATCTACTCAGGCAACTTTCTTAAACTGTAAAACATTGGCTATCCGTCAAGGAAGGGATGACCTTTCCTATGCTCAGTCCCTTTCTTGCTTCTCATTTCCAATTTTTTTTTTTTTTTTTTTCATATTAGAAAGCAAGAAAAGTGAATGGAACAGACTAAGGAGGAGGAAGAAGATGGGAAAAGCACTTCTTATAAAATATGTAAAATCACATACCTAAAATATATTCTATTACCAAATCGGAAAGTGAAAAATTTCCCAGTAATTTACATTATTTCTAACTTCTTTGGAAAGAAAGGGCAGAAAGGAAAGTGAAGACATTTTATTTCATGTCGTGGATGTTCTTGCCTCTGTCACATGTGTTCCTCCTTTTTTTTATTTTATTTTATTTTATTTTATTTTATTTTATTTTATTTTTATTTTTACAAGATCAGGCTACCACATTTCCCTAGATGAGATTTCCTATGCTTGTCACAATTCAAGTCTCAGCAAGCTCTTGTACAATTGTTTTGAGTTCATTTCTGACAATGTGAATCTTGGCTTCTACTTTATGTACTGTATTAAGACAGAAAAGCAAATATTCAAGTAAGGAAATTTTTCACTGTCTTTGCATTACTTGGGATGCTTTTGTGTCTTTGGAACCAATATTTAAGTATGATTTCATCTTGTGACCAGACAAATATAAACAATTTGAAAGTAAACACTGTTCTTAAGGAAGAGAAGAGAATCCTGTTTGAGCACAGGATTCTGATGTGTTCAGATAACTTATATTGCTAAGTGATATGCATGTAAGAGGGTGGACATTGTAATTAAATTCTACTTCATAGCATCTTGATAACTACTTAAATTTAATGGTATGAAATTGAGCCAGACTAGAACGTGATGCTTTCTTGATTGCAAAAAGGGAATCTTGGATGGAGTAGATATGTGGTTTCTCAAATTACATAAAGTGGGTGAATCCAAACCCCCTTAATTTTTTTTCTGTATTATTTTGATTTGAGCACTGTGTAAACTTGGAGTTAAGAAGTGGAAAGTTTTATTTGACTTCAGTTTGAATTTAATCTGAAATGCTTTACTCAGCACTTAATATTTATGTCTTGCTCACTTGAAATACACATTAAAAATAATAATTTAAAAGTGAAGATAGCTTTAAAATAGCATACTGTATCTTCTAAACTGGAGTAAAACCAAGCATCTCAAGCTATCTTCAATTAAAAATCTTACTCTCCCTTCCTTACTCTCCCCTCCCTCTTAAGCAAATGGACTTGAAGCACTTTAAAAAACTTTGTAGAAACAATGTATCTTAAAGTAGCTTCAAGGTGAAAATGTTATTACTTGTTTCATTTCTGATAGTAAGATTTTTTCCTCAGTCCTTTTGTCTGGAAAGTTTTGACTCTGGTGTTCTAATTTGTTGAGGGGATTGAAAGGGGCAGGAAGCCAGGCTGGAGATGTATGTATTTTGATGAAAGCTTTGCAGTCAGTTCTGCTCTGTAGTCTTTTCTACGCTTGACTTGAACTGAGTAAGGGATTCTCTCCCATATCTACATCTGTAATTTCATTGTTTGACCTATTAACTAATGCATACAGCAAATCTTTTATTTACAATACGTGGTAGCAAAGAGTGCCTGCAAAATGGGCACTGAATTCTAATAAAAACTTATCACATTTCACATTATATAGTCACTGAGTTTGGTATTTTCTGATTTGGTTACACTAGATTACTTCATTGTATTTTGTGATTGAGAAGGGGGCATGACTTTTTTTGAACTATTTCATTTCCATGGCAGGGTGACTTAAATTAGTGCCTGACATCCTTCTAATATGCTTAGAAATCTTTGGAACAAAGATCTGAAATTTGAGCACTTTGATTCTGGTCGGATAAGAGCCCAGGGGAGAAGTTAGATGGGCTGGATCCACAAGCATTGTTCTATTGAAAACTTATCCAGGGTAGATCTTAGCATGTGTGTGAACATCACATATGAGTATCAGTGGATCACGTGGAGAAGTTACGGCTCAGCAGAAACTTTGTCCACCTCACAAAGAGAAAATGAGTCCAGGACTTCACTCAATGAGTGAAGTAAAAGAATGTGCCTGCTTTAATATTTAAGCCAGCAGTGTGCGTTTGCAGCCCCAATTCTGGGCTGCCTTAAAAGTGGAGTGGCCAGCAGTGACAGGGAGGTGATTGTCCCCATCTACTCAGCTCTTGTGAGGCTCCATCTGAAGTACTGGGCCTGGGGCCCCAGAAGAAGAAAGACATGGAGCTCTTGGAACAGGTCCAAAGGAGGGCCATGAAGATGATTAGAAGGCTGGAGCATCTCTGCTATGAAGAAAGGCTGAGGGAACCTGTTTATCCTGGGGAAGAGAAGGCTCTAGGGAGACCTCATTGTGGCCTTCTAATACTTGATGGGAGCATATAAAGAGGAGGGGGTGCAACTGTTTACATGGGTAGATAGTGATAGGAAAGGGGGAATGGTTTTCAAGGCAAGAATGGATGGGACCCTAGGCAGCCTGATCTAGCAGATGGCAACCAGCCCATGGCAGGGGGTTGGAACTACTTGGTGTTTAAGATTGCTTCCAAAGCAAGCCATTCTATGATCCCTCAGTGTGACAAATTTACATATGATTAGGAACTGCAGACTTCCCAGATGAATTAAGCACTTGAACTAATGAAGGCTTCCTGAAATAAGAAACTCTTAACAATTCTGTATCTATATAGCAGTATTTACAGTGTTTTGCCTTTTAAAGACGTTATCTGGAAATAATGTAAAGAAATGTTGAGTGGAAGTGCACATGTACATCCTACCTACAAAATATCTTTGTGATCACCAGTGTGGTCAGATTGGAATGACTAGGCTCTGTTTTTACCTGAATGAGAAGTAGAGGGATTCAACTTCTGGCCTGACTATCTCCATGTTGTAAGATTTCTTTTAAACAGTTAGTATTTATTTACCTATCCAACAGCATTCTTTCAAAAACTTGCAGTCTGATGCTTTACCATGCAGGATTTTAGAACTCTATAACAACATAAACAAATGTGTTAGTCTGTGGGGATTTATTTTTTCTTCTTTTTTACCTTGGAGATGTCATTAGACATCATTTAGGAACAGATCATAGCCATGAAGAAGCAAACTATTTCTTAAACATACAGAAAATACCACTGTGTATGAAAAGCTTAAAGAATGATGTACTATTAAGCTGAAATACTTTCTAGTGGCAATGTGCATTCCTTTGCAGAAGTAATGCTTCAGTTGTACACCTGACTCTTCAGGTTAAAAATTCTTCTGCACTTACAGTTGTGTTATCAATATGACAGCAGTAAGCAGTAAGTGTACAGTTTTTTCCCTTAGTTTCCTTGACTTGTATGTCTCTCCCATGACAAATCTAGCTGGAACTAATGTGTATTGAAGGGGAAGTTGTGTGGTGAAGATTTGTGTGGTGACTGAGCACGTTCTTTAGTACTCCCTACAGTGCATTTTCAGGTTGTTCACTCATCTGAAGAGAAGTTTGGGGTTCAGCTGGCATTTAGCACAGATGATCACTGGTGACAGGTGACAGGATGAGGGGAAATGGCCTAAAGTTGCGCCAGGGTAAGTTTGGATTGGATATCAGGAAAAACTTCTTTGCTGAAAGGGTTGTTAAGCACTGGAATGGGCTCCTCAGGGAGGTGGTTGAGTCACCGTCCCTGGATGTGTTTAAAAACCATTTGGATGTGGTGCTCAGGGGCATGATTTAGTGCAGGATTGTTAGATTAAGTAGTATGGCTAGGTTATGGTTGGTCTCAATGATCTTTAAGGTCTTTTCCAACCTGAGCAATTAGATGATTCTATGATGTCATCATACCCACAGGGTACATTGACACAGCAGAGCTCAAGTGCTGTTGCTAACCATTGATGTGAAGTTTGTATGTCAGGTGTTAAGCTTATTCAGTGTTGCTGGTGGTGTTGCTAATGTGTTTTACATAATGACGTATATTGAATTGTTCTTAAAAAAAAAAAAAAAAGTAAATGCATAAGGTGGTGAGTTTTCTAAAGATCTACAAGTAAATATGAATGCAGTTCTTGTGGCGTTATTCTCTGAGATTCTCACCTGGTAGTTTACTACTTTTTCAACAAACTAGAGAGCACTTCTTCATGTCTAGACTGGAATTCGGGGAGAATTTGAGAAAGCAGAGACAAACAGAAACAAAGACTGGGAGACACAAAAAAGTATAGTGGCAGAGGACTGTGTGGTGAAGCACTATGGCTATTCTGAAGGTTTTGTTAAAATTTAAAATAAACTTAAGCCTAATCTGAACACCATGCCTGGAGGAAAATGCTGCTTGTGTGTAGCTTTAAATGCTGACAGCTTAGGGAGGAGTGTGTGATAGTTGCTAGTCTAAAATAATAAGCAGTTGTAATAGCAATCTAATTGTCATGTAGTAACTGCATCCCCCAAGCATTACACCAGAACATCCAAACACAATTTCATGCAACCAAACCTTCATATCCCTCCAAGCACTTTCCATCAGCCTCTACTTATGGCTATGTTCATTTTTTCATATGCTCACAATTCCACAATAGTCAGAAGTAAGGTCAATCTACCAAAATTTAGTTACTAGAAAGGATTAAATACAGTAGTTTGATCCTGGCTGGGATTCCAGGGAATGGAAAATCTGCAGTGTATGGATTTGTACTGGAGTTATCTTAGTACAGAAATGATACCTTGATGCCAAATGTCACCTTAAGGACCACAGATAAACAATCTTAAAACTGGATGGCAGCAACAGCTACAAAACTGCTTTTTGTGACATTGAGCTTGTGGAGCATTGGCAAGTTTGGAGTATAGGTGGTACCATTGATAACTTAAGAACATGCATGCACTTGTTTTCTAGGTGTTGGATGTCTGTTTCTCTTCATCTGTGTAGGGTGGTTTGTTGTGTCTTTTATTTTGCTGCTTCTCAAAGAAAAAGAGGCTAGTTTATTGGGAGTCATTTTCTTTCTTTCAAGCTTGTAAGCGGCCACAAAATTCCTTTTCTTACATTCCCAGTCTCTGTGTGGAGCAAGGTCTTTGGCCAGTCCCAGTAAAGAATGTAGATGCTCGTCCTGCTAGCTCAGGCATGTAAATCTATCACATTGACCCTTAAAGTCCTTCTCAGTTTTCAGCTGGGTTCTGTGGACGTTATATTTCACAGCACCTGCATTTTCAAAATTGAAGTCAGTTATGTGCTTGAATGATCTGTGTTTCAATGGGCATTTTTTGCCTCTTTCAGTGCCAGTGCCTGACTTATCAGGTGCATTCACAGCATACCTTAGATACCAGATAGGCTCTTGGGTCACCTTTTGGTCAGACTGCTGGGGTGATGTGCTTTTACGCTACGTGGATGCTGGTACTCACAAAAGCTGGAGCAGCCTAACTGGCCTATAAATAAATACTATTTTGATATTTCCACTATTTAAAAAAAAAAACAAACAAGCAAAAAAACAAAAAAACAAACAAACAAAAAAAACACCCCACAAACAAACAAAAACCCCAAACCCTTTTGATGTCTTTGACATCTCATGAGACAGTGCTGAATCATGCAGATATGTTCGTCTGTGATAGAGCAGAACTGGAATGTTGACAACTCTGAAGCATTTCTAAAAAGTTGGTAATAGTTCAAATCTTATCAGCTTTTGAGATTTTGTCTTTCTTTGGAAAGTTGGGATGAATGTCTCTGGATGTGATGTCAGGCTTGAATCTTTAAGGAGAGTTGGATGAAAATTCCTTCCTGCTTCTGACCCAATCTCTTTTCACCCATTGTGATATTACAGAAATTGAATTTCAGGCCTCATGAGTTAGAATTTCTGCTATGGTCAGCAGAAATGTCTTTCTATCTGATTACCCTTGAGGTCAGAAGCACGTAATACATTCAGGGGTGTTTCTAATTGAACGAAGCTTGGAATATGTGAGGGTTGTAGACAGCAGCTGGCCCCAGCAGAGCCTTAACAGATTTGCTGAGAACCTGCAAAGATCTTGGCAGGATGTCAACAAAGATACTGCAGGGTTGCTGGATGCCAGGAAAATGAGATCTTTGCTTTGCAGCAAAGAAAATGGTATTTAGGGAAGATGGGATTTAATAAATTACAATAGTAGCACTGTGAGCAAAGCTGTATCCAAATGTACTAATGACTAAGACTAGTAGGCAAGTTGTGTACTCTGTTTCATGGGTGAGTAAACTGAAGTAAAGCGGGTAAAGGGAAGATATGCTTTCTTATAGCAGACTATTATCAGAGCTGAGAAGTCACCTGTTCCTATGTAAGTATTCTTCTTAAAAGAAGTGAAGAACTGAGGGAACAAAAACAGTGGTGGGAAAAATGGTTTAGGCAATTTGAAAGGATAGGAAAGAGAAGCATGGAGGTTGAGTGGATAAAGCACAAGTGCTTGTGGGGAAAGATCACAGTGGATTTTGGAGGAACAAAACTGTCTTCGTGGAAGAGCAAGGAATTGAGTCTATAGCATTAGGAGTTTCTAGCTTGAAGTATCCAAATATATGGAGTAAATCTGAACGTATATTTGCTAGTGAATTGCTCTGGTGAATTATATAGGTATTCATTTGATAGCTTCAGGTGCTGGAAAAGTTAGCTGTTTGTTTTTCTGGAAGTGTAGTGATGCATGCCTCACCATGCTGGACCCTGATTGAGAAGATATCAGATCAGTTTGCAAGCAACTACTTGATCTGTTTTGCTGATGTCCTCTTTGTCTCTTACTAGAGCTTTAGTAATAAGGTGATCTCCAAAGAATTCAGTCAGAATTAGAATGTTACAGAGTCAAAGCTGTGGTGGTTAAAAAGCTATCTTCATGAGGAGAGAAAACTGATTCTCATCTAATCTGCAGATTAACCATGACACAAAGATTAGCAAACCAAATGGAGTATGCCTGCATGGAATATTCCCACTCCACATGTTACAGGGTCAGGTTTTCAAGGATGATAAAATTTGTCGTTTGCTGCATGCATCAGACAGCACTCAATATTCCACCAATTTGATATAAAGTATTTCAGATTTCCTCTCTGCCTACTTGGTGGACCAATATCAATTATTTATTGCTATTTTTAGGACTTGATTCCCCTCTATCCTCCTAAAGCCTTGATCACGTTGAAACCTATGGATTATTGGCAGTTCTTTATTAACCAGGTACAATGCTAGAGAGGAGGGAAGCAGATTCTCCTTCAGTTGGGAATAATTAAAAATGCCAGTTAATAAAATCCTTCTGACTTTTACAGAACTGAAAGTAGCCATTAGCAGCTCTTGAAATCTCTCAGTTTGTTGCATCCCTGTGTTCCTTGTGTTCCAAAAGAAATAATGTGGCAGGCAGGATACCATTGAACATGTAATGGAATGGGTACCAGTGAAAATGCCAGGTGGAGGGGGAATAAATCCCAAAGACAGACTAATAGTAAAATATGTGGATGGCAAGCAGCCTTTTGTTGATATATAGGCCTATTTCAAGGTAGGAGACAGCATACCTTGGTCTAATTTTAGAGCTATTGAATGGGTCATATCCCAACCTCTTTCCATGTTAACTCTTGCCTGATCAGAAAATAATGGCTTTAAACTGCAATCTTTCTGATCTTGTGACAGTTATGAAAACCTACAAAGAAATTTTCCACTACTGTATTTCTCCATTCCTCCTTCAGTTCCACTCTCCCAAATAAAGTTAGTAGTAGATTATTGCCTTTAGCACAATAATTAAACTTCTGTAATAGAGTACAGAGCCTGGAAGAAGGTCCAGTTGGATGTGGTACAACGTGAGGAGCTAAGTGGATCCACAGAGACATTTGCCTGCTTGTAGATTGCCAGCAGAAGCTGATACAGAAGAGAGAAAGCTGTGGAAGTCTCTTGAATCCCTGGGTATAAACTTTTATTTTTCAAAATGGCATTAAAGTAGGGAGCTGGTGGAAGCAAGCTGGTCAATGTGACTTCAAAGACATGGGGAGTTTTTGACAGAAGTTGCTGTTTGTCAGAGATCTATAAACTGACTTCCTGTCATGGGAAGCCTTCAGCTAGTTTAGCTGGAGAGTTACTGGGGGGAAATCCTCGCCCTCTTGTCTTTCTAGTAGAGCACACATAACCAGGACCATGCCCAGAGCTGAGAAGGGGAGTAGACAGGTGGATTCTCAATCAGTAAAATTATGTGGGTAGAGACATCAGTGTGGTGCTGTGGGTGAGGGAGAGATGTTCTCTTCTGAGTAGTGTACACACATGTCCATCAAATTCTTTGTTTACAGAAAGTCACAGGTGAGAGCACGCTTCCTTCATCATGTCTCAGCCAACACCAAGTAAAAATCCTTGCTTTTTCCTCTGCCTTTCTTTTTCTTCCAGATAACAATGTACTATCACTTTTGTTCGGGGTGGATGCATGTTTTCTTTTCAGTGTTCAATTCCCCTCACAATAATCTTTATCTACCAGTTTTGGAACTGCCCTTCTCCAGGAAGATTTAATTTCTTTCAAAAATTGCATTTCCACTAAATCAATAACCTAGCGGGAATCTTTGGCAAAGGACTGAGCTTTGGTGCAGTAGGTGTCTCTAGATTTAGTGGCCTGTATCATCATCTTTGCTGGAACTCCTTCTTTAACTAAAATTTAACTCCTGAGCTGCTGAATCCAAACCTCTTGCATTTATTTCTGTCCCTGCTAGAGCAAGCTGTCTTATGCTAAGAGAACTATGTAGTAATCTCAGGAACATACAAGCATTTTCTCTGTCTCCTGTATTGCTGAAATTCTTTCCTTATTCAGCCTACTACATATCACAGTCCTTCATGCAAAAACTCAGCACCAGATTTGAACTGCTTTAGGTTAAAAAATGAACCTGAATATGCTGCTTCATACCAGGAAAAGTCATTCTTTGCATATCTGTGGTTTTCAAATGTAGTCGTGAGTCCTGAAATGAGGAGGATAAAACCACAATGAGATATTTTGGAAGTTTAGTCTGGCATGTGTCCATACTTGACTCCTTTCCTGTACAGTGTAGGGTATGTTTGTAGTGAAATGGGAAATCCTAAAGAAAGCTATTTCTTCAAAATTCTGGAGATGTATTGAGCCTCTTGGAAGTTGGTAAAGTAAAAGAAATGTTAATTTGCTTTAGAAAAACAAAATGTAATTCTTGTCTTCTCAGAAGCATTTTAGGTTTACATTGTTTAAAGCATCAGAGATTCTGGAAACTACATTTAAGTGAAATTTAGATATTTGCTCCATAAGACTTTTTGACCTTGGTGACTACTGGGATTGGGAGGATGAGGAATTAGTAATAGTGGACAACAAAAAAAAAGATTACCAAATTCTGGTAATTTTTACACCATGCTTATCGCAGTTGGAGTCAGATTTGAGTGCTCTCAGCTTTTGTTGCTCATTGGAAACATTTCTAGAGCTGGAAGTTCCTCACAGACTTGATAACTGCTTCCCCACTGCTTGATCTCAAGTCCCAGTTTCATATGTCCGTAGTCACAGACCTTAGATATGTTTCTCACAGGTTTTTTTGTGTATCTCTCTCAATTTACACTATGCATGTCTATGCGGGCAATGAGTGCTGCAGCAAAGATACCAGGTTTTACTTTATAAAGACAGTACATATAGTCACACGTGGGGCTTGTACTTCTGCCTTTTCTTCTTGAGGTTGTGGGGTCAAAGGCAATTTGCATCACTTGTCAGCTCAATATCTTGGTCAGTGTTGTCAATAATGCCATTGATGAAGAGGATACATGTTTCCAATTCCTTTTAAATTTATTTCCTATCAGGAGAAAAACAGAAGATGGAGCTTAATTTTAAAACTCCTCCAACGAGCCCTGGTAATTTGGTCTGAGGAAACTGCACAGTCTATCTGTGTGCACTTTGGGGAGTATTATCAGGAAAGAGCTCTGAACCCTACCAGGGACACAGGCTAAGGTTTGTAGATGAGCTCTCTTAGGAGTCTGCTGTGCCCTTCTGTAGAATTACCGGATACTCGTGCTGGAATGATTCATGCACATGTAAATACAGTGTGCTCATACAAAGTGTATGGATATTGTTTGGAAAGCACTGTTAAAGTTTTGGCTTATATAGGCACATTCTGTGGCCTGACAGGATTACTCCCGTTGGAGTAATAACTAAGAGTTTTGCTTACTTAGGGCCTGTTCCTACTCCCTTTGAAGCTAATGGCATAATTCCCAGTAATGTTTAGTAGTGCAGGGTCAAGTCTTTTAAGGTTGATAAAATTTGATGTTAGAGGCCTCAGTCAGTGCTCACTGAAGTACACAGGGGTTTCCCCAGTTATTTCAGTAAGCTTTGGATAGAACTGCAAATTCATGAAAATAATTACTTTACCATCTCTGTAGAAGTTATGAGTGTTATACTTTAAAAAAGAAGAAAGTCAAGAGAATTTCTTTATACTGGCTGATACCATGCTCTTTTTTTTTTTAACACTAGAATGTTTACTTCAAGTAAGTTCCCAGAAGTTTGGAACATCCACATCCAAAAGCAATAGACTTGTTAAATTGAAAAGGACATTTTATGTTGTGCCACATCTCCTGTGATTTCCGAATACACTGAGCTAGAAGCTTTCTCAGTAGAACTGTTGCAGGATCTGCAAATCTCATGGTATCTCAGCCTTCAGGCTCCTATTCCCAGCTGGTCAGGCCTCACGGCATCTGCAGGGAAATGGAAATGATGAAGAGAGATGTTGCAGCTGCTCGAAGAAAAAATAGCTGGTACTTTCTCATCTCAAAGGCTGGTACCCCTTGAAACCATTGCAAGGTATGAAAAATATTCCCTCTAGTTTCAGTGTGCTCTTTGACACACAGGAGTTCCCTTTAGTTCTGAAATTGCCTTCATCTACACTTCTCATATGCTACTGGGTGTTTGCCAAAGCACAGTTATTTTTATACTTGGACTTTGGTACGTCAGAGTCACTAAACTAGATCTTTAAAGGGATACAGTAAAAATACAGCAAACTGGGGAGAAGCACAGAAAGCTACTAGAGGAAGTTTGTTAGCATTCACTTGTTTGGTTCAACAGGTCTTCTGGTCTAAAAGGCAGACAAGAGAGCTCGTTCATGGTTTTAAAGGGAGAATGGAAAAGGAAAAGGAAATCTGTTGTGTGTGGGTGTGAATATTCCATTTGTATGTTGCTGATCTACTGGGTTGCTTTAAATGAAGAACAAAAATTTCCCATGTTGTTTACTTCCATTTGGATCTGCTTATATTCAGTTACAATATATGAGGGCTGCTCCATAAGTAATACCTCCAATTTTATTATGTTGGCCCATGATGTTGGAGGCAAATGGTGGTATGGCAGTAGAGGTTGAACCTTCCTGTTGGTGTCCTGTTGCATTTTGATGTCATGTGACAGATGGCAGCAGACGTGCAGTCTGGTAAAATGGTGTCTGACTTGGCAGTGAAGCATGCGTGTGGCACAAAGGTGTGGAATTGAATTCCTCCATGTGGAAAAAGATGGTACCAATTGACATTCACCAACACTTGCTGTATGTTTATGGAGATGAAACAGTAGATGTGAGCACAGTGAGGCAGTGGGTGGTGCATTTCAGCAGTGATGACAGTGACAGCAGGTCACTGGTGCAGATTTTTATGAGCATGACATGCGGACTCTAGTCCATCACTGGCAAAAATGCATAGCTAATAGTGGTGACTATGTTGAAAATAGTGTTTTGTAGCTGAGAATATGCTTTATCAAATACTGTTTTATTGTATTCTTTGTATCTGTTGTAGCATTTGTTGTAGCATTGTTGTAGCATTGAAATAAAGAGGAGGTATTACTTTTGAAGTTATCTAAAGTATATATAAAAGCAATCTTACTGTCACTGGTTGAATTTCTGCAGTATTGGACTGAATGTTGTTTCGGCTTCTTAATGCATAAGTCATTCTATTGGTGTAATTTAAGCTTCTTTATGCCTATCCAACATTTATTAGCACTGTCTTATCTGCTGGTCTTCCCAAAAGAGAGGGGCCCATTGAACCAGATGTCTTTCCTTGTGCAGAGGCAGCATTAATGTTTCAGGCTTTCCTATGCCATAAATACTTGTTCTAGAGTTCCAGCTTTGGGTACACACCTACCTAGCATAGGGTAGTACTGGATTCCAGTTTAGTTAATATGAAAAATACTAAGCTCTGTAGGCTAAATAGCATAATAAATGTTTTTCCATCTTTTTCATCATTGCTTTAATAGAGCTGTTTGTTTTCTAGCACATTACAGAAAATACAGCAATGTGAAGCTTGTATGTTTTTTGGTGTTTTCATTGATTCTAGCTGAATGTTGCACTGTGGACATGCCCATGGCATTTATGATACTTTCTGGTTTAATCCATGTGATTTTTGCAGCCATTTACATTATCATTGGAGAACGTAACCATGAACTTTAACAAATAACCCTACTTCAACAACGCTCACTTGAGCTAGAATGTCTTCTACCTCAAGTATTTTGTATTCTATCTCAGTCACTTTTGGGTTATGGTGAACAACTTGGTGTTCACAGAGTCACTTGGAGATTGCTAGGTAATCACAGAATGGCCAGGGTTGGAAGGGACCTCAAGGATCATGAATCTCCAACCCATCTGCCACATGCAGGGCCACCAACCTCCCCATTTAATGCTAGACCAGGCTGCCCAGAGCCTCATCCAATGTGGCCTTGAACACCTCCAGGGACCATGCATCCACAGCCTCTCTGGGCAGCCTGTTCCAGAACCTCACCACTCTCTCTGTAAAGAATGTAATCAGCATGGCTGTTGGATGATGTGAGCCAGCTAGGACTGTAGACACCAGTATCACTGATTGAGAGACTGAATTGTGCATCATGCAGTGGGATTATGGATTGTCCCTGGAAGTGTGCAAACTACTCCTGGAACTTCTCATCCTTTTGTCTGGAGCAGTGTTATCTGTGTGTGGTTTGTAGCCAAGAGGTTCACGGCTAGGCAAATTGTCTGATCTTGGAATCTGCCATCACAAAAATTACTTTTATTTTTTGTGTGTGTTTGATCTTATATACTAAAGTGTGTTAATAATGTATGTATGTACATCTGTATTGTGTGTTGGCATTTAAGTGTGTAGCAGCATCCCAAATGTGAAGTGGAATAGAATGAATGTACAGATTAATGTAAGAGTGACTACAAAATAATGTGAGATGTATATTTATAAAAGGAAGTTCTTTGTCCAGATGTCCCACTGCACTCCTTAGGGAGTGTTTGTGATTGCTCTCTGAAATGTATATCACTTCAGATGAAATATATGATACAGACCTCCTTGGGGCCAGGAAAATTAGCAAAAGCACTTAAACTGTACAGCAGCATCACTTAACCACTCTAGTTGAATTGTGTTATAAATAAGCTATTCCAGAAGCCTCTGGGGATGTTCTGGTCGAACACTTCAATGTGAAAGAGATTTGTTTTTCTTGTTTTTGTTTTTAAAATGACTTTCCCATTTGGACCTAAGACGAAAGGAAGCAAAACAGACTTGGCATACAAAATTAGTCAGTTAATCTGCTCTAGTAAAATGACGATATCTTTGTCTATGTTAGTGATTAATGTTGAATTGTGGAATAAAACTGAAAACTGATGGGGGTACTTTTTAACCTCCTTATACTGAAAAAGTGTGCCTGAGGAAAGTTAAACTTTGATATAATAGAACCTAATACTATCACTTTTCATGGGGATGAATAGCTATAAAGGGAAAGAAATGCAAATGAAGCCCAACTGAAGCTATAAGGTATCTCTTATTTTTAAGGTGACAAGGTCAGCATAACACAATCAGACCTAAAGGGTAAATTATTCTAAACGTTTTAACTGGAGATTTCAACATTGAGTCTCTGCCATTGGCCAGATGTGTGGACAGGAAAAAATGGCAGCAAAATTGTATATACAAGTGTGAACCAGAGCTAGTTAAAGATATTGTCTGCAGAAGCTGACCTCGAGCTGTTAACTCAGGATAGCTTGCAGAAAACAGTCAATTGATTTCAAATGAAGTAGTGGGCTTTTGAAACTCTGTCATTTTCAGGTTGGCTTATTTTTTTTTTTTTTTTTTTACCATTTTGGAGATGTGTTTTCATTAAGAAAAGTTAATAATAGAACAGTGTAAGATCCCTTGGTATGCAGATCCACTCTACATAATTGCAAGAGATGGAAAAAGTTATCAAGGCACAAAGAGCACAGATGTGCAAGTCCTGGGGAGAGGAAAAAAAAAAAGGGGGTATTACTCTAACTTAAACTCTCATTTACTCTCTGTGTGTCGGTGCTCAGTTTGCAGATTGTTGCCACTGAGGTCAAGTTTTAGGACAGAATAGGACTACTTTGGAAAACTTGAATTTTTCTTTCTGCCAATTTTTTCATACAACTGAGTGGAAAAAAAAAAGGAATAATGAAAGACTTAATGAAAGGCTGCAGAGATCAGTGTTCAAGCAAGCTAGAAGTTACTGTGGAAATGTAATAAATGCTGATTTCTTAGAGATGCTGAAGAAAAGGGACAACAAAGAGAGTTCACACTTACGAATATAATTCTTTAGACAGTGAAGAAAACTGCTTAGAAAAGATGTATCTTAACTCTCTGAACTATGCAGTAGTTAAAAATTTATATAAATTTTTGTATCTTTCTGTTCTGTAAGAATCAGAAGGCTTTCAGTAAGTTGCAGTCAAGATGGACTTGAATCCCCAGACCCAATTTACTGACGTGAGCACTGGAGCAGGCTGTCCAGAGAGGTGGTCATCTCCTTCCTTGGAGATAAGATATTCAAGATCCACCTGGATGCCTACCTGTGCAACCTACTGCAGGACACCTGCTGGAGTAGGGGGGTTGGACTTGATGATCTCTTGAGGTCCCTTCCAACCCCTGAGACTCTGTGGTCTTGTCGCCAGTCACTGGTTTGACTTGACAAACAGATAGCACGATCTCTTCAAAGTGTAGAGGTTCTAAATTTCTGCTCAGACTAACTTGCTGACTAAACTGATTCTTTGTTTACAGGAGTTTTATTTTACTCAGTAAACACATAGATAGAACTTCATATCAGTTGGCTTTAAAAATGTATTAAGTCTCACTCCTTAAAAAAAAAAAAAAGAAATACATTCCTAGCCGATGCTGTATTTTAATGGATGTGCAAGTAGCATTTGTGCTGTGACCTGTTGTCATTCTGCAGCTGAAAAACTTCCTGAAAAAAAAAGTTCCTTTATTGGACCAGACACCAAATTTGTCTGGTCTTTGCTTTCTTCAAGAAGCAGCATCCTATTTTTATACATGGATGAATGTTTCTCTTGAACAAATTTATCAGAAGGAACAATTGCAATGATGGAGAGAAAATTCCTTAGATCTTCCTACTGCTCTCTGATTTTATCAGATGTTTATTGTATATTCTAAAACACAATTCAGTAATAAGATTTTGATTAAACTCTTCTTGTTAATTGTGCTAAGCTTATGTTTGTAGCAGTTTCCATCACAATGGTCCCATTTCAGTTTGCTGCACTCATGGTTTGTCACTGTGAGCACTATAAGCAGTACAGCAAGTAATTGAAAGCTGTATTTATTATGAGAACGAGGGATGAAGAGGGATTTTCATAGAAATGCTGAAGTTCTTTACTGTGAGATGTTTCAGTAGTGAACAAGGGTGTATTTCATGAAACAACAAAAGATGCTTTCCAGCTGCTGATTTTATGTCACTTTTTTTGTGGGGAGTCAGGGAATAATATCTCCTTCCCTTGTATTTCCTTCATCTGATGGTTAGCATTAAGATTTTTGATTTTCATTTTTATTAGGGGGATGTTATATATTCCTTATCTCCCTTATTTTCATTAATCTCTCTCCTGTAGAGAGGGGTGAGGTCAGCTGTGCAAAATAAATGAATAAAATCTGTCTGTCCCCCATCGTCCCCGTCGCCGGTGCCGGGGGGGGGGGCCCCAGAAAAAAAAAAAAAAAAAATCAATTCTTCTCATAAATGTAGCAAAAGCCATATTTGTCTGTGAGATGAATTTGGGTGCGTGAGCATTTCCAAAGTTTTTGTTACTTTAGTCTACTCTAAAAATTTTCTACGCCAAAACTGAGCTACCCCAAGAATTGAGTGGCAAGCTGACCCACCCTGAGCAAAATTGGAAACATCAACTTTTGGGCAAACAATTACCATATTTTTGGAGGATTCATATATTACATAGCCTTTGAAAGTTTGCCAAGAAATGCCACTGAGATTTACTTCAAGCAAATGTTAAATTGAAGAGGAAAGATCACAGATTTCCAGTTGTTATGGATAGTAAAATTTCCACTTTTTTTTTCTACTACTGCTATTGCCTTGGAATCCAAGATTAAGAATTCAGAAAGAACTGAAAACTGTGAAGCTTTTTGTTACTTGTTTATACTTTGTACAAGAGAAGCATAGGAATATACATACGTACACAAATGTTCTGTATGTATGTATATAATTCTTAGTTTCATCTTAATCTTCCTTATCAAACTTTAGCTGACAAACTCAGAACTAAATTCAGATGCAGGATATTGTTAGTTTTGTTGTAATTTAAACTATGTTCTCCTCCCCACCCCATGTTAATTAATAAATATATAGCAAACAGAAAAGACACTATTCGTGAAAGAAAATTGTCCCATGTATGAACACAGCCTGCTAGAGTATTTCCCCACATATCCAAGTACTATACAAGAAAAGATGTCCAGGGAATAATAGGCATCAGGATGTTTATTCACTTCTCATTTGTTTGCAATTTATATTCATAAACAATCATTTATGGATAGTTAAAGTTCATTGGAAAAAGTACTTTACTCTTTGCTTTCTGATTTCTGTGTCCAAGGCTGAAGAATACACTACACAGAGTGTAAATTTAGCCATCTAGCAGTGGAATTTATGCCAAGCAGATTTTCCTTAAAAACATCAATTAACTGCAGGAGGTTTTGGGACCAGAGTAGTGTGTTCTTGCCATTGGAAATAGTAGAAGAAAGACGCAGACCTCAGACTTTGGCTTGCTTTCCTACATCACTGCTGCAAATCAGTTGCAGGCAGGATTGAGAAACCTCTGTGGTGGCATTGTTTCAGAGGTTTCTTATGCAAGCAAAATTCAGAAATTTAATTGATTATGCAACCTGTTACTACAGCTCTTCAGATTGAGTGGCACTAAGTAATTTCACTGTAACTGCTGCACAACTGTTGTCATTTTTCATGCAACTATGTTACCTGATTACAGGGTAGCGCTGATGCTAATACTAATGTTGGGTTAGGCAACTAAAGAGGGGATTATAATAGAGAAGTGCTAATGGTATGTTGTTAGCAAACAGGGTGTCAAGAAGCCATTAGAAGTGGGAGTAAGAGAATAAACTGAGAATTGCAGCAGAAAATGGGAGAAGATGTAAGGCAAACTACAAGTAGAGGGTATTGCGCTGTTGTTTGTGTCTTTAAATCCTTGTTAGAGGGTATAAACTGAGAGGTCAAAAATATATGATGGTGTGAAAACTGGGAAATGATTGGCTTAGAAGCAACCTAATTTATTGGCTGCAAGGCATCTTCAGATAATTTATCTGCCAGGTTTGTGGAATATTTCTCTGGCATACACAGATATTTTCCTGAAAAGTACAAACTGGTATTCCTAAAAATACCGAAGGGTGTTGTGTGTAACATGAAAGGAAGGCTCCAGAAGACAGCAGCAGGAATGAGATAGCTGGCTCTGCTGCAGTTCTGCAGCAATTGATATGAAGGAGAGAAAAAAATGTGTTGTAATGCTATGTGGACGAGGGGCCTCAGTACCCAGAACTCTCTCACCTCCCCTTGGTAATCAAACAAACTTCCTTAAAAATGTTGTATGTATAAATGCCAGCAAGTAGAGATTGGGATTTTCACAAGTACATTCAGAATGTGATAAGTTTCCTGCCACACTGTCATCACAGTGACATACACACAAATGCATCCATATGTGGCAATGGGAGCAATGCAAGGATGTGAAGTGAAAGAGGACAGGCAGCGTACTGAGTGCTGTGCAAGCCATGGGAGATGCTCCCTGCAGGGAGACTGGGTGCAAACAAGGACATGCAGTGACTAGATATTTCAATTCCAGAGACATGAATAGTTTTATTAAGAGCAAGTGAAACAAAAACTCCAAATAAATAATTTTTCAAACATGACATTCAGTTAATTTTCCTTGCTGGAAAGAGCAAAATGAGATCTGATCCCCACTTGTTTTGTCTGAAATGAAGAAGTTGAAGCTCATTAGCTGAAGAGACAAGCAAAGTAAGATGAGCTTGGATAATGGATTGGCACTTGGGACAGGAAGGTGGGAACTGGTACAGGATATTAGGAATATTCATAGAAAAGCCATGTCTTGTAAGGTGATACCTGATGTTTCTGAAACAAATCTTTTTCCCCCCACAAATTTTGAGATCCCTCATCAAAACACTTGTGCTATCTTCCCTTCAGTGCTTCAGTGGCCGTCTATTATAGAAGATGGCAGCTTACTGCTTCTGCAGGTTGAACTTTCACTTTGCTTGGCTCAATGTAGTGTTCGTGTGGTTCAATCATTGTGTCTTTAGAACTGAATGATAGTGTTTCCATTGTTTTTAATAAACTTGCTTCCTGGGCAACTTTATTCCAGATATTTTTTACATTTTCATAGTTTGGCTTAGCAAATGTGAAATTTGCAAAACATCTGTAATGAATCAGATTTCTTCATTCTTGTGCATCAACCAGTGATGAAGTGAATTTAGAACTGGACTGCATTTTTCTGAAGTGGTATTTTAAACTGCCACTCTGCCAGGGCTACTGTGTGCTTTGTAGTTGCACAACACAAAGGCAGCTCAAGCCTCAGAGCTTAGGACAAATCTAAATTGTAATTGTTGGAATATGAGTTGACTCAGTATTCAGGAACCTGGAAATGGAGCAGAGTAATGCTAGTAGAGTGGTTTGCAGTACAGTTTGATGTGTGCTGTGTTCTAGCAGCAGCGTGCTCTTAGCTACAAGCCAGGCATGGCCAACCTGTGGCAGCATGTAACTCTGGACAGCTACAGCTAGTACTGCGGCCCCACAAGATCATAGTCTTTTAACTTTATGATGTGATTTTTAGCAATATTTTTTGAGTCCATTGCATGTGGCTTGAATGCAGACTGTTTAGGTGACAATGGAATGCTATGGAGGAGAGGGCACAGTGCAGCACTGACTCTGCCTCTCACGCCAACCACACAGTCAAATTAAAACCTGCTTGTATTACATGTTATGTGTACTTGTGCTGTTTGGTGAGTAAAACGTAGTGTTCACTGGTAACTATAGTATTTCAACCTACTTACCCAACTGTGTGCCTGCGATGATGTGTTTTTTGTTATTAAGCAGACGTGGTTTTTCTTTTCTGATTATTAAATGTGGGATTGTGTTATTTCATTAAAAAAAAAAGAAGTTAACAAGCTGCAGAAGAAATATCCGGAGTACTTGGGTTGTGCTGACAAAATTTGTAATTTTCCATGTCTCAAAAAGCTCACCAAAAATGTAAAGTAATTTGTGGTATGTTCTTAATGAGTTTCTTTATATGTATTTGATCAGTGTTTCTGCCAATTCCAGAAGTTCATTTAGAAGAATGGAAGCTGATTATAGGGACATCACTAACTTTTCTGAAGTGAGGTGTCTAAGCCAGGGTAAAATTTTAAAAAGATTTTATGATTTCAAAATTGAATCAAGTCATTTATGGAACCAAAAGGAAAATTTCTGCCAGAATTTGAAGATGAAAAATGATTCTCAGATTTTGAATTTTTGGTGGATTTTACTGCTTGTTTAAATGAGTTAAACATGTGTCTTCAGAGTGAAAATCAACTTGAGTTGATTTATGAAAACCAAGGTCAAGTATTCCACTAGTTATATGCTTTTGTTGCCCTCTTTTTTTTGTTTATTACATTAAAAAAAAATGTTACTTATATTATACATTTCATTTGTGACCCTCTTTACCGAGTGCTGCCTGTGCAAGCTGGAAGGTTGGACAGCCATGCTATAGACCTTGCTGAGATTCCTGGTGTAGGCCAATCTCAACTGTACTAGATTGGACCTGTGCTGTTAAATAGTAAGGATATAATAGATTTCATTATTTCACATGGATTGTTTGGTGGAATTCTACACAATATTGGGTAGCTTGATATTTTTTCTTCATTGATGTATTAAAATACAGGTATGCAGCACAAATTTTGCTTTTAGTCAGCCCAACTCTCAGGAATTTAACTGAATAAATATGGTGTAGCATTGTTTATAACTCTCTTAGCAATAGAAAACCAAATTTGTTTTTCTCCAATACCTTTGTTATTTTAGAAAACACTTCAAGTATGTCAGCTAGCTGCACTCTTATCATAAACACAAACCAATGAAAAGAACTTCACTATTTGTAATGCATTTCTTTATTCTGTTAGAACATAAGCACACATAAGTAAGCTGTAGTATCTCACTTTCTGTGCTAGGTACTCCAGTGTAGCGGCTTCCTGAAGAACTAACAGAAATTATCTAATTGGGAACTTCTTAGAGACACCTTAGAAAACCATACTGTGAGTGGTAGAAAAGTTAAATAACAAACAAAAAATCTCCACCCAACAAGGGTAGAATTGCTGTGTAAATGATCAAGTGGATAATGTAAAATTCTTTCGGAAAAACAGTTTTAGTATTCCAAACTGAAAGATTGTTGGTGTTTTTTGGGAATCTGCACCCAACAGCACTGGAGTGTGCTTCAGTGAAAAGGAAATCTGAAAATGAAAACCCCTCCAATGCATTTCTGAAAATCACTTACTGGAAAGCAGAAGTTAAATAAATATAGTTGCCAATAGCCAGGTTTATAGAGCAGTAGTGTTTCAGTTCTTAGGAGAATTAGATTTTTAATAATATAGACAAGATCAAAATAATTATTATGAAGTTTCAAAAATATTTGCACAATATTTCAATAGGTAATTCTTTCAATAATAAAATTACAGCAAAATTAATAGGAACGTCAAACTTTCCAAATAATGTATCAAATACATCCTGTACTATTCCACTGGAACTAATTACCACCTGAATTTTGAGTTTGCAGGTTCACACTGTATTCATATTATTGTTGTTGCACAAATGTATGCCTGGGTTGATAATATATTGACAATCCAAAGATTAAAGTGTAAACTCCAAAGGGGCTGGAACTTCTCTTTTTAGTGCGTAAAATAGCAGACAGCAAAAGTCTTTCCTATAACATATTCCTGTATTTCCTGAGGGGTGGTCATAAGCACAACTGCTGAAGAGATACTACTGACAAAACCAGGGAACTGATAACACTTGGTGAAGCTTGTATGCAAGTTTTAGTGTATCTCCTTAACAAAAAACTTCTCTGATGTGTCACTGACAATTTGAAGCTGTTTTGAGCAGGAACGATGATCATCTGTTCCCAGAAATGGCTCCTGGGATGCAATGATTGAATCTTAGGCTGTCCTGGCTGTGGCTCTGGGATATGCTGGTTCATGATAAATAATCTTGTGTGGTTTTAGTGATGCAGATGGCTGTGTGTATTTCTCAGAATGGTAGAAGATTTAGTTGTTTCCTATGGGAAATACAAGGTTCAATTATAGCCTAACTTCTGATGCACCAACCTCTTCTTCACTGGTTGTGCTGAAATGTGGAGGGAATGTCACCAAATCACTGGGGGAGCCTCAGCTGAGAGGCTATACCCAGTAGCTGAACGTTTGGCTTCGCATCCACACGACATTAAAAGCAGACTCCAATGCAACCCCATCCCCTTGTGGTTTTACAGGCTCTCCTCTACAGCCTCAAGCAGTTTATTTTTTGGATCAAAGCATCTCTGGCTGCCAAAATAAGCTAAAGGCCACACTAAAGTCTGTTGCACAATGTAAGCTAGAGCCAAATTTTGAAACTTCTGAGTTTTGGAAGAACAGAAGTTCAGTTCAGGTACCTAAATGAAAGAACAGGTGCTATGGAAATGTTACACCATTTCTAACACTTACAGTAGGTCCTTGGATCTGAAACATTAACTGTAGCTTAAGACAAGAGAGAGGCAAAATTACCTGCTGAGCTCTCTGCAGCCTCTGTCTTGTGGTCAGAGGGGAAGACTGAGGCCCCTGCCTTACGATGCATGTGGTTTTCCTTGTGAGATAAGTAAGGCTCAAACCGGGATGTTTTCAGTCAGGTCACACCCTGATGGCTGAGGCTGCAAGACACAGCACAGAGCACAGACATTCTGCTGAGCAGGTGCATGGCAATCGCATTCCAAGTGGTACCTTTGCTGCAATGTCTGTATCATAGGATGCCCTAGACTGATAGGAAAAGATATTTCAGGTAGGCTGGCTGTTAAAAGTACTGGGGAGTTATTCTGTTGCTTACCTTGGGGATAGGTGGTAGGTTATTGGTGTTATTCACTGCCAGCATAAAAATGACAGTATGTGTGGACATAGTCATTGAAGAATGCTTTCGAATCATCTTTGGTGTCTGAGAGAGGGAGTGTGAAGAGGATTAAAAGAGCCCAAATAATGACAAGCAAATGGAGAATGAATCAGTTCTCTTAAAAAGAGAACCTTCTGTCCCTGGAGACATTGGAGGCCAGATTGGATGGAATCCTGAGCAGCCTGACCTGGTGATTTGCAATCCTGCCCATGGCAGAAGGGTTGGACCTAGATGATCTTTAAAGTTTCCTGCAGCCTAATCCGTTCTATGAAAAAAACCCAAAAACTGGTAGTTGTGAAGAGCTGCTGCATGTTCTTAAGCCTGCTAGGAATGGAGCAGGAATAGTTTTGCTAGATGATCTTGAAGACCTTTTCCAACCTTGATAATTCTATGAAACCTTGGACTGACTGTGCGCTGCTTCTCCTTGTGCAAGACAGAAGAGCACAGAATGGCCAAATGACCTCGTACCTTGCTGCTCCATCTCTGGAATGCAACACATCCCTGCTAAGACGCCTAATTATTACTCTCTAATGAATCTGAATTAGTTGAAAGACTTCCAAAGATGAGCAGGAACATGCTATTTCTACTTCTTCTTTTCCCCAAAGAGTTTTCAGGTGCTGTTTGAGGCAAAGAAGCTCATAAGTTCATTGTTTCCTTTCGCTTCCTGCTGATTGCCTCTCTTACACCTTCCCAATACAAGAGGATTTTTTATGGTTACTCTTCCTGAAGGTGAGTTAAAATTATATATATCTTAAAGGACTTGGATAGCAAACAAAGGCTAGCTAATAACCATCATTTCTTGTAAGTGCATGGCATAATTGTGGGATCTGCTGAGCATCATTGATCCGTCAGTAAAGCCAGCAGGCCCTCCAGGTTGTTCAACAGTGCTGAAAAATGAAAACAAGGATGTGTAACTATCCCAGGAATGAATGGATGTTGTCATGACACGAAATAGAGCGCAAAGAGATGTTGCTGTTACATCACCTCCAGTTTCTTGCTCATGTTCACAGACAAAATACTGCTCCTTATGTGGCCTCTCTCCATTTGTGAAAGCCTAAGTGGCACAGTTGCATTGGAAAGCATATAGCAGATCCAAGTTCAGTGATAAAGAAATACTAGAAAGAGAAGCACTCAAAACAGATTGGAAGGAAAAGGGCTGCAACCACGTCAGTTGAGCCATGTCCTTTTCCATCTCTTTGGTCTTAACAAAATCCAGGCTAGTGGTACATACCGAAAAAGAATTTGAGTCTCATTCATCACTTCCTATTTGTCTTAAAATGAATAATTGTAGATGGTATCTGATTACCATGGCACAAAAACCTTTTGTTTTGTTTCGTGGTGACAGAATTTTGTGCTGAGATTGTGAGGATCCTGTTTTCCCAAGAGCTGCCTGTGGCAGCTAGGATTTCAAAATCGTTAGGATACTTTCCAGCACAAATGGTGTGCTCCTCAGCAATCCCGCAGCTCCCACGATTCAGGGAGCAGTGGGAAACCAGAGGCAGCTGGGGAAAAGCCTCTCAGCCAAGGTGATGGAGCATGCCCTGGTGGCAGAGCTGAACTCCTCCCTTCTGCATGCTCCATCTACGAATGTGGATCAAAGAACTGGTAGCAGCATGTTTAGCAGCTAATTTTTGCTATTTTTCAGTCAATCCAACTTTCTGTGAATAATGTTGCTATTTGTAAGTCTTTACATATGAATTTCAAGCAATAAGTTTCTAGCTTGTTATTTACGTTGGTTGTATGTTTCAGCCACTTTTTGTTGTGTGTAGTGTGTGGTTGGGCACAGAAATCCTAGGCTTCTATTTCCTTGATAAACAAAATTGTTTTACAACAAGAATAATGAGCAGCGAGTAGCAAACAATGAGTAACCATAAAAAAGTCTTATTTATGTGTGGATTATCTTGCTAGCATTTTAATATGAGCATTTGTATGAGGCTTCACTCTTACAGTGTTATGAACTAAATCTTTCTAGCAGATATTTGTGTTGAATGATGAGAATATTTATACTCAAACATCTGGAATTTGAATAGTTGCACACATTTTTTCTGTTTCATCAGAGAGCTCAGAGGGAGATTTTCAAAGGCGTGAGGGCATCAGAAACAGAAGAACCAGCTGAGACTCTGAAGTTTTATGGTGGGGAGAGGCACTTAAGGAGAGATTAATTCCAGTATGTTTTTGTTCTGAATTAAAACAAAAAATGGCTTTTAAACCATTTCTACACAAAGGAAAATGGGAAAATTTTCAGTTCAGGAAAATAATAATAAAAAAAATTGTCTTGAGTTTTGCTAAATGTAACAATCAACAGCTGTTGTAACTTCTGTCTCCTGGCTCAGCTCTGGCTCCCTCAAATGCCCTGGGCAGCTCCTGTCCTGTTGGAAGCAGCTTGGGAAGTTCCCTGAAGATAGGAGGGCTGCTCAGATTTTAGATTTCAGCTGTCAGGCTTCAAACTGTGGAAGAAAATCTGGAAGCTCTGAATATGCCATTTATGATTATTAGGGTTTCCAAGCCCTCTTCTGCTGGCTTGTGGACTTGCAAGTCCAGAATTCTTTGGCAATCAGCCTGGCAAGGTCATCTTTCATTGCCAAATCTGGAAAAATGGATTTGCAGCAATGTGTCAGGTGAAGTGGTAGGAGACCCAGCTGTGTATCTATCAGGAATCTGCTTGTCTGGAAAAAAGTCACAGCATTTCTGTAAAATATTTATATATTGGTTTTCCCTAGCACAAAGCTATGTTTACATAAATAAATAAAGTCCCACAATTGTTGGAAAGGCACTGAGAGTTCTGGATATTGGAGATCGTTATGAGATTTTGTTATTTTATGCCATTATGATTCACAGTGAGCCAATCTCTCCATGTTGTAGTGGTATTAGGGGTAAGAAATTAGGATCTTGTACTAAAAGGGAAAAAGGATATTTGGTATAGAAAAAATAGCAAGTGAGGTTAAGCTGAAGAGTGTACCAGCACAATTCAGTTGTAAATGGAGTCCTGGAAGATGGAAATAATTATGTATGTAGGTAAAGCAACTACTGATGTTTATTTGTTTCTTTCAAGTATTTACCTTGAAAACTGGAGCTGTTTTTCATCTTTATTTTGTCATAAATCAAGCCAAACATTTAGAAGAGAAGGAGCTGATGGACTTAATAATGAACATATGCCTGTGTGTGTGTGATTTCTTTTTTATGCTTTATAATTGGCATAAACTGCTCATGTGACAAGTCTTCAGCTTTAGCTACTGAACTTGTGCCGACATCAAAAGTCATTGTGGAATTTCAGACCTTTGATGTCTGGTTTAAGAGGAGAGCTGATGGCTGCTAAGGAGTAGCTATGAGGAACAAACAGATTTTCTAGGTCTCATCACACGCAACTTATTTTGTGTTGGTTTCTGACACTTTTTAAAGTTGCACAATATTCTTTATGGTGCTTAGTTGTATGTACTCTTACTGTTTCTGATGTTCACAATGACAACTTGGCCTAGAAAATACCTTTATAGAGGCAGAAAAACTAAGGGTATTAGGACTAGATGAAAGACAAACAAGATTTTGAAATATTTTTAATGACTTTATAAGCATTTCTGAGTTTTAGTCTTGCATACTGTATTTTTCCTAAATTACGTCTTTCTGACTCTATATCTGCTCATGGATGTATGTCATTTTCCTTCTCTAATGTAAATCATTAGAATTGCAGAATCCACCAAACAAAATACAACAAACCGTATTTACTGTCTGAATCACTGCACCTCAATTTGTCCTCACAATTATATCCCAGCAATATGGATTGCTGAGAATCCAATACCAAGAAGGGAATAGGAGCAGAAAACTTGGTCTCCAATATATGAGGTGCTAGGGTTGCTTTGTAGCATACACAAACTGTTCATGATGTAGAGCATAGGAAGGGAAGAACAGCTACAAATGGTGGAAAAAGAAGAAAAAAATAATACGTTGGGTAAGGAAGATGAAATCTAGATGGGGAACGAAAGTGGAAAAAGGAGTTGAAAGACAACAAAACTGATTTACAGAGCTGTGCTTTTATGCTTGCTCAAGTTGCTACTGAGATTGCTTTGGAAAACATGTATTGGGTGGACTCACTTTTGTGAAGCAGAGAGCAGAAATTCTGCAGGAGTCAGACAACTTTTTTCTTTCAGAAATAAAAAGCTAAACACAAGGATGAATTCACTCTTGGTCTAAAATCTGCTCCACAGGAGCGTGTCCCTCCAGCTATTTGAGTGGATTTGCCAAGAAAAGCCCCTTTAGCATTGCCCATGAGGCCCCAGGGCCTTGTGTGCCCTGAAAGCCAGAGTGTGAGAGCTCCTGAGGCTCCTTTAAGCACCATCAGAAGCAGGCAGGATGCCCTTTAGCATGTGTGCTGACCTGCCCTGTGTGCTGTCTGCTGACCCAGTCCATGAACTTTCTCTGCCTGCAAATACAGACATGTCTACTCAGCTCCCTCTCTGTCTACCTTTGTACAGCCATGGATTGTTTCTGTCAAATACAACGCTAAGCACCTTAGGAGATTTCTGTACTTGTGCGTATTTAAGTAAGAGGATTAAAAACAATAGTTCAGTGTCTGGGACGCTCCTCGAATAGTGTCCTTATTTAGCTTCTTGCTGAGGTGTGAATGCTTTTTGGATGATAGAAAGTAATTTTCATCAGCGTTTCAAAGATTTTTTCAGGCTCAGACATGATTTTCTGGAGGTCTCTGAATTAGGAATATAGGACATGTTCCTGCAGCTTAATACGGGCAATACAATGCATGCACTGATTTATTTTGTAAGCAAGTAGTCATCACTGCATAGCATCTTGAAGCATGTTTGTTCTCCTAGGTGTATCTGCAATCTACCTGGTGCTTTTGGCTGCTAATGTTTGTGTTAGGCTTTAACAAATCTGTAAGTGTATGAACTGTCTCCAGCAACCACTGCAGATTATCTTCCCATTTGCAGGGACTACTAAACAGTGGTTAACTGAGCTGATGGAGATTTTCTGCTAGATAGATTCTTGACTTTCACAGCCTTTGTGGTCATAGTATCTGTGTCAGTAGCATGATGGTATGACAATGCTCTGTGCTCCTCTGGCTCCCAGCCTTCATTTCATGAAGAATTTAAGCAGTTATGTTGTCCTTGGGAGAACAGAAACATGTGAAGATGGTTCATTTTGTCAACTTCAGATAGCCCAGTTTATTCTTTACTTCAATCATCACTCTGAGCATCACAGACCTATGAAACCTACAGTCCGTTCTAGTGAATAACTTGGAGTCAACAGGCAGTATTTTCAATTGATTTTGCAACAAACTCTGCAGTACAGATGTTTCTGATGGAATGTAGTAGGACAAAAGTCCACTAGAGGATTGAAAAATGTCTGTAACTACTTTTTGGGGTTTAGTAGCAGAAACTAGTGGAGTTTTTCAGAGTTCAAAGACCCACCCAGGAACAGGTGGCCCATAAGGCCCCACTAAAAACAGTCAAAAAAGTGATTTGTGGTCAGCTGGAAAAGCCAGGTATTTAATGACCACTGAGGGAACTGGGATTGACCTTTGAGGTGAGCAAACCTTAAACAAAGCTTTGGGCAGAGCCTTTGGGTCTGTGGCATGATGCTCTGTCTCTGTCATTAAGTGTGATATTTCTCATTTAGTCTGCTGAGTGGTATGTGGAAGTGCCTGCACAACAGCTTTGGACAGAGAGGGTTGAAGAATCGTAGAATTATAGAATCGCTCAGGTTGGAAAAGTCCTTAAGTCCAACCACAGTCCAACTAAGTCCAACCACAACCTAACCGTACTACCCTAACTCTAAAAACCCTCTGCTAAATCATGTCCCTGAGCACAACATCAAAATGTTTTTTGAACACATTCAAGGACTCAATCACCTCTCTGGGCAGCCTATTCCAGTGCTTAAAGAGATACAGCCTACGGAGTTAGAGCCTGGTGGTGAGGACACATTCAGAGTAGGAGCAATAGATGGGCTTGAATTCTTTATGGCATAAGCAGAACAATATAGCTCAGGTGGAACAGCGTACTAAAAGGTCACTTCTGCTTTGCTTAGAACTGTTTTACAAACTGAGAGCCTAAACTTGCAGTGATAGTGGATGGTTGGGTAGGTCTCCCTTTGAACACAACTTAAGTTCCTTGAGCACAAACTGCAGTTTTCTAAACTCTGCTCAAATTCCAGGATATTAGAGAACTGCCTGACTGGGTTTTCCAATAGACATTTGAAATTTTGCCCTGACACTTACATTTCTGCTTTGACATCATGCTGAGCTCTTCTGCTGCCAGGTAGTCAGATTTGTCTAGCATTTGTGCCTTGGCAGACAGAACTGAAACTCCTGGTGACCTATGAGAGCCCTGATCACCTGTCTGCTGAAAGCTTAGCACCCTGAAGGCTCTGCACAAAATACAGTAACATGCAAATCCTGTCCTGCAATTAGTTACCTCTGTAAATGTAACGGGGCAGGTGCAGCTTCAGTGATACAATTGAGAGCAAGGGAGCTATGCAGCCATTGCAAGCTTGATAGAGAATTGAAGAAAGAGATGTAGAAAGGAGCTACCATCCGCATATGGCTTTCTTTGTACATCTGTTCTGGATGAAGTTCTTGCCCTGTATTGCAAGCTGTTAAAGCAGAGGCTATATATGATTCAAAATGTGTTCTCTCGTCTATGCTGTCCACCACCAGACTCAAGATATTTTGGTAAAGGGAGGTGAGGATAAGCAGTCTCTCTCCTCTTTTTGGAAGTTTCATTTCATATTTCCTCAGATTAGAAAGAGGTAGTGACTCTTAATCTTCACCAGATATCTTATATTCACCCAGTACGTGACAGATCTGGCTACCATGCCTTGCTCAAAAACAGCCTTTAAGCCATGGACTAAAATCTATGGATTCCTTTTCTGCCAGGCCAGAAGCTGCTTCCTCTAGAATTCTCCTTTCCTTTCCAGAGTCTGCACTGTACAGAGAGAGTGATGTGTTGATTTTTTTTTCCAGGGATAATATACTTTGGTGATCATCCCACAATAGCGTAAATACTGTCTCAGTGTGCTAAGCATTATTCATTGCAGGTATCTAAAGCAGACTCCCCTTTTTATTGGTTTCAAAGGCAAGGACTTAAGCTATCATATTTCATTTTAATTTTTCACAGTAATTAATACTACTACCTGTTGTTCAAGTTCTTTTATGAACTAAACCACCATCAGGTTTAAATCATCATTCTGTTGAAGCCTGGCAGAATGATGCTAGTATAAACCACTGAACAACTCAACCCCATTTAACCTTTTTAAGTACTCAAAAAATTGTATCACTATTTTAGTAATAAACTAAGAGCTGTAGAGCATATCCTTGAGGACTCCATCCATCAATCAAGGTCATAAAAAATTAATTGAGTTATAAACAAATGAGATGATGAACAGGACTGAAAATTTACAGGAATCAGATTTTACACCAAGAATAGAACTCTAGTTATAAGGCAAACGGTTGTGAAAGACTACTATTCCAAAAACAATGAAATTTGCCTGGTGTATGTTTCTGTTAATGCAGAAACAAAGAATTAATGGAATAATCTGAATATGATCACACAGCATTCACCACAGAATTAATTAAAAATCTGCTAGGACCCCTTCTGCAGGTAAAAGGGATTCCTAAGGGAATAAATATACACACAAGAATGTTATCATGCAAGAAAGATAAATGCTAGAACTGTTCTGTGATTAAAGACCTTTTAATTCTGCTTATTGCAAAGCATTTACAGCCAGCCTATGTGTGTCAAGATGGAACTTGTGCTGTGGGGTATGGTCTAGTTAATCTGTGAAATGTGAATATGAACAGTCCTGCTCACTCTACCCCCAGACCCCTTACATGCCTGTTGTAACTGAGCTTTACTTCTAAGCAAAATTGAATACCTTGCTAGAGCAGTGACTACATGGCTTCTTATTTCTGATCATTCATATTTCACATATTCTGACTCTCAATAGAGCCTGCATCTTCTTTTATAGAAGTCATTTATGACCATTATCTGAGCACAATGTTCAAGGAGGCCAGCATCTATGTCTCTACTGCTGCATTTTCTGGGTCATGACATATCAGGGATTGTGCTTCAGTTGATGATACCATGATATTTTTTCTCTTAAGCCCTCAGCAGTTTGGTTCTCATAGTTATATCTGAGTTATAAACAAGCAAGTCAAGAACAAGGAGATAAGTTGCATACCTCTAATTTTTTGCCTCTGTGGACAGGGAATGGATGGGCATTACGAGTTGCATGCATGAGAGGGCATGTAGCTGTGTTGTACTTACATTAGCTAGAAACCAATTTATTCTGCTAAAAAAAAAAAAAAAAAAAAAAAAAAAAGCAAACATATATAAAGTATGAACATTTTCATATTTGTCATTCTCTCTCCAACCTTCTTTCTTCCTCCAAACAAGAAAGCTGATCTGCCATTGATATCCCTGATTCTTTTCTTTACTAGACAAACAAAGACTTCAAGTTGCTATGGAAATATACAAATATTTCAGTTTATGCATTCCTCAAAAAAGGATCATCATCATCAGATAATACTGAGTGCACACTGTCTTTCTCTAGGTATTTGTCACAAGATTTAATGTAAAAATATAGAAAAAGAATGGGATGTGCTATTGTGTCAGTGTCATGTCCATTGATCAGTGTCTAAGTGACTCATTTCTCATTTTGAAGATGGTTGAAGTGGAAATTGCATTCTGAAAAAGCAGATATGCAGGTGTTATGTCAGCATGCTTTTGTTTAAGAAGTGGTATGATTTTGGAGATCTCAGCTTTCCAGAAAGCCAACTTGTGACTGGATCTAGTCTTTGAACTGTTTGTATTTTTACATTTTTGCTGACGTTTCCTTGATTTAATTAGATTTTATTCCATATTCTCCTTCCTATACAAGCACAGGAAAGGTCACTAATTGTTTGTTTTCTGTGTCTGGGATGCAGTAACTATTTGCACTGACTAATTTAGTACTACTGTAGAACATTCTGAGGTCTTTAGTCTTCCTGAACCATTTCCAAGGTTTAGATCTCTTAGAGGCTGCAGTGGCAAATGGGTATGGTTAAACTATAAATTATCTCCTACACTTATGTGTGAATGCTGCTGAAATAGCAAGGGCTACCAACATTATCTCTGTTTCTAAAGTGAGTATAGATTTGACATCATCACTTGCTTTGGTTTTTGGGTTTATTTCTGATTTGTTTTTGCATGAGCTTTTTATCGCATGCTTCAATTTCACAGATTACCAGCACCATCAGAGCAAATCATCTGAGCACTAAATGTGTAAGCAAAACTGAGATATCCAACATTTGTATAAAGGCAGTTACATTTTTATAAGGCATCAAAATGAGCAAATCTCTAAGAGAAACTACTGAGTTGATAGCCTTGAAGAAAACAAAAATTCAAAAAAACCCTGAAATTGTTGTGAATTTGCAACACAGTGATGGCACCAATCCAAAGTTATACTGGGATATTTTGGTAGTCAATTTTTTTTTAGTGTTATTATTGAATGTTATTATTGAAAACCTTTGCTTTGTGTGCTGCATATTCATTGACTTTTAATGAATCTCTGAAGTTTGTGGTGTGATCAGAACCCCCAAACACTGATTTTCAGGTGAATATTCAATCTTCCTAGGCTCATAGACATGAACAGAAAAGCTTGAAATATGAATATAATGAGCTTTAAAAGTAGGTGAATCTGAATGTCTCATTGTAGTCTAGCTCCCTAAGGAACAGGGGCTTGCACAGTTGTACTTTGTGGTTAATTTCACTGTCACAGGGATACAATCCTGGAAAAAAAATTGTTTTCCAAAGAATTGGAGTAGTAGGAGTTGCTCTGTAGAGAGAGGAGTGCATATAAAGAAGATTCTGTAATTAACTCTTGTAATTTTTCCAGTAATGCAAAAGGCTGCGGGCTGAGTTGATACTAGTGTCCATATGGAATTAATATTTAATAAATGTTCCGAACATTAAAAAAATCTTCTGTCAGAGTTTAGAGAAACAAATTGCAGACACCTGATTTTACATAATAGTTCTGATGTCATGGCATTTCTTGTTGGTTCTCATTTTTGTGTGTTCATTTTGTGTGCTTGTGTGCTTTGAAGTGCCTCATCCATGGGGAGAGATTGCATTGTGTAAATGCTTAGTGTTAAGTCAGGGCTTCTGCTGACATCTATGTAAGTATTTGACTGGGTTTTCTTCTGGTAAGAGTAACCATCATGACAATTTGTTTCATGTTAATCAGTTAAGTAGGGTTGAAATGTGATATACTGTACATCACTAAGAAAAGCAGGTTTAATTTGTCAGATAATTTCCTCATCATTACCATATTTTCTTGCAGTTTTGCTAGGGGATAGCAGGTAGAAATACAATAGCTAGCCTCAGGTATGGCATTATTTTTTCTTTTTCAAATATTGTTATCAGCCTGTAGTAGATGTTATTTATCAGTCTCTAGGGCCAGTGAAGAAGAGCTGTGTAATTTGTTGTAGATTCAGTGTGTATTCCTTGACAAGGAATCTATTCTCAGTACTTTTTTTTTATTTTTAGCCCAAGTGTATTGTCTCTGCTACTTCTACAGTGGATATTGGTTGGACAGACTGGTGAGGATGCAGTTTCATATAATTAAAAGACAAGATCTAATTTTATGTGCAACTCAGCTAGTTGTTATCACAGTTGCTCTCCTTAATTAACTGTATTTCAGGATAGGCACATTGTAAACTAATCAGTCTATTGTCACATGCCTGTTAATTTTGTAATTAATTATCATGGATAGAGGCAAGTAAATAATTTCTTTAAAAACAACAGTGGAAAAAAGAAACCACAACAAAACTTACTCATGACTTTGACTCTTGCCTCTTTTCAGTTCATTTATTGTGCATTAACATTGTGATTTGCTGAAATTGCTTTTGACTTCACTGTGATTCCCAAGTTAGTCTTAATGAGTAAACATCCGATGCACAGTTTGTTACAGTTCTTCACTGCCTGAAAAAGGCTGCATTTTGACCAGAAGCAAATAGTCACATGTTACTTTTTAACTCCCTTTTGTAACACTGTGTTTCTTGTGGTGTATTTTTTTTAAGGACTACATATAATCACTAATCTGATATTTATTTTGTACATACATACGTCTAATGTTTAATTATTATTGTTTTGTTGTAATTATTATTATTATATATATATATATTGGGAGCATTCTTGCCTGCTAATTTGTTTGGTAGAAAATCAAAAGTTCAGGCAAACACAGAAGTCTGAAGAGTCTTTATTTTAAAGGCTGTAAGGAGTGAAGTTGTACTGCTGGGCACCATACCCAGTTAAATAGTTTGTGGATGCAATTCATTTAATTTAGCTGTGCCATAACCTGATGTCAATTAAATATCTGTGACTAGCTTGTATCTTCATTATTTGAAGTGCATTTGTAAGTTTGCTCAATACTGTGTTAGTTGTGGCAGTGATGGTGGGTTGCAGAGGTCCTTTTGTTTGACTGTGCTTTTCCACTGTTGATTTGTCCCTCTTTAATTGCTCCTCTGCTTTCTTGGCAGAATAAAATTACTGGAAAATTAGGCCCCACTCAGGCCAGGTTTGCATTCTGTGTTTGGCTTGGGCCTAAATCAATGTTTATGTCGCCATTTACCAACCATCCACACTGTTGAGTAAATAGGGTCATTGCCCTGAGCCTAGCCAGTGACACTGAGGTTGCTCTTATGAGAAGAAATGACCCAGTCTCCCTGGTCTTGAGGTGCTCACAGACGCTTTGATGCCATGTCAACATAGAATTTACATTAAGAGCCGCAAGCAGCAGCTGAGGGACAGCACAGCCCAGCTCCTCAGTACCTTTCAGCTGTATCTGGCTGCAAGAAAGCACTTTGTTTTTCTGCCTCAGGTATAGTGGTTCAGGCTAATGCATACCAACTTTGTGTTTGAGCTGAGGAGGAGCCACTCATATGCTCGCACTCCTCAATCAGCTTAAAAAGTTGTTCCTTAGCACCCCTTGGCTCTCAGCTCTCTGCTCTCAGCAGGGAGGCATGCTGGTTGTGTGCTAATTTGTACACTAGCAGCAATTCTTCAGGAGATTTGCCAGGCCAAAGCCCCTGAGTTCAGGCTTCAAGCCAAATATGCAATGTAGTCATGCCTTAAGAGACAGGAGTGAAACTATAAGCCTGAATCTCACTGGTGGAATCTGAAGAGTGCCTCTAGCCCTCTGTTAGCAATAATTCATTTTGGACAAAGCTGTTTCCTGGCTGGCCTGTGTGGGCTCTTACAATGCGACATTCCTGGTGAGTCCCCAGCTCATACCCCTGGGTTCTGTTGCCATAGCTCTGTTGTGCTGCTGTTTGTTGTTCCTAGCTAGATAACCTTCCAAGATTCCTGTTACTTCATGCACTTTATGGGTGTCCAGAAGTCAGTTCAATTGTTTCCTAACTTTTTTTGGTATATGTTTACAGACCCTGAGTTCTCCCTTTGCCTAGTCAGATGACACTCCACCTCAGAAGCTCACTCAGTCTCTCCATTTTCCAGGCTACCTATGGTATTTGTATTGATCGACCTCTTTGCTCCCAAACGAGCAGCACATCTACGAATTCTACAAAATTCTATTTCTAAAAATTCTATTTCTAAAAAAAAAATCTACGAATACATCTAAGAATTCACTTGTTTCACAGCAAGACCAAATTGTTTGAATTTTGCTTTTCCTATCAGTTATCAGCTCTTCTAGGGTGAAGTAAGATTGGTATGTTAAGAAACAGTGAGGCTTACCAAAGTCCTACCAAACCAACTACCTCATGGTGCCAGAGATGGTGGCATGTGCATTGAGATATTTTACAGGGCAGCCTTAATTTTACAATAACATTTGCTTTCTGACACTGTGGCTATGGTTTCCAGCAAAACAAAACCACTACATCTGCATTGGATGTGGAAGACATTAAATGGGAAGCTTGTGCTTCCTGAAGGCCTTGCCAAAACTAAGCATCAAAATCAGCTCTGAGAATATTGGGTTTGGTACTGGAGAAGTAGCAATTCTATCCCATGCTATGAATCTAGTCAGAGGGAAGGATTCAGTCTCTCCACTTCCTTGGCAAGTGGGTGGAAGTTTTATGAACATGCAAGCAGGATTTCGTCTTCCCTGAGTAATTTTCAGATGATGCTGAGGTGAAATTTTATACAAATTTCTTATAAGTTTTTTTTTAATATATATATATATTTTGTTTTGTAACCCTGGAATATGCCCACAAGTATTTCTTTTCAGATTTTATATTTAAGAATTGTCTCATTTTTAATTTTGAAAATTAATGTTTTGTGGGTCTGGAGTTCTGTGATGATCTTCACACTACTGCATCATTAGGCAATCCTTTACTTTCCTGACAGCATTTTCCGTGCATTCTTTTTACCATATGCCATCCTCATAGTAACTTTTCCTATTTTGCCACTGATGCATTTCTCATACAGGAATGGAGGTTAGCATTTTGAGAAGCATTTGTCTGAATTTAAGTTATATTTCAGGTAGGTAAATAATTTTGCTGAAATATAACCCTTCTGTACATTTTGTTCTTACTTTATATTGGCAAGATCTTGCTTTTATTTTGTGAAATAAAATATCCATTCTCAGAAACACAACAGACGTACACCTCTGAGTTGTCTGTACTCTACGCTGCGTCTCCAGTTAATCCTTGTATTGTTACAGGGCCTTCCAGCGATTACTGTGCCATAGGGCTTTCCCTCCAAGTCTTGCAGGGTTTTTCCAAATCCCTGTAGTGGAGAGCAGCAGTGGCAGGTAGGCATTGGGTGGGTTGATACTATTTCACACCCTTCCATGGTTACAGCTTTTGTGGAGGCAGTGGTAGCTTCTGTGATTAAATATTAGGTGTGCCCAGCTTTGTGAGTAGTTGGTAACTGTAATGTTTCTCAATAGCAGTCCAGAGTAAAGTCATAACAAGCAGATGATCAGACAGATTTTGATGTTAGGCCATCATAAACAATCTTATTTTGCTCTAAAAACAACTTTCTGAAGCTAAGGCTTGGTTCCCTCCTTATCCTGTGTTATAATTAGCTCTTCAAGTATCCCACTGACAGTTGCAATGAAACTGAACTGAAGTATGATCCAGTTAAAACACCAATGCAAGTTTACAATTTGTAAATCAAGGTAACGGATTCAGAGTGGTGTGGTGTCAGGTTTTGCAATTTCATTTCTAATTATAAACCATACTCATTTCAATATTTTTCATGGGTGTTACGGGAATACTGGATACATTTGTTTGTTTCTGGCCTTCAAAATGTTTTGGGCTGACTTGAAACATTTAATTTGTCCTGAAAATAAATATTTCATGCCATCTTCATATTATTTACCATGTGAAGTTTGTTTTTAAGGAAGGTCATTTGAAACAAAAAGCAGAAATGCTCTATCTTGTATGCCCTTTTCAGAGTTGGAAAAAATTCCTAAGTTCAACTTGCATTTTTTTTTTTTTTTTTTTTTTTTTTTTTTTATGAATAGTATTTGCTAAAATAATATAATCTCTCAGGATTAATCCTTTATTTTATCTAGGAAAATTTTATGATTGCATTTGTGCATGGCAGATTTGCAATATGCTCTTTTAAAAGCAAGAAAAAATAAAGCAACAACAACAAAAAACCCAAACAAAAACTGAAGTTGAATTAGTTTAACATGCTATTTAACTTCAAACCTACTCAGGGACTCTTATACATTTTTAATAATAACCTATGTGGCAGGTAGCTATGATACTCATAAACCTGACTATTGTTTAATATTAACAAGCTAAACCTAGTGTATCTTTGAGTCCCTTGGAATAACTTTTTCCCATAAATAATGAACAGTTGAACATGGTTTACATTGATGCCCTTAAATACTCAACAGATGCCATGAGCTGTCAGCCATAAAAACTTTTTTCCATTTTTTTTTCATTTATTATAAAAATAACAATAAAAACAAATGACTAAGTGCAAACAAATAGCTCTAATAAGGTCTGATTAAAATTAAAATAAAAAAATAAAATTGATATCTGGGACATGAACACGCTGCAGTTGGCTTCTGGACTAGAATGCATGTGACATCTCAAATGCTGCACAGCTGAGAATGCCTGCAGTTCCTCCCGGAAGCACGGTGGATGACTTGGAGAAACAACCGCTGCCTCTGCTGTTATAGGGTTTGAGATATAATTTCCTTTCTTTGAAATGTCATCTGTAACTGGTAAAGTGATCTTATGCATGTGACACATGACATTCGTATACATAGTTTATAGTAAACAGACAAGGATGGAAGAATTTTATTTAAAAATCAGATTGAATTACCAATCAATATCAAAAGCAGGTACTGACATCTGGTGAGAAAATCACCACCTGATGGTGACTGCCCAGTTTCTTCCTTGAAGATAAAGGGTTAGATTCAGCATCACTTAAATAGATAGGAGTTTTTCAGTTGCCACTAGCTAGGACATTGTGCCCCGTTGCTGACCATGTGGACGTGGAAAATGTTCCAAAAAGGTCACTGTGAATTATAGAATCATGAACATTGGAAAAGACCACTAAGATCATCTAGTTCAACCATTAAACCATCATTGCCATGTCTATATGTTTCTGGAACGTCTACAGAGATGGTGACTCCATCACATCCCTGGGCAGCCTGTTCTAATGCCTCATCACTCTTTCAGAGAAGAAATTTTTCCTTACATCCAACCTGGACTTCCCCTGGTGCAACTTAAGACCAGGATATAACCTGTCTGCTGCCCCAGGCAATGTGAATACCACTGCCCAAGTCCCAAGAAACAGAAATTTCAGTTTTAGATGTTGAGGAAAAGATCCCATAGGAGCTGGTTTGTAAAACAAGATTTCTCATACAGACTGGCAGACATGGGCATCAAGATGTTCTGTTCTCAGCGACTTTATCATTTTGCCCACCTTGTAACTATTCTGTATTGACTGTGAAATGATGCATGAAAGTGATAGCTTCAGGAAAAATAGTTCTGGTGTGAGACAGTTTTGCACGTAAATGTTCCTGTGTGAATGCATAATTGTCTTGTATGTATTTTGGAACTGGATTCAAGCCTTTTGAGATTTAACAAACTAAATACAAAGGAGCAATTGAGGTGTATAGCTCTGCAATGCATTATGTGGTAGTGTTCCTTGTTTTAGTAAGGGTTTTCTGTGTCAAATAATGAGATTAGAAAGATCTGGCATATCATCAGTTGTTCAGGATCATGGAGTTAATTGATTCAGAATTGTTTATCACGAAACTCAATGGCAACAAGACTGAAACTGATGAGCAACATCTTGAAATCCACATGGCTAATTTAGAAGGTGAGAGTTTAACCAAGCAATCTGGTTTTCAGAAGTAAGTATCACCATCAATTCTTAGTAAATATATGGGATTGGCAGAGGAATTGTATTTAACAGATCTTTTACTTTGGTGACCAAATATAGATGCTAGTACTTAACAACCCCAACTCCAAAAGCTGAAAATGATATTGTGTAATGAATATCTTTGGCATTTGCATGTTTTTGCTGTCTAATGTCACTGATGGATTATGAGGAATATGTGTTCAATAATCCTGGGATCGTTAAGATATCTTAGTAATAGAGATAATCACTCCAATATTTTAATGCCTCTAATTTTCTTTAGATGATTTCCATTTTGCTTGCTTAGAACTACTTCCGTCCAACTCAAAGATCCTGGATTTCCTTTCTTTGCTGTGATCATTTTCAGTGCATGGGCTCTTTCAATGGGCTGCTTGCCTGAGCACTTTGCTGTGAAGATTTCTCATTCTGAATAAAAGAGACATAGCTTCTTGCAGTGGCAGAGAACTGTGCTTAAACTGCACCACTGTTTCCTTAAAGTTATCTGAAACAACTGATGTTGGCACCCAAGGGCAAAATTTCAATCTGTGGTACGTGACAGGAGGGAACAGCATTTTTATAGTTGGATCATATGCATCAGGTTTTGCAAGGAGCCATTGTATCCTAGTTATTGCATGGGACTTTTTTGTTGCCTTTTCTTTTAGATGTTATGGGCACCTTATTCTAAAGACAAAAATAAGCTAACTACCGCAATTCTAAACACTTTACTTTTGCAGTCAAAAGTATTCTTAAAAGCACTGGTTTTTATTTTTGTTCCCAGTTTACCTGTTTCACAAGCTTTCTTCATGGAGAGATGCATCCATCCATTGAAAGTCACACAAACAAGGAAAACAGATAAAAAAATTTTAGTGAGATGTAATTCATTTTTAAAAACTCCTTATGGTGTATAAACATCTTAGCAAGGTTTTTTGTTTCCAAAACTTTCTCGAGTTCATATTCATAGAAATGATCTGTAGTGCTGTTGATATGAATACCAGAAAACATCCTTTCAGTACTGATGAAAGGTGTAGACTACTTAACAGAAAATCCAGCCTAAAAAGATGTGTTTTCTTTAAATAAGGCTGTTAACACAGAAACCCTGACTTTAAACTGGAGTAATTTTATCAGATTGGGATTGCTGTCATTGCATGTCACTGAAAGCTGATGTATTACGGGCTGGAGAGTAATGATAACATGACTTAGAGGAAATTAATCAGCATTAGTCAGCACTTGTTTTTCATGTACTTAAGGTCGCGGTCTTTTCTAAACTATCTACTTTTATTTTTTTTCCTATTCAGTGATACAGGTAGGATGATTTAAAATTGGCGATGGGTAGTAATAATGTGACTGAAAGAGAAAGGTTGATGAGAAAAATATAAAAACTGATGAAGAGGATTGCACAGGTGAATTAGTATTATGCAAATGAGTTCTATTTCTCATTCCTTTCTGTTTTGCAAAATAGTTTTATTCTGTAGTAATGTACTTAACAGATAGACCTGAAAAATAAGTCATAAAGACTATGAGATTTTTTTCCCATTGAATATTCTTCGAGCATTGTAGTAGAAATGCTAAGTCATGACTTGAAGCAGTGATTGAGCACCTGCTGGGAAGACAGGGCCAACTCAGGAGAGCTCAGGTGCATGCAGTGCACCTGAGTGACCAGATGGGATGGAGCCAGGATGCACCCCTTCTCAGACCTCATTTAAGAGTTAGTAGTGGAAGCAAGGCTATCTTGCTGGAGATCCCTGTCTACTGGAGGCCTTCCAAAGGGTAAGCAGCTTCTTTCCTTTACTTCTGTGCCTACAGCTGTTGCATTTGTGCAAATCCTCATTTGCTGCAGCCTAGGACCTTGCTACTCTGCTGTTATTGCTGTGTTTTCCATTGAGATGCATGCATTACCATGCATTAAGTCAAAGGAAGTCCCACGCTGTGTTTGGACATGGAAGAAGAAAACCCCCAAACCTTTATGATCAGCAAGAGAGAAATCCAGTCTGGTTAAGCGTGGCATTCTCCTCAGCACACATCCTACAAAAGCAAGTGCAGAACTAATTAAGGCATACTTCATAACTGTAAATGTCCATATTCATCCTCGCAGGGACAAACTCTCTTGTCAAAAGGGTTTTTCCTTGCTTGCAACTGATAAGTGAACAAGCTATACGTGATGTGTTTACCTCTACATATATTTTAATTATTACCCTTTACTTGTTCCATGTACACACCCTGTCTGAGTACTCATACAAATAAGAATTGTTGCTGTTTCCCAAGCTTTTGTATGGGCTTTATTTTCTGTTTGTTTGTTTTTTTTTTTTTTTTCCTGAATCTGGAATCTTCATAGCTCTTACAAATTTGCTTGTGTCTGCAATTATGTTTTGAGAAAATGTGTCAATCATACAGGGTGGGCATGTGAGGACACAGCACTGCTGTAATGATGAATTTACTGAATGGCTCTATATATCACAAATTCTATTACTGAACTTTTGCTTGATAATTTAACCAAAAAAAAAAAAAAAGTGGCTTCTAGTTGCACTATGACTTTTTGTTGAGATAATAACACGAGAGCATCTGTAGCTTATTGTAATTGATTGTAAAGTGATTAAGGTAGATCTTTGTGCATATAGCTGTCATTGTATCCTTTAGATTTTTGTAACAAGCTACACCTTTTAGTTCAGATTAGAGGGAGCTTAGGTATTTGGGTAAAGAGAAAAACTTATAGAAAACGAATCTTGTTGGAAATCTGTGCAAGACTATTGTTTTGTTTGCCTTTGTGCCAATCCTGTAAAAAGGAGTTAGGGCAGTGGCTTTGTTGCTTCTGGAAATGTGGAACACTCACAATTCAAGTTCATTCTAAATGAGTATATGAAGCTTTCTTTCTAATAGTCCAAGGCCTGAGAGCACTTTGCTTGGATATATCTGAGGGCTGTGTGAGCAGAGCCTTCTCTTTATGTGTCTGTAAGAAGGGGGGAAGATGAATTTCACTTACACTCTGTTACTGCAGACAGTTTGATGTTCGAATCATGTTAGATAAACTGTTAGGTGGGAGGTAGTGATAGCCTGGAAAAGGCCAGCTTTCCAAGTGTTAATGTACCTAATAAAGAAGGATAACTGTAGCCATGTTGAAACTTGCATAGCTTGGATCGAGGTTAGAAGCAATTACCAGTAAAAACTAGCTCTGACAGGAAAGTCAGGTGCTTTCTGAATGAGGTAATAAATGAACAGAAGGTATTCTGTTCTGAAATTTGAGCTATTTTTTTAGACTTACTACAAGGTATGGGTGGCTCCTTACTACTTGACAGTACTAAGCCAATGTACTCAGTTTGGCTCATTGTTAAATTTTCAGTTCTAAATGCCTGCCTGCAGGTGAAGACTAAAGTGCACCATGCATACAGGCCTCTTGCAAAAACTTTGCCTTGGAATAAAAAATCATAAATCTCGTGCACAGCTTGTAATTATGAAAATGCAGTCTGTATCTCTATGTGATCTTTGGGACCACTGCAGCCTTTGAAATGCTTCTGTTTTAGGAGGGAATGGCAGAAGGGCATAGAAATGTTCCAGTTAAAGTTGGATGTTGCAACTCTTTGGCATGGTTAATTGGGGAAATCTTTGTAAAAATTCTTAAGTATCGGCTGATGTGAACTCTGTTTCTATTTCCTAGTTTCGTTCTTTATGAAAATATAATCAGATGAAACACTTGATTCAATCAAATGTTAGCATGAAACTGTAAATGTTACTAAAAATCTCTGTTTCAGATGTATAAAATGTTTGTGAACTCTACAACCTGATCTTGGGCATAAACAACTCAAAATATCAGAAACAGATTTTTTTGGTGGCTTCTTTATGTATTAGAAGTATTAAAGGTTCTGCTGTGATTTGGGATTAGGTTCTTAGCCTTCCTAAAAAAAATTGAAAGCCATTAGTTCAGTTCTATGCTTTGTTTTGTTAGAATGTCTGTTGTGTCTGAAAGTCCTTCAGGGCATTAGATAAAAATGCCTAGAAGTCAAGTAGGTCTGTACTGTAAAGAAAGGCTGTGTGATATCCTCTGCAAAATCTTAAGGACTGATCCCTGTTAGCTTCAGTGGCTGTAACTCCACAGGGGCTGATGGTCCTATGGGCTAAATAAGATGCTTTACATGGAAAAAGCCAAGCTATAGAGATATGCTATGCATCCAATTTGTTGCAGATTTCTGCTCAGTAATATCTTACTCTTCCCGTGGGCCTAAGTATTTTTGTAAATATGAATGTATGTTGATGCAGTGTGAGAAGATTGTTGCAGTAACACAGCAGACAAAAGCGAGAAACAAAAAATGTAAAAGAATGTAAGAGTTGCAATTCTGGCTAGTTCTGCATATTGTCTCCATATTGGCAACACCATCATTCCCTACCATCCTCCAAAAGAATAAGCTCTCCTGTAAATATGTAAAAGCTTTTTAAGCTAGTTTCAGATGCTTACTTTTTAACACAGTAATGTAATACTGTATGCAATTTTACTGTTTGCCTCTTATGTAAAGATTTTATAGTCCATTTTTGTTCATTGGGATGATTTATTTACGTCTTTTACTGATGGAATGAAATCTTTCCAGATATGCTATGATAAGTATTTTTTTATTATCCTTTACAGACCTGTTATGAACTGCTTCATTTGTCTCTGCTATTCCAAGTTTTCTTCAGTTAAATCTATTGTCCTGTTTCGAGACTTGACAGTGTGAAGTGCACTCTTCTTTTGATGTGAGCACACATCCTTATTAATGTTAAGGGAAGTTAGGTGTAGGTTGAAGCTGGAATAGGCTGGATAGAAATGATTACAGAACACTAAAAAAAATATTTTATTTTGTCTGGGAACTGATAAAGATGTGTATTAATTTTCCTTTCTTTGTTCCACCACCCCACCACCCCCTTCCTTTTCTGCTTTACTTACCCCTATGAAGGAATGTTTGCTTCTCTTCGTTTAAGTCAAGTAATTCTAGAAAAATTGACTGTAAGGAGAAAAAAAGAAAAAGTTAAATAGAATCTGAAATCTATTTCTTCTCTTTTTACAATTGTTCCCCTGCATTATTCCAGTAACAAATAAGAAATCTGATCTTTTCATTTTTTCCCTAGTTTCTATTATTTTCTATAAAGAACAACACAAAGGAATCTTGGTGTTTGCTGCTATCCCTCTTTTTTTCTTCTTTCTGTGCAAAGCTTTCTGGGATAAATAGCAATACATTACTTAATAAATATGGAAATTATTAGCTGTTCACCAGTGACCACGTTGGCTCCAAAGATGGCATGTCTCATTTCTCAACAGCAACAAATTCTTGATTTGCTCTCAAATATCTGACCATGTGTAAGAAGGCTGCATATGTAGATTTTTTTTTTTTTTGCTCAGGAATAGCTGCATTGAGATTGGCTGCTAGATTTGTTTAATGTTCTGTTATCTTCTACATTTCAAGTATGGATCTTGTATAATGAGTTTACTGTAAGTGCAGGTGCCTTACAAGCTGATGTGGCTGGGCATCACATTTGGTTTTGATGCTGAACACATGGCAGAAGTCTTTGAAAAGCTGACCGTTATAAATGGCCCAAGATATTTCATCCTTCACTCTAGAATCCTCTGATTGTCTGTGATGCTATTCACTGTGGAGCTTTTTACTGTTTTCCCTCCACTCAAAAAAAATTAGATATTTTCTGTATGCAGGGAGCTCTGACATTGTTACACCTGTTGTGGAGAGGGAAAAAGATTTTTATCACAGGCTGGACCATGTCCTGCACAGCTGGAGCTCCATCTGACTCTAGAGAGGCTGGCATCACACCTTCAGCTTTTACTTCGATAGAGCTGTAGCAGTGTGGGAAAATGCAACTGATTTTCCCATTTGTAGTGAACTTCTTGTGAGCTGAAGACAGAGTGATTGTTTGGAAGACTTGGTGGATAGTGGATCCTTCATGGTAGTCAGAGTAGCAAATCACATTAAAGGAGGAATTTTTAACAGCGTTGTAATGGAAGTTCATTTAAAAATGATACGTAGTCCTGCTTATAGTGGCATTATTGTTAATAAATGTTTAGTAAAAGAAGGGAAACGGGAAGAGATGCAATAAAATGGAACCTATATATTACATTTAGATAAATAGATGTCATATTTTGGGCCAGATATTGGCCATATTCATTATGGTTCACTGATCTTGTTCCTCGATCATATAAGCAGTGCTAATTGATGCAAATACATTCCCTGTAAGTTAACCAGGAAACAATTTGTCACGGCGAAGTTGATGGTAACATACACAACTGTCAGTGGGGATGGCAGTTTAACGACTTCCACTTTGATAACCCTGTTATTTTGCAGAGGTACTTCATAATAGCACCCTGGTTCTTATCAAAAAACAATTTAGCACATTTATTAGTTTGAAGAAGGATGTTAATTATGTGAAATCACATGGAGGCTGTGTTGGTTTTTTTCCTTGCGCTGATAGCAACATGAAGAATCACACATTGTTTTGAACAAGTGTGAACATTCCCAGAAAATTCTGTGACTCCTCGGGTAAAGTGGTAAAAATATCTCATATCTGTTAATCTTGCTGCCTCACAGCAGAGTGTCAAAGGTTACGTAAGAGCAGGGAAGCTTTTTTCTTAAAAAATCAGAACCTCCAGCGAATGGATCAGAGTGTGACTCTGATTAACTCTTCCATTCAGATTTGACACTGGGTTTTTTTCATTGTTTATTGACTCCAGGGGGAAAAAATGAAGAGCTGGTAGCATAACCTCCCCTTCATGCTGTTTTACTTCACAGGTTGCAAGATTCAGCCTGTTTCTGGACAGTTTAGATTAGATTCTGATCGATCCTGTGCCAGCTTTGGAAATGAAAGGTTCCTGATAACCCCTGGCTTAAACCTCTGGGGCAAATAGCCAGAGTGCAGGCATGTTGCTACATTTTGACATAAGGAAGGTTTCTAATTGCAATAGAACTGTTATTTTTTTCTCATTAATTAGCACGCCTCAGGTCAGTCAAGGAGAAATTCTGGCTCTTACAAGTGAAAGAACAGAAATAAAGTTCTAGTGGACCAGATACCATCCCTATGTTCCTTCTTGCCTGAGCTACAGGTTTCTAGGAAGGAGCTGAAGGCAAGGAGTCTTCTGTATACGTAAGATGAGGCAGGTTGCAGTTACGTTTTCATTATGGGCACATGGAGCTAACCTGGGCTGAGATTGTCCCCAAATCTCATTTTCCCTTGTCGCAGATGATATCAAGAGCTTTCTGGTGGGACTGCGAGGACTTCCTTCTGTCTTTTGTGTGGAGTTCTGATCATGTGGCATTGCCACATGGCAAGAGGGGTAGAGGTGGCGGCAGTGCCTGGCACAGCACATCCTGCTCTGCCTATCCGACAGTGTTGCTTTTACATATTTTACATAACGATTCATTGGCAGAAATTTTTCCCAGCCAACTTCTGTATTATCAGAACTCTTTCTTTCACTATAAAAAGCAATTTCAGTCATTTTTCTAAAAGGGAACTAAAGCTGTGTTCCAGAGGAAACCCTACAGTTTTAAATACCAATTAAGCAATCCAGTTCAAGTATGTAGTAAAATCTCCCTCAAGCAAAGGCTGTTGCCTTGAACACTGTAATGTAATGAACATTCCCTGGAGCATCATAAATCCTTTTCTCGGCAGTAGACTTGATCTTGCCCCATGGAAAGATCAGACAGACCATCTTCTGTCCGAAAGACCTTCAACATAGATTAGACAGTATCTGGTAGTGAAAGAATCCTATCAGTGTAACTGCTTGTCTTAGTCAAAACCAGAACCTGCTCAGTTCTTGTCAGATGGAGATGATAAAAAGAAGAGGAATCTTGGAGATAACTAAGCATCTGTGCAGAACATAAACAACATAAATCTAGGAAATTGCCAGACTTAATATACATTACTAAAGAAAGTTTGAACTTGGAAAATCATTAAGAAATATTAAATATGAGAAATGAAAAGAGGCTTAAGGGAAAATTCCCCGATGGTCAGAAGTATCTGAAAACTTAGCTGTAGAGTGGAATGTTTTGAAGATGTGCTCTGGAGAGGAAACCCATGCAATGCAGAAAGATATCTAGCTGTAGCCAAAGCAGACCTTGATGCTGCAGCACTATTACATACATGGAATGTCGTGGTAAGATTCAGGCCTATACTTCACCAGATGCAAAGCCCAGGGTTGACGTTCCCTTACTTGATATAGAGGAAGGACTGGGTGACTCCAAGCTGTGTGTTTGTGCATTCATGCTCTAACCCAAACTCTGTATGTATCCAAGTGAATTACAATGTTGCAGGAATGGCCTCTGTAGTACAGAGTACCTCTTGGTTCAGTGCTAGATCCAAATCTTCTTAGTGTTTTAGTGTGATGGCCTATTAGCCTCAGTATGCTATGCTTCTCCTATCCAGGAGTTCCGTGATGTGTTTGTGGAGACTGCAGTTAGGGAAAGAGATTAACATCAGAATTAGGAATTTCTTTAGTTGAAGATAGGCTATCTTCATTAAGTATGAGTGGCTTTTTTTCATTTGCATTATTTAATTATTCCTTTAAGTATCTTTTACACCACTACCTCCTTTCTCTGTTTGAGTTTTATTCATCTGGCTTTTAGCCAAAGGTGCTGAGAAATGTAAAGACCTTCACCCCATGTTTCTTTAAATCTGTGTGGATGATTTCCAAAAATGATTTGAGATTGATCCTATGAAAGTCTTGGAATTGTTTTAAAAGTGTTTTATTTTACTCTTTGCAAGAAGTAGGGAGTAAAATGAGAATTCAATATTTGTATATATCGTGACATTATAATTTTTCTAGACCTAATTTTTCAATTTGAATTAGGTATTTCTAGTATTTCTACTTCTTTCACTGAAAACTCACTACAGACATGGATCCGAAATGAACTCTTTAAAATATCCCACTGTAGATCTTTGTTCCTTAGTGACTAACTTCAAGATTCTTCAGGGAGTTTGACATTTTTTGTCTTTTATCTGATCCGTAATAGAGAAAATGTTATTTACATCCAATATATTAAATAATGATAGTCTTATCTATGTGTATGGTGTTAAATCATATGTATCTGAACTAGAATTTGGGAATGAACTGATGAGCTCAGAGGACTGATTTGCTGTGTTTTCATGTTCAAACCACAATTTTAAACTTGTTGCACCTTCAAGATGTTTAGCAATTATCTAGAGAATAGCTGCAATCTACAATTGCAAAAATCTGGCTCTAAATAGGACTGTCACATGAACCAGGAATACACTAAAATCCAATACGTTTTAAAACTTCTAAATAATAAACTCCTATGCTTCTACTTTGCTGCATTTCCTGAGGGCTTCAATGTGAACGCTAGCCTTAAGGAATAGGAGAAGTCAGTATTTCTGCTAAAAGGATATTTTATTAGGTTTTTCTGTTTTGCTCACTGTGTTATTAACATATTAATAGCTATGTATTTTAAAACAGTAAAATGCATGTCTTTGTACTGTAGAAGATAATGTGAGAAATTAAAAACAGTGGATTCTCTGTCTCCTGAGCTCTAGGTAGCTGTAGCATGTGACCTCCTTTTTGGTCCATGGCTATAAAAATTCCTCATCCTTTAAACATAGAGGTTACCTTGAATAACCCATCCCTACACAGAGTTATATTGCTAGCTTTCCAAATCATACAAATTACTCTGAATTGAAACCGCAATGGAAACAGTCCAAAATCACATTCTTGGCTCAGCTCATCATATCCATAGTTATTTGCCAGTTCCTTTTTTCTTCAGTTTTCAGAGTAGTTTATAAAAATGTTTATATGTGTCACGCTGAACACTGGAACCAATGTTATTTTATCATTCACTGCTTGCTGCTACCAAGGTGGTGTTAAGATGGAACAAATTAATGTAAATCCAGTAGCAAGTCCATAGATCAAATTTGCTATATTAAATGTAGCTGGCTGTATTTTATTTGTATGCTCCTTCTGGTGAAAGTTATAATTCTATAGCTGGAAAATAAAAGTAGGAATCAATAGGTGGAAAACATATCTTTGTTCCATCTTGTCTTGTGGTTGTTCAAAGCTTCAACAAATCACTCAGGAATTTCTAGGTCATTAAAGTACTTTGCAGATTAGATATATTTCAGGAAGAGAAATTTCAAGGAAGAAATTAAGGTACTCCAAATTACCTATGTATGTGATGTAGCTTTTGTTGATGGTAATTCTGCAGCATACGTATTGTAGGTGTACAGTACCCCAACATAACAATAACAACTTATTGTTCCATGATGGTTTGAGCATGCAAATTTAGTCTTAATACCAAGTATATGGTAGGTGAAAGATTCAGAAAAAATACTCTATAAACAGGAAAGGTGGGGAATATTTCCAAAAGTGCCCAAATATCAAGGAGAAACTTCCTGGTATGCACAAATGAGGGGGCTAAGCAGTATCCATGTTTCTTAAGACATTTAGAAGAAACTAAGAATCAGATTATGTGCTCTTTCTGTAGCAGGCATGTCCCATGTGTCCTCAAGTAAATCTATTAGAAGCCAGATGGGATTAGGAAAAGAGGGTATCATTCTGCAGAAGTAAATGTATCATAATCTCACTATTAAATTGTAAATCCTCTGAAGGATTTTTTCTACACTATTTTGGGACAGTTATGTTACTACTATTGTTAACCATAACAGACTGTATAGCAGGTATGAATTGTAACTTCTGGTTAAGGTAGACAATACAATTCCAGATCCTGAAAAAAGAAACACTTATGTGTTTCATCTGTGTCTGATTTCATCTCTCTTCATGGGAAGGACAGATGAATTGGTAATTTCAGCATTCACTGAATCAACCTACACTGCAGTCTGTTCTTGGGACTTTTCCTGTTTCAGACTAATGATATACACAATGACTTCTTGAGCAGTGTGAATCTGCACTTGGAAACACTGTGTTGGATTCTGAACATTGCAGACTTCATGTAACCTTTTGGTATCAACCACTTATGGATTTCTGTAGTTCCATAACCATTGGGACAATGAGAGTTCTTTGTTTTTTAATTCCCACGTGAATATGGGTATTCATTCATGTTTAAAAAAGTATTTGTTCTTGAAGTATTAAAAAAAAAAAAAAAAAAAAAAAATAGTTCAACTGGAAGGGATCTTCAAAGATCGTAGGCTCCAGATGCCTGACCACTCCAGGGCTAATAAAAAACTAAAGCATGCTATTGAGGGCATTGTCCAAATGCCTCCTGAACAGTGACAGGCGTGGGGGACCGATCACCTCACTAAGAAACCTCCTCATAGAAAGGAAATTTTCCTGACGTCCAATGTGAGCATCACCTGGCACAGCTTTGTGCCACTGCCATTCTTTCCTGCCCTTGGTTCCCAGGGAACCAACTCCCTCTTTGCTTCCTCAGCAAGTTGTAGAGTTAATGCCAGGATTAAAAATGTTGCACACCCAGTCTAGAAACAACAAGAAGAAAATCTATATCACTTGGATGTCCAGTAATACAACATAATTAACAGGGGTGAATCAGTCCAAGCAAATATTTTACAAATTCTTTGGGTAAAGTTTGTTCATCTACAGCCCTTTCCCACAACCCAAGTGAAGCTGATGAGACTTTGGGGTTTTGGCTCAGACAATTCAATTGTCTATTCTGCAACTATAATAAAAAAAAAATGCAACAGTAGTATGTTTGGATACAGCTGATAATGGGAAAAAGAGCTGAATTTGTCAGCAAATGTATTTGTCGGCACTGATTTGACCAATTGTAAGTGTTGCATGTTTTACATGTTGCAAATGATGTTTATTGCCTTCCATGAGAGAGAGTAGAGTCCATGTCCAGCTACTTTCTTTGGTGTCTCTCACACAGAGGGCAAAGCATTCAGTGGTATGTATCAATTGAATGTTAAACGCAATACAGTGCAGTAATTTATTATTGAGCATAAATAGATTATTTTCCAATTGCATTATCAAAACCCATTTTAGTCTCAGTGTAGATATGATGTTCTGACAAGTGAATTATGTCCCACTAAATGATTTAAGGCTAGGCTATTAATCAGAGATGCTAAGTATTCCCTTACCAGGAGAATGATGACACTTTTATGAACAAAAAATATCCTCAATAAAACAATATTGTTTTTTACTTATTTATATTTAGCTTAAGAATTACTTGTTTTCTATGAAGTATATCTTTTAAGGAGCTAATCATGAACTCAAATTAGGCATCCAATTTCACAGCTGCCTATGATAGATCTAAATTACATGGTAGTTAGTGAAGTTCTGAGAGGAGGAGATCATTGAATTCCCGTGCTTTTTTATATCCTGTTTACAGGTTTAAATATCTCCTCTGAATTTATCTGCATTTCCAAAAGTCTGCCTGCCTGAGAACCATGCTGAATCCTGGGCTGCAGCAGTGCACTACTCCAGTGTGATAGCACAGGCAGCTCCTTTGTGTGTGCAATTTGAGTGCTGCTGTTTTAACGCTTTTTCAGGTTTCTCTTTTAAGGTAGTAAGAGCCAGGAGCTTGTGGCTGTTCCCCTTTTTCCCGCACTGTTGGTATCTAATTTATTTATTTTTTTCAAGAAAGTGGATGGAAAACAAACTATAGTTACCAGTGCTGTTCATAAGCTAAGCTGTGACGTTGTCAAAACAGTTATTTTTCTGGTCTGAGGCTTGTAAGTGCTTTCTTCTTTGTATTTTGTGGTTTGAACGCTCTGGTGCTAAATGTTCATGAACTACCTGTTATCCCCTCTTGGGTCTTTTGTTTGTCTGTTATTTTTTCTCAAGTTGTTCTGTTCTCCTCACCCGTTTCATTTACCCCTGAACAAGTACCTCTGGAGCCTAGCCATCCTGTAGTCAAACAATGATGGCCTCCCATTCCTTCTAATATTGCCTATGTTTCCCTACGGTGGTCTGTGGAGAGAAGTGAAAAAGAATTTGGTGTGCCTCAGTTTTGGCCAGTGTCAATCAGTGCTTCTGTTATTTGGGCAGCTATAATACCAGGAAAAGCTGTCATATTGTCATTGATGTTGGAGAGGGAAAAAAAAAAAAAAAAAAAAAAAAGGAAAGCATAAAGGTGAATTAATAAGATCTATTGCAAGGCACAACAAAAAATTGGACTGCTACAAAACTGGTTTTGTTGCAAATAATTTTTGTTCCCCTTAGCAATGGAATCTGTTTCCCGCCATGAGATGCAGAGCTCTTATTTCTCTCAGTCCGATAGAAATCACCTCAAGTCCAGGTTTAGATTCCTAAAGTCTGGTAGAAAATGGAATAGGTGGAAGCTGTCAATCTCACTGCTGTCCATTGCACTGCTAGAGTGAAATGATGCTTAACAGGCTCCCTGTGAATGAAATCCTCTCCTGCATTTTATACTCCTGCAACTTTCACTTCTTGACTGTAGTAGCTACCATGGTTTACTGAACATCTTGGCTGCCGTAGTTTCTTTCCATGTTTCAGGTTATGGCTTTCCTCACACAGATTTGCATGATATTTTGCCTTCGTGATGCATCCATGATGGTCTGTAATCCACAGAAAATTCTGGAAGTACTCAGGTTTAGGAGTGGATGTATGATACTAATGTGTGGGCACGTGGTCTTTAACATGACTGATTTTGCAAGCAGCATTTAGTAAAATTAAATGCTGGGTGTTAGAATATCGATATCTCACTATGAAGTTTAACAGTAAGAAACAGCCATTAATATGTATTTGATTAGTTGTGAAATCAGAAGTGACTATGACATTGTTCATGATATACAAGCTGTCTGCTAGAAGTGAATGTATGTTGTCTATTATGTCTTTTTCTTTACCCTGCAGTTGAGTAAATATTTTCTTTCATTCTGTTTCTCTTGCTATTTATGAAACTGCCCTTTGTGATGTTAAGGACAATGTTTTACATCGGCAGATTTCTCAGTATCAGTGCTCTGCTTCAGTCAAAAACCTCTGATCTAATGGATGGACAGTGCATAGCTTGGCTCATTACAAAGAAATTACTGGGATACTTAAACTGTAAAACTTAAAGCAAGTAATGGAAAACCTGAAGTCAAAATGATGTCATCTGTACTTGCCCCATTATCATAAATGGAAGCTGGTTGAATATTTTGCCTGTCACAGTTTTTCCACTGGTAATTATCATGTCAGGACTGAAGATATTCTATCCACAGGGAGCTAGAGGATACTATGCTTTTTAAAATATTCTGTGTGCATACGACTTCCTTCTCTGTTAGCTTGCTTATCATTTCGACTATTTCTTTTGAAGTAAGAAACAGATGGCAGCATTCACTGTAATAAGTACTGAAAAACATGCCAGCCAATTAAGGGAGCTTCAACTGACTGAAAACCTGGAATCTTTTCCAGTATTTTGGTGATTATTTTTTTTTCTTCCCCTCCTGTGTATCTAGAGGACATTTCTTATTTATCATTTGTTTAATAGAATCATAAAATTAGAGATAAAAGGAAGGGTAGGTTATTGAATTTCAGGTGAGGAACCTGAGGGGGGGAAAAAATAAAAAAAAAAGCTAATGTCCTAACTGGTTTTGTATATTGTCTTTGAATATTCACTGATCCTTCAAATGCCAGCACATGAAACTACAGACCTGTCTGCAAAGCGTGTCATGGTTCAGATGAAGGCTGTGGACGAGTGGCAGGGATCAGTGTATGAAACAGCATTATCCAGAGATTAAATTAGATAGAGAAGTGTTTCTCTCTCCTTTAACCTGTCATAAATCCCTGTATTTCACCAAACTAGAGAGATTTCTGCTTTAATCATTTGCATTTTGAAGATTGGTCCCATTACCCTCACCATGGATGACCATGTTTGCATTTCTGATGGAGTATAAAGTAATGTGACCACAACCATAGAATTTTCATTATTAAGACACTCTGTCTGGTAATGCTTGTATGTAATGAAGTAGAGTCTAACACTGTGCCCTTCAAGTATGTAAGAGGAGTGTATAAACAGGAGGGAGAACAGCTGTTTATGAAGGTGGATAGTGATAGGAGAAGGCAGAATTTTAAACTGAGACAGGGGAGGCTTAGGTTATTTATTTGAAGGAAGTTTTTCCCACAGAGGGTGGTGAAGCACTGGAACAGGTTGCCCAAAGAGGCTGTGGATGCCCCATCCCTGGAGGCATTCAAAGCCAGGCTGGATGTGGCTCTGGGCAGCCTGGTCTGCTGGTTGGTGACCCTGCACATAGCAGGGGGGTTGAAACTTGATGATCATTGTGGTCCTTTTCAACCCAGGCCATTCTATGATTCTATGATACATCTTCCAATAAGTGGTGTTGCAGATCACAGCTCTTTAACTATTTCTTAAATTCACTTTTATGTGTTCTGGAAACTCTGAAATTGCCATTAGGCCTGTTCACTTCTCAACCTCATTCTGTGATGAGTCCCTTGCTCACCATGGGGAAATCTTCTCCATCAGGGAAGGTCACCTCTGAAAACGCAACTGATCTCCTATCTGCCCCTTGAGAAGAATCATACATGTCTACATCCTTTTACTCCTTGTAGCAGTGAGGGTTATTAAAAATATGACCCAAGAAAAGGGATTTTGTGTTCTAATTTCTATTCCCTGGTTTTGTTCTGAAAATTTTTGTGAGATACTTTGTAGCCTTATCCTTGCTGTTTCATTGTTTTGTTTCAGAGACTGAGCTATGCAGGTTTCACTGCTTCAGGATTTTCATCTGAACTTTTATTTTGTCTTTCTTTTTTGAATTTTATTACTTTCTGCAGAAAACATTTCTTTGCTATTCTTAACATTATACTCTCTAAATGTCTACTGTAATACCATTAAATCAATTTCTCTGCTAACCTTTTGTATTGCTCTTTCTCAATGACTTTTCAACTGTAGTCAGTGAGCTTCTGAGAATGTGACTTAAAGCAAAATGAGTGCCACTTACAAAGGTAGATTTAGTGAATGAAAGATGAAATTCTGCTTCAGGCAATAAAGCAGTTCTTCAGACTTCATATCAGCTCTTATCAGACCTGGTCTGTTGTTCCTAAATGAAGATATTTGAAGTGTTTATGGATGACTGTGGTCACTTTGGGAAGCATTTGGTAGCAGTTAATGGTAAAATAGTGATTGTTCTTCAAAATTAGAAACAACTGGTAGCTCTGCAATGATGATTTAAAATTCTTTTTACGTTCTTTCAAACCACAAATCTGTTTGCTGCTCAGTTATTGAGTGCATTTGAACTTATGGAACTTTTCATTTAATGCTGGTCTCCATTTTTTTTTGGCTGAAGCCCAAGCTTCACATCTTCTAGTTGCAGGATTCCTTTCTGCAAACTCCATCCTTTGCTGAAGGATCAGGGTAACATGAGCCCATCTCTGCTTCCTAGCCGGCAGCACATTAGAGAACTGCATGCTGACCAGCTGCAAAGACAGGTGCTATTTTCCTTTCCTTTATTCTTCTCCCTTTACTTCATCTTGTAAGTTCCCTAGCATTCCGACAAATCCTGAACAAAATGAATGAGTAAATTTTATTAGTTTGGAAAAAGATCTATTTCAGATGATGTGGAGTGGGGGTTTTGGTTTGAAATTCAATGCTCTTAACCTTGTTTACCACATTTTCATTGGGCTTCCAAGACGCTGAGCCGGACTGGAAGTCTAGCTCATAAGGATATGTGCAGCAATCACAAGCAATTAGCGTTTGCATTTCCAGGCCCTTTATCTCCGATAGATCTTACTGCAGATGCTTCAGAATCCTCAAGGTTTGGCTGCGCATACTCTGCTTCTCTGCCATTAGAGAACTGAACACAAATGCCTGATGGGAAAGAAAAAAATTATGTAGGAATTATTTCTTCTCTCTCATCTGTATCTTTTCTACATGTATGTTGCCACTGTGTTGGGTCTAACCCACTGCAGTCACAGGGCTATGTGAATCAGGGCTTCTTCCTGCTGTAAGATGAAGAAAGAGGTCTGAAAGGGAAATTGAGCTGAAAGCTAGTCCAAAATCAGACTAGTTTCTTGGCCCTTTATTGATGAAATCTATCTCTTCATGCTGCTCCTGTCAATATAACATGCTTTCAGTATTCTGCTTAATGATTGAAGAACAGTTTTCTCAACCATGCCCATTTTCTCATACTTGACTTTATCATGTACATCTTTGGTGTTTTACAAGTAATGTGGTTTAATTTTAGGGGAGGATTACTTCTTAGAGGAAGGCAACTTTTTCTAATGATTAAAAAAAAGAAAAATATTGACCTATCCCAGTGCTGAAGTTTACTTGCTACCCAGTGATGATGGAATAATCTGATTGTGGCCTATCCATCCGTTAACATTTTGAGGAAGATTTACTTGTCTACCTCACCTTTACAGGCCTTGTATCATTGATTCAATATGTATCTGATACAACAGCCTGCACGTCTCACTATTCTGTGATTAAGAAGAGAGGAACTGATACTCTGAAGCTTCAGTGAAATTGCAGTTTAGTGGTCAAGTTAATTCATTTGGTTAACACTTTAGATATTTGGATCAATTGATGACTTATCCTGATAAAATAAGTGATGAGAACTTCTAATATTTTAATAATAACTAAAAGGATTTATTGGGAAGAAGAAATTGTTCCAAAACTTTAAAATAATTTAAAAAGTACAAAATAATTAAAAGTATTGAAGGCACAACCATGAGTCACCCATAAAATTTAACCACATCCATTTTTCTGCTTTTCATTACATAGTCAAAAACCATTAACTGAGCTATAAAGTGAATGAAAAATGAACTTGTCTGATAGGGCAATAATTTAATCCTTCAACCAGCTGAACTATCCAGTCCAATAGACGTACAGGTCTAACAGTTTAGGCAAACTTCTGAATGTTGATTATCCATTTTTATTATATTTTTAAAATTGAAAGTGAAATAGGATGTTGAAAAGCCAACAATATGCTCAATCTTATTCTTTTTCCTCTGTCTTAGTTATAGATCCTGGTGACACTTGCTGGAATTTTCCTCAAATTGAGTGAGATCTGATTTGGGCTGTTTAAAGCTCGCTTGGCTATATCGGGATATTTCATTTGCTGGAGAGCAATAGTCTGGCCTTGCTGTGGTATTCCTCCTGTCCCTTAATAAGACCTTGTCCTCAACTTAGAAAAATTCCAGCTTTTTAGTACTTTTCTTTGACCAGACATTTCATTAGTTCAGAGGGGTTTGCATTAATAAGTTGTTTTAGATTACTGTGAGGTACCTTCAAATCACTGGAGGTTTCATTCTGGAAAATACTTCGCAAAGCTGTGTATCCTAAATGGCTGTCCTCCAAAGTCTGGAATTTGAATCTCATTTACTGTAAATGACTGGCAACTAGAGCATGTTGAAAGTTTTTTTTTCAAATGCTTACAGTGAGCATATAGAGGAAAGGGGACCCTTTTTTCATTTCCCATATAATGCACACGGGCTTATTCAAGAAATTAACTATGGATAAAAGAAATCATCCGTGGATAGGAATTAGCATAGTATCTGTTATTGCTTGGAAGTGATGCTGTGAGATGTGATACATCCCCAAGCAGTGTGTATAGAGATTTATTGTCGTATTGCTTCTGAGACAGTTGATGCACTCTGTTTGGATGTGGCTACAGAAGGGTCCAGTGTTAGTCTCCACCTCAAACTGCAGTCAGCTAATTTCAAGAGAAGTTATGTGGATGGTGAGCGCTTTTCAAAATCTGATGTACAGAACCCTGGTGCAAGCAACATGGATGTGAGCAGGCTCAAAACCAGGAGCAGAGTCAGGCTGATAAATCTATACTCCTTATCTCTGGTCCTCTCTACCCCACCCTGCAACCTTGGAATCAGGGAAGTGCTTAAAAAAAATAAATATGGGGTCTAATTTTGGGCTTCTATCTTCACAATCATCTATTACCTACGTAAAATCCCGTGTTTGTGGACTACTGCTTTTATATTGCTATAAGTAATTGGCTCTGTGTATCTCTAAGTGCTTTTAGTATACAATTAAAAGATAGGATACCTTGCATCCTGATTTGGCAACTGACAGTTATACATGAACACTGCAGAGGATAATATTTTCCATATGCGCGAGTTATTCTTTATTATCTGAAGGAGCTGCTTGTTTCTCAGCTTCATCCTGTATCAGTCCTCATCTGCCCTGTTCATGTGAATGGGAAAAGTTATCCAGTTCCTTTACAGAAAGAATTCCCTCTATTTTCCCTTACAAACAAATTCCATTCTGAGGTGAAAGAGGACAAGCAAAATATGATGGAGTGCAGATAATGTTTTTAAGTATTAATGAGGGACTTTAATGTCTCTGGCAAGGCATATTTAGACTAATCAGGATCTTGTTGGGCACAGTCTACTAGATGTGCCAAAGGGAAATAAGAAACCTGGATCCTAGTTTTGGCTTTTCCACTGACTGGCTGGTGTGACCTTGGGCCATATATTTAATTCTTCTGTATTTTTTTTCCTGTCTCATTTGTTCAGTTTGTGGGCATGTCTGAACAAGGATTGTCCCTTGTGGTGCCCATATAATGCCAAGCTACCAAGCTTTCAGTCTTGGTTGGAGCTTTGAGGTGCTACATGGGTATAAAATGATTAAAGTGGTAGTGGAATTATTTCAGTTTATTCTGCAGTGTTTGCTTCTTTGACTTTAAGCAGTGTAAATGAAATCAGAGTGGGAACCCATGTGTCCCTGCAGTGAACATTATTGAGCTATAGAAATAAAAACAGTCATAACAAAGAATGCGTTGGAGCCTTCTGTACAATCCTGGCACCATTTGCATTGTTGAAACAACTCTTTCTTTTGTTAGGCTGAATTGGTTTTGGGATAGAGATTGTAATGCTTTGAATGGAAGCCATGGTCTCTGCAAGACACAGAGTGAACTGTAGCAGGCTACGTCACTTGGGTTAAACACCTCTTTTCACAGCCACTATACTTGTTGGCATGCTCAGCAGAGATGTCACAGGCTGTATGTTCTTCGGTACTGAATTACCCCATCTCTTGTGCAGGATCCCCTCTGTGCTGGAGAGAAGTCTCTCTCCTTTTTGATGGGAATGTAAAAGAAGAGAGATGAACTAGGCAGCCAATCTAGCAGTCTGACAAGATTTTTTTGAGATCAAAAATGCTTCAGAGAATTTTCTGAACACAAAAAAAAATTAGAGGAATATTTCTGGAAAGACTATCATTCAATGTGCTTAATTGCACTAAAAGATTTTTTCATTCGACTTCTGGGTTTTTCAAACACTGCCCTACACGTGATTGCTCTCACAGACCGTGTGAGCAGTCCTGCTGGGAGTCAGTTGTTTGTGGTTCCTGCTGCTTTCCAGGGTGGCAACAGTACAAGGCATTCTTCAGGCTGTTCGGTAGGCACTGTTTTATGTTCTGGGCATGGGCAGAGATGGATTCACCTGTGCTATATTATAAAATACATCTTTGAGTGATATTAGAAAGGGGGTGGGAATAAAACTAAACTGATTTTATTCCGCTTCATACTGCTATTTATAAAAGGAAAAAAACATGTAACTGTAGCTCAGGAAAAACAAGCACTGCTCAGTAATGAAAGACTGTGGGGAGTAACTTCAGAGATTGAAGCAATGTACACAACACGCTTTTCAGAAATGGTGGGTAGTAATCTATACTGGCTGTAATAGAAGTAATTTCACAATACTCCTATAGTAGGAATAGGACTGGGGAGAACAGTTTAGCAGGTGAAGAAATTCACTTGTGTGAACACACAGAGCTATTTTACACATGGTGATGAACACGCAGTCCGCTGGAGCAGTTGCTTATCCCTGGATACTGGCACAGCTGTGACTTATCCTTGTGTTTCTCATGCACAAGCTCAGTGCATGTGTCCCAGCACTGCTACAGAGACTGTCTCAGATGTCTACTTGCAGAGGAAAGCAGTCTTTGAGGCTTTCAAAACTGACTTTAAGAAACTTGGTAAAGTAGAACATTGTTAGAAGTACAATACTCTAAAAGTTCAATATGAACATATGCTAATCCTATGAAGCTGAGTAAGAGCTGATTTGTATGGCCTGTTCTGTGAACACGTTCTGTTTGCAATAAATCCATATTGTGCTGTTCATGCAAAAAAAATTCTGATTGGCCATAGTGCAGTTTTGATGACTTTAAATGGATTGCTTTTATGAGAAGTCTGGGAGGGCACAAACAAGGGAATCATGTTAGGATTTGATCAACTTGGAAATGAAGCAGCAAGTATGATGCTTTGCAGTCTGCTGCTAGATAGAATGCGTTATCTGAGTGGGAAGAATGTACCACCTAGGGAGGAATATTACTGCATGCACTGGTATAGCTTACGGGCTGACCTGCTGGAAAGGAGCTCTGCAGAGAAGATCCTTTGTCTTGGTGGACAGCACGTGGTTATGAGCTGTCAGTGTGCATTGGTGGTCAAAAAGGCCAGTGGTATCCTGGGGTACGTTAAAAAGAGCATGGCCAGCAGAGTGACAGAGGTAGAGATTTTATGATTCTCCCCCTCTATTCTGTTCTATTGAGGCAAAATATGGAGTATTGTGACCACTTCTGGGCTCCACAGTCCAAGACAGGGATCTCTTAGACAGAGTCCACTGAGGACCACGGAGATGACTGGGACCTGAAGCATCTCCTATACAAGAGAAGGCTGAGAGCCTTGGGACTGTGCAGCCTCGAGAGTACCAAGGGGAGATTTGATCATTGTTTATAAATATCCAATGGGAATGAGTCAAGTGGATGGGGCCAGGCTCTTTTTGATGGTGCCCAGTGACAGAATATGAAGCAATGAGCACAAACTGTACTGGAGGAAATTTCACATGAACATGAGGAAAAATGTCCTGACTGTGAGGGTGACAGAACGCTGGAACAAGCTACTTAGAGAGGTTGTGTAATCTCCTTTTTCTGCAGATATTCAAGCCCTGCCTGGGTGCTTTCCTGTGTAACTTACTCTAGAGAGCATGTTCTAGCAGGGGTTTGGTTTAGGTGATCTCCAGAGGTCCCTTCCAACACCTATGAGTCTGTGATTTCATATACAACAGACTGGGAAGAGAGATCTTCACAGCACTGCCCATTCTCATGTTGCTAGCAATTTGGGCTCTGAAAGCTTGTAGTGGTAGATCATCTCGTTCTTCATGGCTGGTGCAGCCTCACTAACTGCCAGTTACATTAGTGTCCTGAAAGGCACAGTGGGGCATACAGTCCAGCTTTCTCAGTTTTGGGAAAAGAAAGAATATAAAAGAAAAAATGGCGAAAAAGGCTGTGTCTCCTTCTCCTAAGTGTAGTGAGTGTAAATGTATTGTTGACAAGAGAGCAGAATATCTCTCTCTCTGGTTAATTCTCACTTGAGCCCTGGGAAGGCCTTTATGAAAGCAAGCATCTTGAGTATGGGAAAGGGCTGGGTATGGGATTGTGCTGCAAATTAGTGGAGATGTAGTGAGAGCTGGCTTCCTGCTGCATGTTCCTACTAGCTGCAAGTACCACTTGCCTCCTAATGACTATCCATAAGGTCAGAAAAGTGTTTTGTTAGGAGCACGTTCACACTCGCGCTACTGAATAATTTTTCTTTAATTACTCTTTCTGTATTGCCATCATTTTATTCTTAAGTCTTATTTTTCTTTTTCTGTATTGCCATCAAAGATATCACCTTGAGTCTTAATTTCTCATTTGCTATTGATGTGTCATCCTACAAAATTGAATGAGGATTTATGATTGCCATATATCCTCGATCAGCTCAGATCCTACCTATTAAGTGAATTATGATAAATTTGGCATGTTTTAGAAAACAGTTACATTCACTGTTGATAAGAACAATTCTAATCTATGGAGTCATGAATTTTGTGTGGGGGGGAAAAAACAGATTCTGATGCGCGACTCTTGGGAATATGTAAAATCTGAAAGTCTTTGAAAATGCTAATTCCTCCATGCTCTTACAAGCAGCAACTTTTGCTAAGTAGGAGGCAATTTCTGTCACTGAAACATGCACATGCATTTACACTTGAAGTTTTCCACAGTGACACAGAGAGTTAAATCTCTGCTGGATTGTGTTGACATAAATGGAATGAATTTAAGTGAAGACTAAAGACTTTACCTTTATTCCATTAAAATTTGAAACACCTTGAAACACTCTATGAAATCCAATGTCTAGTCAAAAGGCTTTCTCATTAAATTATTGCTGTGAGCAACTGAGAAACAGTCTATGTTTATCTGTTTGCTTATGACGTTCCCTGTTTTGACTCCTCTTGTAGATGTGTACAAAATAGCTCTTTGGGATAGGATCATCTCTTCTCTGTGTTTGTACAGAACCTAGAATAATTTTTTCATGCACAGACTTTGTACCAAACAAATAAGTGGGTGCAGTAAAGAAAAGATGGCTTTGTTGATAGATTTAGAGTATGTTTCAATGCACTAAGTGAATCTTGGACACAACTTTTGTTCCTTGGCCTTGCTGTTCATTTCCAAATGTATCAGGACAAACTGCCTTGGATTTGACCCAGCCAGGTACTGAGCATACTGAGAGCCTGCAGAACTTGCTCAATTCTGAACACAGGTTTTTTTACTCTCATAATGAAATTGCTGCGCCTTAGACATTGGCAGCTTGGAGTTCTCTGAAATGGCAAACGCTTTGGAAGAGACACTGCTGTCTGCTTTCGCAACAGTCAGCTCTTTGGAAACATTCCCCTTGAATAATGTTAAAAGTGATTCCAGTTTCTGTAATTTAACTCATCTGTATCATCAGCACCAATAAATGAAACCACTACAGATTCCAAGCTCACCAAGACCTTGCCAAGAGCTGGCATTATACTCTGAGCCAAGGAAGTCACTATAAACAACAAGTATGGAGCTCAGCAAGTGGGTACGTTCTTGCAGTGTGTGTGCTTAGCTGGCAACTCAGGTGAAGAGCTCTAAATCCTGCTATTACCTTCTCAGTTATAGCAATCACAATAGCTACTGAAGTTGTGCCGTCCAGTAAAAGCATATACCTCCTAAAAGGTTACATAGGTATGCTCTACTAAAAAAAACAGAGTATAGGAATTTTAGTTAAGTTTTAAGAGCTGTGAAAGTGTTAGGAAGGTAATGGTTATTGTGTTTTTTCAGCTTCTGTGGGCGTACCATGTTTTGCAGTACCAATGCATACCTTTAGAAGAATCATTTTTCTGTTATTTGTGTAGCAGCAAATGTGAGAGAAATGTGAGTGAACTATGAGTGAATTATGGATTTCTCAGGCTTTGCTGCATTTCCATATGAGTCATTTTTGTACGGTGCATTGGCGGGCGTAGAAGGCCATACGCTCAGTGTAACCAAATGGAACATTGCCTGGCTCCAACAGCCAAGGACATGATCATAAAAAGAGCTGTGCTTAATTGTAGAAACAGATCTTGGAGCAGGCATGTTATCAGGAGCTCTGACTTCCTCTCCCAGGGTGAACCAGTGTCTTCCAGTGTGCTCCTGCTAGGAGGGGCTGTTGCAGAATATGACACAAAATAAACTACTGTCCTTTTAGTTTCCCATGCAAATTAATAGATACATGGCCTTGTTATAACTTATTAACAGCGTATTTTGTGGGTAATAGCTCCTATTAGTGTTTTTGCTTTCAAGCAAAACTTTAAGACAGATTCTCAGATTTTCTATGCATCATTTTTCTCACATCTGTAGTGGCACAGTGCTGTCCAATTGTAGTAGAGTATCAAGAGTTAATTTGGAATCCTTTGTTCTTTCTTTTTGAGTGTCTTAACTCTTGAATTAACTCTGTGACTTGACTGACATATTGCTGGAAGAATAAGAGTAAAATACAGTGTTGCTTGTCTGTATCTGACAATGTAGATTTCTTGCGAAAAATTGAAGTACTGGATAGCACCCAAATGTAAAATCTTGTGGTGGCTAAAAACTGAAGTGTTCTTAAAATTGGCTTCATCTGATGTGTTACAAGCAGAATTCTCAGCTGTAGGATGAAAAAGCTGAAAATTGTCTCATTTAGACAATAATTTAGGGAGATTGCAACCTCTCAAAGAGTTCATCCTCTTTGATCAGGGCTTGATTATCTTTTCAAATCAGCTTTATATGAGGGTAGTACCACTGGTTTCAACCAGTGATTTACACTGGACCAGCATCTCAATTCTCCTCTCTTTCCTGCTCCTGCAGACAGGTTTTATCTGAGAAGTTTTTAGAGTGGCTCATGCTGAGAGTACCTGCGGTGTGTAATTCACAGGGCCAAGGGATTCTGTGGCGAGGCCCAGCTTTCTCTGAGTACCTGTCACACAGAAGCATTTTGGGAACAAGATACCAACCAGGTGATCCCTTGGCTTGTCCCTCCACACAGCCTTTGCAAGCCAGCAGCTATGAGAGGCAGTGTCAACTCCTTACTCCAGACCATTCGCTGCCATTGCTGTGATGCTGCTTTCCCATGTAGGGTTTTGCTTGCTTTCACTTAGGCTGGGACTCCAGAACTATGTGTTTGGGAACGTGGCACTTAGGATGATCACAGTTTTTGACTTGAACAAGAGAGGAGCATTTGTTTTTCAGAGTGCATCTCTGCAGCCAACAATGTGATGGCAGCTGTGGGGACTGAGCAGGGTTGCATCAAACTGCCTGGCATGGGTGATGGCAGGGATTCAGGGCCATGCAGAGAGATTCTGCCCACTATAGGACACTCCATTAAAACCTTCAGACATTTTTTTTTCTTCACTTCGTGGATTTCTGTGTTGTCACAGCCACAATGTGATCTATGCTCACATTAGCTAAGGTATATCTGGGTATGCTCCTGTCCCTGGAAGACCTGCGGTGCCCCAGGCCACATCTCCAACTTGGAGATGTGGACCAGTGAGGTGGATGCTGCCATTGAACAGAACAGCACCCCATAGCTTTGGTTTTGTTTGTGGATTACTAAAATTTACACTGTCAAGAAAGCTGAATAAGAATTTTACTGCTACTTAGATTCAATTTGTTTTATTCTTAAGTATTGCAATGCTGCATTTTGGTAAAGTAGCTCATTTCATGTTACTGTTCTGGGAGGATGGGCTTGTCCTGATGGCAGTTGGTTCCAAGAGCACCTGGACTCCAAAGCCAGGCTTGGTTTGCATCTCCTCAAGCTGTTGAAAAAAATCTTGGATCTGAAGATATCCCCCAAAGACTTGAAGATGAGGATGTGAGGTTTTCAATTCCAGTTTATTGCTATGAAATTTTATAATTAAAAAACAAAAACAAAAAAAACAAAAAACAGAGAAAAAGCCGCTATATGTATATGCTTTTAAGATTCTTTTCGAGCTGTGTGTTTAGATTATGGAATTAGATTGTGCATCACTTACCTGCAAAGTACATCTACAATCCCACAATTTTGGCTAAGTTACCTCTCACTCTGTGCAACAGGGCTCATCTTGGTATGTTGGTATGCGCATATGGTACATAGACAGTTGGTGAATTCTGAAGGAATGACCTTAAGGACTGACATTCTTCTATATTTTCATGTTTTTGTCATGCTATGGTGGGTTTGTACATTCCTCTTTCATCTCCTCTGAGTAAAAAAATCTCTGCAGTCTTCCAGACAGTGTCTCTCTCTCTATCACACCATCTGTTCCCAGATTACAGATTTCTCTGCATGAGTACCAGGTAGCAGACGTGACTTCGCCCAATAACTACAGTAAAAAAGGCTTTCACACACTCTCTGCAATCTGTGAACATATGATCAGTCTAGGATAACATGTCATGCCAAACACACACCAGAGAAATTTATGTGCAGTAGCAGAATGAACCCTGAAATCAGGTACTTGGCAAACACAAACCTGGCATTTCCTCTGCACGTTTCAAAAAGGGACTTCTGTGACTGCAAGGAAATCCTGTGTTCCTGACATGCATCTCTTGAGTTTTACTTAAAGGGAAGGTGATGGTATCACTGCCTTGTGTCAAAGTTTGAACTTTATGCGAGCACAGTGTCTCACTAATGAGTTTGCCAAGTGATGGGAGTCACCAGAACCAAGGCATCTTTTTCTTCTTTTAGCATCTTCACTGGATTCTGCCTATTTTGTGAGTAGGATATAGAGATAGGTATCTGTAAGAGTATCTATAAATACATAATAAACATACATCTAAGCCCTTTTATCCCTTTTCCTGTTTCATATCAGTCCTTAAAGGGCTGCAGTTGGACAGAATATTCAGGATTTTTTTGGATTGGAGGGAGTTACGCTGGGAGCCACTTACACTGATGACCATAGAGCACTTGCCTGAAGCCAGGCCAGAGTGCCTGCTGCTCTCTTTTCTCTGTAATGGTTGAAAAGCAAGGAACTGGCTTAAAGTTGAGGGACCATGCATGGGTACTAAAGGCAAATAAAATAACAAATACACACAAAATAACAGTGTTGAGCTATTTTGTGATCTGTGGGCCAAGGTGAGTCTTCATTTCTGCCACAAGGTATGTAGTGCAGTATATTCCAACAAATAGATAATGCTTTTACTTTTGGACAAGTGATTATTTGTGTTAAATATCTTGTGTAAGTCTTGTGTTCTCCAGTGATTTCTATGTAAATGAGAAGAAAGTCTTAAACAAATTAATACCCAAGAGAAAGTATTACAGAGATAGTAATTTACTATAAACTTCTAACTTTTTAGATGCCTTTTATACTTTTATTTGCTGCCATTGGGATTTCTGATGAGAAAAGGGGTTGGTTACCTGCTACACAGCACTACAAGAAAAGTAATTTGAGATTTTTTCAGAGAAGTGGGAGAACTCGGAGTATTGTGTTTGTATGTGCACTGATAACTTTAGTATACGACAAAGGAAGTAACGTTCAGGGAGTCAATGTTTTATTACATATTTCAGAGTGTAGGTAACTTTTATCACCATATGATATGTGCATAAGTTAATAGCAAACTCACAGTTAGAATCTGTCCTTGGCATGATGTTTTTTTGAGAGACATTCACCACACTGAAACAGTTCCTTTTGAGATCTTGTCCTGTTTACTGAGCAGTCGTGTTCCATAAACCCTGACAGCTTCTGTGGGATCCTGAGCAAGACTGCATCATGCAGGACAGTAGTAGATGTGGATTAAGGTAACTGGGTGGTCAGAATGACCTCATGTCTCCTCATGCTGTTACTAATTTGAGTTGGTCAGAACAGCTTGGGCTTCATCGAGAGGGTGGAGAGGGGATTTCTGAGATCTGTGTGCAGGGGTGCACCAACCACAAGCTGATGTGGTGGGCGAGCACTAAGGCTGAGCCTAGGACATGGGACAGCCCTTGTTCTCATTGGAGAGCACCACGGAGTTGTTTCCTCCACCTCGCTCTCTCAAAAACCAGGATCGTTTTCCCAGAGAGTTCAGCATCAATTTTTCTTGAACCCAGGGGAAAAATGCAAGATATGGAATGCTGGACAGGAAAACTTCTGGCTTATAGTGAAGGTAATTCACTTGTGCAGTCACAGCAGCAGGCAGTCACTAAGCACTCAGACATGCTCCAACGTTTGAGTGCAAACTGTAATTATAATCGGTATAAATGAAGAGATTTTGACTGTAAACAATTTATTCATTGCTATTCTTTCCTGACTGGTTAGTTCCTAATTTGGAACAAATCTCCCTTTACCCAAGGCCCCCAGCACTCCTCTGCTGCTGGAGAAAACAGAAAAAAAACCATTTCAGGTCTGGATTGGTAGTATCCTTTGTTAGAGAAATGGCTTTGTTCTGGAAATCAAAATGATGTAGGTGTGATTACCTCTGTGTGTGGAGATTTGTCTTCAGCATTAGGCAGATGGTGTTCAAATAAATGTTGAGTCAGGCTTCTGCATTTTTCTCACAAATTTCTCACATCTTTATTCTTCACTTTGTGCAACTGCTTCTGCAGCTTGGAACCAAATCTTCATTTTAATGCTCTTTTTTTTTTGTGTTTCTGTCACTGCTTCATCCACATCTTTCAGCTTTAATGTCACAACAGTATGTGGATCAGTTACACTGATTAAAAAAAAAAAGAGAATTAATATAAAGGCCAGACACCTTCATTAAGCAAAGTAGGGAGAATAATATATATAATTCTGCTTATCATATACTCTAATTACTCTAATATAATATATTAACCAACTAATTATTTTAAAATATTATTAATTGCCTTGAAATTGTTAGCTACTACCGTTAATAGCCGATTAGAGCTACTTACTTTTGAAAGTTACTTCCTGATAATGATCAAATTTTGGACAATCACACAATACTTATCCACGTTTGCTGTCTTTCTGTTTATTCCATTTCATAATCTGTAATTCATTTTCTTCCCCTCCATAAAAGAGAAGGGCAGATAGAGGAATGCACATTCTATGGAAGATGTTTATATTGGATGAAATTGGAGCAAAAAACATTTTTCTCCTTTTTGATACTTTGAGCGTGCAAATATTCTCAGTAATGTTTATTTACAATGGACTGTAAGCCTATCTGCTCATTGCTCTGAGCATCACTCTTTGCACTGTGCCTGTATTCCACTGCCAGGGAGTATGACTGATACAGCACAACATCTGAGTTATTCCTGTAGTTGTTTTTCCATCTACTGTTCACGTTCTCATAGCAGTAATTACAGTTACCACATATCTGTTTGTTAAGCTCCAGTTCTGCAAACTGTTCTCCTGGTTTAATTTTACTCCTTTTACTTAAACTTCTGCATTTTCTTTTACTATTGTAAATTAACATATAGGTCATTGAATGGCTGGAATGAGATGGGGGGCTAGAAAAACCTTTTCTCTCTTTGGCAATAGAGAAGGGCATGCATAGTAATCCCCAATTGTGACCAAATGCTCTTTTAACTATGCTGTGTAGATTACCTTGTCAAGGCTCCATGTTTACAGAGCACTGTGGAAAATGAATGAACGACAGCAGAAATACAGATTGTTTGGTCATTATCGCCCTTGTTGTTGTGCTTGTTTTGAGCAGCAGGATGTAACCTCTGCCTGAAAAAAAGAACGTGGGAAATCCAGCATTATCCCAGTCCTGCATGTGACAGACTGTGATCCTTGTTTAGCCTGTCCTCTCTGTAATTAATCTGGTTGAGATCCCCTCAAATCCTAAGGAACTTAGAGCTTACTGCGCTTCTAACCCTCTCTGGGCCCCTTGGAGCACTCTACTTTTCATTTCCAGTCACTCTCTCTCACAGCAAGCTGTCTCAGAGGTCCTATGTCTGGCAGATTCCTAGGGAGCAAATCAGATTTAGCAGAAACCCATAAGCAGATGGTATATCCATAGCCCGATCTTGTCTTGACTGATATGGGAGGCTGGAACTTAATGATCCTTGAGGTCCCTCCAACTCAAGCCATTGTGTTTCCACTTACAGTTAGGCTGGTTATGACCCATTAACAGTTGTCTCATTATGTTCACTAAAATTAAAATGAAATTTTGAATTAAAACTGTTCCTACTATTACTGAGTGGGATATAAACCATACCTTGCTAATCTTTGAAGAGGTTCATAAGGAAGTGGGTGAGCTAGCTGCTATACTTGCATTTATAGCAGATTTTTGATGAAATCCTGTGTTTAGGGCTTCTCTTTCTTTCTTGTTCTTGGATACTACAAGTATATCTCATATACTACTAGTATATGCTACTATCTGCTGACCAATCAACAAATGATCATCTGATCCAACTGACTGAGCTCCCCCCCCCCCCCCGGGGAAAATATGTTTTTAAAAAAAAAACAAAACTCACCCAATTGAAGAAAAAAGTCTCCTAAAATAATTGAATGATACCAAAAGGAAGAAAAGCTGTGTGACTCATCAAGCTCCAGCTGGAAACTCTCTGTCCTGAGGGAAAACAAGTCTGCCTTTATACAAAATACAATATTAGAGGAGGTGTTCTTTAAGAAGAGACAGAGGGAACTTCTATTAGGTTTTGACTGCCAGTGACATGTTAGGAAAATTACAGACTACTGAGAATTTTTATTTAAAAAAAATTTTGCTACTTGAGACATCATAATTTTTTGGCTAGTATAGGATTTTTTTTAGCTTTTAAGATCAGAAGAGATGACTGTAATCATCTGCTCTAACCCTATGAATAAAATGAGCTGTAGCAATTCACAAAATTCTTCAAGCCACAAGCTGGAGTGTGGGTTTTGGAGAAGTGCCCAGTCTTGAAAAGCAGAGTATCTCAAAAACAAAAATAAAGTATCAGAATAAGATGTCTTGACAATATTTGACATCTGTATTTTAAGTGCCAAGGAAAGGCTAAGAGATCTTTACAAGGCCTCATCTATTGTTCTTATGTTTGTTTGTTCATATAATTGTTCAAAAGAGCGGTGACTTTGCTTGGCAGCATTTAAAGAAAAGTGCAGGAAACATGATAACCACCTTCAAGAGATTTTTTTCCCCTGTGTAATATTACCTGAAGTAGTTGCCTCGGCCCTGACTTTTACCCCTTCTCTGAGATGTGCTCATTTCCTTTTCTTAACTTCAGGGACCCACAGGAGAATTTACATCAGGCACTGCATTGCAAGCTTTAAAGAAATTGTAGTGAAAGTTGAAACTCCTGCATGCTTCATATTTAGTTTAATTTGGAAGTCAAGAATGCATTTACCAAACTTAAACATGTTGTTAAGGAAACCTAAATAGCATAGAGTTCCTATGGAATTGTAACAGAGGCTTACATGGAGATATGACTGAGGCTGGCACCATAATTTTATGGGAGTTCTGAAATGGCTGAAGGGGTAAAGCTGTAAAAACAAATAGCAAACAACTCCTTCCACCTATGCCCAAATTCCCATGTGAGCAGAAGCACCACTAACTGCAGTGTTGTCTGTCTTTTGGTGGTATGCATTTGCCTGTTTTATTGTTGTTGTTGTCTTTTTTTTCCCATAGAAAGTTTAATGTGGTTAAAGAGTTAGTCTGCTTTATGAGAATAAGTTGGGCCTGTAGCTGTTATGCTGCTTCACAGGAAAAATGTCTGTGTATTACGAAGAGTAGCCGTCTTATTTTCTGCATGTTTCTGAGTGATAGGTAAGGATTTTTATAGTGTGTGACTCCATAATGGTCTGTCCCCTGTTTTGTAAGCTTCCAAACTTTAGTATGACATTTAGGGTTTGTTTTTCTCTTTCCTTTCTCTAATGCAGTCTACCAACTCAGCCTGTGACATGTGCCAGGAAACAGGTGTATTCAGTATGCTAACAAAACCACATTTCAAAGAAAGAAAATCCACATTCCGCAAACTATTTGCTTTCAACAAAAGCAGTGGTATATTACAGATATAGGATTGTGGAGACCAGAAAACATTTTTGTTCAGTTCCCATTGAGCTCCTGTCTACAGGTATGCAGCTTTAGTGCAAGTCCTCGGGTTATATAGCTGATTTTCTTTGCTTTTTGCACATAGGATAGCCCACTCAACATTGTTTCTACTCTCAAATACTTATGATTAATGATTCTGACTATTTTATCTTTACTGTTCTGAGATGACTTACTCTTGATTTGCATTAAAGTCAGTGGGACTTATTTTAAGGAACAGTGATTCCTTTTAGAAAATATCATCAATGTGCCCAACATTTCAGTTAATGAAACCCAGATTTCTATATGGTGCCTGTAGTTGATCATAGCCTTTCTTTATAAGCTGTACAGTGTTCTTTGGACCAAAGTGAGAATAAATAGCACTTTAAAAGCAGACAGCATCACTTTGCATGCTTGAAAAGTACATATAGCTGGAGAGTAACTGGAGAAAGACTGACCACCAGGCTTTCCACAGATCTGATCTACCTTAAAGAATTTCCAGTGTTTGTGATTTCTCTGCAAGACCTCCCTGATGAGCATGTTTGTGTGGTTTGCAAAGCATAGGTGGTATCCTTGTACATGTAATTGCCTTGCTTTCCATGCACGGCAGACACACGTAGTATGAGTGGCTAGACTGTAACTGTCATGACCAACAACAACCCCATTGAAAAAGGGAGATTCACCCCTTCCACGTTTATTTGTAGTATAAAAGGGAGAATGGTGGCAGTGGTAGAAGATGGGTTATGTAGTTCCTTCATTTTTAACTTAGCATTTTAAGTTTTCTGAAGGGCTCTGTGGGTTACAGCAGAACTGATATTTTTAGAATATTACAGATATCAGGCAAGATAATCCTGATATAAAGTAAAATAAGTGATTTCTAGACTTCACAGTGTGAGTTTGATATTTATCTGCACTGAGGCAAGAGTCCCTTCAGTACATTGATCTTGTCTAGGTAGAAAGACATCTCTGCTTTTGATGTCTTGTCTCACAACTCATTTAGTTGAACCATTAGAGGAAAAGAATTGTTTGTTGTAAGAATTTAGCATTTGCCATCCTTTAATTAAGAACTGACAGATCTCCCACCTACACATTCCAAAGTCGCTCTAAAAGTCTTGTTTTGCTTTGAATTTCCAGGAAAGAAATGAGGGAATAAAATGAAAGTTTTATATGCTATGCGTTTATAAACATCTGCACGTGAATACATAGGTCCTTCAGGCCACCAAAAGTTAAGGAGAACTTTCCTGAAGAAGTGAAACAGTTTTGTTTGCTATCTGTTATGTCTAGCTGTGAAAATGTTCCTAGGCATGACCCTATTTCTATCATTCTCATGTATAATCATAGTCAAGTCAGTGAAAAGTTCATGTAGAGAAGCAGTCATTTTTGTGGGTCAGGATTCAGGAACTGAATGCTGTGTTTTTGCAGTGGGCTCCTGATTTGCTTGGTAAGAACTGTTAGAGCTTGCTGCATACACTGTCCATCAAAATGCCATTATGCAGCTGAAGCTGAGTATTGAAGTTGGTTATATGTATTGTCACTTCATCCCATGGCAGCTGTTGCTGTACTGAGAGGCTGAAAAGCCTGTCATAAGGATGAAAACTAAACCTCTGCACAGGCTGCACCTAAAAATATGATGTACTACCTGTACAACCTACCAAAGGTTTACCCTCTTCTCTTGACACTTAAGATTGCCTAAGTTTATTTGCAAAGTGTGCAATTTGTTCTATAAAATGCTATTCTATCAGGCTTTCATTACGTTACCAGGCATATAATGACAAATGATCTCCTTGGTATCTAGTGCGTTATTATGAATGTTTTTATCAGCGAACAAAGCAAATAGGTTTCAAGTTAGCATTAAAGATACATGATTTTGAAATACCAAACAGTTTTCTCATGGTCCTGCTGATTCAATAGATTACCCATGGAAAGATTAATACAGGTATGATGTGACATCTTCTCTCTGACCACTACTAAAGCACAGTACTTCATACTGCTATCCTGCACCCATTTGTCAACTATATCTAATTGATTAGTCTACTGTAACATTTTTATTCGCCACATGAAGTTCCCTCCTCAGCAATCTCTCCCTCCTAAAATGTACATTAATCATTAATTACAAAATCAATGATAGAGATGGTCTGAACATATGCAATTGATCGCTTCCCTCTTCAGATTAGCATAACCTACCAATTCATTATGTGCAGTGAATAATATAGCTACTACTGTGAAATAGGGCAGGTCAATTGCTGTAAATTCCTTAACAAAATGTTGTGTCATGTGTCTTTTCATTCACCAAGTGTTTACTGTGTGCTTGGAGGGATCCATCTTTTCTGACATCTCCTAGCTTACAGCAAAGAAATGATCAGAAATGTAGGCAGCAAAGCACTCAGATGTTGAAAGACAGAGGTCCTTCTGAAAGCTTTACTGATTAAACTGTGAGCTGCATATTGCTGAGACTGCAGCTATGAGTCAGATATTTAAGATAGGATCAAAAATGTTGGTTCAATGTTTCTTGCATGAGAAAGATGATGGGAATTTAGGCCTTGGTGTGCATACTTTCTTGTATTTTTGCATATTTAAACAGTGAAATTTCCCATATATTTTTTCATTCTATGCTGTGCTAAGATTAGGATCTTCCCTATCTCTTTTCTCAAGGAAACAAGCTTTTCAAGTGTGCTTTCCAAAATAACTTCAGTAGTCTTTCAGTAGCTACCTCTTACTGCTTAATAACCAGATCAGTTATGAAGGAGAGAGAACACTGCCTGTAAGAGTCAGCAAAAGGAGCTGATGTTAAATAAGTTTTCCTTTCATATGTTAAAGAAAGGATGACTTCTGCTTTTTTTTTTTTTTTTTTTTTTTTCTTCTCTTAATATCGTTGTCTATTTAGTACCTTCCAGGAGTTTCACTGAAATTAATTGGACACGTAGGGGAATAGAAAAGTGGACAACAGGAATAAGGTTTACACTTGTCAGCCTAAAAAATCTGATTTATACTGAATGAAATATAATCACAAACTTCACATACTTATAACAGGAATCACTGTCATGAAAGATGACTTAGCTGTTTGGAAATGCATGCTTACAATTTCCGTAAACATTAGTAGAGATTTTATTGGATTTTTAGAAGAAGTAAAATAAATAAAAATAATTCCCAATTAATTCACTTCAGGAAGGCTATTCACTTCAGCAGGATTTGGGCCAGGCCCCAAGTGATTCAACTGACTTTGTTCTAGTATTTCTAAAAACATGTCCTGTAACTTTAAAGTGGGGTTATGAAAATTAAGGTATGACTACAACTGAAAATATGGTATTTAAAATATTTAATTTATAATATCTTTATTTTTTAAAAAATCTGTAAGAAATAAAGTAGGAAGGATATCTTAATCAGGAATCATACTAATTTTTACAACAAAAGTCAAGCTAGTCTATGAAAGAAAGAATAATCATAATCTTATTTGTTGTCAGTCAGGCATAGGACAAGGGGGAACTGATTTAAACTAAAAAAGGGGAGATTTAGATCAGATGTTAGGAAGAAATTCTATTCAGAGTGTGGTGAGGCACTGTCATTGCTGCCCAGAGAGCTGTACATCCCTGGAGGTGTTCAAGGCCAGGTTGGATGGAGTCCTGGGCAGCCTGAGATGGAGGAAGGCAAACAGTCCATTGCAGGGTGTTGGAATTAGAACATATTTGAGGTCCCTTCCAACCCAAGCCACTCTATGAAATTGCAGTAAAATTACCTGCATGCTAGAGGTCCGCAGAATACAGATATGTACCTGAAACCAAATATCTCTTATTTTGTATGTTGAGAAATTTGTTGTCTGATTTTAATAGCAATACTGAATTGCTCTTTGAGCTAATGCTGCAATACTCCAACGTCATTACCAATATGTTGGTTTTTTTTAGACCTAGGTAAAGAAAATCACTGCAGCCTCTTGCTCTTCATATGTACATTCTGAGTCAGATATTTCTCTCCAGAAAACCTTGTGAAAGGATTCATTGGTAAAGATCCAATTGCAAAATCTTAGTCTAAAGTAGTGGTGGTTTCTTTCAACACAGAAAATAAGTGCAAAGTGCATGCAAGCTTTAAGTCTGTACTGGTAGTGCTACCTCCCTGTCATATATTTTCACTTGTCAAATATTACTTTTTTCAGCATTACTTTTCACTTTCCATATTATGAAGTTTATCTATGTTTGTTATCTCTTCAGTAATCTGACAGATTTTATTTTCTGGTAGCCAAAATTTCATGGTATCTCTGCAATCTTTGCTAAAACCCCTTTGTTTCACCCTAATTTTACCAGTCTTATAGTGTGTTCATCAAATATTAGTAGCCATCTATCACATCTTTTCTGACTTAGCCAAACTTTATATACAACTCTTTCATTACAACACATGGAAAAAGGAAAGACAGATGAACCATATCTGATTATTTCTGCATGAATAAGGTTTTCTTAGTTAAACAGAGAACCTTTTTATGTGGGGAAAAAAAAAAACCACCAAAAAACATGCAGATTATTGGCCCGTGTAACTATATTTATGAAGTTTTCGAAAAGTTCATTATTGACTGACTTGTCTGTGTTGTAATGTTGTTGCATTTTATTATGTACATATGTACTTGGGAGCCTTGGTAAAATGCAGATTAATGAACCATTCTGATAAATATTTGCAAACAGCTTTAAACTGAGATGGTTGCTCTGGTCGCATAACCACTCATTCTTTTTATTTCAAAAAAGAAAATTCCATTGGAGTGCATCTCTATTTGAAAGTTGTCTTTTTTTTCTTCTTCTTTTTTTAAGGTTATAATTATCCTAGTAAGGTGCTAACAGCACTTCGGAGTCATTCTAGTGCTGTACATTGTGTGTTCCTAGGCTTTCAAATCTTTTGTTTTTAAATTAAAAGCTTAAAAAATATATATAGTAATTAAAAATTTAACGTATTTTAGTCCTGTATCTCGTTTTCTGAGTTTCAGTCTGGAGCAAAATTTTTGAAGTTATAAACCTTTGAAAATAGGGTTTTACCACTATTTTCAAAGTTTTATATTTTACAAATTATTATTATTTTTTTTTACAATCAAATTACCACTTTAGCTATAGTGATGCTAGCAAAGCAGTATAGTATACACCAGAAATAGAAAACAAGATTAGAGATGACATTTAGGACATGAGGAAAAATAACTGTGTTCTGTTCCTTTCCACAGCCTGAAAAAGACCTTCTGGTCTAAATATTATCTCTAATCCTATTTTCTATTCCTATCATATATTCAATTAACCTATTTTTAAATTATTATTGACACCAATTAGTCACATTTTCAAGTACCAAATCAAATTGTGTGCTCCCCAGCTACTGTTACCGTGATGGGGAAAGGGACACTGAGACTGGTCACTTTGTAATATTTCTGTATGAAAGACTCAGTCCTGAAGCTTGCTGGATCCTATCCCTACCAGCTGCAATGATAAATCCATTATAGGAAGTCTTTCACTTGCGCCAGAACAAGGAGCTGCAGGGTTGTGCTGATATGCAAACCATTTTTTCTAACGGCAAACTAAATGTTCACAATTAAATAGAATTATCCTGGAACCTCTGGAAGCCATAACTGGGATATTCTATTACTCACGAGCAATGATTTTCACAACCACTTCTGGAATAAGTCGTATCTTCCCTCACAGTTTAACCTCCAGCCAGGGATTTTTAACTGAGTCCTTGAATATATGAAGTAAAAATGTCACTGAACACTAAGAAATCATTCAGTATGTCTCTGTGGCCTTCACCACAATTCCTTGGTGTTAACATTATTGGAAAGGGCTCCCCACCATTGTGCTGCCCCATTTATGTTTGAGTTTGAGACTTGGTTTACCACTGTTGTGAAGAAAAGGTAACACCTAGATTGAGATTAGTGTGTCTAGCTAACCACTTACTGTACTCTTGCACTAGCTGAGAAACTCTTCAGACTTCATAGTACTACTCTAGCAGAGCCAGCTTCCTTCTGCTGGAAAGTGGGGGTGTCCCTCATACTTAACACTGTTGCTCTGAAGAAACACAGGAATCCTGGATGCCTGCAGCACAACTGTGAGGCCATTGACATGTGCATGTCTTGTAATGAGGAGACAGGAGTTGATGTGAAGCATGCAACTCTGCCAAGGCCTTGGTGGAAAGCAGACATTCACATACAAAGAGACTCAGTGTTTCCTCATAGAAGTAACTAAGCTCTCAAAGTAAGTTTTATAGTCCTCAGTGTTTAACTCTACTTCTTTCCTTAGTCAGCTTCCAACATGAAACTATTTCTGTTCAGCATTTCTTGCACTGCATCATGCACATTTGATGTCTACAGTGGTGCTACAGTATTGCTTTGCAAGGATCTTGCAAGCTCCAGTCAATGTGAAGTACAAAAGGGACAATAAAATTATTATTGAGGAACAAATGCAACTGCAATTACTTCTTGTACCCACCAGGATAATATCAGTAGGAAAAAAATATCCTTGGTAAGATCCGACAGAATAAATCTATCCTGTCTATATGACTGGAGGGATAAGGTAGAAAGTAGTACTATACTTGAACTGCATTTTCAGTACTTATCAATTCTTACTGCTGTAATAATAGTAGACAAAGCTGCAGGGAGCTACTGCCTGTTATCCAAGAAACATACACTTTCAAAGTCAGCAATGGAGGCGAATTAATTGCTGAAGCAACTGCTTGTGGAAGATGCTTTGTTCCAGTGTTGTGAAAGCTGATATTAATGTAGAGATAAGTGTAGCCTAGTCTGTTCCATAGATTATAATAATGTATATTTTGTTTGTATAAACAGTGTCTTCTTGGCAGATCTTCTTCTGCAGCCAACAGATTTAGCTACTAAATGGTCATGGAAATATGATTTGAATTGCTCTCCATACTGCTGGTAAGTGGCCAGGAAAACAATTCATATCTACTATAATCAATGATGTAGTTTCTGTGGAAAAGAAATAGGAAAACTTGTTGATTTGTGTAGATGTTTTGGATTTTAATGTTCAGAAAAAGAGATGAATAACAGTTACTCTCTAATGATACATTTTAAAGCCTATTCTGAATTTCATAGAAAACCTGGAATATGAATGATTTGATAAATTTTCATGCTTATTTTTCAATGGGATTTTGACTTCATTATGTGCACAATACCTTACTCAACTTCACTGTGCTGTTTATAGATATAGGAAAATGTCTTTAATTCTTAGGAAATACAAATGCTCTTTTTAAAATGTTTTTTCTAGTGGCTACATTTCTCGCTGAACAGTACTTTCTGCACAAGCCAAATGCATGATATAGTCATTTGAAAAAAGTAGCATGATATTTTGAAATTGCTTTAGTTACTGAAGCTGCTGTGACAGGCTGGTAACCACAGTACTTGTTCATGGGCAACAACTGGGAGACAGAATGTTCTTCCAAAAACATGCTCTTGGTCATACAGAGTTGCAAACGTGAGATGTGAAGAATGGTTGGAACAAAGGTCTATGTTGGGAAGGCAGAACCGTCCTCTTCAGGATTTAATTGTGCTGCACATGGAGTGCTAAATTATTGCAGGAGACATGCTGAACTCACCTGACACATCAGAGCGCTACATCACACCAATCATCATATTTAATTTGTGACGGTCTCCAGGCACACTCCTGACCTGCAGGGCCAGAACAAGAGTTTTTGAGAAAATATTTTCTAGGCACAGAAGCCAAAAGGAACTCTGTTAAAACAGTTCAAGGCAGCGAGAGGGCAATTCATGGTAATTTCATTGGATTCAGGCACAGTGTGATCCAACGTTACTCTGGTTTAAATGCTTACATGAGTTTCTATAACAAAGAACAGCTTAACTAAAATAGATTTTTTTTAATATTATTATGACTTTAATGAAAGTGCACAGGTAATTCTTTCCCAGCTAACTTGAGATGATCACTGTTGCGTATTGTTGGACACATCAGAGGAATGCAAAGCAAAAATTACAGCTGCTGGGCATAGATCTGCAGCTTTCAAGATTGCACCAACCATCCAAGTCCTTCATCTTCTCAGAACCAGAGAAATCTTGTCTATGCGCTCCAGCACAGGCAAATAACCTTGGAAATACTGTAGCAGTGGGTCACGTTAAATCAGTGCTAGGCTTTTTTGCTTTCTTGCTCTTCTGCTGTTCTATATTGTCAGAGGCAGCAGGAAATTAACTGCAATGACAGCATACTAGGGAAAAGACATGGCGAAGTTTGCCTCATTTCAGCAATAGCTCTGATTTTCCAACAAACTTAAATTTGAAATTCACTGGTTAGGCAAAGCCAACCATCCTACTGACAATGCTTCCTAAAGCATAGACAAGCCAAAGCTGTGAGTTTTACACAGCTCTAGGTCTGACTTCTCCAATTCTAGCAGAACTTCATGGTTTCCTGCTACCTTCCTTTCTCTGAAAGTCAGTTATTATTTCTTAGTGTTTTATTTCCTTCATGAGTACTACAGGGACATGGTTTTGAAAGCTCAGTCACAATGTGCATACATAGACTTCGAACTATCTCATTTCAACAGCATGCCCTCTGCTGCTGTCACATTGCCCGTAAAACTCAATAGGAAGAATGTTGCAATACTGACTTGTGAAGATTTACAGCAACATTCTTATGTGCTAATCTTTTACTAATGCTAATCAGAAGCTACTTGAAATCATTGAATTGTTGTGCTAATGTTACAGTAAAACTAAAAAGAACCCAGGAATTAATCACTGTATTTCTTCCCAAACTTGGTAGACTTGTTGGCTGGAGCTGTTGACTGTACAGACTTGCATTGGCTGATGGTCTGTTTTCACTTTAGACTCATGTTGGCCAGTTCCCCTCCTTGGTGAACTTTTACTTTAGTCATCTTAGGAAGCAGCACTACTGGGAAGCAAGAGAAATACTTCTGCAAGAGATGAAGATTCGTGTCAGCACAACACTGCTGAGAATTCAGAGTACAGCTGCACGAATAACCTCATATTGTTTTCTTGGGGTCCCTTTTGGATCAATCCTTAAAGCTGGCCATCAGCTAATACATTCCTAAGTTACCCTGATTCAAGTGAAAGCTCCTGAGAGTCAGTTCCTTGCTGCTTTGCCTCTCTCACTTTCTGTGCCTGAGACTCTCCACTTCACCCTGGAACAAATATTTGAATCACAGTTTCACAGATGCCAGGGAGTGCCTTAGCCAGCACAAACAAGTTGGCAGCATTTCTTTTTCTAGGTCAGTGACTCCTTGGCAATTCAGGTCAGGTTAAAACACCCTTAATGGGAAAAGAGTCTGTCTGTCAGTCCAGGACCCATAGGAGAAGAATCAACTGATTATTCTGAAGTCCTATTCCACATCATCAGACATGGGACTCCATAAGATAAGACCCTGGGAAAACAAATAAAGGAGGACCAAAGCCCCTTCCCATTCATTTTAATCTCATTTCTCAGCCCTTTCTTTTGATACCGTTGTCTAAAAATCTAAATCTCTGCACAAATTCTTGAGGAAACCCATCTTTAGCAAGGACAGGTAACAAGGTGCATGCTATGCTGCTGACCTCAAGAATGTTTTGGTAGAAGTTGCTGATAGGCCTTCTCATGTTCTCTCTGTGCTGCTCATTGCAAAAGGAGGGATTTTCTCTTTGGTATTAGTAAAAAACCTCTCTGATTTGCAAGTTAAACAAGTAAAAAATAAAATTTAAAAAAGCTTGACACGTTCTGCCAGATACAAATGTGCAACTATATTGGGATTTTGCAGTATTTTGATCAGAAACAAGTTATAACCTTACACCTTTAACTCTGAGAGTGAAACTGATTTACTGCTATTGTATGTTCAGAATGTCACCTAAGAAAGACACTGTGACTCACGTGGCTACCGGGCCATGCCAGACCCTGTAGTCTGGTCTTAGTTTCTCTCTGAACATCTGTTAGGGAAAATCAGTGACTTTTATTCATTTCTAAAGTGTATTAATAATAGTAATACTATACTGTAGTGAAGGTTATTTTGTATAACTTTTAAATGTTTAATGAATATTCAATATATTGTCTTAATAAAACCATTTTCACAGTAACAATTAGCAGGTTTTTAGTGTCTGCTGTGGTAGCTGCAACAGAGGGTAAGGGCTGACTTGTCACAGTTTTGAATGTAGAAGGTAGCATGTAGAGCTGCCACCTTGGTTGGGGTTAGTCTAAGGGTGTTGACTGAATAGCTGAGAGCTCAGCTGTGCCAAGTAGATGAGCAGTGTGACAGTCTCCATGCTAATGTGTCTGCAGGAATTTGCACAGGGGAAGCAGGGCACTCATGAGAGTAGCAGAATAAATCAAAGTGTGAAAGCAATTGCAGTCAAATGTCGCACCCAAGCAGTCAGTGACTTGACATGCTGTTTGGAAATAGGTTGGGTTACCTGTCAGTGTGGCATTTTCTTTTGGTTGCTAGAGAATAATGTTATCTGAGGATAAAAAGTAAGGAGCACAGATGGCTGCTACACATGCTTGATCCTCTAAACTCTTATCGCAGCTAATTATTCCATTGACGTAAATGGAACCGCTCCTTTGAATAAGGTCTGTCTTCTCTAATTCTTTTAGGATTCAAGTACAGTTTTTTTGCATTCTGTGTGTAAATGTCTGCACACTTTAAAAAATATATAACATTATTTGGGGGAAAAACTGTGTTTTGTGCCTGACAGTCACTGGGACCAAAGTCATTGGTTAAGACTGCAGGTACAAGTATTTCTTGGAAACGTTACCTCTGCACTTTCTAAACCAAGAAACATATTCAGATTTTATGTATTTTCTTTGTCTAGTAAGCACAAGCCTGGAGTCCTCTGCCTGATCAGCATTTAATTCTTCCCTTTATTTTGTATCCAGTAATTGAAGACTTGCAGAGCAAGAGCAGAGTTTACCTTGTAAACAAGAGTAATACAAAGAAAACTCATTAAAATTTAGAATCAAACATTACTTCTTCTTACCTATTCCAAATTAGTTTATGTATTATAGTGAAGGTCACTTATTCTCTTTTGAAATATTGATTGACTGAGTATGAATCATTTTTATGGATGCTATTTTTGTTGTCAGGCAAGCCTTTGTGCTCTGAGGATAGAACAGAGGAGCATGCAATTTGAGGGGTTTTCCTTACCTTCACTAAAGAAACAGCCCAGCTGACATAATGAATGTGGCATTCAAAAGAGTAAGCTGCCTTTGGAAATCTTGTAGCCAGGACTTGACTTGAATGGGTAAATTTATAATGCCACTGCCTTGTCACTTTGTAATTTTGGCATGGCAGCTTCTTCTTGCCCAATTCCTCTTTCACACCAGCTCTCCCTCCTGGAGGTGATGTCATTATCTGCGTATCTCTAGATGCAGAGATAATTTATGTTAACCATGCTCTTTACCACATTTCTACAAGAACCATTCCTCTTCCTGGCTTAATGCCGTCACTTCTGAAAACCACCATATCCTCAGTGATGCAGGACAATACCCCTCGTCTACTTTTTCTACCAAAAACTTAACGTGTCCTTTAGTCCCCACAATTTCCCACTACTCTCTATTTGACTTTCTTTTCCTCCTCCTCTTCCTGGTTCTGTTGGCTCCATGTTTCCACCTCTCCCTGTGGTTTTCCTCCTCTTTCATCATCCTGTCCGTGCCGTCAGCGATCCTTAGCATAGGCATACTAGGAATGCTGGGAAAACAATGCTGTAAAATGAACTCTCACTATTTAGACTGGTTTCCAACTCATTCTTTTAACGGGCATATGGTGTTAATCTAAACTGTCCAACACATTAGTGGGAGGGAAGTCACACCCAGAGGATTATTAAAACATTTTATCTGGCAGATGCCACCATATTTATTGATATGAAATTTCCCTTCCTCCATATAAGCCACTGAAGCCTCCCTCCGAGAAGTTATTTAGAATTTGTTATAGCTATATTAAAATATTTTGTTAAACTTCACTAATTTCTTCTGGTGCTAAAGTCTGCATTCCTCTTTCAGGAAAAGTTATCACTAAGGTCAATAGGATTTTAAAATAATGAACGACTTGTTTATTGTGTTTGGCTAGTTGAAAACATTATAACTTTATATATAATTGCTGAAGGCTACATATATTAATGTATACTCATATCTATATGTGTGCATATGTATATTTGAATTTGAACTCCAAAATCTCTATTTTATATAAAATATTCCTAAAGAGAACACTTAAATTCAATTAATACTGACACATCAAAGTACTACAAAGCAGGGCCAAAGTAAAGTATTTCTTGAATTAATGTTCAGATATTCCGGCAGTGTGTAAGAATGTAAGCCAAAACTGGAAAGCATTTATACAAAATTACAGGAGATATCTGAAGAAAAAGTATCAAAGTTTCCTTATTTGTCTTTCAAAAATACTCTCTTGAATTGGGTGTCCTACAGTTTTAATCAAACAACCAGAGCCAATACAAATACAAAGAAAGAGGGTCAAAGGCAATTTAAAAAACACCCTTTTGGAAGAGTAGAAGCTTTCTGTTTGGTTTTAGTTTCACAGAGGAAACTGCATTCAATTCAGTCAAGCACTGCGTTTTCAAAAATTTTGTGGTTCTGGCTTAATTCCACAAAAGAGAAAAACTTCAAAGTTAAGGATTGAGCCTCCAATATTTGGTCACAACATGACACAGTTGCGTAAAATTAAGGATGGTAACCCATCGTGATAGAAGTGGGGAGGGGGTGATCTCTGACTCTGGATTTTCTTTCTTTTGCTGACTGAATCATAACAAATTCAGAACATAGATGAATTGGTTTTGCAGCTGTCTTTGCTTTTTCTTTTGCAAGCAGGTAAGAAAAAGCCTTCTAGGAAACCTGCACACATCTGTTGGTAACTAAACTTTTACTGATGATTTTATGTTTCTCAGATAGGTACTAGACTTAACTGCTCTTTCCTGGTGACCTGTTTGGTGTCCTTTGTTTCTGCGGGTTCTTATGAGCAGCCTTTTTTTTCAGCTGGCTGGCACGGGACCATGGCCATCATATCCAGTGACAAGCAGTACAGAGGTATGTTGTCCTTCCTGTAACGACCTCAGAAAATGAGAAACAGTGAGGAAACATCTTTCTTTAATATCTCTATTGATAGAGCTTGGGAAAGTGGGCAAGTTTTAGGCTCAGAGCCAGCAAGATTTACTGCAATTTTGTGTAGCAAGTCAATGGATACACAGAAAATAACTTTTGGGAAGAAAAAAAATCACACATGTTGCTACATCTTATAGGTTAAAGATTTTCCATTGCCATTTGTTCTTTAAAGGAAAACTGGATTTTGTGAGAATATTTTTTCCCAGAAAAAAAGTATCTGCTTTCTGTAGAAAATCAGGGCTATTCATCAGAAAGCCAAACACCTGCAAGCCAAATATTTCTGGCTGAAAGTACCAGTGTGGAGTGCTGCTGCTGCTGCACCTCTTGGGAGGATGGCACTTTGGTGCTTCGTTTCCATGCTCTTTGTTACCAGACTCACAAGTGCCACATCTTTGTTGCTTTACAGGACTGTGTTCAATTAGGGACAGGAGTTTATGTGGCCAAATGGCTGAAGCATGCGGCAGCAATGCTGCTGTGAAGCAGAATCTGGATGTGAGCTGATTTCTCCCTTTTCTCCACATGCAAGACTTAGGGCCCAAGCACAGGCAGGCTGGGGCAGAGTGGATGCTCAGGCAGCCGAGGCTCCAAGATCAGGTGAAGTAGGATTCTCCTTCAATGCAGCACCACAGAGAGCAGAGATGTCCAGAAGCATCTACCATGTGCACAGCTAGATAAGTATTTCTGAGTAGGAGTTATCAGACAGAATCTCTGTTATTTTACCATTATAAAAAGAATTCACTTGAGCTTTTCCAATTGAAAATAAATTAACCAGCTCCAATAGCATTTGGAAAGCAATGGGCCTGATTGGTCTGTTTAAACTCCAGGAGGTATACTGACATACTGGGTTACCTAGAGCTGGAGTTTCATAATGCATGAAACTAGTCAATTGCTCTAACAATTACATATTTTTTTGAGAATTGTATTTTGGTTTTGGTCAAATCTAGATTAAAAAAAAAAAAAAAAAGTAAATTGTTGGCAAAACAAAAAAATAATTATCATCAGGAAAAGTATCTTTTTTGTTCAATCCAAAATATTTAGTTCAGCTTCAAAGAAAAGCTTCATTTTTTTGTCTTGGACCATTACACACGTTTTGAATCTTTTTTCTTTTTAAATCTAGGCCAAATTTAAAATGGACAGCTAGAAGTCTTTGTTTTGAAATTGAAGTGTTTTGGCAGTTCTAGAATGAAATGCTCCATTTTGAAAATACTAAAATGAAGTGTTTTGACATTTCATTTTTCTTTCTCTGCATTGTTTCATCTGGATCTACTTGTTAAATTCCATTCAAATTCAGGAGGAGACCCAGTGCCTCTGAAATGCCTCTGTGTGGTATATTCATTATTTGTCAGAAAGCAGTGAGTCATTAAGCTCTGCATCAGTTCAACGTTAAATAACAGGAGAGGATGCTTAATAGGGAATTGATTATATACAGCTATGTTTCTCCCTCATAATTACTGTTGTTAGAGTGAGCACCCAGCAGTGTGGAGCCACTTCAGGAAGGACACAGCTTTCATCCATCTGGCAGAAGAGGTGGCGGACAGTTCCCAGATCCTTCAGCTGGTGCTGTTTTCTTCCCTCCTTCAAGTAGGGGTCAGTCTTCTTCCTCTCTTAGTGTTAATGTAAACCGTATGTCTTGTGCCAGTGTTTCTGTGGCTGTTAGCTAGAATGAATAGACAAAAAGAATGAAAAACTTAGTTTTCTTAATTTTCTGGTTGCTGTATTCAAAGAGCTGAGATGACCTCATAAGAATAGCTGTAAATTATGATGAAGTTGTAGTCTGAGAAGTGTAGATTGATAATGATTGAGGAGCAGTCCTGCAAACCTCCTTGGTGCTGCTTATGTTGAGTAACCAGAAAATGACCCCTGGGGGAAGAGGTGGGGGGAGGACAAAAATGTGCTAAGTAATGCTAGTGACACCCAGGAAGTACTGAAGTTTCTAAGACACAAGGCAGGATCTCCATGTACTTCTTCCTCCTGTCTGGAAAGATATGGTCTCATTTTAGGAGGCAGGCAGTGGAAATTCATGTGTATTCAGACAAGGAGGAAACTTGTGTACTCATTCTGTTGAAATACTTGAGAAAGCTTTCAAGGAAGAATTTTTGATAAATGTTAGTATATGAAGTTGTTGCACTTCTGATTTACTGCATTTCTTCTGTCTTTTCTCATTAATGAAGATTGAAGTTGGGTACACTCCAACTCATTTAAATATTTCTAAAAGCTATTCACCTGCATTGGAAGTAAGCAGCTGGCATACCAAGTTTTCTCTTTTTGGGCTGCTCAACTTCACCAGGGCTATTCACAGCTTGCACTTTACTAAGGTCGTTGGTATCACTGTTACACTTTTTCTATATTACATGAGGATCAAGTTCCAGTAGTTAACAAGTCAAAAAATATTCCTGGGGGTGGGAGAGGAACTAGGTAGATGAGTGCATTCCACATGTCCACTTTATTTCTGGAATTACTGCTCTCATCCATGTGAGAAATAATTGTGATAAAAAATAGGCCTGACCTGCAGTACCCCCAAACCCAAAGAAATGCTTTTGCAGGCTGCACTCTGAATGTTCCACTCCACTTTGGCCAAGGATCTCAACTGCTGGCTGCCACTCAGTGTCTGGACACGAAATAGTCTCTGGGCCAAAAGTTGCACTACTGTAATTAGAAATAGTTACACAAAATCAGTTTCTCAATATCTATTCTCTTGAAATTCAAAGCCAGATTTGGCCCACCACATGGACCGAGTTCAATTGAAAGGAAAGAGCTGTATTCTGCTCTGAGTAATGGTTGAAGTAGAGGAGAATTAACTCCTTTGGTTTCAACTGGCTTCAGACCTTGGATCTCATACTGACATAACTGTGCTGACCTCAGTGGAATTGATCCTAATTTATGCCACTGTAACTGAGAATGCAATGTACATTGTTTAAATTCTGTTGAGCATGTCTTCTTCCAGGATGGAAACTATTTGCAAACTATACAAGCTCTTTCCTAAGATTGAGGCTTTTCATATCTGAGATTTTTGGTGGGGCAAGGGTGTGGGGATAAGGATATAAAGCACACTTTGTGTTTAGTACTACCTTGTATACTTTGAATCCCACAGTGTCCTGCAAAATTATCACTGCCTTCTTAGGAGACTAGAGGACTCCTGTCCTTTCATCATAATATAAAGAATATTCTATCCCTGCAATCACCCTGAAGGAGGCAGGGGAACAGCTTTAGGAACTTAAAATGCCAACACGTAGTGGATACACTCAGGTTTTTTAGATATATGGGCTTTTGTACTATTTGATTTTTTTTTATTTTTTTTTTGCCATTTTTTCCCATTGTTACACATTACATTTCTGAAGCATGTGTTAAATGGGATGCTGTGCAGCTGAAAGATCACACGTCTCAAATGCTCACTTGGCTCCCCATATTGAACTGACTGCCTGAGTTGCAGCTCTCTGACTAGGGGAATGGTTGCTTTACTCTCGGAACACTGTAAGTTTTAAATACAACATAAAGGAGCCTCCATCTTGCAAGAATAATACACAAACACACATATATATACACATGTGTGTGTATATGTATACGTATATATATACAACCTGAAAAGCAACTCTGTCTTCCTTTTCTTCCTTTTTTCAAGCTGACTTCTTCCCATGTTAGCAATGAAATTTGGCCAGGAATCCAGCACACCACAAGAAATCAAGTTGTGACCACATTAAGCGTGACTGGCAGGGCAAGGTTATAGCATGTGTGATATACATACACTATGCTATAGTGACCTGTTACAGAATTAGAGGCTGGGAGGTGTGAGGCTGGGCCAGATAACCTTATTGCAAATGAGGCACAAATCAAAGCTCAAAGTGGCTTTGGTTGTTTACTCTTTCAAGAGGCGTTTATTGAGAACTTCTTATTTTGAAAGCATATTTTGAAAACTTCAACTGCAGGGTTTGTAAGTTACTTTCCAGAATCAAGTTGTGTACCTGTGGCATACTCCTACTTATCTTACCCTGTTTTGGAAAGATTTATTAAAACCTCCGGTACAAAATGACTGCTGAAATCAGGCTGTCAAAGGTGGAGATGTTCAGCTGTGGTAAACTAAAGCACTGCATCACCCAGCCAGTAACACTGTAGGGATGTTGGATCTTTCCTGGGAGGAGGCTTCTCAGCACGAAGTTAAGCATTCTGTTAAGAGAAAAAAGAAAGATGCAGGTGAATTCTTTACATAATCAATGAACTTTCTTCATCTCTGTGCCTGAAACACTGATATATGTATGTATATATTTATTTATTTTGAGATCTTCCTATTCATTTGTCTTTCATAATTTTAAATTTCACTTACTTCTTAGACTTAGCTGCCCAAGAGAAACTGCCAATTTAATGTGGCTCTGGTGGGGATTTAACTTGGTGTTTCAAGGTAAGGTAAGCAAGAGCCTGGTATTAAAATAGACACGAGACATAGCACATAAATCAGCTTCCAGAATCACACTGAAGCACTGTACAAACTTTCATGTCTGAAGTGGCATATTAGAAGGGCGCACTGCTCCTCACTTCAGTGTAAACTGGAAAGGAAAGAAACTTTTCAAGACAACCAGAGCAGGGACTGTAAAAGGTCTTGGATGTCCCATCCCCTTACCAGGTTTAAACATATTCTAAAGAAGCTCATTCACTTACACAGCTTTGCCATGGTCCACATCTTTGCGTGATCACTTGTGATTTATGTCACTGTAAGGAGAGACAACCTAACTCTCTCAGCCCACATGCAGCTGGGAAAAAAAAAAAATATATATATATATATATTTAAATATATATATATATAATATTTATATATTATATTTAATATATATTATATTTATATATTTATAATTATATATATATATTTATTTATATATTATTTATATATATATATAATTTATGTAAAAATTTTTGGAAGATATTACTGAAGCCAATGAAAAGATAACTTTCTGACACTTCTAAGTTTTTGTTCACACACGTTGGGTAAGGTCTAAGGACAATTAGGATTTAAGTGCTTAAAAGGTCATTGCTGCAGCCTTGCTTCATTAACACAATACAGAGCCATACACTGGGCATATGAACCAGATCGTTATTAGCAGAACACTGAGCAGGGAAGTGCTTTGATTTACCATACTCATTAGGGAGCTGTGTATGGCCCCCGCAAGACAGAGGTAGCAGAAGCACTCCTGGATGCAGAGCACCTTGGGATTACTGAATGCCAATCCTTGCAAGCACTTCTAGATGAGCAGGAGTTTGGAGCACTTTCTGTATCCTAAAAAGCTTAAGATGCTGTGAGTATAAGTGGTCATTTAAGGCATTTGGGGCAGTCCTGACATATGTACCCCATTTCTGATTTTCGCCAGCCCAGCCTATACTTAAACCTCAGTAAAGGAGCACCATAGCTTCTCAAAAAGCAAGATAAGCCTATGATGGCTCTTAGCATTAGAAAACTTCTCCTAATGTCCAGTATGAATTTTTCTTGCTGTCAATTATTTTACTATCAATTACTTCTCTCATTATCCTCCAAGCACATGGAGATGGAATTTAGGAATTCATTTATTTGTGTGCAGACTCTTAACTCTGTCATCTCTTCTCTACTTTAATTATCTTCACTTATTCAATCTTGCCTTTTCACTTGTACTTACTTTCTGTATGTTTGGTCCTTCTCAGAGCTCTTACCTAATAGCACAGTTACTTGCAGGACATGCTTAACATTGGACCTGAGGCCCACCAGTGCCCTGTAACTTCCCTTAAGGGAGCCATGTAGTTTTTTCAGTCTCTCTAGTAGGACCACTTTCAGCAGAGGCGCCAATGTCTATTTTCACCATTTAATTAAAAGTGAAAGCAGATGTACTGATGATAAGAAAAGCCGGGCATTTAGCTGGCATAAATTGGTTCCACATCTTAAGTCTATCAACAGCAGCTCACATGAACTAATCGTGGTAAACCTACCAGGTTTACAAATGCCCTGGCATTAAAACATCCAAGCATCCTGATCTGTTTCACTCCAAGTGCTGATTTTGCCAACTGCAGGTTGGAACTATACCATCTCTCTTGGATTTGTGTCTGTAAATCTAAACCTGCCTTGCTGTTTTGATGGATATAAAACTTTGGTTTATGAATGCTTGTTTAATTTATACCAATTGTCTGACCAGAAGCAATCGCTGCAAGAAGTAGAGCTAACATCATATTAAATCCTCATTCTGCTCTATTTTTTTAATTGTTTAAAATCTTTGCTTAAAAGGTTCTAATTAATTACTTCAGTGTTATCAACATGCTCTGACAGTGTACTATATTCAGTGTCATCAGCTCTGATTAACTCTAAAAACACGTTTCTTTGATTTGAGACTTCGCAAAGCATTCATAAAGGTATCCCAACAAACAACGTAATTCAGGTAAACACATAGCACAACTGATTTCACAGATATACCAATTAAAAATTAACAAGTGAAACCTGAGAAAATAATGTAAATTAACAATACTTTCAAAAGCAAAAATGTTTAACAATAAAATTTGGATAGTATCTTTTCCATTCTTACCATTTTTTTTGGTTGGTTGTTGTTCTGCTCCCATATTTTCAGATTTGCTGATCTTCAGGATTAGGCTTGCCTGTGGGGGAAGAGAATAAATTTCTTTTGTAGATGAAAATATTTAGTTGATTAAATCATATTATTCCATTTAAATTGTTCTTATTTTATCCAGCTTGGTCTCCAGAGTTGTTGCTGCATGTTTTCAGATATGCTTTGGTCTTAAGATCAATTCACACTCTGTACAGCAGAAATAGCATATTTCTTTCAATTCACAGAATCGAAAGATTTGAAAAGATTTTGAGACTGACCAACAGTATCATCTATGGCAGTCCTATACGCCAGTCTATTTTTATTGCGGTCACAACCAAAGCCTTTCAGACTAGAAAGGATCATGGAATAATTTATTCATATTATCCTATGTTTTACTAATAACAGGAAATACCCATTTGTGTTTCTGTTGTTTAGGTGTATTGGTAAATTCCCTGCCTTAGTATGGTATGGAGAAAAGACAACCTGGATGGATAATTATTCACAATGAATTTGATCCTTATCTGCAAGCTGACAAGGTAGGTCATTCCACTTCATCGAAACAAACTAATAGCTGATCACATAGAGACCACATGATCTCTCCTACTGCTAAAGCCAAAGTACTTCTATAGAATCACTCTTCTGAACACCATCACTATACTTGCTATTTGCACTTGTGTTGGTAATAATAAATAGAAATGCTGCAGCTGCCCTTCAGCATTGGCATTTCCTAGTAGCTTCTGAAGTTCACACCTTGATGTGGTGAATGCTCTGAGGAAAGACTAACAAAATAGATTGTTCTTGTTTTGCTAGGTTGGTTGGTTTGGAAGTGGTTTTGTTGTTGCAGTTTTTTGTGGTTGCTTAGAATGGACCTTTGAATGGAAATACAATAGCTTACAGAATTGGGTTACCAGATCAGCAGCTCATAGCTTGCATTACGCAAATATGAGACTGAGAAATTATTCTGTAATGAAAGCATAAACTATACAGAATGTAGTGGAATGCATACAACATAAGGAGACACTCTCCAGTTTCCAAGAGATTGCATTTTTTAACTGCTTACAGTGTTTCTTCTAATTTCAGCGCTGTAGTTTCAATTGGCCGTTTGTTTCCTTCTGCTCACACAAAGCACCCAGCAATACTCTGAGACAAAAACTGCACTTGTCAGGTGAAGGACAGAAAGTGTAAACTGCTGAGTAACAGAGGCTAGAAGCTCTGTTAGGGCCTAAGCTCAAAAAGTCCTGCCAAAAGTAGGATAGGTATTTGATGAGTTAATGTAAGATTAAAGTAAGATTCAAGTCAGACTTCAGCTTCCGGGAAGTGAAGATGAATACCAATGTATTAATTAAAATTAAATAAATAAAAATAAAATAAAATCTCCCACAAAACATAGTAATACTTAAAGCTAAAACTAAAAATTAGGTGTAGATTTAACTCTTTGTTGAGAGGCACTGGAAGAACTCACAGCTCCTTCCAATTCTGCTTTCTGATCGAAATCAAGAACTGAGGATGCATTTTTCTTAATTAAATGCAGCATGCAGATCTGTGTGTTGGTACTAATTTGTTGTATTACCTGAACTATGCTCTGTAAAACCACTTCTGTGGCCAACTCTTTTATGGGTTATTTCTAGAGTACTCACTTTTGTAATGAGCAGTCATTGAATTTAACAGTGGGACCAGCCTCTCCCAAGACATCCTCTATAATTTGTTCCTTAATTACTGATTTCTAGCAAAGACTTCTGTTATTTGACATGGACATTTTTATCAGTCTATAAATGAATTACAGTATTCATCCAATCATAAAATGACATTATGAAAGCAGCTTTTTTGCTGATGTGGTGACTATAGAGTTGCTTGACATTATTCTGGTAACAAAATTTGACTGGATATATGTTTTGACATCTAGGAAACAAGGACACTGATGGAAACCGATGGATCCTATGTCAAAAGGAAAACAAGAAACCCATAAAACAAAAAACAGCAATAACAACAACAAAACCCCCCACAGCTGGCTGCAGGATGACAGCCAGCAAACTAATAGGTGAATTGTAAAGAACTCCATTCCCAAGGGGCAAAGTCAATAAAGAAAGGACTGGAAAAAAATAGGGAAAAGTGAAGACAAGCCAAGGCTTATATTTCTTGTAAAATTAACAGAAAGAAATAACAATGGGAATTTTAGAATTGAAAAGACAAAGGCTGATGAACAGTTAGTTTTATCTAGGATAGTTGACATTCAATACTCATGTTTCTATTTGTGCTATCCCCTTCAAATATAACTGTGCTCATAAAGCTGACTGTCTCATTATTAAGTGTCCTTTGTTCATGCTTTTAGTCTCTTTCTTAAATTTTGACAAACACGTTCCAGAATAGTGTGAACAAAATGCCATCCCCAGGAGGACTAGCATTTGTAGACAGGTTGTGCTGTGGACATTTCATTTCAGAAGCCAAGACCTTTTCTTACTCCCCTCAAGAAATTTGTAAACACTTCTGCTTTCACATTTATAAAATGTACTTATACATAATCTCCCAGATCTTGGAGACAAAAAACATGTTTTGGGAATCAATTATGTACACATTTTCACATATTTTTTTCCATTTTGAACTGAGCATTTCTACGTATCATAGATTGGTCGTTTTTCTCTGTCATTGAGTGATGATATGTCATAGGTAAAGGATTTTTGACAGTGCTTAAAGCAGAACTGTGATAAATAATGCAGCGCCAAGACTTCAGTATTAGCACAGTCAACAAACTCCTCAAAGTAAATGATAACATTTACATATTTTACCACCTGCTGACACCATGTTTCCATTTGTACTGACTCCAGTAGCAGACTATTTCTAAAGCCATAGAAAGACTTGATTATTTTGCTGTTTTTGAGCAGTCTGTGAAGTCCTTGAGCAGCAGATTTTGGAAGCTAAAAGACTGGCATGGCTAGTACATTCTTAGTATTCTTTTATATCCTGTAGTCAACTACTGTTGACCACTGCTGGATGTAAAACATATATTGGGAAGTTACACCTTTGGCCTTCTCCAGAATGGCCGCTCTTGCTGATGTATTCTGGGGAGAAAAAAACCCAAAAACAACAACAAAAAAAACCCCACTACCAAACAACTTACAAACAAAACCCAGACAACACTCACACAAATTAATAAATAACAAGAAATGAATCTTGTTAGCAAGATTCTGAAAGCAAAATGCTGAAAATCAAGCAAAAGAAAAATAGAAGTTTCTGTCAAAGTGACTTGGCTACATTTTCCTTAGTTCTTGGCTAGAACATTTCCATTGATAGAGTTGCTAAGTGCATTCTATTTACAAATATAAACACTTGATTTTGATCAGCAAAAATGCATCAGCACACTTGAACAGTGTCAATGATGACATAATTACACTCATAATTTCCTCTCTGTAATGATTTTTAAATGTCAGCAGTCATTTTTTGTCTAATTGTAGCTTGCATGTCAGCACTTCCTCTTAAAACAGCATGTTTCTCTCTGCTGGAATTTCACACCTCTCCACTTCACCAATGAAGATAATGCATATGATATAGAAGTTCAGGATATTTTCACTTCTGTGCTGTTTTACTATTTAACATCAAGCAGGCAGAATGAAGGTGTTTTTTCTTTTCTTTTTTCTTTTTTTCTTTTCCAAGTGCAGAGTTTAATCATCTAAGCTGTAAATAAGTATTTGATTTTAATGAACAAATCAAGTATTCATTTATTTTGCCTCCCTGCTGTTGCTGTGCTAATAACCTGTTTATAAGTGTGGACGCGTGATAAAAATATTCTCACTCATCTCTGTTGCATACTTACTTACTAGAGGAGAAGGCTTATCCTGCAATGCCAGACAGCTTCCTGCTCAGTTCAGTGTTTAACAAACTGTGAAAGCAGGTGACCCTTTCTCTGCAAAGACCGCCTGCTTAACGATGTCACTGCTACTGTCTTATGCTATGGCCTAGAAAGTGACTTATGAAATGCAATTTTGCATGGTGCCAGGCCTCAGGATACCACAGCATAACAAATAGGTGCATCTGGAGTTCATCTCAGCCCTCTTCCTCTTTTCATAGATCACAGACCATGTCATCAAGTCTATGGAAGTGTAGCACTTGTGCAGTGAACTGGAAGCTCTGCATTGAGGTTAGCAGCAAACATTTTCCACTCATCTGAACATACGCTGGAATTGGAAATGGGGGCCAAAGAGGACTCCTTCAGTCCCATTTGCTCACACCTCATTCATGTCTCTGATAATGCTTAACTCTAGAGTTTTGGAGGTAAAGCTTATATTACTGGTCTATATGTTATCAAAATAAGTAAAAAGCCATAAGGAACACATACTGAGAAAACAAGTCATAAAATCATTTTGAGGTATCTGATAAAAAAAAAAGAGTACTGTTGAGTGCTTCTGATCAAACTCATGCATCGACCCCATTTATATGTTCTAGTGGGTCTCTAAAAGATGAATATATAAATAACGTGCAGTTGATGTGTATGCGTGCTTTTCTGTCTAAGGCCCATGATAACTTCAATTATTTTGATAATGTCTCTGTAACATTAACACCACAGTTGTGATACATACACAATGCTGTGTACATGCCTATAGGCATATGGTGATCATGCGTATGTTCACACAAATGAATGCTGTTGACCTACTTGTCTAATTCTTTGTTATTTATGCCATGTTTTGTATTTTACACTTTCATTTTTTTCCCTTTTTGATTAACTTGGCGCTTCAGAAATTTTCTGGAGCAGTTGGAAAGGACAAGAATTTTTTTTAACAGGCATACCTTACCTGTCTACGTGTCCAGGAGTAGAGACCACTTGAAAATAGATACTTCTGGGTCACCCTGCTTGGACTGTCCCCAAGGACAATTTCATTAAGGAAGCAAAGCAAATTAAAGAAACTAGCAACCAAGCAGTCAAGAAGCAAAGAAACCAAATTCTTTGAGCACTTACTTCCAGGGAGAATATTAGTCCTGAAGATCTGATGCAGGGTATGCAGTGCGTGACACTAACTTGTTTGTATTTATCTATGTGACAACAGGAAGGAATCAAGAACTAGCAACACTAAAAGGAAACAGACTATAAGAGATGGACCTAGAAAACGAGACACTCATCTAGAACTTTTTCTCTGCCCTTTCCCTTTCCATTTTTCGTACTGGAAAGAAGGAGAAAGTATATTTAATTTAAATTATGTGCAGCGTGCTCAAAGAGAAGTTGACTATTCTGAAACTTTACCACAACATTTCTGGTCCTTAGAAGAAAGCTCCACTTCTATGACAACAACAACAAAATTATATAAAAAAAAAAAAAATATCCCCAAACAGAGTAACACCTCCTTTCCTGAGCTAAAGCTAAATCAGGAAAAGGGAAGGGAAGGAAAGAACCATTCCTGGAGTTCCTGACAGTTCCATGTGGCTTGTCAGAGGCAGTGAAAAGGATTTGCTTTAGGCTAATAAGGTAAAGAGGCTGCTTCGAAGAGCAGGGCCATCTGTTTCTGCAGAATAGTAGTTAAACATATCCGCTTGTCTGTTTGGATATATCTTTACACCTGCAGAAGACAACGTGAACACTACACTGAGTTACCTGAAGCTCAGTTACCCTGGCTAGGCATTTTGGAGTTAATGGATGAGTCTCAGAATTTATGGTTTGAACCTCAAGGCTTCAATGACCTATAAAAGGCAAAATACTTGTCATCATTTTAAGTTCTCATTAATTCTTCCTACCTCCACTTAAAAATGAGGAAATTTAGAAAAGGAAAGGAGAAATTAAGTTTTCCATTTCAATTAATCAGAAATATGGGGTTATTTCATGTTACACACAGGAATTAAGTTTATGTTTGCCAACATTACAGACTTAAGCTTTCCTATATATTCAGACAAATAAATAAATGATGCAGAGAGTCAAACACATTGTTCATTTAGTGGCTGCTGGTGGTAGGTTCAGCTTGTAGGAGTACAAAACTGTCCTCATACCAACTGAAATAGGTATATGTCTTTTCAAAGTAAGACTGTTACTGGCATGTCATTCATGACTCAGACATGCCATACAGGGCATTGGCTTCTGCTGCATCTGAAGGTGCTTGACATCTCATAGAACCATGGCACAAGTTTTTCAAGTTTTCTCTCAGAAAATGATGCACATTAGAGCTAACAGAGGAAAAGGTCAGTTGACTTGCTTCCTATGAACTTGAATTAAACCTCAACCTTAGAAGACGGGGCATAAAGCCTAACGACAGCTGAATGGTAACCATGACAACAGTATTTCCAAAAACCATACTTAGACAAATTGAGATGTACCAGGTGGGATAACAGCATTTGTACATTTTTTACTATTTGTGTTACTTTTCACTAGCAGCAACGTAAGTTATGCAGGTCTTTCCAGATAGTCTTTTAATATACCCTTAATGCTTTTTGCTAATCTTACAAAGTCTGTGCAAAATGAACTTGGTCAAAATATTTTAGATTTAGATACAGTCTAAAAAATATTAAGTCTCATTTATACCTGTCCTTCTTTTGGCAAAACTTGGTGCTATTACTATAGGTTCCATTGAGCTGTTATATTGCATATAACATTTTCATATTTTTGTGACAAAAAAATGAGAATTTTCATTTGTTTCATAAAAATTGCTACCAATTTTTCAAACACTTCACTGTATTAAGTAAGTGAGACAACAGTCTAGCTAAATGTCATATATTTTTTCCTTAGATTGAGCAAACTTGGTTATTCCTTAGCTTGGACCTTTGTTGACACCAAAGTAAAATACTTTTTGTCTCATTTTTTGAACCTATTTTAACCCAACCAAGTTGCCTTCTTAATCCCCTTTTCTCTAAGTTGAGAACAGCTCTTTCCATCACTTTGGGAATAAAATATGTTTAGTTTAGTTAGAAATGCCAAAGGGGCACTTTCTAGTCTGTAATTAATATCACAGATATTTTTGCTTCCTACACATTCCTCCAGTGAAAGGTTGTGCAGAGCAAGTAACTGAATTCTGCGTGTCCTGTGGGACTACATTGGAAGCTACACACTCCTCTTTCACACACTGAACAAAAGTCAAATTCTCATTTGCCAGTTTGTTCCCCATCCTCCAAGGTTTGAAAAGATAAAGCTATAGGTGAAACACTGAGATCTCAATACTGATGATCACAGCTTCTTGGGTAGTATCAAGATAAGACCTGCAGAATTCATATGGCATCTTTTGATATTACATTGCTTTTCTAGTTTCTTATATATTTACTTTATAGCATAGACACTGTGTTTTTATTTATTTTGAGACCTAATTAATTGTAAATATAACGTTCTTTTCCCTAACAAAACTAGGATGTTAACAGTTCAGGTACTATCAGATGCATATATATACATATATGTGTGTGTGTATACATATACAAAAGATTATAAGATGTATATGTAATACATTTTTTTATGTATTGACTGGACTGCATTTTATGTATATGATCCTTTTAATTAGCCTGATGTCTTTGGGATCAGCCACTTCTATTATATATCACACACGAGAGATAAACGTAGACTTAAAGTGCAAAATCTCTACTTCTGCCCTCGTAACGTATATCACTTTGATACACTGTCTAGTCTATGTTAAAGCTTCTCTCACTAGCTATCAGTCACAACTTCTAATCCACTCCACTTTGGGATCTAGATTTGCTTTCCATCTGTCCTGCCCTTGGCAGGTGTGCTTGCAGTCACAGAATAATGATTTAAGCAAGGCTTACCCATCCTGCAGGGAGAAGCCTTAAATATGATCTGATCTTTAATTTGACTTGACCTCCCCTGTCTAGATAACCTGTTTGGCTTTTCCATCTTACAGCCAGAGTGTAAGCTAACACCTAAGTAGTAGGATACACCTAAGGATAAAGACCATGCCAACATTTCACTATACATTCAGCAGCTTGTTGTATAGATACCATTGTAAGAAAATGCCTGAAGTTTTAAAAAGAGCTGTCCAAAATTTGAATATGCGCAGCTCTCCTGTTCTTAAACACAGGGCTCTATTTCTTGTCCTTTCACAGAATCACAGAATCACCAAGGTTGGAAAAGACCTTCAAGATCATCCAATCCAACCATCCACCTATCACCAATAGTTCTCACTAAACCATGTCCCTCAGCACAAAATCCAACTGTTCCTTGAACACCTCCAGGGTCAGTGACTCCACCACCTCCCTGGGCAGCCCATTCCAGTGCTTGACCACTCTTTCAGAAAAGTAATACTTCCTAACATCCAGCCTAAATCTCTGCTGGTGCAGCCTGAAGCCATGAAAAAGAAAGGGGCTAAAAATAAAGGGACTAAAAATGGAAACTTTCTTTGCCCATTCCCATTGCTGGTTCTAGTACATGCATATGTTAGGTTGGATCAAGTTTCAGATGAAGGACTGACAATAATTGTTGGGTGTGCCAATGACAGTTGAAGCAACAATGACATCTATCTTTCATTGATGTTTTTTGACTAAATTATCATTACTTCAATGTGTGGAACCCTTTCCTACTTTGGAGAAAGAAGGAGTAGAAAACCCCATAAATATTACATCTCACACACCACTTTATCTGGTCCTTATTGCATTAATGGTAGTATAAAGTCACTTTGAAAGAGTGCTATGGACACCAGTGCACATCATTAAGTCTCCTGGTACTGAGAAATTCAATAGCAGTGACAGCCTGGAGGCTTTAGTCAACAGAAGACCTATGGCAAAAGCAGTATTGATCGGTCAAGCTGTTCTCTTGCTGTGACACTCCCTCTGCCTGCTTCGGCCCATCTGCTGGCCCGGGGCTCTCTAGGGACATGTGCTATTGCAAAGGCAACAGTTTGTGCCTGATGCTTGGCACCATGGAGCCTGCAGTCAGCTGTAACTGAAGGCTGTTCAAGCCATCTAGCAGAAGTGCAGCCTGGAATTGGCCTTGACATAGTAACTCTGGGTGTCACCAACACAAATTGCAGATTAAGCCTGTTTTTATCACTAGACAGCGTCATCTTATTCATTCCATCTTACATGCTATTACCCTAAGAAAACTTGAAATTAAAAATGATGTTAGTTGGGATTTGCATTGCAGTGATGCTGCAGTGCAAAATCTTGAGAGAAATGAAGTATTATCAACAGCAACACACCCTAGGATGCCCTCTCTCCTTCCAACCAAGAGAGTAACTCCACACTGCACAGAACAAACCTAATCAGTTACCAGCATAGCTGTGGAAGGTACTGACATGTCAGTGTGGCTCTGTGCCTGTGCTGGTCCTGACACTGTGCCACACTGGTATATCTAGGGTCCATAATGGCTGGGTTAATGCAAAGCCCAAGGCCACTGCAGCAAAAACTGTTTTTTAGTTTTATTTTTTGTAGATAAAAGGGAGAAGAGACATCCACTGTCTTACAGTCATCTGCAAAAAGTTTCTGCCTTCCCAAACGCTTAGGGTCTTTAGGAGGAAAGAAACAGACTGACTTCTCCAGTAAATTGTGAAAACATGCCCTTGACTGTTGCAGAGGTTCCTCAGTAAAACACAGCTGGATGGTTGCCAGTGAAGCCTCAGTACAGTAGTTGGCTAGGGAACAAGGATGCCCTGGCAACCACACGTTAGTAAGGATGCTGCATAATCTTTAGCAAACTGTTGTGTCCTAAGCCTGAGGGCGAAGTAGGGGGGGAAAGTCTGCTTCCCAGTGATTTACCTAGGAGTTGCTGCACAGCAGCAAGGGAACACAATCTCCATGGATTGAAAGCAATGGTATAGTGATGGAGCATTAAAAGTTTCTGGCTAAAGAACTTTAAACAATTTTGCAGGTGCACTTACTCTTTCTTGTATCTGTTTGAAACTACAAAATGAGGCAATGGTTTTCATCATGGGATGGAAGATCTAAGGGAACATCACATCAACTCCTTTCAAGAAAAAAAAAAAAAAGCTTATGGAGGGAAAGGGAGAAAATCCAGGTTACGAAATGTAATTGCTTCAAAGTGCACTGACATCTTTTTGATCCATGATTTAGTTTTGCAGCCTTCAGCTCTTCCTTTGTGTAACTAAGTGTGCACCAGTGCACTGGGAATAGTCATATGTTTGATAAAGGTAGATGTCTTCTCTTGCTCTCTAAGAGCCTCATCAGGTCAGTCCTTGCATTTTGAGGAGACAAGGTAGTCTCTCTTCAGAAAACTGCTATACCACTGCCACCACCTCCCCCACCCCAGCCTAAAACTTTCCAGGAGATATCATTCTTAAATGATTTCATAAATGCAGACTTCTGAGAAAAATACTAGGGATCAGACTATTATCTTAAAATACCAGTGGTACTTGCAGCCACTAAGAACTATGGCCACCTGCATTCATTAATTCTGCCTGCTATTGGCAACCCAAAATCTACAGCAGCTCTTCGTGAGGTTCAGGTGAGGTCTGGTGACTTCTAACATCCTGCACGTGCATTTAGCTGGTTGCTCCTTTATGTGATAGGAACAGCCACTGCTAATAAGCAGATTGATACCATCACAAGAGATTCTTGTTCACTGGGCAGTGGAACAAATTCTGGAGCAGATCTCATGTATTTCACAACAGTGGTGTATATATTATTTCAAGGCATTAGCTAATATTTATGAAGTATTTGAAATTCTCAGAGGAATCATGAAGTTGCTATAGGCATTATCACTGTTATAGTAACTGATAGGAAAATATTGTTTTTAATACATAAATGCTAATTTTGTTTTCTTTCATCTCTTTTGAGTATTTATGTGCTTTGTAAAATTCATTGTGTATTTTTCTGTGTGTCCTTTGATGTCTAGGAACTTTATAGTGATCTTAAATATTGATTTTTTTTAAAGTCTTTTTTTCATGCAGACCTTTAGGGGAGGTTTGCTAACGGTATGTACGTTTGTTTGAGTTAAATACTTTAATGCTAGGGGAGGAGATCAGTTTGACAAGGAATTCAACTGCTTTTGTTTTTGTTGTTTTTTTTTTTAAAGGAGAGGACTGATGGATTCAAGAGTATTTGACTATATCTGGTTGACTGAACTGTTTCCTCAAGGAAGTATTCATTCAGTCAATGTTCTAAGGGTTAAGAAAACAGAAACCCACAGTTTTTAGTGAGTTGTTGTTATGTACGTTGCCAGGGGAACTGTAGCTGGAATGCTGAAATGTGTTGTTCCTCCCCAAACCCACAGGAGTGGAGCTTAAGTATGTTGGTGTACTCTAATCCTTGCAATTAGCTTCTATGTGGTAGGGGGCTTCTGGAACTGAATACATGTTAGTAACACAAGGCAACATTCCCACCATTCTGGTTGGAACATACTCATTACTTATGTGAATTACAATTTAAAGCAGAAAATGAAGTATATTAAAAGCCTCTCTTATTGCTTCTTCCTGAACCCCATCTTTTAGTGATACACACTATAGAAAATAAAGATCTTCAAGGAACATTCCTTAAGACTTAGGCAGGAGAAATCATGAGGTTGATTGATTTTGACACAGGTCTGTGTTGCCTCTCATTCAATTTTACTGGTGTATACTTGGATGAAATTCTATTGAAAATAACTGACAATAGAGGAAACAAATTTTAACTGTTTCCATTTTAATGATCAGGCTTTGGGACTGCCAACAACTCTGCAGAAAATCTAATCAAACTCTATTCATTGCCAGATCAACTGCTGTAAGAAAAATCTATATCTATATATCTGTAGAGTTCTACTTTGACTTAGATCCTTCAAGAAACCAGGAACAATTATGAGGTCCAAACCATTCCAAACCCTTCCATCACACCATCACTCTCAGCTATTGGTCCTTGGTTGCCACCATGCTTTTCCTCAAGTGGCCTGCTAGCAGCACCTAGTTGAGCTAAACCTAGCTCAGCAGCATTCAGGCCCTGTTTAAGTCAAATATTTTTCAAAGCAGAAATTGATCCACATCTTGGTTTATGCATTTATTCTGCTATGTGGTAGAATCTGCTTTTTGTTTTGTATATGTACATTCTCCTGTCACTCAACATAACTTTTTCTTAATGCCCAAGATAAACTAGCCATTTCTAATTCCAATGGACACAGAAAACAAAAATTACTTCCTCTATTACAGTTGTCCTTTAAACATTTCAAAGCCCTGTCTTTTCCTTTCTGTATACTGAACAATACTTTCCCAAACCATGGTTTCTAAATACCTGATTACTCTTTTTACCTTCTGTGACTCCAAAGGAGGAACAGCATCCTAGGCTATGGCTCCTGTGACAGACTACAAGTCTTCATCTGATCAGTGCAGAGGTAGATTACAAACATTTTATCCATGTAAATCCTGTGCATACATCCTGCTGTGACATTTCTTTTTTTTTTTTTTTTTTTTCACTTCTGCCTCAGTACCAAAACATTAAAACATTGACCACCAAGCTTTCTGCATCCATATGAAACAGCAAACTTACTCTTTCAGTATGTCCTGGGATCTCCATCCTCCAGTTGTCCAAACTAATGATCATCTGAACTGAAGAACAAGGAAGGAGACTGGTTCACTCTTCTGTCTTCCACAGCCCATTATCTCAAAGCTTTCTTCAAACTCTAACATTCATAGCAAGTAGAAAACCAGATCCACACAATCAGCGATAAGAAACCTAGGGGAGAGAATTTAGGTCTTCTATCAAAGGTCAGAAGCTAAGGGTCCTATTTCCACTGTGATCAGAACAAGTGGACAGTGCTGAAGGTAACTTGGGAGTGCTAACCGCTAGTTCACATTTCCCAACCACAGTGCTGGCACCATTTGCATGAGACCTCCTGATGAAAACAATGTTTTCAAATAAAGAAGACATAAAATCCTGCTCTATGATTTCTGTGCTCTTTTGCTCCACGTCATTTGATTCTGTGAGGCAAAGAAGGGTAACTCAAGAAAGCATAAAATTTTGGTTTACTCTCTTGCCATCATTTACGCATCAAGGCTGCACTGAGATCCAGTGGCAAAAGCTGAACATCACCCAGACTTATTCATCACCCAGACTTATCTACATTTTTGTTTAAGCAATCTCTTTAGATATCTAAAGTTTCTAAACTGAACTCAAAACAGAAGCTCTGAGACAAGCTCAGTCTGCTACGTAGAAGACAACCTACAAAATGCAGAGGGAAACTGTAACCAAAGTTCTACACTCAGATTAATTCTGCAATGGGTACTAAACTCCAGAATCCTAACAATACATAGGCATTCCTTACCTTGTTTTGTTTCTTGCCATTTACAAAAAAAAATAGCAAGAAACAAAATGAGCAAAAAAAATTGCCTTTCCCCTTTTATTAGATACAGGAAACTCTTTTGTTTTGGCACTGCTTCTATTTGTCATTCACAAAGTTTGTTTTTCTCTCAAGTTTTTTGGGAGCTTTTTATTTCCTGTCAGAGTGTGGAGGAGAAAACTGTTTCGTCTGTAAGTTATGCACCCCTTACAGTGCCCCTTAGTTACACAGCACAAGGAAAAGAGAAACAGAATCCATGGCATCATGCAGAAATGCCGCACTATATAGTTTGCCCTGGTTAAACATTTCCAGAAAGGGAATGAGACAACGCTGGAGATCCCAAACGTCTTTTGGCCATTGTGCTGCAGGGAATGCAGGCATTTTGGGTTAAACGTTCTGAAGGAGTGCTGGATTCTGGGCAAATTTTGGTTTCAGATCTGAGCTGCAAAGGTTAGAATTATTTCCCATTTGTAACACTAAAACAATGTCTCCTCCATGCCTGAAAATTATAACTGGTGCCCTGAAAAGAGATACTTAGATGGTGCAGTAAAGCTTCTGTTCAGTTTAGTCAGATTTCACTTACCTTTCTTAATCTTTATCCAAACAAGTGCGCTTGCAAAATAATGCACAAAGTCTTGCATGTACTGATATTAGTTCTATATAGTACGTAACTCTGTCATTTTCCCTTGTGCTTTGGGTATTCAGAGAGATGTCAAACTGGAAAGGAAAAAAAAAAAAGGCAATTTAATCAGATTTTACAAACCTTCCAAGAGGAAAGCTTTGCATATTTGGACAAAGTCTGAGATTGTCTCACTTGGTTCTCCTTACCCATTTTTTATTCAATTTATCTTGTTCTGAAGTGCACTGGTGAAGGAAGCTAGGTGTTGAATCCAGTCAGCTCCTTATAGCTGCAAGGGTTTTCTGAATTATAGTTAGTGCATTCACGGACAGCAGTCCCTCATCAAACAGCAGGATGGATCAAATCACTGGATCGAGACAACAGCTTACATGAAATTTGAATGCATCTTGGGATTTGTGTTTGTTGCTTTTTCTTTGCTAGCAGTATTTGAACCTCCCTCGTTCCTATGCATATGCCTCACAACACACCTTCAAGATTACTTTATTTTGTTTGTATTTATTCTACTTAAAACATCATGCATTATTTAAAGTTTCAAGGACCTTTCAAAACTGACATCACTGACAAACTCCATGCAAAATGTTGGACAGCACAGCATCTTTTGGCTGTGCATTAAACTGGGAGACAACAGAACTGTAACAGTGTAAACAGGAAAAAAAAAAAACAACACTGAATGTGTATGTTGTTAATATGGTAGCAGAAAATATGTTTCTACAGCAAAGTTACTATTGGTTAATAGAAAAGCCCTTTTCTGATCTGTAAGTATTGTTACCGTAAACTAAGAATTATAGTTTATCTGCTGTTCTGTCAATTAAATTTCTTTCTGTTATGTTCAATTAATTAGTTATTGGAAATAGAGCGAGGAAAGGATCCGTGCAATGAATCAAGCCTTTCAGCACACTCAGCTGCTGGGGATGGGGGCATACATCTTCTTTTCTGCAGCTATGTGGAGCAACAACAACAAGCGCCGAGCCCATGGCCTTTGGTTAGCCTCTGCGTTTTTACACTAGGATTTGTTCAGTTGACATAAAATGGTAGCTGAGGCATTCCAAACCATCACTACAGGAGGCCTCTACAGGGGGAAACACAGACCCTAAACATGCTCCCCAGAGCCCCCCTAACCAGGTTCAAAGAATGCAGCTTTAACCACTGCTCAGAAGAAACCCCCACCAACTCAGAGGCCACCCTCTGCTCACAAAACCTAGTCCCTTCCCCGCAGGCATTTGGGATCCTTTGAAATGGAAAATTTATGCTGTACTGAAATAGTTCATACTATAATAAACAACTAGTGCCATCATTCTGCTGGTATTCAAAGCGCAATTAAACCTCATGTGAGTACAACATTTGGGGTGCAGAGGTGGGGCTGTGGGGCGCAGGCAGTTCACCGCCAGATATTTTTTCCCAGCAGAGCAGAATTTACTGCTGCTCCCCCAACTTGCTTGCCTTGCAGAGAAATCCCCACCCCCCTCCCCACGGTTACATGGGGGCTGGTGGGGGATTATATAACTTATAGGTCAATTTGTTGTTTGGGCAGAAGCGCTGCAAGAATGTGGTATGTTGGCCGAAGCTGTTTGTTTGCTTAAGTTCTCAGAGTTCAATGAGGTCATTTTCTCATCTTCCCTGTGTTTTCTGTATTTTCCACAGACCTGCCAGCCTCACACAACACCCTCTTTCTTCGCATTAGAAATGGAAACACGTCCTCTGCAGGAATTTTCCACTTAATAGCTCCTGCTTTCCTACCGGGGGCCTCAGTGCACCACCACTGCAATGCTGTATTTCTTTCCACTGCAGTTTGACATTTTGCAGCCAGAACAACGAGCGGCATTCACTCCATCCTGCTTTTTGAAAAACATATCTCTACAGGCACACAGAAAGCACCCGGTGCAGCCATCGCCACAGGAAAATGGCAGAGGTATTTAAGCATCATTACAGGTCACAAAGGATGTGGCATTGTCTCAGAATACTGATCTTTTATACAGCCTCTTTTCCTTGCTCCTCCATTCTCCCCCCCCAACCCTTTTACACATATACACACACTAAAGCCTCTGCCCTGCTCTCCTATTACAAGCCAGGCTCGTGTTCTACGCTTGATTATAATTGTTTGCCTTTGTGAATTATTTCCTTTGCACAATGTTTGCAAACTGTATATAAGGTTCTGATATTGTGATGAGCAGAAATGCAGACTGCAGGTGATCTCCGTGGTCAACAAGGAGCCTGCTTTAAAATGCGTCAAGTGACCTGTCAGAAAGCAGCAACATTTGCAAACTGTTTACTGCTAAGATGCAATGATGTGGTCTGAAATGCAGCAAGCTAAGGACTGGAGCAAAATGGGATCTCAGAGAGTCGGTCAAGCACAACATAGAATATTTTCTTTTTAGTATTATTATTATTTGTAAAGCTTGAGCTTTATTATAAATTATTAAAATGTAATTTCCCTTTGCTATTTCTGTGAAGTATTTGTATATTCCTTTACAGAAAGATAAATGTCTGGAGGTAAACATCATTTATAGCTGGAAGGAGGGTTTCCCCTGTCTGCATAGTGGTAGAGTCTCAGACAGCAAGGTCCCAGTAGGTCAGACTGGCACATTGAATTGAGTATCAAATGAAACTGGTATTCTGGAAAAAGGGTGGAAAGAGGAAGAGGGGTGTTAGTAAGGAGGTTGTTCAGGCCAGGAGGGTGGGCCACAGAAAGACAACGAGGAAAAAAATAGGATTGATGATTTGCAGGACACCTAGGGTATTTCTTTCAGGGGGTATTACTTCCACTTTTAACCAGGAACAAGAGCTGGTAGAAAAAAAAAAAAAAAAGCGGCAGGAGCTGACAGCTTTGTGCTGATCAAAGGGAAGTAGCATTGAATGCCTGCCTTTGCTAGCTATTTATTAGAAAGAGAGAAGGGCTCCTTTGCCATTCTACTTGGGAGAGAAGGGATTAAAGATCAAAAAAGAAGGGAACTGACCTGACTTCTTTGTTCAGAAAATATTTCTCTTTTTGTTTTTTTTTTCCTCCTGCATGTCATGCTGTCCACTATAAGACAAAAACACCCTTTCTTTTCAGTGTTGCTGCCTTTCTTTACTTCTTTACTCATTGAGCAAAATTTCTGGTGATGAACAATTCCTGCAGCATCTTTTTTTTTTTTTTTATGGTGAAGGAGGCCCCCCTTGAGAAAACTTAGTTAACTGTCTTTTAGCCTGATTAACCTAGGAAATAAAGTTTGAATGCACAGCTGGGATTCTATTAGGATCATCAGTTCACATAGATAACAGCAAAAGGTGTTAAAATGCACTTCACTGGTGCAAGTGATCTCATGTTGTAAAAATGATTATTCCCAGCAGAACAGGGAAGGATTAAGGGGCCACGTCTACATCTGGGAAACACTGTAAGTGTTGTATTAGCATTAATACGTGTATTGATCACACACACAAAATAAGCACATAAGGATGGTAGCAAATGGCACAGTGCATTAAACCTGCTCTAAAGTCAGTGAAATGTGAGCGTCTTTACTCCCAGAATTGCAACAAAGCTGTTAAGCAGTTTCAATAAAACTGGCGAATGCCTGCTTGTATGATTGTGGATCATTGTGGATTACCTGCCATGTAAAAACTGTTATCAAAATAAGACTCTCTCATTGCAGAGATTTTGAAGGATTGTGGGGTAAATTTGGTATTCTATCTCTAAACCGAATGAACAACATATTTCCCCTGAATTTCATCACAGTGGCTCAACTGCTCATCTATATTCTCCAAACATGTCTGTTGCATGGACCAGAAGAGAACTGCTGCTTCTCACTGCGGATAAGAGTGAGACTAGATGACTGTGCAAGCAAGGCTGAGGTAGACATTTAAAAAAATAAACGGTGTTGACCAGACATTTGAATAACTCAGCAGTGAAGTGAATAGAACAAATAGAACAGAGTAAACAGAACAGTTGGAAGGCACCTTCAGAGATGATCTAGTCCGACTGCCAGGTCACTGTAGGGCTAAGTAAGAGCACTGAGAGCATTAAAAGTGGGTGTAAAGCATTGAAGGCATTGTACAGAAAGGCATGGGGCATCAACCGCCTCTCAGGGAAGCCTGTTCTAGAGTGTGACCACCTTCACAGTAAAGAAATACTAACGTCCCCTGAACCTCCCTGGTGCATCTCTGTGCCATTCCCACACATCCTGTTCAATTCAGCTGAATACTAAAATCTGTTTCAACTGAAGAGCAACCACAAGCATCAAAATGATACATAACTAAATATGCATGATTTTAAAGCAAGATTTTTGATACTGTAATACCAAAATTAGGCTAGCAGTTGAAATACATGGAAAAAACCATCGGTTCTTTTCTGATCTACAACCTTCAGCACTACCCAAACAAATCCTTAAATGAAGCAAGTCCTCAAATGGAAATTAAAAATGTGAATCTCAAAAAATAGTTATCATGTTTGCGCTGTAATCTTTCAGCTATGCTATTTATAGACAATCACCATACTAGCACAGCATACAGGAAAGTTTTGGTAAAAACTACTTTAGCACCATGATAGATGGTGAAAGAGAGACAAATTATTGACTTTACTGCTAAAAATATTATAGTTACACATGTTCAAATCTTGTCAAGCAGTTGCCTCTTTCATTCCTGTATTAAACATTTCTTTTAGTGGATATTTGAAATATTGTACGTGCCTATCACCACAGCAGTGACATTTGTTATTTTGCTCATCAAAATGTCACCTGCCTATCAAGATAGCTAGAATAAGTAGGAGTGGGAACTCTCATGGAGTCATACACAGGCTTTTTTTCTGCCAGCAGATGTATTATGAGAGGCACTCACAGTGGCACAGAATAGCAACAGAATTTAGCTTTCCTGACTGCAAAATTAAAGGAATTTTTTTTATTATTATTTATTTTTATTATTATTATTATTTAATTTTTGAGGCAGTTGCCTCAGAAAGATGTTTTAGAAATTGCTCCACAACGTTAAGGGAGGGGTAGCAGGACTGTTAGACCAGCCAGTTTCTGACAATAGAGGATTGTTCTCATAGTAGTTCGTATTTGTAAAGAACTTTGAAGATGAAGAGGACTCTGTAAATGCTTTTTAAGTACTATAACATTTTGAACATTCTTAGCGAGAACACTTGGTTGCTCTAAAAGTCTGAAGAAAACCTTAGCTGAGGGCCTAGTAAGAGCCAGGTGACAAAAGAGACAGGAAATAAGGATGCTAGATAAATGGAAAGCAAATTCTAAACAGTGAGGTAAAGACAAAATGAAAACCCAAGCCTATAAAAATACAGTGAGCTTTTCAGAAATGATACCATTATGACAAATGATCAACAAAGTTTAAAATGCACTGTGTTTCTCCACCTACCCCTTAGTAGATCTTAAGTACCCTTCAATGCCTTGGAGTCAGATTTCATGCCAAAATGTCTGTGTTACTAGTTTTGCAAGTGCTACCACTAATTGAAACCACGTAATACTGCAGTTCTAAAATAAGGCAGGCAGGGCATCCCTGCTGAAAAGCTACCCAGCAGGACAAACCCTTTGTTCTCTTCTAAAGCGAACTAGTTCAAGGAAATGTTGTCTAAATCATTACAACTAAATGTATGCTGAATTTCCTCCATACCATCCCCCCACCTATAATTTTCCTTGTTAGTTATCAAAGGACTTCACTTTTCTTGTCAACTGCAAAAATGGTTTTAATATGCACACTTGTCATTTCTAGGTGTATAAATTTTGCTTTTGCAGAGATCTTACATGGCACATATTGTTATCACCTGTGGGTAGGGTGGTTAATTAGCAGAGTCCAAGTCCTATTTTATTTCATTTATACCAGAGTAATTTAAACTAGAAAAATGATCACAAGCACACTCAGTAATTTAACTCGCTCCTTTCAAGGCTGATTTAGTAATTATATTTTAGTTGAATGTGTTCAGGAAGCTTTTACACTGCTTGTTTTCCTCAACAACATAGCCTCTCCTCCTTCCCAGCTCCCCTTCACCCTGGCTCTTTGTCTTTCTGGATAGTGTTAGCTGCATTCATTTAAGAAATTAGAAAATTGCAGCTGTCATTATTTTGTTGATTGTAAGATCTACAACTTGCAAAAAGAGTTAGGAGAGCTGATGTTTTGCTTCCCCACGTACTTTCAGCACTACTTCCATTTGACCTAAAAGAACAGGGTAACAGACAGACCCGTGTTGTCAGGACTGGGATGTCCGTGTGGATAACCACAGTGTGTAGACATAAACATCCCTTGACACCTGGTTTTTTAAACCTCAAAAGCTACCCTCATTGTTATTAGAAGTCACTGAGCAATATGCATGAACACCAGGGGAATGGGTAATATGGCTGTGGCCCAGACCTGAAGTGACCCGATTAAAGAATGTTCTCAGTCACAGTGGATGGAAAAACTGATAGTTGGGTGTAAATGGTAACTTGCAAATACCTGATTTGCAAGCTTGATATTGAAGGCCTTACCCACAGTGTTCCTCTTTTAAATCTATTGTTTTGGACACTGACTTCAAGGCTTAGGAGGATTTTCTGGGATGTAATGACTTGCAGAATCTTTTTTTTTTCCTCATTTTTTGTGGTAATATCAAGATTCCAGAAAACGACTGTACAGTTTTTCAGTTGAAACTGTAAAGTAGTAGACAAATAGGTAAGCACTTCCTTTCCAGTGCTCCCGAAAACCTGACCTTAACTGATGCTAAATGATACCCAATTAACCATATTCTCATCACAAGCACACAATACAATTAAATCATCTTATAATTACCAGTATAAACTACCAGTTTATGGATGTCTGCTACAGATTATAAACCAAAGATCAAACTTTTAAGATTCATTCACGTTGAGAAATATTTTTGAATATGCTTTTCCTTGACTAAAAATTTTTACTTCAGTATATCAAATAATGTGGTATGTACAAAAAAATATTTCCTGAACATTGGTTATCTCATCTGTGGGGAAGCAAAATCTCAACAGTAACATCACTTGTAATTTAGACTGCTGGTGGCAAAGTTATTTATTTCCTTGAGTCCAGGTCTTTGGAGACACTGTTTAGTCTTTGAGTAATGGGAAACCTTTTGTGGATATGGAACTTCTGAGGGGAAGGGAAGGGTTTTCTTTAAAACAAGAAAAATGTCTGTGGAATTTGTTTGAACTTACAGTCTGTGATTAATGATTCTCTATTCATTGAAAAACTGTAGCTCTCGTTAAGTCATTAACTGGAAAAAAAAAAAGAATTACGCCTAAGAAATCCAAGGATCAACCTTTTTTCTGGTCAGTGAAAACAAAGGGGACCGTAGCACTATTAGCCTCAAATTTTGAGGAAGAAGCCTGATATCTTATTGCTTTCTCTCTGCTTTACTAAAGACAATTCCTGAACTTTGCCAAGGGTTGCACATTGCTTGTCTAGGTTAATAGGCGAGTTATCAGAATGCAAGATATATGTCAGCAATCAAAGAATTAATGAGCAGAATTTTGAAAGCTGAGGAAGCCTTTGCGAATCCCCAAAATAGAGAGAAATCTGTTCTTGAATCTTCTGAAGTGAATTGTTAGGGCAGCTGCTGCTATACTTAAAGCAGAGTGAATAGACAAAGAGGTTCAGATGCATGAGCTATGCTTAATCACCAAATAATAACAAGAAGGAACTCCTTAAAAACCCTCTATGAGATCACGCTCAAATTAGCTACACATTCAAGTTTTAGAGCAACAATTTCCTCACTTCTATTTATGGGAAAATTGTAGTATTTATACCAGCCTCAGAACTTCCTGCATCACATGGCACAGATGATTTTCTAATTGACTCACCCTCTATATTTCTTCATCCATGGTCCCATTGCAGATTTTTTCACTGTGGAGCTCAGAGAATGTAAAGCTCTCCTCAAGGTCCCCCCCAGGATAACATTTGGGTGTGAAGAACAGAAAAATTAGCAGAACTTTCCTGATGCCTAAAAAAGTGTTTTTCCTTTGAGACTTCGTGATCTGAGCTGTATTTATCTGCTTACTGCTTTTTTTCCACAGTGAACAGTGACAGAAGGATGGACAAGAATTTGATTTTTATGCAGTTCTTTTCACACTGAAGTTATTCCACTAGATGTAGGCAAGCAGTGTGCCTTGTCAGAGGCTGTTAAGTGTGTTTGCTGGATAAGCAAAATAGAGCAGTCAATTTGTGGTTAATGATAATTTTCATAAAGCTCCAGACAATGCTAGCTTTTTTCAGTGGGATAGTAAAAACAACTTGGCAGGACACTCAAGGGGTAGCAGTATATCCCCAATTTTTTTCCTTCTCTTCTTTCCTCTCTCACCAAAAATCTTTAGTTCTTGGAACCAAGGTAGTAGCAACCTGAATTTTGCCTTTCATCTCCTCCTTAATGTGCCTTTTTCTCATTCATTCAGACATAAAATACTACACTTCACTGCATAAATGATGAAATATTGCAGGAGTGCATTTCAATGGTATTAGATGCCTAAACATGCAGTTAGGAGCACAGGAGGAATTTTCAAAGGGGAGCAAACAGAACCAGAATCATCTTGCTGTATTTCCTCCTAAGAGTCACTGGTCCAACAGCCATTTCTACAGGAGCAGGGTTGAATCATTTTGGTTAAATTAAGAGGAAGCTTGAATTGGACATTTATTGGACACTCACCTCTGGTGTGGAGCAACAGAGTGCCTGTCCCCCAATCAGAGTAAACACCGATATCGAGTCATTTGGCAAAGTCTGATCATCTACTCTGCAGCTCAGAATCACCCCTAGTACAGGGGTTAAAAGTTTCTCAGGAGGGAAAAGACTCAAATAAAGTTCTTTCATCAAATGGGTGAATGATCTGAACATTGCTGGATTTTTCACCGCTGGGAAAGAAGGGAACTTTTTCAAATTTCTTGCATGTGTAAATCATGCCTCCCAACATATCCAGTACTCGGACTTAGACAAACAGAAACATAATACAAATCAATGCCTGAAAGGAAAAGACTATGTTTTTCAGATAGCTTAGTGAAAATAAATGTCAGTTTTGGGTCAACTGATACATTTCATTTCACCTCAAATCAATTGTTCACACAAGTCTAAATAATTGGTGCTAGAACCACACTACAGAAGCTATTGGCAGGAGCACAGCCAAACCTGAATGCTCTAAGGCTGCCTGGACAGATGATGTTCAGGCAGTAGAGGAGAAATAGGCATATTATCAACTGACTACATGAAAAATATAGTATTCCTTCTCTCTTTTTCTACTTACCTCCACTGAAGGTTTCTCTACCATATAGCATTCCACCCTTCCTCATCACCTCAAGTTTCACTGAAATATTTCCTGTAGGGCTCTGGTACTGCTGCTGAGCTCAAGATGCCAGGTCCACCCCACTTCTGCTTAAAAACTTTGAGAGCAGTACATGACCAGGGCACCAGTCAGTGGTGTCAGGAGTCTCTGTCACACTTGTTTAAAACAGGCACAAAAGGACTAGGCAAGCTGGATGAAGACCTAGTGGGAAAACAGAAGGGTGAAGGTCATACTTAATGAATCCTTATGAATAAAGGGGTTTATACTACCGAGCTGAGCTTGCTGACAAACCAGCTGTCGAAGAAGCACTCCTGCTGTGAACATGGAAACCATTTAGGTATGGATGGGAGGAAGAATATCCTAGCTGGGCAAATTTACATACCTTGTTCTAGAAGGACTAAAAAATACGTGCCAAGGAGAGTTATTCATTCAGTAGTTCCTTCACTATTCATAGAATCATAGAATCAGAAGGTTGGAAACAATCTATAAGATCATCTAGTCCAACCGTCTTCTCATTACCACTGCTACCACAAGGTACTAAACCACATCTTGCAGCTCCTCATCCAGATGCCTCTTGAACACTGTCAGGAACAGCGACTCCACCAGCTCCCTGGGCAGCCATTCCAGCTGCCTGACTATCTGACTGTGTCAAGCAAATGTACAGGCAGATGCAGCAGCATTTCCTTTCTTAAAAAACAAAACAAAACAAAACAACCTAGGTCAAAATAATATCATTGAATCATAGAATCAAAAGGTTGGAAAAAACCTGCAAGATTATCTAGTCCAACTGTCCTCCCATTACCGTTGGTACCACAAGACTCTAAACCATACCTCATAGCTCCTCATCCAGACACCTCTTGAACAATGCCAGGAACGGTGACTCCACCACTTCGCTGGGCAGGCCATTCCAGTGTCTGACCACTCTCTGAGAGATAGAAATATACTGTCATTAGAAAATATTCAGCTCTGATCTTACTGTTAATTACAGCTGTTCATAAGGGCATTATAAGAGCAGTCCAGAAAGGACCAATAAAGGACATATAGCTATTCTTGACATATAGCTATTCTTATATCACTACTCCGTTGTCTATTCCCATTGCTTTGTGGGTACTGTAGATAATTTGAATTAAATTTCTCAGGCTTGTGCTGGCTGCACAAACAAGGGTAAAGAAGCTTGCTACAGGTAAGAACCAATTCTATGGTGAATAATTCATCACCTGCATCCCAATTTTCTATTGCTTAATCTCACAACCTGTCTACCATTTTAGAGGCCTCTACATCTACCAAAGAGTTTGTCAGATAAGGACAGTTTGATCTTTAAAAAAAAAAAAAAAAAAAAAAAAAAGCAGATGGCAGCTTGGCTATGGATGAGTGTTTCTTGTGTACCCTGGCTTTATGTTTCAGGGGGGTGAATCTTGGGAATGTAACCATTCCTTTGAGAGCTCAGTTTCCTTCATCAACAGCCACTGCTAGCAGAGGTCTGGCAACTTTTGATGGAGAACACCAACATCAAGGCATCTTCCCTAACTGATAGAGCTCCTCCTGGAGCAGGCCACATGACAGCTGGTGTTGGAGCCATTGACCACGGATTTAGATTTTTCCATCTAAAAATCACTGCATATTATCTGCTCATAAGCCAGAAGATCTCTTCAGTCCTCAGCACAGCTTTTATTCTTCCCAAAACACAGCCTGTCTCACTACAGCTCTCCATCCCTGCAGGATGTCTTTAGAAGATCACCTGTCTTTCAGTTTGTGTTAATCTCTGCCCTATGCACGTCAGCTTGGAGGCAGTGCTAATCAGCCAAGTAGCAGCTGAGAGCAGAGGGGCAGCATGGCAAACAGCCAGCTAGATGGGCTTAAATGGAGAGGTGGAAGGGACTGTAGTCTCTATATAGCAGCACAGATAGCACGTTCTCAGAGCCAGCACTGTATGGCACAAATGCTTCAGATTGAGACTGCTAACAGATCTTTTACTGCAGCCAATGTTCCATACTAATTGTACACCAGACAACTCTTGCTCTTCAATAACTCCTTTGGAAGGAAGCTTGTCCTGACCTTTCTCTGTCAGGCACAAGGTGATGCCTTTGAAGTAGGATGAACATATGCACAAACTATCTTCATCCTGATCTCAATGCTATGAAGATTGTTTAGTGGTGGGAGTGACCCAGCAAAGAGTATGATTAGGAATCCTAAAATTCAAAGTACTTGGTCATCATCTCTCAGGAGCAGGAATCTACCTATGCTATTGTTTTTCCACCTGTGTTCAGGCACGCAGGAGTGCAAAGTCTTAGGTAAAACTTTCTGGTATTCCTGTAGAATGGAATGAACATGAGAAGAGAACTCTGTGCTCAACCCATTATGAAGAAAATCATATTTGTATTTGTACCTATTGAAACTGCTCAGGGATAACACTTTTTTCTTCAAGAGTACAGTTTGCCAGCATAAAATTAATTCTAAGCTCAGCTTGTACCTTGGAGAGATAAGGCACAAGGTAGCAGAATTTCTTCTTTTATTTGGTTGTTAATTTTTCATTTGGGCAAGGCTGAAAACACACTAGATGCTGTACAAGCATGCCCAGAGGGAGGAAAAAAAAGATACACTGAATCATTTACAGAGAAGAGGTTGGTGCAGACTTTCTGCTGGGGTAATCAGGCAGGGGACATAGGATTAATGTCTCCTCATTATTAAACTTTGGTATGCTTGTCATAACCTTCCACCAGCTTTTGCATTTGCTGACTAAAACCTGGCTACCAGATGGCGTTATTTGGCTTTGCCTCTGCTTCTGAGACACCCTAGTATCTTCTTGTATTCTCTCCAGAACCCCTTGGTGTGTTGTTATACAGTAAGAAGAGTGAGTCTGGCACCTTTCATTAGCAAACCATGCAGTAAATAGCACAAGATCCACAGGAACAAGCTGATGCTGTTTAGATGCTCACTTAAGTCTATCATTTTTCTGGCTGATCTTCTCTGGATTTTAATTTATATAATCATTTCATATGTCTATTTTAATTTCTGAATTTGTTTTTCTTTTTACCTTTCTGCACCACGAAAAGTAGATAAAAGCTTCACTCATCTCATTTCTTTCCCATTAGCTTTCTGTACTTATAATTCTAATGCCAGTATTAACTGAAGTTAACCTCTACATTTGCTGATATAAATAGAAAGCAATTTGGCTCCAGTATATCTTCCACCATCTTCCAAATATTTATATCCTGCAGTGTTTTTGGTCCTCTGCCTCACCCCAGTCATACCTGTCAATATTGTTTGGCTTTTTACACACATTATCAAAAATCGTGCAACAAAACTGACTTTTGTAAGCAGAATTTTCACCCATTAAGTTCTTGTGAAGCAAATTATGAGGTTAAGAAGTTGTAGTGTTTCATAACCAGTTGAGCAATCAACATTGCATGCTCCTGATAGCTAAATTTTAGTTCTATTTATATTCTTCTTATATTCTCTATTCTTCTCAGTCCAGGACAACCCTTTATTAGCACAAAGTGCTGCTGTTGAGCTCTGCCTTCCATCTCCTATCTGGCTGAAGTATCAGTGGCAGCTATCTCCAGCCTTAGGCAGTGCAGAACTGTATTTTGTAGTCTACACAGTTGTCTTTAACGGCTCCGCAGAACAATCACATCTGTTAAAACTTCCAGAAGATCTTTTAAAACAGGAGATTAGTAAGCCCTTAGCTATCAATTTTTATCAGTCAAGATTGAAGTAAAAATCCCTTGTTGTAAAAAGAAGTTTAGTTCTTCAGCTGCAGTTCCACTGAGGAAACCATTACCAGGCCTGCAAGATCCCTGGCTTGGTGCAGCAGTGACTGGAAGGCAACTTTATACTTGTTACTTCCAAGGGCTCAGGCCAGGCAGTGAACATCTCCGCTGCTTCTGGCTGTGCCCTGAGACCCCATAGCCTCTCCAGCTCTTCTCAGAGGTGGGTCCTTTTGGAGCCAGACCTGAACTTCTGCAAATACTGGTTGCACCAAAGAAGTATGTGCATGGAACATGGACTCTGCACTAGGAAAACCCCTCAGTAGGATCTATTTAAGATTATTTCATGATGGCTTGTCACTAACTAATATTAAAGGTATAAAAGGAAAATCCACAGTCTTTTGCTTGTACATGTAAGGAAGGACCTTGACATCTTGCTCCCATGCATTGCATTGTCTCTTGCAGAAAGCCTCTTCAGACAGGATTTGGTGCAAACTACAGTGCACTTCCACACACATTTGCCTCCAATATCAGTTCTGTTTTCCGTAGCTAAATCTTAAGGACCTGGTCACAAAACTTTGGGACTGCATGGTTCCATTTGGCAATTCTTCTTAGTAATATATTTCACTCTACCACGCTTGAAAAGTCTTACAGCTAAATTGCACACAGTCATCTGTAGATGAAGCAGTGAACATAGGTTCTATAGCTATTCAATTATTGTATTTCTACAATGCAATTCCTTGCTCATTTAAGTAAATAATGCATATGAGCACAATAAATCCCTGCAGCAATATCATATTCTACATACAAAGCCATACTTGTCACCTACTTTTGAATTCTTCTAGTGACATTAGAGAAATCCAGTGACGTGAAAAGAAGGAATAAACTTTATTAACTTGGTCCCTCAGTATCCCTAAGGGACCAAGTTCTGCCATCATCTGTCCTTGAACATGCGATTTTTTTCTCTTTGTAATCCAAGATGGAGCTTGGGACAAAGGTAATTACACTCCCAAAATATACCACTACATGGAGTCATTCCTTGTAAGGAAGAGAAACAAATGTTGCCTTTTGTCTCTCTCACCTGATAATTCAGTGCTGTATTGTTTCTTTCTTCTCAGTAAACACACAATAAATCCGCCATCTCTTGTACTTCTTAGGTCATTCAAGCTGACATCTTATTGAAACCCAATAATAAATAAGACAAACCTCAGATATCTGTGTTGATGCATGAGCAGTATGGGAGGCTTCTTGCAGCTTTCATGTTAGTTTTTTTGATGTCCACAAGGTAGGGTCTGCAGTGACAGAACTGATAATTGCAGGTAAATTTTCTTCATCCCTTGTTTGCTTGCAGGGCAGTGCTAGGTAGCAACAGAGCCTGGTATGAAGAGTAACATTCATAGTTGAAATTAAAAGACAGTTGTTTCTGCTGGAGACCCTTTGCTAGAAACTATCTTGGTTGCATTACCTCTGCTACCTCATTGGTAGCAGAGGAAAGGTTTCCGTTTGTTTATAGAATTTGTATGTATGCACAATTAATATGAGTAAATAAATTTTCCATATAGGATCTCTCAGGAAACCATGAAATAATAGCATTAACTGAAACCAATGAACTTAGCAAAGACCCGATGAGACACTCCTCCCAGTGGAGAACATCACTCACACAAGCAGGGACGAATCTTTGTGGTCAGGCTTAGGGCTGATCCCCTCTGTGTTACAAACATTACTGCAGCAGCCCTCATGCTCTATCCTTCTCTAGAGGTCTCCGTACCATTGCCCGGGAGAGCCATTATATGATTCACACTGCAAGTCTCTCTCACACTGCTGTCCTTGCAACACAGCTCTCTTTGGAGATGCAAACCTCTCCAGCTGCATAGAAGTGCTGAGAAGACTTCTCTCAATGAACATAAAGGGGGTTTACTAGTGATGTCAGTGTGGTCAGGCTCCCACCTGTATTTCAAGCAAGACTGAAAACACTGAGATCAGGTGACTGGGGAATCATGCAAGAATTACAGCTACCAGACTGAAACACGGTAGGCTGCCATGTAAATCTTTGGTGTAGCAGGGGATCAATGACTATCAATTCAGTTTTATGAGCATATATTTATTTATTGATGCCACCATTTCAAGGCAGAGCTTACATGTCCTAGGGTAGTACTGCAAAGCTCCCACACCTTGTTATACAGATGCATGTAAATCTGTCATTTGTTGTAAATGAACTCAGAAAGATTTATTTTGGAAGCTGCCTTTCCAAACTATTCTAATGTTAGCTCCAAGAAACATGCATACAAAAGCCTTACAACCACGTGTGGAGAAGCAAGCTGTTAGTAGCATTTGTACCACCTGTCCTAGGGAGCTACTTTGAGCCCACGTGATGTGCCAGTAACGGAAAGGTCAGAATGAAGATGCTGGGAAGTGGAATGGCAGGGTCATATTTTAGCAGGGTGCAACTGTGCTGGTGCATCAACCACTTGGCTCCCCTGTCTGTCTGAGTCCTGGGACTGCTGTTTGGCTTGGGCACAGCACAAAAGAGTAGTATTGCACCCTCCTGCAAGCAGACCTGTGCATGATGCCCTGCAGGGGGGACCAGGAGGGGGTCTGATGAAGAGAAATGAGCAAGCTGTGCTCAGCTTCTAGAGCAGGAAACAGGGACAAAGAGTCAGAGCAGGTCACCTGCTTCAGCAGCTCTGATGGCATCCCAAAACAACAGAGCTTAGAAGTCCATACAGACCCTGAGCAGAGCCAGAAATGTACACAACCAAGGCAACTAAGCGCAAGACCTGGAGAGCTCAACCTCAGGCAGCAAACACGAGAGAAATCGCAGAATTTTGCTAAGTCTGAGGAAGCCCCAACCTCGTTTCTGATCTGGAGTTACTCTTCCTAGCATACACCACATTGCACGAATACATAACATATCTCTAATTAATGTCTAGGGAAAGGCTTTTTCTGGAGAGCCCCAGACTGCCTTAATTTTCAGGATGATATTCATCCATGGCACAATGACTTTGCAGTAAAATTTGATTAATAAATCAGAGACAGATCACACTTGACAGATGCATCAGCAAATACAAAACAACCTTTCCTATCATCAGACCTGCCCCAATGTTGAAAAGAGAGAAATGATCAGAAATTTTTTACTAAATGTATTTTCATGGGTTATTCCACATTGGCAAAACAATTTCTCAAGAAGTACAGATTCAACTAGTTTTAGATGTGAGTATTTCTGTGGTGCAAACCACTTCCAATCAGAAAGAAAAAAAGGAAAATCAGTGAATCAAAAAATGTGACTTTTTCCAATTTAAAATAGAGAAATGTAATAGTTCTGTTTTTATAATATATTCTAAGGACCACATTTTGTGTTCCAGGGTGGAAAAAAAATGAATTTGAAATCTTTAAAGTTATCACAAAACAGATATTGTTGTTCTCTGGCAATCTATATTAAGCAGGCTTGAAGTTATAAGAAATACTCTAAGAAATGATAAGTGTAAAGAAAAAGAGAGGTAGGGGCAACTGAGAAATATTACTGTATGCTTACTTCAGCAAAACAGCGGTCTGTTGTTGTCTCCCTGACTCCAAAGCCTGTAATATCTTAAGTGTAACACATTAAGTCTTTGGAATGAAATAACCTGAGACAAGTGAGGACCCAACCACAGAGCATCTAATAATATCATAGCAGAAAGAGACTTTTTTTTTTTTCTTAAAGTTGCCTTTATCTCTCTCCAAATAGCTGTGCAGATGTATAGCCCAGCCAAGCAACTCCACAAATATTAACACTTGTGAATAGCTGATAAATTCTGCAAAAGCCAATGTCTCTACTAGCTCTGCAATAAATAGAGACTGGAATTTATCAGATTAATAGTTGCAGTGTTGCAGTCTAAAGCCAAAAGTGAGACTTTTTATAATGGCAAAAAACGTAAGATAGCACCTTTTAAATGCTTTCATGTTTCTGAAGAGAACTTTCATGCTGTTTCTTAGCTCATGAAATCATTATTTCTGGAGGACTTATCAACACCTAGCTTACCAGCTGGTGGGTGGGCCGGCCCTTCCCTGTTGGCTTGTCTTTAAAGGATGGCATCAAAATCAGTGAAGAAAGTGGCAGTGATTGCTAGTACAATTTCCTGCTTTAAATACAATGAATAAATCAGCATACAGAGTGAACTAAAACAGAATGCTAATCAGGATAGATGGTGAGCTTGCTGCCTGTCTTTCCATGCTCATCCTAAGCTGTTCCACTGGCCAGTGAGGCTGAAAGCCCTTTGGGACCCAGGATGTATCCTGCTAGTATCTGCGCAGTCCTTGTCACATTTACAGTTCTGCATTACTATTAAAGCCAACTTGCAGATTGCAGTGTTGTGCAGAAAATCAAATGCTTACTAAAGTCAACGGCACTGTGGAGCTCAAACACAGTGCCTGTCTACTTTGATCCATTTTAGAGCGTATGTCCTCATCCCTTGCTTGTACAGCAGTTCCCCTGATATGCAGCTGAACTCTGCAATTGCTACAAAAAGCATTTTACTGCATATACTTCGAAGGAGACAAACAGTGAGGCTCCATAAATGTGCTGTAGTATACTGAGAGAGAAACAAAAACACGCAGTATGAATTTATTTTTGATAACAGTCTCAGAAATAATGCTAGTTATTTCAAGTCGCCCTTGGAGTTACTGCTCCAAAGGAATGTGCTAAATCCTATGCATTTCTCATGTGTCTATTTGAATATGAAGATTCAACAGCATGAGGTTACATCTGCTCTAAAAAGAAGGATCAGGGCTTGGCATCTTGGTGTTCACTGTGCTACAATTTGTCGGGTTCCTTGCAATGTTGCTAAGATCTACACTTTTAATATTGGCTAGCAATACTGCCATTTTTGGATTGTAAGCCCAAATTGCCACAGAAATGCTGGATGTTCTGAGAGTGAGTGCTCTGTGCCGCTTTGAAAAGCCTTAAATGAAAAATACAATATTATTTTGGGAGGCTCTCTAGAATTATAAACTGCCTAAAGATACGAGTATTTCAAGTGCTCCTGAAGATAATAGTGCATGAAAACCTCATGCAAGAGTATTCTGAGATGCAGAGCTTACTTCCCATTATATCTCTCTTCTACAGCTGATAAAACATTATCTGCTACTTCTTTCAGAATTGATGAGAGGCTCTATGAGACTTAAAAATATCATGAATTTGGACTTGCTGAGCTGAGTCAGACACCCTGTTGCTCTGTTGAGAAGTATATACTAAGATCTGACTTATTCAAAGGCAAAAAGAGCTCTTTTTTCCACGTGTGTGAATTTTGCAAGTCATCCCAGTACTTTTGGATAACGCTACATGGTCTGAACCAAAAAGGAGCCTGCAGTTGTCTGAACAAGCAGAGTTTAGTTCCAAGCAGAATTAAATTAGGGATTCAAGGAAATGGCTTCATTTGAACTTGAAAACCCCAGTTAAAAACAAAACAAAACAAAACACCCAGCTCCTGAACAGCTCAAATTTAACAAAAAACTAGAGAAGCAGGTGCTGCTAATTGCTGTTAAGCAGTACTTTTTGTCACTGGCTTCACCATCAGATTGCAGTGGATGCAACAAGCAGCCAGTGTAACATCTGAGTCTGGCACTGCTCAGCTCCATCCACTTCACCCACTGTTGGCCATTTAAAACCACCATGTCTAAGCTGGTTGCCTGTGCAGCCTTGCTATACGTCCAGAGTGAAATGAATATACCTTTGGAAGTACTAAAGTTATTTGAGATAATTCTCTCCATAGATTTGATGAAAAGCTAAGTATAATTAAAATTCAAACACAAGCAACCACCTTGGAAGGTGTGCATTGCTATTACTTTTTCTTCTATTTTAGGACCTGAGCATGATTGATTTCATCTGGTAGAATCTGCATTATTGCAAACAAGAGTATGAATTCCTTCCCAAATGCACAAATTTCACTGCTTTAAAAATTAATTAGTGAATAACTGTTTAAAATAATTTTTAAAGGGACTTCAAAGCTGCAAAATGGAGAATTTGTTGAAATTGGCACATATGAAGATCTGCTTTATAAACACTTGAATATGTAGAAAGTACTGTGTGACTTCTCTGATGAATAACAACCGAGCAGCACAGCTTGACTTTCAAATATTCATAATCAATTCATTAAGTAAGGAATGAATGGGAGAAAATTATGATCACAGATACTCCACAAACAGAGGGGAAAGCTAAATGACGATTCTGATGTGTCCTCCCAATATTTTCATAAGAAAACTATATTAATATTTAATGCCTGTATTACCTTTTTCAGTCTGCTCTAATTCAAGTGAATTTTCATTCCCTGTGAAATGTCTGCTAATAGAATACTAATGCCACTGGTAGTTGCTTGCCGTACAATACGAATGCCACTAATAGTGGCTTGGTATACTGGGGAAGGCAGGAGTTAATGTTACTAATGTCTGCATCTGAAGATGTTATTCTTATCACTGAATTAGGGAATGTTGTAACCATGTAAATTTATACACTAGCACATTAGAAATGGAAGCAGAGTGTCAGAGTGAGCTATTTAATCTATCTACATCGTTACTTAATCTCACAGATGGCAAACAAGCCCAAATTTGAGGAACAGACTGTGAGCAATACTGATACCAGAGGAAAGAATGTCCTTAAAATGGCAGAAGCTGGGTTGTCTAACAGCAGTGTCAACACACAGATCCTATTTAGCCCGAGTTGCCAGAGATGTGCCCTGAGCTGCCAGCTGTTTTTCCCAGGTCTGTGACCCACTCTGGGATCAGATGTGCTGTTCTCTCCTTTTAACCCCCCACAGCTATGGGCTTCTGAGCAGTCTCTGACAAGGGTCTCCAGTGTGGAGAGTGGGTGAAGCTTGCCCAATGTAGGAGGTTCTTGGAGGAACCCACCCCTCCTGCTCTCAGGCACCTGGGTCTTACTGACTGCCAGGTCTTTTAGGACTGCAAGCAGAACTGGGCCTTGGCCTTTGCTGCTTTCAATCATACATTTCAAGAGCAGATATCTGCCACCTGGGATTGTTTTAGTTCAATCCAGATCAATGTTACCAAATCCTAAGGGATCAACGCACATCTACACCTTTAGAAAACTAATAGGATTTGATGCACTCACTTGATGGGAAGGAACATTTTATTCTGCTTCATGCCATTTCTTTGCAGCTTAGATGATGCAAAGATGAGATGTCCAGGGAAATAAAAAGCATTTAGAATTGCCAAGAAATTCATGAAGAAATGAAGGGTACCACCTCACATTCACATGCAAATATCATGTATAAAGTTAAAGGAAAGGAAGGTTTAATGAATAGATTAAAGGTTATTTTAAGTGCCTGATGCTAATGATTCCTCAGGCTGCTTTCTGATCTCTACAGATATGACTGACTTTAAAAACAATGCTTCTATACAAAGGTGTTCAAAAACAAACTTCAGTACAATGCCATAAGGACAGGACACAAGAAATACACCTGTGAGATATATCTAACTGCAGGAAGAAATGCCAGCAACGGGGGAAAAAGAAAGATCCTGAAAGAGAGCATAAGGTAAAGTAAGACCAGACTTGGTGTTTGAGTGTGCTCAGGACTTCCTTGAACTCTGATTTCTTGCTACATTTCTTTGATAAATCCAGTTTACCAATCAAAATAAGCTGAACAAAGGTCATATAAATTAAAAAAAACACTCAATGAGATCTACTCTGTGTTGGGGGTTGAGATGAACTACATCAATCAATTCCAACCAGCACTGAAAAGCTATGAGAATTGTCTCAAATGCACAGAAAGGTGGGAGTTATGTTTTTTGTGGTCTACCATTCTCCTATCCTTGTGCATTTGATGCAGAGCAGTGCTAGACTCCTTCCTGGTGGAGGATGTGTAATAACCCACTTCAGAGGCAGGCAGAAACATTGCTGGCTGCCTAAAGAATGGATTTGGGTGTTTTCTTACTTTTTACCTCACTCTAATGCTATTCAAGCTAGGGGCATAGTACATCAGTGCAGTGTGAGGTGCATTCTGGGTTAATCCTGATGTCTGCTATAACAGTGGACTTAGCTGACAGTGCTGAGCCTTCTTTTTAGCTAATCTTTGCAATTGATTTGTAAATCTGAAGACACACTAAGTTACAGGCTGAGCCATCTCAGACATCAGGTTTACCAGAGGCACATGTACAAATTCTAGAGGATTTTAGAAGACTCTAGAAATGCTTCCTATCTAAATACCAGCAAATTGCTTTAGAATTGAAAGGTGTTTTCACACTGTTGCCTTTCCTAGCTGTTCCCTTTCACATGGGGATCAGGTCATCTCCAGATATGAATAACACCCTGAGAATATCAGTTGCTAAGCAGGCATTTTATTGTACCCAACTTGTTTACATGCACAGAATCTGTCTGTGCACCTTATTGCCTCTGTGGGATCAGTGGCAGGGGCTACAGTGAAGGCTCTTCATATTCATAGCTGTAGAAAAGGAAGGACTTTCTGCACAAGTGCAGTGTCATCCTCTGAGCACTTCATTCATAGTGGTAGGACACTGCCCAAAAAGCTGTGCCTTTTTCTCTTCTCTTTCTGGAGCACATGAGGCGCTCTGCAAGCAGAAGAACAAATTAGGTCATTGACCTTTCCCATGACCTTGACACAAATTCCAGCTTGCATTGACCAAAGTGCCTGCTTGAATGGGACCTGTCCTGTCCTCTTTCTCACCATGCCTCACCCATTTCAAAGTGGCAGAAACAGAATAGAAAACCAAATTTCAGATAGAAAAGATTTTTTTTTTATAATAGTATAACAAACCCCAACGTGGCCTCGATTTAAGGAAAGTAAGTTATCTCATTCTAATTCTGATATTCAGCAATGTTGACAGCTTTAATGCATTGTAGATCCTTCAGATCGTATTGCTAAGCCAACTCGCTTCTACAAGTTAAGCCGAAAAAAAAGACAGATGCCATAATTTGTGAGGCTGATTGGTGATGACTGTTGTGCTTTGCATTTAAGCATAAAGTACATTTCATTCCTTCTTGCGCAGCATCTTCTCACCAGAGAGCACCCAAACATTTTCACAGCAAGATTCATATCTTAACTGATTGCTTTATGGGCCACTTCTGTCACAGGAAAGTAACACAGGTCAATTCTCCACCCTCCTGGCTAACTAACAGTTGTACAGAAACTGCAGTTGTTTATGCAAAGTTCCTTATAAGCAAAAGTTACATAAATGCAATTTTCAAACAGGCTTACACTTAACTCATATCTCCCATGGTTAACTTCTACACAATGCTATGGGAATGTATACATGTATACAACTTCTTCAAACACACTGCCTGCTAAAATATATGGCTGCATATAGAGTATACAGGTGTGTAAGCAATTGTTCAGCTTTGGCCAGACCTATGTACTCAGAGTGAGGCCTGCAAGACTCAAGGCACAGGCAGCTAAGCAGGCAGCAGAAGGATTTGCAGCTCTTTTTTTGCAGCTCTTTAAACACTGCATGTTAGATTTCTGCAGCTGGAAAATCCCCTGCATAGTCCCTGACCTGCTCCTATTGTAGGCTGGGGTAAATAAGTGCAGAGAGGGATTTTTCAGGAGTAGGCATGATGCCGATGAGAGGATAAAATCCATTTAGCTCTACTCCTTCCTAACGAATCCATGCTTTTGTGGGCTTGCTCAGACTTCATGCCAGTGATTTCTCCTTCTTCAGGAAGGGGACTTAAAAAGAATAGGGAGTGTGATGTGAGGTCATTGAATGACGATTAGAAAAGTACTGTAGCAAATCATAATGCAATTCAACTGGCATAAGTGGAGTGTCCAGATCCACATACAGAGCTGCATCGTTCCACACACTTCAGTCTACTAGTCATTTTTGGATCACAATTTGAATATGCATTATGACTAATAAAGTGTTTTCCGGAGCATTCATCACAGGCCTAATTTGGTCTCTTGTAAATCAATAATGAATTCTTGGATTTCTGTCAACTGAAGCAAAGTTAAACCAATGTTAGAACAGTTTTGAAAAAATCACCCAAAAATTGCTTCCAGCCATTCAATTCCCATTAGGGATTTGCCCCTAAAAAGTTGCAAGCAATGTAGATGCACAGTTCCAACATGCTGTGTCACTCATTTTACAACCAGGACAGAGTGGCTTATACATAGCTACCAAGCTGGACACATCCATGACATCTGTAGCCATTTGATTTCTTGCTTGAGAAATTCAAGCGTGTGCTCAGCATGTATGAGTTACTGCCCAGATACATTTGCAGAGAGGCACAGAGCTAGAATGTTTTGGATTTAGGTAACTTCTCTGTTAACAAAGAAATTTGTTTTTCCTTCAGCTAGGCAGCCTTGAAGAAGAAAGAAGGCATTAGTTCAAAGAAAAGACTTAGGCCTTGTTTAAGATTATCTTGAAACTTGCTCGGTGTTTTGTTGCACTAAATAATTATGCCTGCTGCAAACCATAAAGATTAAATATCTGATCCTAGCAGAAGGCTAATCTCCCACAAAGGGAGATGAGCCAAAGACTACATCAACTCAAGCAGGGATTTCAGTATTACTCCTGCGTTTTATAAGAAAGGTGTCCATATACAGTGCTGGCAGAAAGACAGGCAGATGAGGAGGGAGGAAACATGCAAGTTCTGCCATGGGAATTTCAGATAAACTGCATGATTTATTTTTATTTTTATTTTTTTTTAAAGCAACAGGAAAGGAAAACTTGATTAGGAGGATGCCAGAATTCAAACCAGCGACTTTCTACAGAGGGGATGATGACTTTTCCAAATTACTTCAATAGAAATCATCAGAGCTATTAATATTCAATAGGTAAGAAAGCTCTTTAGAAATAAATTGAGAAAACAGAAGGAAGCAGTTGCATATCCAAAATAGAAATCACTTATCAGTCTGAAGGGTGTCCCTAGGGACTTGTGCACTTCTCCTTGGTGACAAATCCTACAGTTTAAATTGGGGTTATCTGAGCTTGGTAGTCAGCTGTCATCAGAAGCTTAGAGAGGACCTTGATTTCATTTCTCATCAGTGAATTACCCTCACCACTTCACAAAAAGAAGAGCTGCGTTTCTTGCTCAGTGGCTGAGGCTGCTTCCTCCTTGGCTGGGGCTGATTTGGGGAGGGCTGAGCCATACGGCTGGATCTGGGTGGCTCTCCTGACACACCAGGAGGACAGCCCTGGCTCTCAGCTCCCAACTTGGTTTCCCACACACAGCAGAAGTTTGCTGCCTATCAGAACACGTTCTGCAGCCTTCTTCCTCTGCCACCACTGTACCATGCATGCTTTGTAAACATTTTCAATCATCATAGCTATAAAGAAGTGAAGCTTTATCGTAACAAAATACTTATTTGTCTCCTTAAGTGCTTGTCTGTAATTCAGTTTAATGATGCTGCACTTTCTTGTGGTGTCTCATTGCCTAGAAGGTAGTTTGTATTGATTTAGTCATTGTGTAGATCTCAGTAACAAACAGCCACATAAAACACAGACTAGAAGAGGAAAAACCTTCCTCAGGTGGAAAAACACATTTATCAAAGTAATGAAACTTTTGATTCAAAGAATCATTTAGAAGAAATACAAAAAAGAAATATAGTGCTTATATTGAAACCTTTATGGAGAGGATAGGGAGATACCCACTCAGTTAGCTGCACTCTGCCCTTTCCTAAGCAAACTGACCGGTCTGAAATTCCCATCATAGAACATGAAATACTGCACTGTATGCACTGCATCAAGTCCCAGTGAGTATATCTAACATGCACAATAGTTATCTAAATGTCACAGATCCGGCCATTAACAAATACAAACTCTATTCTTTTTTCTTTTTTTTTTTTTCAGAGAAGGCAAGTTATAAGTGAGTAATAAAAAAATTTTATATGATAAACAATCAAACTATTATACTAATGTATTTAATCAATGATCTGAAAAATAAGACCCATCGTTTGCATTGCTGACACTGAAAAAAGGCTCTTCTGAGGCTGGGAACACCACATAGTCTGTTCTTCCCCATTTAGCTATGAGAGTGATGCCATAATCTCAATACAAGTAGTAGCTCACCATCTCGAAAGACTTTTAAATGCTTTGAATAGATAAGAATAAAGCAAATCCTTCCCTCTCAGCTCCAACACAAAGACAACTCTTTCAGCCCTGTAGAATTTTTTTCCAGAAAACAAATTTGCTAACGTGCATGGGGCAGTTGTATAAGAAAAAAGTAGTGAAAGAAATGTGAGGAGACCCAGGAAAATACGTGAACTGCATCACCTATGGACCCTTCGATTCCCTCCTGCCACAGGGGCCAGGCTGTGCCAGGCTGCAAGGCTACCCACACCGAGCCTGGGCACCACGCATCAGTTGTGGGATGCCAGGCAGGAAGCCACTGTGCACAGCCAGGGAGAAGCTCCAGAGACAAAGAGCCTGGGGAACAGTCTGATGGTATTGCATCTCGTGTACCACTTTACAGGCTGGTGCTCACCACTGAAAAGCAGTGGCGGTTTCAGCTTCTCATCCTTTGATTGTAAATCTATGAAGCAAGCTGTGACTGTCAGATATGGCTATTCCTTAGATCATACCAGTGTCCTCCTCTCCTGGAGCAGTCACACTGCACCGTTCCAGCTTTTGCTGCTATGCATACAATGTAAGCCAGCATGCAATGTCCTGAGTTCCCCTCGCTCATGGGGGAGTATTATGGCCGCATTTACTCATCAGCATTGAGTTCTAGGTACCTTTACTTTTTGTCTCCCAACAGGAGAAATAATGCTGAAAGGCTGTGCACACCCTGTGCAGAAGTTCAGGAGCCAGAGGAGCGTTTTGCTAAGAACCGTACCTCACGTGGTGGCACTGTGCAGGACTTAGAAAAGCCAAAGCTTGGGGCCTTGCTGTGAACCCCAGCACAGAACGCTCCCATACTAAGCGCTGGCTCTCAGTCAAGAAGCAAAACCTTTGTGTTCATTCAGCCTCTCTGTAATTCACCACTGTTCACACTCACTGGTGAGTAGCCTCCAAGCAGTCATACTGAGGAGCTCTGTAAGCATTTGTCACTGGAAACATTCTGTGCTGACTTACAGCTCTCACACTGCTAATTATCTGACTGGCACAAACAAAAAAAAAGTGGTATTTAGAGTTGCTTTTAGACAACGTCTAACTTCCTGATTTCTTATGCCCTGGTGAGATGGATGTGCTTTTTATGTAGCACACAGCTGTAGACAAGCAAAACTAATTTTTATGGCCGTGCCATTTTCTTATTGGCATTCATTTGTAATGCTCTTATCATATGGTAATATTCATGAAGGGCTGCAAAACAAGTGAAATAAGGCTTACAATTTGAATAATGTTGGAAATAACTGCATAGATGGTTTCCCCAGAACAGTAATCTAGCACTAATTGCCTTGGCTGTACAAGAGGAAGCAGAGTCTTGGTTAAAGGCCTGGAATTCTCTTTTTCAGAAGATGCATGGGCCTGGAAACATATTTGTGTTCCTAACTGTAAGCACGTGAATAATCCCATTAGAGAGATTTTCTGACTGGTTTTCTGCTTGAAGTTAAATCACAGTAAATGTTTAGAGAATCTGTGCCTAAGGCAGGCGTCAATATTGAAAGAGAAAAGCTGGTTAATACAGAGTGTTTCTTTTTTAGTAATATCATTTTCTGTCTTGTCTTTTTCTGCAAATTACAAGAACTGAAAAATCAGTTTTGTTTTTAATAAATAATTCATTACACTGCTGATGTTTTATACTTGCTCTGTGAAATCACCAGAACTGGGAATTTCTACCAGTGTATTTTGTATCATTTTGCATGGAGCCTCAGTGAGGAATAAATGCTGAGAATAACTGTTACTGCCCACTGCATTTCAAAATTTAATTTTGGTCACAGACTTTGCCCTTTGTTATGTATTTACAGACTTATCTAAACCATATTTAAATATAGCTGAAGTAGACACTTCAAATGAATTAGATTTCTAAAATAAAAGATATTCCTAGATTCCTAAAATAAAAGATTTCTAAAATAAAAAGATACCTCTGTAAGACTTGCTGAATTTTTGAATGCATATATAAAAATATTGAAAGGAACTTAATGCTACACCACTAGTAAAAGTGATTGAAATAATTTAAGCAGATAAACAGCACTTCAGGCATTTCTTTTGGCAGTCCTGAATACATCATGAACCTTCTGTAAATCCTCATTGCTCATGTACAATACTATGTAGTGTTGTAACTCATCCATGATAGACTAGGAATGCTTTCCCATTCTGCAGGGTGCAGATGAGAGGGGAAAGGTTTAAGTAAGCAAGTTTCAATTTGCATCCACTCAGCAGTGTAATCCCAGGTTTGTGGGTACAAGCTATTGATCCTGACCCATAGGATTTTGAATCTGGAATCAACACCCAGCAACATGTTTTCCAGATTTTAGGAATGAAAGCACTATAATTTGGAGCTAAGGGTCTTAAGCAATAATCACGTTTCACTCCAGAGGAGGTGTATGGCTATAGAAATTCAAGAAAGCATCAGAAATGATCTAATGTAGCCTAAGTAGACAGCCAAGATAGGAGACACCCAGTTCCTCTGATGACACTGTGCATACTTAAAATTTGGATAATGCACAGCAAAGAAATGCCAATACCTTCACAGCATCTGCGTGCTCCCCCACGCAGGGTTCACTAACTAGGTAATTAGACTTTGCTAGGTGTATGGTGTTAGAGTGGGGACGGAGCCTGTTGAGAACAGCACTTAATACTAAAAATAAATCTCTCTCAGAGAGAAGCTATGGGATATTTCCAAAAGCCCTGAGAAAAAGTAGATAAATCTAATGTAATCTGCAAGATTGTCTTCATTTGACTTTTAGAATAGATATTCAAGGTGTAACAGGTGTAAAGGCAGTGTAATGACTTAGGTAATTTCTAAGGAAAAGCAGCAACAATTCTGTGGTAAACAAAACCCAAGAGTAGCTGCAAATACACATGTTTATCATGCAAATCCATGACCTTCCTGAGTTTTGTTCAGAAGCAATCAAGATTTCATTGCAAACAACCATTCCCCTCGCTTCTACATAACATAAATCCAGCCTCCAGAACAAAATGGAAAAAGAACACAGAATAATATGATCCAACATTCCAGACTTACTATGTTTGAAAGGGCAATCTGTCTACATTATATACCCTTACTTTCAGTCATGAATAAAATGCTATGGGTTAGATACACCACTCCCTTATTTTCATAGTCAGCAAAGAAAATGTCAGTTGAAACTCACAGAATTTAGTCTCTTCAGCTTTTTCAAAAGACTTTTTTGAAAGCCTACATCAATTGCCACCTGGGCATAATACAGCCCTGGCTCATCAGCCTCTATCCTACAGACTGTACTTGCTCTTAACATGAGCTCTCCTCAACTGGTTGTAACCTGTGCAAAGATGGGATTGCAGGAGATTACAGCTGCACTTTGTTCACATCCCATTAATGATTTTTCCACTGTAAGATGGCATCTTACTTCTTTGTCAATAGGATTAGCTGTATTCTTTTTCTACCAAGAATAAGTCACATGTGGGCATCTGACACAGAGGAGCCATGGCTACAGGATGGCGTCCCTAACCTCAGGCTCCTGCTCTGAGGCAATGTTGGAGCTTTTTCTTCTCTCCTGCATAGAGGACCTCCAAGGAAGAGCAGTGCTTCAGGCAAAGTGTCACAAATCTCTCACACAGTCTCACTGGTGACAGTAACATAGGCAAACAGTATTAAAAAAAAAAAAAAGTCTCTAAAGAGCAGTAGCTGCTGATTATTTCTGATGTCTTTGAGTTTCTAATTTGTGAAACAGATGACAGCACCAACAATCTACTCTTTTATAAGTCAGAAGTACCCTACTATTACTTTAAGGTATCTGTCTCCAGAATTTCTGGAGTGGAGAAGTCCAAGAATTACATTTTGTTCTTTCTTATAGAATTTGCCAGGTAATTCTTTTCTTTCTCAATACATGCTGTGCTTGCATCTGGTAAGCATTTCTAGATGCCAGTATAATAGAGAGCAAGCATGTGGAAAGGAAGCCCAATGTGGTTGCTGAAGATACAGATGTTTTCTTAAAAACCATGTGGAAGATGTCACAACCCTATACATCCTCTGGTCCAAAGGGAATCCAACACATGCTTAGGGACAACTAGCAATGTCTTCACATTTACACCTTCCTGACAGGTCAGAGAGGGCAGGAAGAGCTGGATACATCATACATCCCTTTCTCAAACCAGGATCCTCTGATCCTGTATTGGATTCACTCATGGCACTCCCTACATCTGCCTTCCTTGGCAGGATTAGCAAATATAGAGAGACAATAATTACTACAGTATCAGAGATCAGAGCGAAATTCTTAGGGATGCCATTAATAGATAGGTTGTTGGATTCCCCATGACACTGTGCCAAGGGTTTTTCCTGCCTCCTCATCCGCAAAGTTTCTGCAGAAAGTTGCTTTCCCTGAGCTCCCCAGCATGCCTGGCTTCCCAGAGATTTCTGTGATGTTTGGTATTAGCATTAGTTTTCCTGGGAGATAGAGGGAGAGTTTAGGTACTGCTCTCTACTCTCTTGAGCATAGGAAATTAGTAAAAACAAGCATTTCTTCTCTAACATCTGCTGAAAGTTGCACTAGAAGAGATGAAGACATGAAAACAGTTCTCTGAGTAGCACAGTGAACAGTGGAGCCTGGTGAGCTTCACGTATCCTATTCACCTGAATAACTGTCTGTAGTAAAGACTCTACGTGTAACTACTTCCATCTGCTGAAAGCTAATGACTTATTATAGAGGTCAAATGAAAAAGGATTTGGTCATAAGGAGTTTGACCAGCTACATTCACACCTTTTGCAAGTGTCAGAAAGACAACCTACCAAGGATGATAAATACAGATGACTAAATATAAGCCTGAGGGCTGCTTTATATTTCATAGCTTCCTCTGTGGCCAGGTTTCCAGTGCTGGGAGCTTCCCTTGGAAGCCCAGTGAGGAGGCAGCTACACTGAAAGCTGCCAGCCCACTGGGGCTGACAGAAAGCTGTTGCCCCAGTGTGGCCATGAGCACCAGCAGGGCAACCAGTCTGCAGACTGTGTATTCTCCATCCTAAACACAGCTATTAAATACATGCCTCGCAAAAGTATTCTTTCAACAACATGCAATTCTGTTCTGGTCTCCACCTCTATACATACAGATTTCGAAAGATACTGATGACATTTTATGTCAGATTAAAAAAGAGAAAGAGAAATGTGAAAATAATATTGAAACTCATCTCCAGCATGTCTGAGGTATATAATATTTATTTTTGATAACTGCCTATTGGTTCATAAAGAGTGACTTTCATCTAAAATACAGTCCTGTGTTATTCACTGCAAAAATAATGAACACCTCATTTACTATTTGCCTTTTTTTCACAGAGCAAATGAATACCCTGTATTAAACTGCCCTGTTTTAGGGAGCCCATAGAGCAACACAGTACAGTCCATACAAATATTTTTGTTATTTTCTCATTGAGGGGGGTGGGAGAGAAGGAGAAGGGTAGAGACACCTTCTGATCCCCAAAGCACTTCTAGATATCAGTATTTAAGGAAGGTCTAAATGGAACTTAGTAGTGAAGAACACAAGTAAGCCTTAAGGAATAAATTATTTTTAATGTAACAACTACCTCTAAGAAATCCTAGTAACTTCAATTTCACACTTTCTAAAAGAAATGGGCAAAAACTGTATCTTTAATTGCACTCTAAATACAAAGAACTTCAATAAAGTAGTCTGTAATGAAAGTTATGTAATGAAATAATTGAGAAACACCCTTACAAACACCACATGGCTCTTGTACACTTTCAAGAATGTCCAATTTACCTGAGTTGTGTAACGTTATGTAGGAATTTATCTTTAAGCAGCCTGATGTTACCAGGCCTCCCGTATCACTTTGTGTCTGACCATTCCTGATACATGAAGTTCACTCATCTCTGGGGCAAAAGGAAAAATTGCACAGTCCAACATATAACACTGCCAAAATCCTGTGACGAGACCATTGCTATGAACCAGTTCTGGTCAATAAGGTAATTCTAGAAGTCTGAGTTTGTTTCCGTAGCTACATAACATTACACAAACATTTTGGTTGCAATTTTGTGGCAATGGTTTCTGTGATTTGATTAAAATGCAGTGTCCCAGTCCTTGGAGCCTTGGGCTGTCTGATATCAGTGAAAGCCCTTTGGAAGTGCTACAATTTAAAATTACACCTTACCCTGTTTGAAGGGATATTTTTAGTCTATTTATTCCGAATATAAATATAGTTCTATACATCACTGGTTTAATGTCTCTCTCTTGAGCTGGTCAGAAAGACACTGTGCCCAGCACCAAACATCAACAAATGGATACCCTGGGTATCTTTTTTTTTTTTTTTAAAGCAGCATTAAATGCTTTACAAAACAAAGTATCTTGTCAGCAAAGGCTGCACATCTAACCCCTTTACCGCAGTGACCTACTTATTGGAAACACTCCTATTGAAAAAGGCTTTTTCCAAGAACTAGCTTTTCAAACAAAAGCATATCTAAAATTAGGTGGAAAGCGTTTAAGGGATCCCTGAGTGGAGATAAGCAAAAGAATAAAAGGCAAAAGACAGGAAGTGGTGATGAATCACCACATCGTCAGTAGGAGTGATGTAGTGCATATTTCTATGAATGGCCATTCTTTGGCTTTATTATCAACAGCTTCACGCATTTATTTATTTGTGATTATTTGTTTGGGTGTCAGGGGGATGCCTGTGCCTGCAAACCCCTAGAAACCAAAGTTTTATGTACATACAAAAGGCGCAGTAGCGACAGTGCAGGCAGCCACATCCCTGTTCAGCTGTTGCCCTTGACCTAAAGGGACCCTCCCTTCCCACAGCAACCCGACAACACACATTTGGTTTCTGTGTTAATGTAGCTCTGGGCTTTTCTTGAGCTGGGTTTGCCAGTTGTACTGAGCTGTGACAAATTCTTTTGAATAGCAGGTGGGCTGGGCTGATTTCAGATTTGAAGTAATGCTGCAGGAGTGTGGGAAGAGATCAAATTTTTTTCTCCTCAACATGTTGTTCTTCCAGTTGGAGCCTGCCTGAGCCTTCCCATAACTTACACATCTGAGCAGGTAGGGAGAAATACAAGGAGTGAATGGGCTCTGCAGTCCTCTTCCCAACAGAAAACAAAACATAACAGCAGAGCCACTTCTGGGTGTTGTTCCTCAGCATTTCACATTTGGGAGGCAGAAAAACCTAACATCTTCAATATCATGGACTGAAGACCGAAATGCGTGTTTGGGGAAATGTGTTGTAGCACTTTGTTGAGGTAGAGGAGACAATTAATTTTTTGGAGGTGAGTGACAATGAGTAGAGGATGCCCAGGTCCAGAATCTGAGGAAGGAAGGTAAGATCTCTGTGTACGCAGAGAAAGACCTGTGGCTGAGAGGTACGACACAAGCAGACAGGTGTATGTTATGGGACCACCCTGAGACATGCATGTTATTTCTAGAGACACAGTCCTAATGGTTCATAATAGTTATTTGCACTCAGTCTCTTTTTAACACCTAATTTTGGACATGAACTTCCTAGTGTATAACAAAAAAATACTTTACATGAGATGGGACTGGGTTTCAGTGAGGAAAATATCCCATGACATTCTTCTTTTTCCTCCCTTCCCCCCCCTTTCCCCTTCAGTTTGGTCTATATATTAACAAAATTCTCCCCAAAGAGAATTTGCAAGATATATGAGTCCTGTTCACTATAAGGCCTTGCAAATCTGGGCACACACTCCATGACCTTTGTATGTCCCAGTTCTTCCCTCACAGAGTCCAATGAATCTCCCTGTCACATAAATGCAATCTGAGGTTACACCCTTTACATTTCAGATATCACTCAGATGTTTGTGTCACTGAACAGCAGAATTACAAAAATAACGCACACATTACAATAGGAACAGATGAGTTAAATCCCTACTGCATCACCTGACCTTCCTTTTATTCCTTTATTTATTCTGCCCATTTCAGAAAATGGAGATTTCCACTTTCTCCTGACTATTAAAATGCAAGGGACGATTTGGAGAGCTGTTCTGCTCCCCAGGCTGCAGCGCAGAGGGCTGCAATCGGCTGCTCCGCACTCGCCTGGTGTGTGGAATACATATCCACATCAAAGGGAGTTCCTCCCGAGAACAAAGGTGGAATGCAAACAGGAGTGGCACAGGCTGCCACTGAAGAGAGGGGGCTGCTCCTGTTGGGCAGAGGATAAATACTGCCTCCGCCGCAGTCAGGAGAATGGTATGATGTAAATGGCTTTCCTGATTATTTTTATCTCACTCTCAAGAAAGCACTGAAAAATCCTAACGGACCTACACAGTTTATCAGATAAAATTATTGGGGAAGCAATTACCCACTCCTGTGATGCACAGGAGAGCCCCAGGAATAGTGCACGTGCTTCTGTGGTATCGGTAGAGCTTTTTGTCCCCTGAGCACTCTGAATCAAATTCCCGGCATCTGTACACTGCTCCCCTCCACCCCGCAGTTCTCCCAACACAAAGCGGGGAGTTTCGATCTGCACAGCCCTTTCTGAATTCAAGATGGGTTTCAGTGTTTCTGTCACCAGCTTCCATTCCTTCGCGGACGTAATGAGAAATGCATACCTTCATACAGACCTTCACAAAACCATATGAATCATATTAGTAAGATAAATAAAACCTGTTTGCTCCTTTCCTAAGTGCTATTGTGGTTTTTAATTGCTGTTAGGTTAAGCACCGATTTTCATGATTATTTTCTGTATTACTTGAAGTCTTCATAGTACATACAGTAGCCTGCATTCTAGCCCACTCCTTATTTACAGGGCAGAAATAAAACAGACAGATGACAAGGTGATCACTGTCTGACACATCACCTACCCAAAGCAAGGACTGCACCAGGTTAAGTGTTCGAAAGACAGTCCTTCCCAAGATATTTTAGGATGTGACTCATGATAATGACTAATAGAAAGTTACTTTACTCATAAATCTGCTCTGTCCTTAATCCATTTGTTATTCTTGTTCTTACAAAAGGCAAAATATTTTGGCAGAATGTTTTTACACAGATATAATACATTTACATGATTGACTCTCCGTTGCTGCTGGAAAAGCAAGCTATTGTTACATGAGAATATATTCTACGAATTCCTTTTTGGTTAACAATTTTGCAATTGGCAGTTCCAGGTGAGCCATCTAGAGGCAAAAGCAAGACTGTCTTAAGAATACTCTACACTAATAGCGTAATGAATTCCTCTCAAATAAACATCCTAAAAAACCTCATAGCATCATATGTACCAAGAGCTGAGAGAGATTGCCATCTGTTAAATTCATAAACCTCTTAAATGCTTTAATTTCCTGTATGCTTCAGCTATGAGTTTAGCAGTTTCCTCTGCTTTTAAAAATGATTCCTGAGAGAGGTTTGGATTGCTTTATGCTAATGTAGTATCAAGAAAAGCTTATATTATTTATAACAAATAATATGCTAATTAAAGAGGAGAGTGTGAAGTTAGAGGAAAAACTTGGAATCTCTTCCTGCTCTCGACTCACTGTGTAACACAAGGCTATTCTCTTACTTGGAGTCAGTTTTACCACCCATAAGGTAAGACTCATAATTTTACTGTCTTTGTAAAGTACTTTATAGTCTTTGGAAGACATACCAAAACACTACAATAAAGACAAAAGCACAGTAATACAGGGGTTGGCCATGTTTGCTTTTTCTTCCCTCTTGCTCAGTCCTTTTAAAATCAGAACTACGTGGTGCATAAACCAGAGCACAGAAAACAGCTGCCTTTGCACTTAGCAGTAGCAGCACCACAACACAGCTATGAAAGGAGGATGAAAGTCACCAACCTAAAACACAGCTGGGGAGGTCTTTGATGAGAGGTGCACTTGGTGCACCCTGTGGGAGAGTTTAAAGCAGGTAGTCATCAAAGGCTTATTTACTATTAAAACTGCTAAATTCCTTTGAAAATGTTGGCATTCGCACAAAATTTCCCTGTATCATCTATCTGAAACAATGAAATATGAGATTTTCTTCTCAACATACTGGCTAAAGCAACACAGCCAGAAGCCTGACCACTCCTGCAGGCGCAGTGCTTGCAGCTGATGACATGGTGCAGTGGTGGCAGGGCTCCTGTGCTGTGCAGTGGGAGGTTTAGCTCCAGCCCCAGGGACTCCGAGTCCCAAATACCCTGATTTAGAAATTGGTGGTGTCCAATGAAGCCACATCTACACCAACTGCTAAACATAGACACAGTTGCTCTGCCTTCATCCAATTACAACAATCGCAAAGGGAAACAGAAGTGAAAAACCTCACTCAGGGGCATTGGTCCAAACGTACACACGGGTTGTCTCTTCTACACTCATGCTATCCTGGCTCTGGTGCTGGCAAGGCTCTTCCTGGACTACTGACAGGGTCTGAATGACCATTTAAACAACTCTGTATGAAGCCTAGGCTGTAATCAGTCTGCCGTTTAACTTTCCCCTGTAGTATAAAATGTGAAACTCGCATGAGCATATGTCAGGCAGATCACACAGTGTGTGAGCACTGGCGTGATGCTGGCTCACCAAGGGTAGAAGCTGTCCACGTGGTGGTCAGCGTGAGCAGGGGCCTTGGGAAAATGAGGAACAACGGAGTGATGGTGACCTCTCCCTTCTTGAGATTCACAAGGCAAGTTGGAATAGATGCTCTGGGAAACATATTGCATTCTTAAACAGGAAAAAAAAAAAAAAAAAAAAAAAAAAAAAAAAGTGAAATGGGCAAGGAAAAGGAGCCATGGGAGTGATGGTTCCCACCGAGAGCTGGAACAAAACAGAAAATGGCTTCTAGCCTAGAAACATAGGCTTCTATGCCAGTGCATAGAAGCTGATGCTGTGCATGGATTGGGATGGTTGAGACGCACAGACAAGAGTGAAAATTGTGTGGATCGCTACCTTGTGCCATACATTAACAACCAACAGTCAGGATACAAAGCACAAGTACTTCTGCCTCTGCTCACTCCCCCCCCCTTACCCACACACAGGAGCTGGTGTTGTATGAAGGCTTCTATGAACAAGGCTGCCTGCATTCAGAAACTCACTGGATGAGGAGTTCTGCCCCATGCTACTCCTGGTTTCAAAGAGCCAAGGCCAGCCATTACCTGGCTCGCAGCACACCCCATATTCTGTGGGGAGGCCAGCTGGACTCCAGGCGCTACTTACTTTCAACAGTTCTGGTCTCCTGGGGCTTCTGTCTCTGACACATCTCACGTGCTTGATAACATATTTAAACATTTCCTCCTTCATCCTTTTCTTATAGGAATTACAGAGAATTTTTATTAACCATTTAAACAGTGCTGATAATTGCCCTTACGTAGGTGGGGATAGCTGGTATCAGCCTCCTAGTACATAAAAGCATTCACTAATTTCCCACAGCCATGAGCGGGATAAGCCTTGTGTATATATCACAGGCACATATTCAGACAGAATAAATAAATTCCATCCTACAGCTGTTTCCTAGGTAACCGAACCAGGACCACAGCAACAGACTGTGCACAGCTTAAGGAGTCTGAACAATGAGCTGCAGCATTTCCTCCCATCTCTAAACTTTTGATTACGTGAGGCTACAAACATGATAGAAATAAAAACGATTCAAGAATGAAATATGCCACCAAGAGATCTGTACCCATTCTCACATAGCCAAAACATGATCTCAAGAGCCCTGTGATACATCACTTCTGTAATCCACTCAGAGCTACCTTGCCTGTGCTTGGATGTCCTCCAGTGCCCAAACCTCGGCAAAGCTTGGGAGAGCTGGCACCAAAACCCATGTGCTTGGCAAGAATTTCACAAATGTGAAATATAATCATGGAATCATTAAGGTTTGAAAAGACCTACAAGATCGTCCAGAACAAATGTCCACCTACCTCCAATACAATCCACTAAACTATGTCTGTAAGTCCCAAGATAGGCTTTAATGAGTGTGCTTAAATGAAACTTTTTTTTTTTTTTTTTTTTTTTTTACAGGTTTCTGTTCTGGTCTTCTCAGGAAATGCAGGAGTCCCATCAACCAAACTGGAAGGTCCCAGCAGGTGGTACCACATTGCATCAGCAAGGAGCAAATAAAACTTTTCCTTAGCTGAAGTCCTTGCACCTACAATGCTGACACGCTGCAGAAAAAAGTAATCAGGTTCTTTGAAACCCTACTCTGCCTTATTTTGTGCACAGAATGGACTGCCACGTTGGCTTCTTTATTCTTTCTAATCATGTGTTTCCTTCCAGTGGATGTGACTATCCTTGCTTTCAGCAAACTTTACAGTGTGTTTCTGTGGAATGTAACTCCCTTTTTAAGTGCTTGCATCTCTACTGGATTAATTACACTTGGTAATATCTGGTTCTCTTGTGGCCTGCTTCTTTTTGCTGCCCGAACACATTAGCTCACTGGAATCATCCCCGGGTCGCTGTGCTAGGGAGCCAGGACAGGGGCAGGGCCTTAGGCCAAGTGCTCCCCTCCTGTGCCCACCAGGAAGGGACAACAGCCTGTGTGAAGGGCTCTGCTATTACACTGGGGACTACAGGACACAAATAAATCTCCAGTCTTAGGCATGGAAATAAGCAGGTGCAACTTCACATCTACAACACAAACAAAAGGAGAGCTGTTGTGAAAAATCTATGTAGACAGACGAAGGTAAAATTATTTGGCTTCCCACAGCGGCAAAGTCTAAAATACTTTCTGTGGGGGCCTTTCATTCAGCTAGAAAAATTAGAAAAAAATAGATTACACTGAATATACTCTCTTCAGTATATGGAAAGAGTAGTATGCAAGTCATCAGCTGATAAGTGTTGTTCATTTGTGATGCAGCTACTGCTTTCGAATGCATACTGTGATACTTGAAATAAATGCACTTATTTTGTTGTGCAGAGCCATAGAACAGTATTTCTGCCTCATGAAGTAGTACTTCTTGGTGGATTAGAATTACTATGAATATATTGCTCTAATGAAAAATAGCCAAATAAATAAATACTTAACCAAACTCTTTTCTGTTAGCTATAGGGCCCCCGAAAGGACAAATACATTTGGTCCTCAAAAGAATTGGTCTGATCTAGTTCTCATCTCCTAAGTGAATGTCAAGGAAACACTCAAGAGAATCAATAAAATTAAGAATTTTACTTAAAAAGACTGCCTTCTTCAGTTGTGCTAGCACATCTAGCTATTTTCTTTTTTTATTTTAAGACACAAAATGTGCCTGCCATTGCGAGGAAGGAATTTTTTTTAAGTAGCGACACCAAGGCAAATTCATATTCCTGTGTAAAAGGGTCAGAAGTTCTAAATACTACTGAGGAAAAAGAGGCCTTCTGTTCTTATGATGAATTACATGCAATTTTTAGAAGAGAAATTAGAATATGTGCTTATCCACCCAGAAACTGGAGTCCACAGGCTGGATTTCAGGAAATATGGTGCCAGCTTTTCCCTGAATTACATTTGTGTGGTCCCAGTGAATATAATGGGGTTATATGAGGTGAAAGTCTATGCAAAAATGGGCTCAGCCAGACTCACCAGAGGTACATAGAAACCCTAGGGCCTAAGTCTGATCTCTTTGGCAGTGATTTGAGTTTCATTTATATTAAAGTCTATCAATTTCAGTGGATGAACCATGAATGTATACCTATGTAAATGTAGCCAGAATCAGATCCCCCACAGCTATATCCAGCCCTGCAGATACGGAACAGAGTCAACTTATGATAATATGGGTTCAATGCTTTTGGGCTGTTTAACTTCATATGCAAATTTTCAGTCCACAGGGAAACAAACTCCCATCTCATCTGCTCCCTGTTTCAGCTTAGCAGCTCTTTGAAAATTGCTTATTCTGCCTTTTTGCTGTTCATCAGCAAATGGGACTTGCAATAGTTACTGTACAGTTCCAAATGAATCAAGGAAAACATCTTCATCTAAGCTTCAATCAGAACATCTTCTGATGACAAGAAAAAGCTTACTTCTCACTTGGGTTTGCTTGTCAGAAATAACTAAAACAAAACCAAACAGCAAACATCACCAGAAAAAGAGATCTGATTTCAATTCCATAGGTTTTTTTTGTTTTTTTTTTTTAATCAATAAATCTTTCAGTTGCTGTATTCTCTTGTCTGAGTACACCTACTTTAAAGTAGTATCACCTAAATAAAAATGACTAGAACCATCATCACTGGCTGCAAGTCATAGCCTTTCTTCAAAGCTGTACACTACTTTAAGGTAGAGTGAATACAGCAAGCAGTAAAATCTTGATGTGATTCATATTTCATCCAGCTAGAAACAACAGACTTCTCCTGGGGTGAAGCACTTTAATAAACATGACAGCTCCAGGATTTTGCCATCCAGCCAGTTCAGCTTTCCTCTGGGTAACAGGGCAGCACTTGATGCCAGGCTGGGCACACAGCTCAGAAGCATGTGGCTTTCTCCTCAGCAGAGCTGGCAAGCACCAAGACATGGCTGGCTGGCACCTCTGGCACTGGCAATTCAGGTGCAAGGGTGCTTATTTGGAATTAAAAAGTTAGGGATGTCTCTCTCCTGAGGACTTTGCCCTTATCAATGTTCATTGTCACCTAATGCAAACAGTAGATGGGGAGAGCAGTTGATCTGCTGACTGCCTCACCCAAGAAGTTGCTTCCAAATGCATTTTCTCTATGCCTCTTCTTACTAGGTATTCTTGTTCCTTCCCAAACGTGATTCAAAAGCAGCCTGCAGAATTACTAAACCAATTAATCACTATGTGAGATGGTTTGAATGTGAAAATGTAGAAGTGAACTTAAAAATAGACAAGAGAAGCCAGAGTGGTCAGGCTTACTGCCATTCTCACAAAGGACTTCAGAAGAAGCATCTGTTCATATCACCTGATGACCTGGCTCATCCAATTCATTGTGAAGTACATACAAAGATAGCAAAAAACTACTACAGCTAAGCTTAGAACACTGCCATCACACACACATCTAATTCTGTAATACAAGCCACATACAAATTTGAAATTATAAAATGAAATATATCCATGACTCGGCTTTTATCTTCCATTCAGTTTTATTTCCCCACAACTGTAAATAATGCTACGCTGAAGCACAGCTTTGTCTCTGCCTCCTATTTCTACTAGTCTGTTTCCTGTCTCTGGGTTTAAACCAGGGGCTCTCCTTCTCTGGTTTTGGACATTAATTCAAATGAGTACACCACTCATGACTAGGGCTTATAGAAAGACCATAGAGCAGTTTGAACAACCTATCCCTTTTAACTAGCACAGACCACTGGGAAAAGGTCATCTTTTCCATACAATACATAATTATGTGTTTAGTACACTAGGCTCAGTGCAGAGTCTAAAGGGCAACATGTAAGGGATGAAGAATCATCCTTTCTCTCCACCAGCTTTGTGAACCCAGCAGCATTTTTGTACTTTTCATTTTAAGGATTGTTGTTTTGTTTCAGTCATTCTCTTCTAGCTCCTTTCTAGCCTAGCAGACTTTTTGAGTATGAGTAAGAGTGAAATGAAACTAGGTGCCTTTTACTGTTAGTGAGTGAAATAAACTAGGTGGAGTAAGTTCAGCTTTGTCAAGTTGCACCTTATTTGCACATACTTAAGTACAAAACATACTAATTGAAAGAAAGTAAGCCTCAAGTATTAAGCTCAAATACTGCAATTATCAGCGTTTTTTCCCCTCTAGACTCTTAAGAAAACACTTCAATGTCTGTTTTGTTATTATAAATACCACTTAATACAAAACACCTCAGGTTAGAAGTGTTAATAGGAAATGATGTTATGTAATCACAGTTCTCCTAGCGATGGATCAATAAAAGCACAGTACCTTGCAAGCAACCATCAGCTCAGTTTCTTTGTTGCTATTTTCTTTTTAGAGTTATTTCTGGCCAAATCTGCCGAAGTTATAGATTTCATTTTCATGTAAAATTAAGTAGAAAAACAGTTATATGCTTTCTTTAGGTTTACTCAGTGCTGTACTTCTTTACTTCAGACTGAAGCAACAGTTGATTTTGATCACTAGTACGCAAACTTTCATAAAGTTCCCACTGCACAGGTGAGACAAAATACACCCTCATTTCTCACTCCAGTATAGACTAACTTTGTAGGCAGCTCGTACATTACAACACTTCATTTCTGTGACTCTAGTTCTCTCCTGTGCTCTTCCTCATGTTCCTTAATCTACCTCAAATGCCACTTTCAATGAAACAAAGTTAAGGAAAAAAAATAGTTTAAATGACCAGTGCTATTACCTAAATTGCAATTACTCTGCTGAAAGGTCAGTGAACCATCCTGCTGGACTGGGCTTTCAGTCTTTAAAGGAAACTAGTGAGATTTAGATGCTACAGGCGCAATGCTGACATTTTGCTTGTCTCTAGCTATAGAAGACTGTTTTCTAGCTGGGGATTATTCATTTTCACAGAAGGTGTTTTGGACATCAAACCTTTTTGGCACAGATAGATCAACAAAATGAGGTGAATCAGTGCTTCAGGGGCCACTTCAGAGCAGGTACTCTACTAGCCTCTCTCGTGTGTAGGCTTTCAAAAATAACTGAACCAGATGAAAAGAAAAATTAAAAATAAATGTTGAAGTCTGCCAGAGATACACTTCACAGGTAACATGGAAGATTATACTGGCAGGATGCAGCTGTTACACCCATTTGAAGGTATGAACTGTGATATCCACATTTTGACTTTGAAGGATGAAAATAAAAGGCAAAACAACATTTGATGTTTGCCTCGTGGTGATAAATCACAAGTTTGTAGGAGATGGATATTTCCAAGGCCAAATTCTTTATTTTTTCTTTTGCGGTGTTTACGAGTATTTGGAGATTCTCTATGAGGAGAGAAAATGTCCAGTACACCCCTCAAGGTTACCAAAACCTAATGACCCAACTTAGTACTGACAGAGTAGAAGAGGATGTTTTGGTTCCACCTTGATAACAAAGTCCTCTGCTACCACACCAGAATCATCTGCATTTTCAATTCTCTACGCCCCAGGCTGAAAAATGCCTTTTTCCATGGCATTATATAATCTTTAATGGCAATCATTTAATTAATTTATTGTAATGACAAGCAACCCTGACACTGAACCCATCAGGGAACCGTACAAGCAATTAAAAATACAATCCTGCAGAAGGCATCAGAAAACTGATAACATAAAATGAAATAAGTTATTAAAGGGCCACTTAGAAGTCTTATGAACCTATAAATATAGAGCACTGAAATATATGAAGTTTCTTTTCCCAAATGCAAATAGCTAGTGCTGAGATATGTTGAAAAATAGATGGTATATAGTGAGAAGCAAGGGACATAGGTTTCATTCTTCAGGTCTAAATTACTTATGCTTATAACACCACAAAACGAATTATACAAAAATATTCCATGTACTAGTAAAAGAAATTCCTCGCCTTTGAGGATTATGTATTCCTGGGATTGAGGTCGTGTGTCCAAACTTTGATTTTTCTGGACCCAAAGTATCATATTGTAAATGTTGATACTGCAATGAAAACGCTAACAATATTGTTAACATTGACTTCCCTTCCCAATTTCTGCAGTAATTTTTCCACCTCCAGGATTATATTACCTGCCAACACAACCACAAATGGCCTGGAAAAGAAGGAAATGTTATTGCATTGCTTTAGGCCATGTCTACATTGGGTTGTTGAACCACTTTAACTGTGGTTAGCTTGCATTAAAGTAGCGAGTGCATGCACTAATCCATTTTTTTCAGGGAGTTTGTTCCCCGTGGAACCTAGCTGTTCTGCTGCCACGAGCCCTTTGCTTAATAACACTTTCTGTCCTAAGCTGCCTCGATACTTGTACATCCCTAGGGTGTTGAGGCTGTGCTGGCCCAAAACATTTCTCTGTTTAAGTACCAATCACCCAGCAGACATTAGCACATTCCATTCATATAGCAGCTCTAGGACACAGGCATCTCCCTGAGTTTCTTCACAGATCTGTGCATAGTTCTCAGACCTGACTGCTCCTGTCAGAGACACAAAACTCACCCTTGACACAGTAAGTTATCCCACAACATAGATACTTCCACAGAATTGCTACAGAAAAAGACAAAAGGCTGACCAAATTTGACTCAAGACTAAGTCAAAGACAAGGACTCTGGCAAAGAAGATGACTGTAATTTTGACCCAAGACAAAAACGCAGCCAAAATCAACAAGGTTCTTATGCAGCACTGTGCTGAGTGCTGTTGACTGAACTCTGGGAAACCACAGAGAGCATGCAGTACCCCATGCATACATGCAGTCTGACCTGAAGGAGAACCAGTGTGCCTGAAACTCAGCAGATGTTCTGGAGATACACAGAACCCCAGATCAGCCCCACTGGAACACAAACTTAGCAGCCACTTCAAAGCCACTGACGGGCCATGTCAACAAGCCTGATGTCTATGTTATTACACAGGTAGTTCTGCTGATTTCAAAGGTTTTTGGGTTTTGTTTTTCTTACAAGCTATACTGCACCTGCCTTTTGACACTCTCCTGTACCTCTCCCCCCCAGCACACACCTTCTTTGCTCATTTGAATGTGATATTCACAGCTTTCTTCACATTCTCTTGCTCATGCTCCAAAAACTAGGAATCTCCTCACAAATCTTATCATCACGTTAAAGATACATACCAGAAATTAAAAATACCAATAAGTATGTTTTTGTATTTGGGGCTTCATCCTCCTCATGCAACACATTATAGTGTCTCTAAGAGGAGCATGACCCTGCAGTAGTAAATAGGATAGGAAACATCACTTGTAGGATTACTTCTCCAAGTCCATATATAAAACCAGAGGTGCAAAGAGTGTTCATTACTCCATTCAGTGACCCTGCAAAGCTTGCCTTGCTGAGGTCTTTAGGGAAGACCCTTTTATTCCACAATCACAGGGCCAAGACTCTTTGTGTTTCTCTGGCAGAGAAAGATTGAATGTTTAGCATTTCAGACAAGAAAACTGCCTGCAAAGCCTATTGAACTATCCATAGCCCTTCATTAAAACTGTTTTATTTAAACTGTCTCAATATTCACATTTCAGATAGGCATGAGTCTTGATTCTCACTTCAACTCTCTTTCCAAATAGAACAGAAGATAGTAAATTTCACTTATTTCAACCTTTTGTATGAACAAAGGAGGGCTATAATTCCTGAAGAAATTAAATGAATGTACCACAGTGCTGCCTTTGTATTTCACTTTTATACCACAAGTTCTTTCCTTTAGTCCTGAATTAGCTGTGAGGGAAGGGAGAGAATAGTGCTGCAAATGTAGTCCTCTGACCTCCACATGCAAAGGTATGAATGTTAGTGATTACTGATGACAAGAATCTACTGCCAGCTAGGGACCCAGAGTAGCCTGCCTAGTCAGCACAGTGCTGCTCCAGAAAGCTGTGGGTCTGCCTAGTATCCTCCACTGCACCTCCTCTCCTACCCCCATTCTCAATAAACAACTGTTTCAAAAATGGACATGCTGTTTTTCTTTGTTCGAGGTACCTAAAATCAATCCTGTTGCTGCTCCCACAACCTTTAATTTCTAAACCACATTACGTAGCAGTATACAGGAACACAGTCTTATTTTGTGTTGCACAATGAAAAACTGAATCAAGCCACCAAGTACATGTAAATACAGGTCTCTTACACCCAGATACTTCACCTTCTGCTGTACATTTTGCACCTTGTTGTGAGAAGGCACCAAATGATTCAGGCTCTGACTGTTCATCTTCAGTAACTGCATTTTTTGTTCTAAAGACAAATTTCTGATTTCACTGATTTCACATAAGAAATGAAATAATTTGAACTAGCTAGTGCCATGGTATTCAATACCTCACACATTCTATCAAACATCAAAACCCAAAAGCACTCTGACTAAGCATAAAGTTCTGCAACCAAACAGATCCTGAAACAAAACGGCAATACTGCTGCACCAGACTATACTGAGCCTTGTCTATACTGACTGTTAGGAATGCTGGAAAAAAAAAAAAAAAAAAGACTTGTTTTAGTCTTATTTCCTAAAGGAATTAAATTTATGCAATCATGTTGTGTGCACAAGCATGTCAGTCTACCCCAGTAACATTTGTACCCACTGGATTATTTCAAAAGAAAGCCCAAAGACATTGAATTTCCACAAATTCAGTAAAAATAAGCAGATGGGTGGAGGCAAACAGCTCACTCTTTATTGCATATCAGAGAATCCACACAGGAAACAGCTGTAGGACACCAGATTTCTGTAGTCACATGCTCGTGAAGCAGCTTGGTTTTGCTTCTTTTTGTTGTTCTATATTTAAGACTTGCAACTAAAATCATTTAGATTGTTTTGTTTGTTTAAACAGAAGGCCAAGTGTCAATGGCTGCACAAGGGACAGGACAGCATTAACAAATCATAGAATCATATAATGGTTTGGGTTGCAAGTGACTCTTAAAGGCACACTCTGTTCAACACCCCCCCCAGCATGGGCAATAACAATTTCCATTAGATCAGGTTGCTCTAAGTGCTGTCCAACACAGCTTTGAGCGCTTCAAATGAAAGGATGTGCACAACTTCTCTGTACAAGCTGTTTTGGAGAAGAAAAAAAACAACAACAAACAGGTTTAGCTATAAACTAGGGACAGAAGTATTCCTAGGTGAAGATTTGCAACTTATAATTACAATTTCACATTTTCAGTAACTTCAGTAACTGGGCTAGCACTAAATTAAGCATGGGGCTTCTCTTGGTCTTCATGAGACAAATTCTGTGTGACTAGAAATCCCACCCAGTTTATGAATTCGACACCCAGGGAAATTTTGGCCTGATAATTTTTTGATAGGGTTGAATTCTTCAAAACCTGCATGAACTACAACTATAGCAGAAAAAGTTGTCACATTTATTTTACTTTCCGCAGTTCATCTCTCACACTTGAAGAGCCAATGACGTGTTTAGGCAAATAGCATTTTTCTAGCTATGTTTATAATTTCGTTAGGAAAATAACAAACTACAAATATGCCCATTTAAATTCATAGATACTAACAGGTCACTAGAAAACATATTTTGCACTGGAAAATTAGACTTAACACATCTTTCTGGATAAGCGATGATACTCTACAGAAGAATTAATGATTCATTGTGGATTGTAACCATGATAGTGCTTTTTTTTAATTTATTTTTTGAGAATACATATCACCAACATCCACAGAACCATCCCTACTTACTGAACACAATCCAAGAAATATGAGAAACACTCCTGAATGAGAGAAAGCTAAGTGACAACTGAGGAAATCTTTATTAGTGTAAACTACATAATTTTTCAGATTTTTATATTTGCCCATTACACAGTTTCTTGAGGACACAACCTAATGCCAACAATTCCCACTGTGCACAGAAAAACTCGTGCCTATACAGACGTGCAGGTACATACATGCTTTCATGTTCCTGCATGCACGAACACAAAGCTTGAATTCTTTACTGCATTGCAGTATGAGGACATTGTACCATTATCTCCAATTCCACCAAGTTGTCGCACCTCTTACAAAGATTTACTTGTAAACCTAAAGACATTTTATCCATATTTATTCTACCTAGAACTCAGTGTTTTGTGTCTGACAAATATAAAGCAACTGCCAGTGAGAGTTACAGCCCTAATAGCTAAAAAGGCATCTTCCTTGTGTTACAAAAGGCTGCCTAGAAGTTACTGTGAAACAATTGGTTTCCTTAGTAGATTATATAAGGTAATCTGTTACTATGAAATAATGTTGCTTTATAAAGCAGAATACCAACTTCCTGGCAGATGCCAGGAAAAGCAACAGAAAAAGCATCTAAAAAAAAAAAATTACTAACAGTTTATCATAAAAGTATTTAAAATCAGAATGTATCCTACTCCAGGAAGAACAATTGGGATTACAGCAATTATACAGTAATTGAAAACTTTGTTACTGCGATAATGCTATTGATTATCTTCCAGTTGAGATGTTGCCGATACTGTGACACAATCAACCAGGCTTGTTAGGAAGAAGTTGGAATTCAACCAAAAGAGCATTGCTATTTCTGTTTTCCAGAGACTATTTATACCAGCTGCAACTAACAGTCCTTAAAGACCTTCCATACGTGCTGTAAGGAATGTTAACCTTGAAAAATAAAAGATCTAGGTGATTTCACAGCTGTAGCACGTCACAATGTGATCAAGATTCCCCAACAGTGGAATTTAACTACTTTAATGGAAGTGCACTAGTTGATTGAAGACACATGTAGTACTCATGGGTAGAGAGAGAGGACATCCAGGGCCCTTATATTCTCCATAAAACACTAATGGGGACCCATGAGTACACTACAGCCAATTTACTTTAGTTTAAGTGAATTCTGGAACCTGAAATTATTAGATACAATCAAATTTCTTGCATTGCTTAATTTCACTTTTGCCTTATAGCCTGATAGCTGAACCTCAGATTCCTCATTCCCACTTGTTTTATAAACCATGCAATTACTACAGCTCATTTTGGGTTTGGTAGCCTGGTTTGTATCTAAGGTTTTGTATTGCATATCTTAGAAATTATAAAGATTTTCTTAAAGTATAAGAAACATAGCAGCTGTTCTGTGCAATGCCTTGACACACTGATTTCTGAGAAGTACGAGCCACGCATAGAAAGGTGGCTAGGTCTGTGCTTCCAAGTCTTTACTCAGCAACAGAACTGTACAGTTGAGGACTCCAATGTGAGCTTACAAATATACAAGGGGCAGTATGAATCTTTATTTTTCCTAGTTGGAAAATAAGGTTAACTTTCTACAGGGAAATTATCAACGAAACAACTACATAACATAGTCACGTGTCCCAAGCGTGAGCCTGGAAGGTTAAAATTTTGAAAATCTAACTTTTACTGAGTTCCTAAGTCCCCTTGAAAAAGATCTGCCTTTCTGGAGGCCAAGGCTATAACATTATTTCTAAAGAACTTCAGCAGGGTCAGGGCTGCACACTGGCTGTTACTCTAAACCATGCCCACAGCTCCAGCCCAGCCAGAGGAGCTGCGGCGATGTGTAAGATGTTGGCCCCAGTAATGAGCACTGGCCCCTGCGGCCTAGTGAAACAATCAGGCTTTGCATGCCAAAAACATTATCACTTGAAGAAAACAAAACCTCTGCAAAGTCAGATCTTTTGGATTTATGCACATACCTAAGTACTCTCCCACCCCCTCCTTTTTTTTTTTTTTTTTTTCATTATTATTTTAAGTTCAGATTTTCGTTGGCTGAAGAGCTTCTTAATTGTGGTTGTTTGCTTTACCACAACCGCTAGCGACTGGGAATGTGACTTGAAAGAGTCAGTATATCAAACATTGCACAAGGGTGCTGTGCTGTGCAGCATCCCAGGGCTGTAGACAGGGAAGAAGGTCTCTTCCATTAATAGTTATCTCCTCGCTTCTCATTCCTTTATCCAGTTTTATCTCACCATGGGCCAGGCCCTTCCCAGAGGAACTGGACAAGCTGAGAGGAGCTGTGGAACCACCCCCCCTTTGATCCCTCAGCAAAAGGCTCCTGTTGACCACGCAGCCCTGGGCAGTGGAATGGTGATGCTAAGATGTTCTCATGGAAAAAAGTGAAATAAAAATTGATCCAAGATGAACTGCTGAATCTTCCTTGTTTAAGAATGATCTCCCCAACCCTTTACAGGGAGGAGGTGACTGTACATTTCTGAAATCACACCAGCTGCCTCCCCAGTTCCCACTCTCACTCCTCAGACTCTATGCTCCCAATGGGCTTTCTGCACTGCCCTGCTTCTCATATTGGCTGTGAGTTTTAGCTGCTATAAACACAGCTCCTTGCTTAGAGCAACTAGAGATCTCTATTCTCCACTGCTTTTTTCAGTGTTTTTAACTATCTGGTATCATAAAGAAAAATGGTCTCGCACAAATGCTATGATGGATGTCCATATGTTAAAAATTCAAAGATAAAGTTTGCCACATACAAACAGTTTTACAGTATAGAGTTGAACTGCTTACAAGCACACAAATCGCTAATTTCCCATCAATAGATCCACACATTATTCTCCAATCACATGCCCATATTGTAGAGGATCTTTTTTCCTCCTCCTTTAAAAACAAACTAACTTCATTCTCTTATGCAAAGCTGCTTTGATTACTTTTCAGACCCTTGCCTTTATTGCACAATGAAAGCATTTTACAGAGAAACACATGGCCATACTCTGGGCGTTTTGAATTTGCACTACAGATTTAGAAAAAAACTTAATCTCGTGCTTCAAACTTCACTGGCAGCAGCTTTGGGCTACCTTCACTACCTTCACTAAAGAACGCAAAACCAAGTTCTGATTTTCCCACTGAAATATATGGGATTATTACTTGCTCATACGCTGTTGAACTGGAGGCCTTTAGACTAAATCGTGAAAGCAGGGACAAGGTCTTTTGCATCCAAACTATGTTCTTTCTTCATTTAATATTTTCTTGACACACAGTACTGTACGTAAAATGAATCTGAATTTTAGATTAGAATATCAATTATCATACTTAAGAAATCATATTTCTGGTCATGGTATTGAAGGGAGTGAGAGGGACCAAACACATGGGATTGAGAACAAAATAAGCTCTCAGTCATGCAGACATTTGTAACTGGGAGATACCCAGATAACACAGGATATTGTATATAAGATCACGATTGAGGCTGAAGTCAAATCCTTCATCTATTATCAGAAGGGAAGAAAACTAGATAAATACAGACTCCGTAAAGCTGGTTAATACTTTGCCAGTATATTTTCTGTCAAGATAATCTGGGGTTTAGGGTTAGGCCATTTATTGCAAGTTTTCTGATTAAATAGCTCTATCACGTATTAGAACTTCAACGTAAGTAGATTGAAACTGATTGCCTAAGAATCAATCATGTAAAAATCAACAGCTGTAGATGCCTCTGTTCACTGCAGGGGAGTCAGACTAGATGACCTTGCAAGGTCCCTTCCAACTCAAACGATTCTATGATTCTAATAATTCAATGTTATAGGTATTTAACACATGTGCTGAAGATTTACACAGGACAAAGATGCAAGTTGAAATGATTAGAACTCACAAAACCCCAACAGAAATCTCCTGGATCAAGTTGTACCTTCAGCTGCAACCAATTAATTCAAAAGAAAAGTGTGTTTATAGATTCTAGGTGGTCCAAGTGGCATCTTATGTTTAGGTCAATAAGACAAAAAGCATTTAGCCTAATTAATTATTACATGAAGTATATATTAAGCACTACAACTAACCACTGATTTGTAAGACAAATGACTGTGCTTTTTTAAAATAAAACAGATTAAAAAAAAGAATGACTTAGATGACAGAGGTCAATTCTTCTGTTTACAGGCAGTGCTCCCATCTAAGTATCTACACTCACTTTGGACATGTGTAAGTTACAGTCAGGTGCTGATAATTGTATATGTAAGTATGGGCTGAATAAGTTTTTAAACAGATTGTTTGATAGACAATGGCAGTAATACAGCCAAAGCCAAACTGGAGCTGTGCAACTAAAAGCATTGCTGCTGGTTAGCTATATTTTTTGACGTGACATGCTGCTCAGGAGTTATTTGTAAGATGTGTCCAGTTTAAAACAATAAAGGAAAGGCATTTTATTTATGATGCAGTTATCCAGCAATGCACATACTGAAGTGCACATTTCAGTTTTACCAGCATCCCAGGCAGACATTCTTTCTTTACATGTGCTTAAATTTTCACAGTTTATGTAAAGTTAAATACATTTTTTTTTTTTTTTTTTTTTTTCAGAAGTGTAAAGCAAGGTAAGGATGCTGCTAGCCACACTGCGTGGAGTTTCCAAATGCATTAAAGGAAGCACTGTGCGTGATAAGCGCTGATTTTACTTTTGAATTCATTACGAGACCAAGTATGGCTCATAGCAGCTTAACTGCTCAGGAGAGAGGCAAAAAGGGAACCGACAGAATTGAAGTGTCTTATTTCTGTAAAAAGCATGCTTTCCCCTAGGACCACAGGAAGAAGGAACAAGAAAGACACCAATGGCTTCATGTTGTCTACAGTACCATAGGAGAGATTACCTAATTCTTCAGGGCTTGAGGACAAAGCAGGAAGAGAACTTTGTGTTCATTCTCTAGAGCTGAATGCTCAAATGTGGACCTCAACTGAAAGAAAACTGGGTTTGAAATTTTTATGGAAGATAATTTATTTCCCAGTTATTAACATATCAACCTTACAAGGTAGGTTCCAGCTGATACCTTATATATTGGAACTATCACACTTATTATTAACTACCAAAGCTGACCACATTGTTGCTTACATATGTTCTGATGGCCAAATTCAAGTGAATCAACTTCCGCCTTCAAAGTAATATGCAAAACTCTTCCCAACCAAACAGTAAGTCATACTGACTATTCACTTACTTCCTTTCTTCACAGGGTCAAAACAAGCCCTGAGTGCAACAACAGGTAGGTGCTTTGCAGAATACAAGCATAAGCAAATGGATTATTAGATGGACAACAGCTTTAAATGTATTCATAAATGTTCTCTCAAACTTGTGACAAATGATTGCAATTACATGTCATCATAATTAAAAACCTTTTAAAACTTAGTGCTAAGCAGGCTTTCCCATAAAATACTTTTTGTATCTGAGCAGAATCCAGTTCTTCTCATATTAGACTGCCACGCACAGCTGTGACACCACAAAAAGAACATCTTGATCAGTTCATCTGCATCAACCAGCTAACGATAGTTACTACGTTGAAAAGTAGTGTTTTGTAGCTGAGAATTTCCTCTATCAAATATTGTTATTGTACTCTTCGTATCTGTTGTAGTTTCCATGGAAATAAATAGGAGGCATTACTTTCAGAGCAACCTACATAGGAATACACAGAAATCCATTTCCATGGACTCTTTATAGCCAACAGCTGTTAGTTTGGAATTCCATATTTTGTATCTAATAACAAAATATTTTAACATGGGAGACCATATTAAAATTTTTGCCTTAACTTCTTGCCATCACTTCTTCCCTCATTTCAGAACTGACAGCTATTAATTCAAAAAATGGATCACCTTTTATTTTGTGTCTTACCATACTGGACTATTTGTACTAAATTAAGAGTTACAGGAGAAGAAAGCCCTGAACAGTCTTGAATCAGCCGATTTATTTGCGTAAGTAAAAGCTTGAAGTAAGCACTGGCAATGCTTACTGGGCTGTAAAATGGTTTCTAGTGACTCATGTTTAGCTCTTGTATAGGCTTTGCTTCAGAGGTCCCAGTTGTAGCTATTGTCTGCTGTTTCTGAGGAAAACTGAACTGTTGGTGTCTGTAAGCTCAGGCCCTCGCATAAAGTAATACACTCCCACAAACTTCTGCCAGTTTGTTTAAAGATTCATATAGCCAGCTGTAAAACTTCTAGATGCTTTCTGACATAAAATGTATACTATTTCAAGCACACTGCTATATCAATAGATGCTTTAATAGAGACAGAACACAGAAAGAATATATGCTAGCCTGCCTAACTGCTCCATCAGGCAAAGTACTTGCAAACTTTAGAAATACCCAGAAGAAACATGGCAATTGACATGTCCACACTCGACATTAGCCTGTAAGAGAAAGGAACTGGACTGATCTGACACGATTTGCCATTGGCAGCAGATGGGCAGTGGGGAAGAAGTAGATGTTACTCCTTGATTTTTATAAGGATTTTGATAGTGGTTGGAAGATAATATTCAGAGAGTACCTATCAGATGCTTACTGTCAGGCAAGAAAGGTATGTCAAAGGGGAGTCCTGCAAGGGACTACACTGGCTTTGGTGCTGTCTGCTACGTTGGAAAGTGGAAATTTAATTTGAATTCTATACAAACACAAGCAAGCTTGCAAAGGGTTTGGAGAACATGCCTTCTGAGGAGAGACTGAGGGAACAGGGGCTGTTTTGTCTGAGGAAGAGGAGGCTGCACTTATGAGGTTCTATCTGGAGATCCCCATTCAGGCCTGGGTCCTCCAGAGCAACAAAGACATGGACCTGCTGGAGCAGGTCCAGAGGAGGGCCACAAAGATGCTCAGAGGGCTGGAGCAGCTCTGCTATGAAGATGAGCTTGGTCAGACTGGACAAGAGAAGGCTCAGAAGAAGCCTCATTGTGGCTTTCCAGTACTTAAAGGGAGCTTAAAAACAGGAAGGAAGTCAACATTTTACATGGGCAGATAGTAATAGGGCAAAGCAGAATGATTTTAAATGAGAGAAGATTTAGAGTAGATGTCAAGGGGAAATATTTCACTGAGAGGGAGGTATTGTGTCAGCAAAGGCTGCCCAGAGAAACTGTGGATGCCCCATCCCTAGAGGCATTCAAGGCCAGGTTGGATGGCACCCAGTTTGGGGCCTGATAATCCCGAAAACAGCAGAGCAATCTGAAAATAGATTATCCTTAAGGTTACTTCCAAACCAAGCCATTCCATTATTCAGGCAACAAAAATAAGAAATCCAAACCACCTATGCAAGACTTAAAACAGCATTTTGAAGTATAAAGACATACATGCCTGGATGAAACATATTTCAGAAATGCTTAATTTCATGACATAGATAATTGAGTTTAGAAAAGAAACAAGCTTCTCACTTGTGGTAGTTTTTGTTTTAATAGGTATGTTTAATTTATATTTTTCTAGTTTTAAAAAAATAACATATCCCTCACTCTTGCCACTCCATTCTGATAATACTAATCTGTAGTCTGGTGAACTCTTCTATAAAAGCTGCATAAGCAATTACCTTCTGCCACAGTTTTACCCATACAGTGTTGCAATTGCACAATGGAGCCTGGCTACTCAGGCCTCAAAATTCATTCTTGAGGAAAAAAAATATCTGCAGTAGAGTAGAAGTAGATAGGGGTAATACTTCTTTCCTCCTAATGTCAGTTATGCAACACTGACTCAGCATCAAAACATTTGCTAAATAGGAAATGCTTTTTAAAATCATGACTTTTAGCTTAATTTACACTAAAGATTTCAAATAAGATTTATTCCTCCAAACATTAATTCAGAGATTAATTGTACACAGGGGTATGTATGTTAAGTGGGAACATCTCTTCTCAGTCACCAAGCAAATCGTGTTGAACTGTTTTTAAAAAAGTAGTAAATAACTTAGAGTAAAAATGACAATTTTTGGATTTGTGCCCTGTAAATTAGCAGCTCAAACCTTCATCTTATTCTCACTGAATTTCTACATTGCCACAATTATGCAAAATTAACTTTCTACATCTAAAGACTAGCTGCCTGATTTAATGCAGAGATAAAGCTGATATGCTCCCCTTGGCTTCAGTGACCAAAACTCTAGGTTTCTACAGGTTGTTCTTAGACTAGATTGGGTTACATTTTAATTCAATCCTTAGCTTGTCAGAGGCTTTATCTTTCAAGATGCAAAACTAACCCATGCATTTGGTTTGTTTCTGTGAAGCAGGCGCAGAGGTCCATTACTGCACAGATTTGACAGGGAAGAGATGTAATATGATTACTTGCTCGACAGCTATTTTTTTAAGAGAAAATGGCTTTTCCTCCACCCCAACCCCTAATCTGTCTATAAAACGGGAGAAGATGAGATTAAGTGTGGTATCTAGTACAGATCATACACTCACAAATCAAGTAGTTTTTTCTTTAAATGACTTCTCTTACTGTCATTCACCTTAACGCTGCAAACCCACTCGGTCTTTCTGCACTCCGTGCTGTGGAAATTCATTGTAAAGGACCATGTGTCCTCCAAATACATAATATAATAGTGAATATTATTAAATACCTTCTGATACCATCTCTTCTGAGAATGATTATATACCATGCAAAGTTTTTCTCTTTGTAAGAATGAGTTTAGCAAAAGTTATTTCAAAATGAGGCTGAATAATTGTATCTTCCTGAAATAGCTCATTTATGTCAAATGTCATTCCATTTACCTCAAATGCCAACGCAACACATTGTTTGCATCTCTAAACACACGTCTGCAGGTAACTATTTCAGTTACATGAAATGACATGAGAGCCACACTAGCCATTTTTTTCCCAAATAGTGTTTAAATCCTTCAGATCTTTGTAACTCTGACCAGGATTCTAATAATAACAGACCATGCTTTATTAAGGAAGTTTTCACTGAAAACAGCTTGAGTGCCATGAGTGCACTTGAAGAATTACAGACAAACCCTTCTTAGTGTCTTGAGAATGATAATCTCCATCCTATAGCAAAAAGCTCATCCACAATAAAAACTACTTTGTTCCAATAAACAACTTCAGTGTGACAAAGCTACACATCTGAGCACTGACACAAGCCATGATCTGGTTCCTACTGTATTTTTCAGAGATGAGGTGATTAGGAAAATTACCTTTCAACAGTAACTTCTCCATTCTTGAATGCCACATTCCATCATGAAATAAAAAAGCACCCCACAGTCCCATTCAGGAATACACTGTTTTTCAATAAAAAGTCCCCGCCAATGTTCTGACACTGCTCCAGGAATTGGTCATTCTCCCTAAGCTCTTCAAGAATATTTGAACATCATCTAGCAATGGAGTTACTGCTTTCAAATTAGTTACAGGAAATTTCACAATTGCTCTTAAAGGAAGTTCAAATGTGCTAGAAATGCATTCACAATAAGCCCTACACAGGTACAAATTGGGCCAGTGAGCACCCATACAAATGTTGCTCATCCCAACTGTGGTGCTCCTAGCACTGCCCGTTCCGAGTTTCCACAAGCTTCATCTCATTGACCAGAAATGCTGTCTTGGGCACAATGCAGGAACAGGGACTCACCCAGGCCGTGCACGCGCCCAGCACCCAAGACAGTTGTTGAGCCACAAAGCAAGCTCTGCCCATCTCCAAAAAATGTTTGTGCCCAGCCATGCGCAGAGGACTGTCCTACTACTTGCATGATGTGTTGCAGGGGCTCACAGGCATGCAGGTAGTAATTCCATCCTGCCTTCCCAACCAACCAGCGCTGCATCCCATTTCTCAGGCACCGCAGACAAGAGGGCTAAACTCTGCTGGAGCCCAGTGTTCAACCTGTGAGCAGAGACAGCTGGGGCCCCAACAGCTTTCTTGGGAAGTTTCCCTTTAAGGAAATATCTAGAACAGGACTGTTCCATGACCTGCGTGCTGACAATATGCTTAGCTACCAGAGAGGGAGCTACCAAATAAGCTAGTCATAAATTAAAATTACTTCTGCTGTTCAGACTATAATAATTTTAGAGAAATATATACCTATTTTAAGTAGATGTCGACAGCCAAAATGTATCAGACTTGTAGTATTTAACAGTTTTCAGAGGGATCTAATGAATATCAAAGTATGTTCTCAGACTTTGTTATAGAGACAGCTCAACCTCAACAGATCCCATGATAAAAATCTTTTAGGGGCATTATGTACTTAGCTGACACAAATAACATATTATAATTACAGTTAACAAGAGTCAGATTTTGTTTTGAATTCCATGATGTCAAACTCGGCATCTCCTTTAAGGAATCTGTACAGAGAGTACAATAGATTTTTCTGTAACTCAACTAGCTTTTTTTTGCTCATGTCAGTTTGACCTTAAAGAGAACATGATGTCCTCTGAGATTCTTATTTTAAAGAAAAAAAATCATTCTCAAGGCCAACTCTTTTACCAAAGTAACCTCTATTTCTAGTTGGTGAAATTGGTTGCTCTGTCATGGACAAACAGGTAGCATTTCTCATACTCCTAGTACAACAGAATAGAAATACAACTGAGCTCCAATTTCAGAAGCATCATCACTAGTAATTTCAGTCCTGACTTTTTTTTTTTTGTATGAGTGTTGAGAGTCTGATGAGGTAGGCTGTTAAACACATCAAGCAGAGGCTTATTAAAGGTCTGGTCTTTTAATTATTTAGAAAGAAACAAGTCTCAAGTTACTGCACAGTATGAACTGTCCAATCGATTTTGGTAAGGATTTTTATGCATTATCCATTATTAAAGTATCTGCAAATTGAGGAAATTATACTAACAATCAATTTTAACTTATGTCAGTTAATTCATTACATTTGCCTGCATATACCATCTGGTTTTACTGATATCATAAGCTCCCCTTCAGATTTCATTATCCCACAGTATTTTAGCAGGGCAGCAGCCTCACTACAATTTCACTAAGTAATTCAGGGGAATCCAGAAAACAATGCTGGCAATATTGGAGATATATTCCTACCATTACTGTCCCAGAGAATTGGAAGCAACTAAAAGAGGAGTTTATGAAATCCACAGGACCAAGTTTCTCTGTGTGCTACATCATTCAAATGCACATACACATTGTTTTATACACTGTTTTATTTACCTGATCCATAAAGCATATACACAAAATTCATCAAGTTCTATAGGAATACTCTCCTAAGATAAATAGCTGACAATCTGTGCCTGAAGACCATGTTTTGTGTTTGAGCTGTAGCTTCTTTTATAATGATATTCATTCATACTTAGTGTATTCAAAGTGGTGAAGAAACAGCCGCACGTCTAGGTAAGTCACTGCTCCAGTCATAATTATGCTTGACCATAAGAAACTGTCTTATTTCTAACCCGAACTTACATAACTTCACTTTTTTGTCACTGGATTTCTCTGTGGCTTTTCTTGCTGAATACAAGAGCAATTCCCCCCATCTCCCCCCCCACCATCATGAGTGCTAATTCGCACCGACAGGATGAAATATAACTAATCTTGGATTTTAAAGCATGCAACTTTAATAACTACAGCCTTTATCTACTTCGAAGTTTGATTTTTTTTTCCCCATAAGATCAGTATAATTCACAGATAGTTATTTTAAAACACAGTATGGAAAAGTTTACTGCATTTTTCTTCAGGATTCAATGATGCTTTGACCAATTCTAGTAACAGACATGACTAAAGTCAGGAATCAGTTTACCAAACAAGAATTTCTTATAACTAACCATGCTTCACTTAAAAGAAGCTAGAACAACTTCAAGTATTTTTAGAATGCCTGATTTTATCTGAACTTCATATTTGGGTGTGTCATTTTTAGCTTTAGGCTGAATTTCAGTTCCCAGAACCCTAAAAAGAAAACCACAACATTTTGACATTTTTCACCCATCTTTAAAAAGTCACTTTCGACAGGAAAGATGCTTTCCAGTAAGGTCTACATTGTTGGAAAATAAATATAAAGAAGTACTTAGTTTCTACTTGATGCTGTTCAGAAATGGCAAACAGTTAACTAAGCCCCTAAACTTCTGAACGTTTATGCATGGGAACAAGCAATATGAACAGCACTTATTAACCCATTCCTTAGCTCAAGCCAGTTTCTGTTAAGGTGTCTCCCAGAATATTGCAGAAATCAATCTCTTCCCAGCTCCCCACAGATTTGTGCACCATGCTGTTACTTTTCTGGTTCAATAGGGTACTTACTCTTTTCTCTTGAACTGTGTTATGTATATACACACACACACACACATATGTATACATATATATCTATGCTAAATGAGCTGGCTTCCTCTCTCTTTTCTTAAATTAAGGGAATGACTATGGAGAAAGCCTTCTTTTGGCCTGTGCAGAGGTTCTCTGCCTAGGTCAAATCTATTACGATATCTGGCTGCCTGCTCAGCAGCTGCTTCTGAAAAATTATTTCCAGGTGGATGATTCTGCACCTCATGGACACAGGTGATGCTCATCTCATACAAGTAGAAAGAAGTATTCAGCCCAAGATTTATAGAATAACCTTGTTTTCTGATGAACAACTGATTGACAGCAACTTCTTCCTTACATTTTATATTTTGTAATTTAGACTTTGGGATCAAAGGCCACTGTACGATTTAGGAAGAAAACAGCACTAGATGATCACCAAGAATGAAGAAAAATTATTCGTCAGAGATTCGACACACCTTCTCTGCATGCTTTGCTATCCAAAATCCTAACATGCATTTACGCACATTACCTTACTGCCTATTTTATAGCCTCAACATAATATCACCACATTTTATACTATGGCCTCTTTAGTTGCTTGCTTTATTGATGAGGGGAATGCTAGATAAAAAGGATGTAGCGGATTTCTGTTCTTTTAAAAAAGAAACACTTCAGGATCAAGATCCAGGGCAGTTAAGTTCAAGGCTCTCATTAAAAATCTGGATGACTTAATTACCAGTATTAAGAATTAGAAGCTAGGCACACTGTGAAGATACATTTAATGAAACCCATTCCTCAGGCATCAGAGATGTCAAGGCTTCCTTCGTATTTAACACAATGCACAATTATCATGGAAGATTTTGGCTTTCTGCTCAATAGCAACCCAGAGAAGACTGGGAAACAGACAGGAAAAAGGCCTGCCCTAGCTACCGCTGTGGGTATCGCTGTCCCTCTGAAATAGTTTCAGTAGTGACATCTAGGGGAAAGTGAAAGGGATCAGTACAAAAGAAACCCAATCCTCCTCCTCTGTCCTAGCCCTCGTTGCTTCAGGTGAAGAAGCATAGCCATGAAGTTACCATGCAGCTCAGCACAGAAACAGGAATCGTGCCTAATTAGCTTAATTCCAAGCTTAAAAATTACTATTCAAAAATTACAGTAAGTATTTCTCTTTAATATCACCACTTAAGTTTCATAAAATTAAAAAGACTAGCAGGCAAAACGTAAGAACCTGTATAAGTTTACAAAAGATAAAATTCTTGTATAAACCCTGAGCTATCAACAAAGTAATAAAATGCTTGACACAACAGAAAAAAAAATAAATTCCTGTAAAATTTCTTTTGAGTAAGGAAGTTTTTTTCTCATTAACGTGTACTGTGAGAAACATAATGGAAGCACATAGATATGCCCAGCCATATGTTAATCTAGATGAGAACAATTAAGTCACCTTTAAGAATTATTAACGGTGTAAGTCACTACAGCTTTTAGCTCATATGGCTGTTAGCTCACAAAGTAACACTTCCTTGAGATACGATATAGAAATCACCAAAAATCTGATATAGTTGTGAGATGACTCAACAGTAAAAACAGCTGTAACATCAATAATTCCCTTTAACTACACCAAATAAAAATACTGGTTTTATGAAATACCATGTTATACTTGTGCAGTTAAACAACGAAAGTTCAATTAGAAACCTTACTTTTCAGAGCTTATCTCTCTTAATTGCACAAAAGACTTCAGAAATGCCCTTATTTTTGAAAAACTATCAGCATACTCGATAGAAAAGAAGACATTTTGTTTTTTGCTGTTGTTTTTTTTGTCTGTCACTCCACTACCTTTTCCCCCACAACACTGAAGCACAGGAATGTCCTGAATTTTCTATTTGTGATCAGTTATGTTAGGTGGACACACCTTAACCAAAAAGCACATGGTTTCAGAGTCCTTTATATCCTGAACCAAACATAAAAGGGTCTAAGTAAACATAAGCCAGAAGCAAGTATAATTCATCCCAGAAAGTTGCAAGACAAGTTAAAAAAAACCCAACAACTTTGAAGTACAGGCAACAGTGATGAAAACAGTTCCCCTAGGAGAACTATCGCTAATATTCTGAGAAAAATCCACAAGAGGAGGATCACAAATGGGCCCAGTTAACACTAAATCCAAAACACATTTATATAACACTCAAGACAGCCATTTAAAAAAACAAAAACAAAAAAAGAACCAGGCACCTGAAGCAAATCAATTCAACACATTTTTTACTTACCTTCACTCCGCCTTGCAGGAACTCAATGGCAATCCTCAGTAGCTCTGGAGAAAAATGACTTGCTTCTCTTTCCATATTTACTGCCTTCCCTAAAAGGGGAAGAAAGCTGTGTTAGAAACACAGCCCACAGTCTCCAGAACCTGTAAACAGGCTGTTTCCCTGTGCTGTAAGCTTTTGTACCACACAACTCTGTATCCCTTTTTTTTTTTTTTTTTTGTGGGGGGGGGGGGGGGGATGGTGTGCTCTGTAAAGGAGAAAGAAACCTGGGATTTCCACCCAAGCCCCAGCTCCTTGGGAGCAGCTGATTAAACAACCATACACGCAACCTTTTAGATACATCACCTGTTCTGCATTGCAGCTGGCTCACCTAAAAGTTTAAATTTCACCATAATCCTTTCATATTAGCGCTAACCTTGAATAGTTTTCTCAATTGGCCCTCAGGCTTTCTTCAAGTCAAAAGAGAACACCCTTCCAGGAACCCAGCAGACATTAAGGGCTTAGTGCAGCTCCCAGGAGATTTTCAACTTGCCACACTGGAGAAAAACGCCTCAGCAGTACTACTAATCAACAATGCAACCCTTCCCCAGGCTCCATCCCCCCTGAGGCAACTGCAGAGGCTGCACTCACCCCAGCCCACAGCACTTTCCTGGCTTTTCTGGCCATGTGCAGGGAAGAAAGAATATCCGGAACAGTTGAGCCTCATTGCCCTTATCGACCTCAGATGGCAAAGGAGGCCCAGGTGCCAAGACTGGCATTTACATTCATCACACCAGGGTGTGGTTGATCAGGCAACAACCTGTGAGTGCACTTAACATAATGCACATGGCGTAAAACTTTTCACTCTATCACAAACAAAGCAGGCTTTGATATTGATACATTCAGATATCCTTGAGAGAATCTGTTTTATTTGGCAGAATATCTTACAGGTGCATATACTGTAATTCAATAGGATTGCATGACTCATTCCATAATTAGTGAGAGGCTTTTTAACAGGCACAAACAAGAGCCCAGAAAACTAATACCTTCCAGGAAACCTCCTTCTCACCTCTGAAGGGTTACATATCAGAGCAAGGAGCGGCTGACCAGGCTGCCACTGCAAGGTTCTGCACAGCCAGATCAGAAACACCAGCAATAGAAGTTCATTTCATCATATTTAGTTGTTCAGAAACAAACCTGAGGAAAAACAGGCGCTAGTAATGATACCATTTACACTTGCTGAGTATATTTTTGACTGGATATTCACATGCAGAAGCTAAAAAAAAATCATAGCAACATGCATGTCATAGTTCTGATACGTATCGATTAAACTATAGAGCTTTAAGAGAACGACACTCAAATCATCACTCCTGTGACAAATTTCATCATTTTCCATCTCCCTGCAGGGTGATTATAACAGGCAAAGCATGCAGGGAGAAATAAGCTCCGGACTTACTCAGGTGACCAGAAACACATTCCTTTCAGTATGCATCACTCTGACCCACCTCATCTTTGTAATCAAGTAATTTGACGAATTTAGCTTCTGCCACCTGCTGAAGTCTTAACGCTATCTGAACAGTCAAGTCAGCAACTGTACGGAGGGGTAATAGCCTTGGATTAGAAGGAAAAAAAAAAAAGTTAGAAAAAAGCTGAGTAGCTTACAGACACTGTCATCTCTCAGCCCAGGTGAAGCTGTGTAGAAAGGAAACCAATTTCAGACCTGAAGACAGGCTTTACTGCCTGAAAGACCGTGTTTTTCCAGGAATATCAATCTGATAAAAACTATTACTTCTTCCCACAGATCTTGCCTCTCTCAAGCATTTCGACTATCGTGGTTTCAGAAATGATCTTACAGGCATCCAGGAGCCACTGCTGGTGGGGACAGCAGAGTTCCATCAGCTTTGCTCCTGCTAGACCACCACTGTCATTTGCCAGCCAGAAATAAAAAGATGTGCTCCCTTTAAGAGTACCTTGAAGGGAGGGTAGTCATCGCACTCACCACAATTAGAGAGAAGACTCATAAAAAGTATGCTGTGGGATTATAAGAGAACAACTTTGCTGCTTTTTATGTCTCCAGTTCAAAGGTGCCAACTCTCTTGCTGCTGGATTAAGGCTTAGACCACAAGATAAACTGCCAACTTCAGGCCAACGTAGCAGCAAAATATATTCTTAAAGACACAGGTACTCCTGAGAGAGAGATGGGAATCAACCCTTCCCATTCATTCCTGGCCTTTTTACAATACATGAAAACTCAGCCAGTTAAAGAAAGCTGAAAACCAAAACTCAAAAAGCCAAATCAAAAATCTCAAACCAACTCCAATTTTTTTTTTTTTTTTTTTTTTTAACTAAACACTAGAGCTGGATTTACTAAAATTGCAGTCACAACCACTGCAAAAATTGCTAGGGTGATAAAACAGCTTGTATCCTAACCACCGCTTTCATTCTGCTATGTGGTTTGAGAACTCATCTGATTTACTCTCCAGCTTTTTTCTTGTCTGAAAATATGTTGCTACATGATCGTTAGTGGTTAAAACTATGGCTGAGTCACTACACTCTGGTATAGTCAACTTACCCTTCCACCACAGTGTTTAGAGAGCAATTGGACATGCTTTGGCTTCTGCTTATCCCTCCCATAGAAGGAGACTGCAGATCCATGGCTTGCCACTCAACAGGAAGCATCTTGGAAGTAAGGTACTATCCAAGAAAAGTATCTAAATTCCAGGGAAAAGTCTGTTAAGAAAAAAATCTGAAGTGCTGATCACTTTTGCAATATGACACCCAGGATTGGCATTAGTTACACTGGTATGCAGCTAAATTCTAATGCTCAGGAATTCATCTGCCCTCCAGGATTAATCAGTTCGAATACAATGAAAAGCAAACTACAGAAGGCCTCTAAAGCAGACCTCGGTGGCTTTAGAGTTTGCTTTGATTCTGATTTTCTAGCACACCCATTGTCATTACACAGCTTCTATCAGGATAGACCATGAGATCAAATTCATTCTGAAATTTAATTTATGATTAATCCAAAAGCTGAATCCAACAGGTATGGTGCCACTTTTTCCCAAAACCAAGGTATTAGTTTTCTAATGAAGTTATTCTGACAGCGATGGACAGTTGTACTCCACTCATTAATAAATAATAGGCTGAAAAATGAAGTGTAACACGGAAGTAACTGCACAAGTGTAAGCCTGCCTGGGTCATGGAACATTCCCCTGCCCTTCTCTGTCAGTGTTCTGACAATTTTGGGCTGTTTTGGGGGAGGGGAAGGGGTGTCAGTCAAGGTATCACTGCCATTTCATCAACCAAGTCAAATTCTTTTTGTCAGGCTACCTACTGTTGAAGACTATGAAATTAAATTAGTATTATTTTTTAATTACAAGAATACTTATTTAACAGTTAAAAAAAAAATCAACTTGATGCCTATCTCATTTTGATCACTAGTATTTGATTCAACTCAGCTGGTATTTTTAATATTCCTGCTTTTATAATAGATTAATTAACTGTGTACTTACAGTGGTCTGAAAGAAATTGAGGAAGCAAGCTCTCCCATGACCCATGAAGTACCTTGCATGACCATGCTTGAGCAAAGCCAAAACAATTTAAAATTTAGTTCTACACTCTATAAACATACAAGCACATTCCCAATAGCAACTCAGCTTGCATCTTTAGTGGTCAGAAATGAACTTCATAGTAAACAGCAATGGAGTGCCAAATTTTCACATACAAACACTAAAGATATAGCCTTGTTATGACTATGAAGTAGAGAAAGGCAGATCTCTAAGGCAAATTATTCTAAGCCTTTTTCACTTAGACCCAGATCCAGAACTCTCATCCAGCACTTAACTCACATTTGTTTCAATGTCCCTCAGAGCATTAGCAAATTACATGCAAGGACTGCCTTTAAACAACCTCATGAACCCAGGACATAATTTACAAACTGCTTCAGAGAAGTTAAGAGTGGTTTGTCTATGAACATTCTCTCCAGAATCTGGGGGCTGGCATTAAGTTAGCTACTGAAAATTGTTCTGATAAAATACGGCCTCATGATCCAGGGTGAACTAACACCTGTTTGTGGTTGTGAAAAGGTGTTGAGCACATATGAATTAATAGAGAAGAACCAAAGACTGATTTTAATACTGACGTCACTGGAAGCAGTTTCAAAAAATACATTTTTCTCAAAAATATTTTTTTAAATTAAGTACCAAATATACTCCAAGGCTGACCAATTATAAGTTCAATAACTTACAGAAGGAGTCAATAAGTGGAAATTTGACAGAGATGGTAAATCCAATCAATTACTAATAATGGCTCTTTTATCCTAAATCACCCCAAACAATGTTTTCCTCTGACAAGCAAGTTAGAAGAGCCTGGAACCTCATGAAATATGCGCAATTAGAACTTTAGAGTAAGATGTATTCCTTCAGATCTTTTCCTTCTTGGAATTTCTGCTCCCCGAGATGAGAGGCTCCTCAGTCAGGTATAACTCAGGTTTTTTGATACTCAACTCAACACTTGAAATTGTGCTCATAAGACCAAAAGCAGGAGGGCATATCCATAGGCTAACTTATCCCATGCATGCCTAGGGCACGTGGCAGGTGTGCACATAAGCAGAATGCTTTTTATGTCCTCACCACTTAAAAAAGAATATCAAAACAACACTGCCAAAACAAGGTTATGTCTAACAGTAAGAGCAAATAATCCTGAACTTCTAATCCCTACTTATTTATAAATGGTCTCTCAACAGATAACAGCATTCACCCATGAAACTCGGGATGACATGGAATGAGTGAACCACAAAAACAAAGGCAGTACTCTAGTTAACAATTCACAGTAAACACAGAGAGGGAAAAAGAGTGCAACTGCACCTTTTAAGTCAGAATAGGGTTTGCAGAGGGAATAGAACCTTTACAGGACTTCATACACAAGCAAGAAATTTGGTTTTGGGAGCAAATGTTATATTGAACTATTATGATACTGGCATAGTCTGATCTCATGGGAGAATACTTGCTGGTTGTCAGGGGATTCTGCTTCCCTTTTACTGCCAGCACCCAAAGCCAACTCTAACTTGGAGCAGCTGTGACCCATCTCAGATTGGTACAAAAAGCTGTGAAATGTCCAAGAAGCTTATTAACAGCCTTTCTCCCTTTTCTCAGCAATTATCTGTAAGCTTAAACCCTCTACCTGGACCCTGTCCAAGCTGTATTGCCTCTCAGCTTGGCCACACAGCTCTGATCAGAACCTCAGCTTGCTGTCTGGACATACTGGCCCAAGTGATGGTGAAAGGAGGTGTTACAATGCTTTGAACCCCTTTTTCTTCAGTGGGAAAGTCAGATATTGCCACTCCGTGAACAACCATTTTGACTCTGGCTCATAGTGGTGACACCATGTCACCACTTGTCACTACTAATCATGCAACCTAGGAAACTTATGCCTTCACCCTCAGATTGAGGTCCTGACAAATCTGCAGACTCAGTTCTTTCCTATGTGAGCACTTGCGGGACCAACTTGGCACAAACCTAGTGATGTTCCAACATTGCCACCACTGTTTCCAATGAACTGAAGCTGACATTCAGCTCAGTAGACAGTTCCCTGGTTGTAATCCACCAATTTACATGGAACTGCAGACCGAGATGCTCTTCATTTCATGGTGCAACAGCTGTGTATGGCCATCCAGAACGTGGCTCACCTTCCACATCACTGTCACCACTGCTGAAACACAACACCCACTGCCACATTGTGCTCACATCCACTGTTGAGCTTCCATAAATGTTCAGCAAGCATCGATAAGTGTCAATGGGTACAATTTTTTCTGCATAAAGGAATTCAGTTCCACACCTTTGTGTCAAAAGCACTTCCTTGTCAGACACCGTTCTGTCACACTGCCCCTCTGCTGATATTTCGTTGCTGTGTGACAGATGGAATGGGATACTGGTGGGAAGGTTCAGCCTCTACTGCTGTATCACCAGCATCCACCTCCAACACTGTGGGCCAACATCATAAAATAGGTGTTACTTTCAGAGCAGCCCTTGTACATTAGATACTAAAAATCCATTGTAACATACTGAAATAGTTATATAATGGTGAAAGAAGGTTCCTCATCTTTTTCCTAAATAATCAGCTTTGAAAAAGCAGCAGAAAGTTCACACAAGCCATGCTTTAGTTTCAAATTTTCTTGCTTTGATTTTAAAATTTAAGTGAGATTTAGCATCTTATGGCTCAGTTCCTGGTCAGATAAGTTTATCCATTAGATCCAATGCAATATGAAACTTTAAAATCACAGTAGCATAGGTAGAATTTAATCATTTGGTGACTGAACTTTGGTTTAAAACTGGTTAATTCATTATTCTTTTTAATTGGAAATGAACGTACTCCACAGCATAGCAAACAAAGACATCATCATAATCTCTGCTCTTGGGAAGCCCTACAAACTCAACTTATCATCTCGATTTATGATGATCTAACTATCATCATCTCCTTTATACCACAAGAGAGTATATATGGAGGGAAGATGAGATGGGATGCAAAGTAACTCCAAAATTAGGATAAGAAAGAAAAAACCCATGGGGAACAGGAGGAAAAATGATCACTTCTACCATGGACACTTCTCAGTGCAGGGACATATGCCTCCTTATCTGAGAGAAGACTATGAATGGATATTAGTGCTGAGGAAACACTGACCCTAAACAGTAGCATGAAGAAGAGACAGAGGGGTGAACAAAATACAGTTGTCTACCATGATCCAGCACTAGCCCTGGAGCTTGGTGCAGAAAAGGATCAGAGCTAAAGCACCTCACACAAAGTGACCAGCTGTGTAGGGTGATGTGGGAGGAGAGTGGGCCACAAATCTTGGTTTGCATGGCTCAGCCAGCAAATGTTTCCTCTACCCATCAGACAAAGGCAAAATGGGTCTTGAAGGTTTAGACTTGAGCTTTTCCACTGAACAGAATTACGGGTGATTAGCAGTTGGTGCCATGCTCTAGTTTGAGGCAAAGCCCTGCCATTAACTAACCAGGCCCACATCAATAAACTTAAAGGTTAAATGTGGCAAGGAAAAGAAAGTCAGTAACACTGCAACTTCTGGGTGCTGTTTTTGCAGTTTACTCTTTATTGAAAAATAAGGGCTGCTATAGTACATAACATGAATCAGAATAACTGGAGGAAGTGACATAACATCTCTCCTCCACACTTCAAGGAGAAGAAAGAGTTAAACATTATTTGTAGTTTCAGCAAAAGAAACAATTCAAGCCCTTATATCATAGGCTTAAATATCTTTGAAAGGTAGAATGGTCCTGCAAGTATTTCATCTGTCTGTTTGCAGTACAGGTCAGGGCAAGATTAGCATCTCATCAGCACTGGCTGCTGACCCAAGACATACAATTAACTTCCCAACATCCTGATTAATTAAATGAACACTAGAACAGTAAATTACAAGGATATCATGAAAACTAATTGTTTTTCTGACAATAAAACTGGATGGTACAATACCACTGCCTCTATTTTCCCCTTCCTAAAATATTGCTTCCAACAGATATTTTCAGAAGAGAAATTGATTGCTCAAAGACTTAATTCAAAGTGAAGTCTTCCAGTTTCTGCAAAAAAAAAAACTTGGAAATCTTTCTGAATAAATAAATAAGCATGATCTATAAAAAAACTGCCTCAAGCAAATGTTACTGTTTTCAGACAAAATTGATAAAATACACTGTAAAAAAAATCCTTGACAGGAATCCCCAGTCCAACTATCACTCAACAAAATAAATAAAAATGAAAAGCTTAAGAAGGTCGTTTTACTGTGAAAGCTGATTCCTGCCTCTACACAGAGGCTCACCAGTTTCAGCACGGCTTCTCTTGCAGACGCAGTGTTCAGAGTGAGCATCTCTGTGGTTTCATGCACAATTAAGGGATAAAAGACACAGATGAGCACAATACCTGGATGTACCACAGTCTCCAAGAGATCTGTGTCCCTGCTATAATCTGTTTTGAAGCTTCAGCTCAAATACTGGTAGTAAGAGGCTGACAAGTGTTCTCCTAGCATATGATTCCCATTACTCAAGTGCAGCTTGTTCAGCAACCACATATGGACAAAGCGATAACCAGCAAGACAGTAGAACTGTTACTGTTGCAGATCTGCAAGAAAACATCTCAAAGAATGACAAAATATATATTTTGGCAGGTTTAAATAAAAGCTTTCCAGGTACTGAACAAAAAAGCAGAATGTCATCTTGTTCTATCTTTCTGACTAATGCAATTGGACAAAGTGTTCTTAGAAATACTGCATTGCGATTTGACAGCAATTATAAAGGAAGCAGAAGAACTTTTATTTCAAACTTTTATTTATTTATGAGTAAACCTAAGTTTAAATTTCTTGCTGCTAATATTTGAAGTTACTCAACCCAAAGTAATTTAAAAATTAGCAGACAGAATGCTCTTAATAGCAAACCCCAACATGATAAATAGTTTTTAAATCAAAGATTAATCTCCAAAGTGCTCAAAAAGCTGAAGCCAAAAATTGTAACCATAGCTAAACTCAAAACACAGGAGAATATCTCAACATATAATTCAAACCAAAACAGAAGGTGAACATTAAACAAGATGTAGGAGAAAAACAGTCATTTAATTTAAGTGTCATTATTCTAAGTAGACACAAAAAGCAGTTTTACTTACGGACTCTAGTTACAAAAGGTAAACAAGTATTCTCATACAGTAGAATGCACTGAGTTCTTTGTGACACCTGGAATGTCAAACTGCATAAGTGAGGGCTAAGAGTCAAAAGCTATTTCAGTATCATGATCAGTGCTCGACTTGAGCATGAGGTGAAAGGAAAATTAGAATTTCTTTGAAGCTTCATGTGCCAAAGAATATTGTAACCCTCTCACCAAAAGTACATAAAAACAGGTGAATGGATTGCCAATTGCACTAAATAAGTATTTTTTCCTCACATAGCCCATTTGGAAGTAAATGCAGTTACTTTTTCTGATGGAAAATTGTATTATCACAGGTAAGAAGTTGTTAAAAGAAATACTGCTCAAGAAATTTGACAGGCAATCACCAAAAAAAATCCATTTTAAACTGAAGAGGCTTTCAGGCAGACTTAAAGAAAATGTGCACCAGCTAAGCAGGAATGCAGATGGTCTTAAATGCATAGATGCCATAATTCTTCCTTCCTGAATTTATCACCTAAAGTCTCATCTATTCATTTGTGTCCCAAGGACTAGTTTGTCAATTGAAAAGCACTACTAAAATCTTTTCTTGTTCCTGGAAATCAAGTGCAATCCTGCCTTGTAAGTATTCCAGCAGAGATATCTGATGAGTGAAAGTTCTGATGATGTACTTACAGTTAGAAAATCTTAGGCCTATAATCATCTTCAGGGTACTTAATAGGCTTAACTAATGCCTTTAAATATCAGCTTCATGCAAACCATTAGTTGAGTCATAGATCTCCGTATAAGTGAGTACCTGTGAGATCTGAACAACTCTTGTATGATATTTTTGAAAGCTGAAATGTGTCTTTTGGAACAAATTTCATTCCCTAATGTAAGAGTCATTGGCAGACAGGTGCTGAAGACAGTAACAATCACCTGCTAAAATTAAACAGAATGGCTTACACGTACAATCAAGAATGATCCAAAATAGTCACACCATTAAAAGGGGGTGACCACAAGCATAGATAATTGAAATGTGATGCAAAGTGGCTGTTGCTGGCTCTGGACAACATATAACCTACTTAACCAGGCTGCGAACAAGAGGCCTGCAAGCTCTTCTTTGGAGCAGGCTGTTGCACAGCTCAGAGCTGCACACCTGTGTAACAGTGCAGTAGGCTACATGCATTTGCTAATGCTTGGGGTTGCAACTCTATTCTTGCCAGTACTGCACTTGGGGTAGACATACAACACATTCGACATGGTATTGAAACACATCATTTTCAAGACTTAAAAACTGACGGAAAATGAGTGAAATCTAAGCAGAAGTGGGTGAATGTATTTTGTTTTCTTCATAGACTTATCCACACTCCAAACATCAACTGCACTTCTGGTTCCTCAATGTTTTTCTTGTCTTGAAATTTCTTAAAGGTATTCATTTCTGGAGATACTGTTTATATCTTTCATTTTAATTATAGTTTCAAGGTACTTGTTAACCCACAATTAGCGCAGTGTGAAGCTGAAGGGGAGCATCAGTTGGGCCCAGAATAACCTTGTAATTTTCTCCCCGTTCTCAGCTTTCTCAACTCAGAGACTCCAGATTGTTTGATTCCATTTGATTTTTAGCCCATCGTGAACTTGACACAGTTGCTAAGATACAGATCAGTCTGTGCCATGTTGATACAATATTATTTAAACACTTGAAAGGGCAGCCTAACAGATCTCTATAAACACACATCCCTGCTGTAAACTGCTGAAACAAGAAGCCCGACAGAAAAATTAAATTCAGGATCTTCCAGAGATTACCATGGAAGGCTTCATGAGCACCCACCCACCAGCACAGCACCTCGCACCACACAGCCATGTTGCCACCTTGATCTAGACTCAGCATACACACATAACCCGTGGTGTGATGCCAGCAGCTTTGTATCGAGCAAGATCCCTCTCCTGCTGCCACTGTCAGAATCGTGCAGTCAATCCACTGTGACGTTATCTGCCCAGGGACAGCAGCTGCATCTGGGTCAGAGCTGGGACTCCTGTCTGGCTGCTGGAAGCCGTGTGCCCCCGTTGGTGCAGCAGCCAGCCCTGCTCATTGCCAGAGCCTTGCTGCACCACATGCTGGTCAAATAAAAATTGGAAGTTTGCTCCTTTACAAAGAAAGGCAAGAGATTCACACAGCAGAAAAATACCACAAGGTACTATGTATTTTCAGGTAATTAACATTTGCCTTCCATGATACATTTTGGTCTGCAAATAACTGTATGGTAGGAGGGCTCAGGACTTTCCCAGATGCCACTGAGCTGTCGCTTACACAGGGAACAGCTGTACAGGGAAGTACAAAGTAGCCACTTTGCACAGCGGACCTCATGACAACTCTTCCTCAGTGGCCTTTGCTGTTCAGTCCCAGCCCATGGCTGCTGAGCTGCACGTCACCTACCACAGCGACCACTGCTTCCAATGCAACTTGTGTGTCTGACAGCATCCTGCAAGCATCCAATAAACTTCAGCAGCTAGATCATCACAGGGCAATCTTACAATTTTTTTTATTTAATGGGTGACAAGAAACAGAGACTCTCATGACCATCTCCAGCTTCCTGAAGCTAGTGAGAAACATGTCAAGGGCAAGATGTACAGACATTCCAAATACATAACTGGGGCCCAGGCTCCAAGGGTCAGAACATCTCATGCTGGGTGCCAAAGGCATTGGCCTGGCGCAGTTGTTTCCTGCAACCAACTCAACATCCACAACAAAATCTGTTTTCAAAAACACAGAAAAACAAGATAAAAAGAACAGTATATGGCCTTCAGAATAAATATATATATACATATTTGTGCTTACAACATACCTTAGAGAATCCAGAATATCATAAGCTTCAAAGCTGTTCAGGGCCAGGCATCAGCGAGGGCAATGCAAGTGCTCCAACTACTTGAAAATCATTTGCCATTTACTTAGCTAATGCCTTTCCAATCCCTCTTTTCGAAAAAAGAAGTGCACTAATTATACCAAGCTTCTTTGCATCAGCCTTAAATTGTAACAGTATCTTTGGCTATTTTCCTGGTGTTATTTAGCTGTATTATTTACAATACTGGTAAATATTTATTGTCTCTCTTTTATTATTACTTCCTCCACCAGAGCATATCCAGCCTATTTAGAAGTATTTTCTATATTTGGATCAAGCTGCAGGCTTTATTTTTTTCAGTGCTTTATCTTCTGTCCTATATTTGTTCAAAATGCCACATTGATTCTGCTTCTACTCAACTCCATCTTTGTCTAGCTAATTTCATCCATCCTGCAAAGCACTGATTCCCAGTGAGATGAGTGGAGCAGGGTAGGCTGGGTGCAGGCAGAAGCCCTAAGCATCATGCAGGTACCATGGTCCACAGCTGCGAGGCAGAGCTGGAAGCCAGCATCGCTACCACACAGCTCAGAAAGAGAGAAAGGCTCCTGAGCTTCAGTGGAGCTTCTAGGCTCATTGGCAGGTGAGTGGGAATGGAAGCCCCACTGCTGGTCAGGGCCATTACAAAAATATCAGCGTCCCCACTGCTCTGACGCCTTGCACACAGGTACACAAACACAAGTGCTGAGATAGGACACGATGGTGAGAAAAGGGTTGTAGCCAGGTGGGATGCACTGTTAGCTATTTAGGAGAGGATGCAAGGTTCCCTACAGGCGTACGGCTTCTAAGCTTACATGCTCACTTGGATTATTCCACCTTGTATGCTACTGAGGATCCTCTACAGAACAAAACCAAAATATCCAATGGTTACTTTTGGTAAGGACCTTGACCAAACTTGTTTCCTAAGCGTGACCTCCTGATTAGCCACATTTCTTGCATATAGCATCAGGCAAGACCCAGAGCAAAAAGATGGAACCAGGGCAGTGAAAGCAGCTAACTGCACCAGCTTGGACAAAGAAGGCCTGTGCCTCTTCAGGGTAAAAAGAGAGAAGAGGCCATTCCAATGTCCAAGAATTTCTTCAACAAAAACTGATTTCTGAGATGCGTTGGTGTTGATATAAAGAACTATCTAGTCAAGTCTTCTGGTAGGAAAGTAGGTTAACTGTACTCCCCTTTCCATGCATTTATCTTCCTAGTCCTAACATCTGCAATATCTAGAGAAGTTTTTCTTGGCCAAATGGCTTTTCATTCGATCATTAAAATCGTGCCCCGTTCCCCAGCAAAAGCATAAAGCAATACAATAACATCAGAACACCAAAGGTGCTGGTGCTCAAACTGCTGTACTGCCTCAGCTGTCTGATTCTTCAAAGCTGCTGTGGGCAGCTCTCTTCTCAAATACCAACTGCACTTTCAGAAGTAAAAAAAAAAAAATCACTTGCTTCAGTAAGAATGGAAGGAAAAGCCTTCTGCCATCATCCAGCTATGCAAGCATTCTCTGTTGTCTTACCCCATCAATGTCTCTGAACTGAAAATCACTGTGTAATCTAGATGAGTAGGAAGATGTGGAATAATTTATTTTTAATGAAGTGCCAAACAACAGAAGATGAATTTCTGATGGTCAAAACATTGGGTTTTGTTTTGTGACAGTAGGCTGTGACAGTTGCTGGGTCTCACGTCAGAGATACATAACCATGGAAAAGCCACTGAAGTGGAGCTTTTGGAGGAGGAGGAGGCACACAGTCACAGCAAGGACAGCAGCAGTCACTGGTACTGGCCACTTTTGTGGCCTTCAGCACAAGCACAGAGAGCAGGAAGTATTCTCTAGTCCTGCCCTGATCTCAGCAAACAAATAGTGGAAACTCAGTAAGTGAGAATCTTATGGAGACAACAGGGTGTTCCAATCAACACGTTCTAGGATCCATGTCACACTATTTCAAGTTTGCAGGTAAATGTTTTCACTACTTTTGAAGAAAAGCTGAAATACTATTCTAAGATCCTAGTGCTTGAAAGAACATTGCACTCAGAAGACATTCTTCATCCTGAATTTATCATTAGCAGGTGTCCCCACATGTTGATAGTCCACAATGACACTCTGTAGTTAGGAGTTATGAGGAGAGCTATAATGTGAGAAAAATCAATAGCATTATATTAAAATGTTCAGCCATGAAGGAACAATCAACACTTGAAAATACCAGAAACAATCAATTTCAATAAGCAGTTAATATTAGGTAACAAGGCAACAAAGCAATAGCTAAAGATTAAGCTGATGGGAAAGAATATTTAAAGCATTAATTAGATACACTAGAGTTTAATGCCCCTCAAGAGTTTTCACACACACACAAAAAAGCTCTTAAAGTTTCTTTGCAGAATTACATCAAATTGCACATAAATGTGAGACTGAAATATTTTTAATTATAATTTGTTAATTAAAATATATATTGCTGGATTCTGGAGGAGCACGTGATGACATTCCTTTCCCCGTATGAAGGTAATGTACTCTCAGAGTAAAGTTACTAACGCACCCAAGTCAGTAAGTGCCAAATACGTGGTAACATAAATGACGTCCATTTAGGATTTTGAGCTAGTTTCCATAACAACTTTCCAAAAAGCAAATAGCCCTATTTTCTTATTCTTGTTCAGAGGCACTTCCTCAGGTTTTGATTTTTCTGTACTATGTACGTACAAGTGATACATCCTCTCTTTTCATGAGAAATTCATCTATTCCTTCTTTTAAAAGCTTACAGGACAGAAATATATCCCCAAACAACAGAAGAAAAACTCAAAAATAAACAGGAAGCCCACACAGTTTACAAATTCCTTCTAATAGTGGATTTCCTGTCTGTAAGGTGCAGACAGTAGAAAACAAGACTACATCTAAAAATGTGGAGGGGAGATCTCAAGGCTGAGGTCTCCAGAGACACAGAGACAGGTTGACTGAGCTCTCATTAACACTTTGCTTTACCTTGGCAGTATCAGCCAGTAATATTCTACCCAAAGATAAACTGGTATAAAATAATTTCTGTCTAGGGTAAATCTAGAAGTACTTCTAAGCCAGTGCAGCAGCACACGCAGCACTAATTGTTCTTCTCCGTCGTACTGTCAAGTGCTCTTCAGTGGAGATACAATTTGAAGGACAAAAAATAGCCATAAGCAAAAGTCCAAGTCAGCATTTTGCCTGATTTCCTATTAGTTTGTCACAGAAACAGTATAAAACTTTCCTAAAACATGCCTTGAACTATCAGAATATGTAAGTGCTATATTTCACCACAGCAAGACACCAAGCAACTATTCCCACCCCCAAGCCAACTCACCTCACCTCATTTGCTCGGGAAAACCCGAGCAAAAGGCACTAGGTATTAATTGTTTCTCAGAGAGAGAAGGACAGAAAGATAATTTATATGCAGCAGAAGTCTGTTAACAAAAACAGCTGTGTCTCTGTGGAAAGTGAAGAGGCAGCAAGAAAACTTTCTTACAGAAGTATAGAAAGCCTAAACTCAGATTTGCTTTTACGTTCCTGAAGGTGAGACTATTCTCAGATTACACTCACTTGGTTAAAGCTTGTCAAAATGTGATGCCTCAAAATATCACATGCTTGAACCAGAACAGAGGGAAAGTAGAGTAACGTGACATTTTTTACAAATAAAAATAATCAGAAGTATTACTTGTTCATTTCAAAAAACATTATTGTGAAGGGTTTTCATCATTTCTCAGACATTAAGTACTACTCAGACAGCATACTAGAGATTTACACACCTGTGTCTGCAGATATAGCCATAAGTAATGAAACAGAAGGAGCTGCTGAGTGCTAATGAAATGCCAGCAAGAGTATAAGGAAGAATTGAGAGCAACTGGTCAAATTCACAGCTCCTGGCAGCCTGTGGTACTAAATCACTGGCAAATGTTGGCAAAATCATTCCAGCACTGATTCTGGGGTGAACTACACAGTACTTGTTTCTGAAATGCTTAAAGATATCCTGGTCACGCTTGAAGGCACACACTCAGTGCCAAGGCAGACCCTGACTCCATGTTCCTCTGAGATGCTTTTCTCTGATACATTCATTTGATACTGTCTCTAGCAGTTACCCCTGCTTGACCTGCTTACACTGCTTGAAAATACACAAAGGAGGCCCCATAGCTTTATTGTTCTGAAGCTAGTTGATCTTCCAGTCAGCCTAGAACAGCACCTGCTCCTGCCTAGACCAGAAACCAACACCCAGTGATGGGGCAGACACCTTACAGCCCGTGCAAATCAGTCAAGACCAAGTTTTGTATGGAAACACCATCACCACTGCCCCACTTCCCAAACCTATTGTTCCCGATGCCAACACAGGCCAGCAAAGTCCAGCTTACCATAGCACCACTGGTCCTTCTGGAGCTCACAGCTGAGCTCACTGCTCGCCCAGCAGGCACTACCCAGGCCAGGCAGACACTTGCCGTGAAGAGCAAGTCATCCCATCAGCTTACTGCAAATGGGACTTCAGTCACCACATCACAACCTTCTCAGATGCAGGGCAGAGCCAGGAAAGTATTGATTTCAGATGTCTCACACAACTCAGAAGTGCCTGAAGATCCAGCAGAAACACCTCTGCCTGCTCAGTAAAGGATATCTCACTCTCTTCACAGTGGGAAAATTAACACACTGGAGTTTCAGTTGTTCTGTTCACCAGAACAGTGATAAAACCCCGAAGAATTCAAGAAAACGAAGATCTCATTGGGGGGGAGGGGGGGGAGCCGAATTCCACGGGATTTGCTTTGAATTAGACCCGCCAGCTGGAGACGAAGCAAAGGCTGTTTGCACCGCCCCGAACCTTGTAGAATCATTTACACTCTTCAAGTAGACGTTAAAATGTTACCAACCATAACGGCACCATTTAACACCCACTTTGCAGAGGTGCTAATGTCTAAACAAAGCATAAGGTCACAGAGCGCATGGCCAGAGAAATTCAATAAGGAGTGATGGCTGAGGAAGCACAGGCTCCACGCCTGCACTAACAGCCTAGGCAGGATCCCCCTGCCCCAGCGCATGGCAGGAAATTAGAGGCACGTAGTTACCACCGACCGGTTTTCAGATAACCCAAGAAAGGTCACAATTGAATAATACAGAAGAAATAGCTTACCCCACTTTGAAGAAAAGGGCTCACCGGAAAACTCCTCTGCTTAAAAGTTGCTTCTTTCTAGATGTTTCCCTCCCATCTCCAGCCCTTAAATGAAGTTAGGACCTTGGCTCCACCCCTTGCACTTGCACAGGGCAATTGCTTGCACCTGGCCTGGCCACACCTCTCCACCAGGTGCTCAATCACTGGTTCAGGCCACGACCTAACGGCTGCCATGCACTCAGGCATGGTGCACCATGTTTAGGCAGGAGAACCGAAGGATTTCCAGAACTTACCTTCCAGCGGGCGCCACATGCGCTGCGGAGCTGCATCCCTCTGACATCCTCTCAGCTGGGGCAGCCTGCAGACATCCCAAGCCTGTCCCTACAGAAATCCACCAAGCTGCTGCAATCTTCTGAAATGAGTGCAGAGGGAGGCTGGTGAGCTTCCTGCAGACTGCAGCATGCCCGATGTAAATCCTGTCAGCACAAAGCTTATCGGGTGACACAGTGGACACCCAAAGAGCTGCATCCTGAGGGCCCTGCCAGCCAGATACCAGGGTTCTGGCTGCTGGCTCTCCTCAGTGGCTTTTTGCACAGGAGCCTGAAACGTAGCATTTGCTGCCAAGTTCTCAGTCATTTCTCATGCCCTAAACTCAATTGCTATCTCTCACCCTGGGGCACAGACTGGCCCTCCCAATAGGGAGGACTGCTCTCCCTGCCCTCCTCAGGATGGGAGCTCTTTGCAGCAGCCACCTCACAGGAGCAGGAAGCATCACTGGGGCAGCAGCTGCTTCCCGCCCAGCAGCTCTGAGGTGAGGCACCCAGCATCCACCAGCTGCTCCTCACCCATGGCTCTGCAGGCCTTCTGCACCCAGCCATTGCCACCAGAGGAAATGGGAAATCACCGGTTGATCTCCTTTTTACTTTTCCTGAGATACATGGGATTTTTTTTTTTTTAATTAACCTTGAGGTAGTAGTTTTATTTTTCTTTTGTTTGTGCACACATCTGTAAGGCTGTACATCTGTACAAACATGGAACAGCTTAATCCCATGCACTTCATGTCTCTTTCAAGGATTTAGGAAGCATTGCTACTACATTCATATTGCATCTCCTAGCACAAACATCTGGTCAGTTTTTACGGACAGATTTTGATCACATAAGGACACCAAGCAAGAGGCCCAGTTATGCCATAAGCATGTAAGGCCCCAGAAGAGAAGCAGCCCTAATCCCCCACAGCTCCCACCTCCATTTCACTACCCCCAGCCCAAGGGCCAGGCAGAGTTCAAGAAGGAGCCAGGCTTACAAAGGTACCTGCTAGAGAGAGGTGAAGATCCTCCACACTTTTGTGATCTTCCTCAGGGCTAGGAGAGGTCAGCATGGCTCCTGAGCCGCTGCAGACTGCTTATAGGGCAGAGATTAACGCTGGGGGAGGCTTATGGGAAAAGCGGTCCTTCATTTTAATATACATCTTTACATTTCCTCCTGGCTCATGCCAAACTCCTGCCAGCAGCAGCCACAGAACCTCCCCCCCATGCCTGTTCTTTCTGTGCCTCCACTGGAGGATGGTTGAGCCCAGCAGACAGGTGGCCATCAGACCTGCCCTCCCTGCTGACCAGTTGCAGCTGTGAGCTCACTACAGCTTCTCAGTGCCTCATAGCCAGTCTTTGCAGTCACTTCTGAATCACATCATGAATTTCTCTGTACATACACTCAGAACAGCACTGGTAAAGGCTGTTATTTAAAATAGAGCTGTTGGTGTCTCCTGCTCCTGCTTTCTTTGCATGTTTTCATGAAAGATTAGGGAGAGACAGCTGAGAACAAGGGAGGGAGAGCACAACACTAAAAGGAACAATAGAGGACAGAGGAACTCTCATTGGTTCCATAAAAATATACTTCCCAAAGAATATCACGAAAGAAATTGCAGAGACAGAAAGAGAGTAGAGCACAAAGAAGGATGTAAATATGCCACAGGTGGAGAGAGCACTAAAACCACCACCATCACCACACCCAAAATTGCAATTAAGAGGTGACAGGTGTGGAATTTTGCTTTAAAGGTAAAACTGAACCATAAAAGAGATGTTGGCAGGTTTAGAAAATAAATGCCAAATGTGTTCAGTCTTGCCTTTGAGCAGTGTTTTTCAGTTGTCTTTAGTTTTTGTAAATTTTATTTAGTTTCCTGCAGTTTCCCTGCCAGCTCTGTCAGTTCTGGCCATAGATCTGAGCGATGCTGGCCCATTGCTCCTCTGATGGCTGCTCAGCTGTGCTCAGGGCAGGTTACTGGTTCCCTGCTAAGACAGCCCCTGCCTGCTTTCATTGCTTTGCAGCCACTCTGGCACCAGCTAAGGTCACTCTGAATGACTGAGGCAGGGAAACAGCAGTAACTCCTGCCAGTGTTATTGTGATGGGTTTTAAAATGCAAAAGGAGCAGATACCCAAGATATAGCACTGCAGGCACCTTTCAACTTTCAAATAAACTTAGAGCAAATCCAAGTGTAAAACTCAACCATTGCTTTTTATGGTCTTGTCTCCTTTTAATTCAAACCTCTTCTGTTTAAGACACAATAGCACATAGAAAGCTCTCTGCAGTGGCAAGAAAAGCCAATAAACATATTCTAAAATGGAAAAAAAAATCTGATTTTCCCACAATTTGTACTTCCTGCTGCATTTGTCAATTCTTCCCTTTCATTCCTTCAGGTGCTGCTGTCTCCAGCAATGGTCATGCATGACATGTGGAGGGAGTGGGTGTAGGGAGTCATGCTGGAAAGTCTTTAGACAGGAACTAAGAGGCTAAATATCGTGAAATGTCTCACTGAACAGAACAGACCACAGTTTGTCTCTTCAACTGACAGACATTCTCTTTTCCTCTTTTAAATCTGGTGGTCTTTAGGAAAAAAATTCCCTGCAAAATGTTGTTCCATTCATTTCTAGTCACCTCTATAGGATATATCTCCAAAATAATGAGCCTGGGACAAAAGGCTGGGGGTTGCTTTGAAGGATGGGTCACTCTGAACACCTGTTGGTGGCAGGGGCTGGGGAGAGGATGAGGAGCAGAAGCTGGCAGCAAGGCTTAGCTTAGCAGCAAGGCTGATGTTGAGGAGAGAGGCTGTGCCTCGGGAAAGCACATGGCTCCTGGACGGACACTTTTAGAAAGCATTTTTTCAGTCATCTGCAATCTGACTTGGAATCAGTGCCTGCAAAAAGCAACCAAAAGACTTCCACTGGATCGGTTTTACATACAGATCCATGCAAACATGGACAGTATCTATTTGGCATATTGAAAGAAGATTTTTCCATGCACAGAAATACGTTTGGTCTCAGTGCTATAGCAGGAATATTACTGGTTTGTTTTTTTTCCTGTGTTCTTTTTAAGATTGCTGCTTACTTTGTCGTGGAAACTTTACATTATAGAATCTCATCTTCAAAACTAGGACACAAGATTCTCAGACAGAGAATCCATGCTGCAAAACTTCAGTGATAACAAAAGACACAAAGTAATGAAAACAGTCACACAGAAGATCGGCATCGTTTGTGGGGTTCTACAGGTGCTCTCCTTATCCCACAGCTCTGCCGTGCCCTGCTGCCCTGTGGAATTCTGCTGGTAGGACATCTGCTGGTAGGTTTCACATCGCGATGGAAGTAAAGATTCTGGCTGGAAACATAAAATTACACTGACTTTTTGAACAGATTTTTTAAGAGCTTTTTGGATGGCAGATGGGTCCCTCTTCCATCAGTGTATGTTCTGCTCATGGGCAGATCTTTGAAGAGGGGTCTTTGATGTGACCATTTTCATTACCAAACTCTAAAAGGTGCTTAAAAAAACAAACACTTTGCTCCTCTACAGAGAAATTTTATCCTGAGGATTTAGTTGAGGATGGCAGTCATGGCATTAGATGCAACTAGGCACGACTTGCAAATTTTAACCTATTAAAGCAATTTGTTCACTTCCTCCAACAAACGATGCGATTACAGACGTGTCCAGGGAATGCTGTAAATATACACCTGTGACTTGACTTTTCTTCCAAGCAAACTCTGGCTAATTCCTAGCAAACAATCCAGCTTTACACTGAAACCGTCAAATGAAAATGAACAGCCAAATATTTTAAACTATTGCTTTTTATTATAATTACACTGGAGCACAAATAAATAAGCACTAAATTATTGTAAAATATTGTCAATGCACTAAAGAAAGCAGAATTGATCTTCAAACAACATCTTATTACTTCAGAAGTATCAAAGTTACATTTAATTACATCTTACCTAAAAAAATCAAGTACAAAAATGAAAAGAAAATTAATATGTATTTATACTGTGTATATAGAAACGGCTAGTAATATATTATTACAGTTAGCCTCTAGCTACTCCTTACTCCTACACAATCTCAGGCACATACCTGACAATTTCTAATGAAATATGAAAAAAAAGCAACATGACATTCAGTTTTAAGATATCGGTAAATGTGTTACACTGGAATGAACACAGAATGATTTCATTTCATTTAAAAACCCTGTCATTTAAAAACATAGTGCCATTGTCCACTAAAAAATAAATAAACAACCCAAACCAAAAAGAACCCATACCATTGTATACCATTTGCTTTGTCAAAAGGAGCAATAAAGTAGACATACATTGGCTAATATACGTAAACACATTTTTAGTGCAAGAATAACAAGACCTGTGACTTTACTGTGCTTTCTGGAAATCACAGTGCACTTTACACAAATTGCTACACAATAATGTTTAACTTCAGGAGTTTAAAGCAAAGTAAGTGCATACCAAACAACTTCATATATACAGTCTTCATAAGTGTGTGTATATATGTGATCTGTATGTATATACAGATTGCATATTTCTACAGACTACAGCTTCAATGACTGCGCGTAGCTAAGCACTGTCATTCACCCTGTGACACAGAAACTGCTGAGACAATAGGGAATGTGGAGAACATCTGAACAGCGTCCTGATGGCACAGCAGGCAGCACGACGCTCTGCGATGTGAGTGATGGGGTGGGCCAGCCATCACAGGACACCAGGACACGTCTGTGGTGCCCTGGCTGAGTCCGTGACCTTGGGAAACTCCTCAACCTGAGCCTCACTCCCTCCTCCTTATAACGATTCTCACGAGCGTGAGGTTCAGTCCACATTTCTAAAGTGCTTGGAAGGTAAGTGCTAAGTTCTATTTTACTTTTTCACGTAGTGTTGCACTTTAAAACAAAATGCCATTGTTTCCATGGGATACAATGGAGGTCTGGAAGCACACGGCAGTTTTTTAAGGACAACATAAATAGTGTTGAGCAATAAAAGCAAAACAAAGGGTGGCTTCTATGGCAGGCTGAATGTACAAGCAAGTCTGTGACAAGAATGCTTCAATTCCCTGATCGTTATTCCTATTACGCCTTGATGTGGAAAGGACACGGAATGAACAAACGCTACTGAACACGGCAGAACTGCTTTCTTCCATGTTTGCTGTCCTCCAAAGGGTCTGACAGTGCAGCACCCAGCTCACCCACAGGTTGGGACTGCACAGCCAGCACGTCGTGGGTGTCACAGCACAGCCAGACGGTGGTTTTGTTTTGTCACCACAGGTTTGGTGCAGATGGGGAAAGAGCTGAGCTGAGTATTTCAGGCATGGTTATGAGAATTTCTTCTCTTGCCACCTAACAAGGAAGACAAAGAACAAATGCTTTCTGAACAATGAACCCGTTATCTCAACAGATTTCTCACAACCAACAAGTCGTCTTCTTTCCAGCAGATTCTGGAACTTTACGAGATCTCTGGAGTTTTTCTTCTGCCATTTTCTTTCTTTAAAAAAAAAGAGAATAAGCAGAATGTACAGTTGGTGTAGCGGATGTCACATGTATTCAAAGATTCCTTCACAGCCTCTGGAGTTTTTCACTTCTTCTGTCATTTGGGCTGTGAGGGGGTCTTTAAATCTGCATTTCAATTGCGTACCCATTCCTGTCACGGTATATCCTTAACATACAACTATTTAATGCACACATCTATGAGTATATAGAGAGATACATGCATATATACATATATATGTGTGTATACATATGCATATACACATACACAATAATGCTAATATACATACACACATATAAACACACACTTTATCTTTTACAGAAATCTCAGTTTGGACATCAAAATATACATTAGTTAGTTATAAAATATTTAAAAACTTTATTTCAGAGGCTGAAAAGAAACTGCTACTGATAAAGCATTACTCAAACTTAAACTTTAGCAATATAGATTACAAAAACCTTCTAAAATTTGTTATTTTTGGTTTTTTGATCAGCAATTACAGCTGTGGCAATGCTGTCAATAGAATTTCAAAGAAAAGCCGATATAACAAGAAGTTTTAAACAACACAACTTTTCTTTTCACAGAATATAATACTAAAATGATTGTTTTAAAGAGAAATTTTGTGCTACCAAATTTCAGACACATAGAAATTTAAATATACAAAATATATGCCATAATTTTTTTTTCCCACTCCACAGCAGTACAAGCTTCCCTCGTTCTCAACGGCTTCTTCTGGAAGATATTTCACCACATGGATTTCACCCTCATTATCAGCTTAAACCACTTCTTTCTCCCGTTAAAACCAGGAGGTCGTAATTCTTTGGTCATGACATAATATTCTGTCAAAATGCGTGTAATATCATACAGGACTCTAAGCCAATTACAGGGGCAGCCAGGACACGGCAGATGTGGGAGAACATGTTACATGGCCTCTGCTTCTAACCCACGTGACATCGAGGGAGATTTCTGTACCAGCCATCAGGGGGGCTGAATGCCAACCTCCATAGGTAACACACAGTAATCTGACACAGGACATGCTGCTGGATTTAAAACTAATAAACATGTAAACAGGTTTTTCACCCTTCTTTTCTGGACCAAAGACAAATGCAGACAGGAGCCGTGGCTGCAATGCCACGGCTGTAACCTGCTAACGAGCGGGCTCCTCGCCACGAGCTCAGTCACAGTGAACCTTGGTCTCCACTAGCCAGCTGGATGTCATGGGGAGGAGTTTCTGTTTTGGGGTTTTCTTCAGAAAATTTAGCTTCCCTTGTTGGCAAGCAGCTATAGATGGAGATTAACCGATGAGGATAAAAGCACGGGCAATCTATGCAGTTAACTTTGTGAGAAAACTGATGCAGAGAAATTTGTGTTGTAAACTTGGGCATCCACACTGAGCATTCCCATTTGCTTGGCCTGCAGTTCTGCTGTTTTACACCAAAACTCTCTCCCTTGTCCAGCCCTCCCTCCAAAAAAGCTAAGGACATCTAACAAGCACAACTCTAGGTAACTTCTACAGCCCTAGCACCGAGTTGTTTTGTACACTGTCCCGTTAAATATAATGTACAACCACATGCTTTTGTACAGAGGCCAAATCTAGGCAGGTAAGAGAAATAAAATGGTGGTGGGGGTTGTGAGGGAACATTAGAATACCACATAGAAAATAGTTAATAAAACCATATAACAGTAACATTATATAGTAAAATTCTTCATAAATTTTTGAATATATATATATATATATATTTCAGCAGTGTTATTAGTTTGGGCGTTTTCAATATATTGGCAAAATATTTACATTCTAATATCTTCTGGATCCAAAAAAATCCTGGATAAATATATATGCCTTAATCCAGTTGGAAATTTAGAACTCTCTTTTGATTGACAGGTGAGCACTGTACAGGTGCGTTTTTTTCCGAGGAAGTTCACCACCTGCAGGTAAGTCCTAGTTAGAGCCTTTGCCCCATTAAGAAAGCTGGCTACCTGTGCATGGTGCAATGCGGTGGAGAGAGCATCCTCCCCACACCTCTCAGATTGCAGTGTCCCAGAAAACAGTTTGTTGTTTGGAATAAGGAGGAGGGCTATATTTCTTGGTCCCGGTGTTCTTTTTCCAACTCGGCAAGATAGGCATGCTGTCCTGTTTGCAGAGTCCTTTCTCTGATTTCTGTCGAGCTTTTATTTCTTTGCAGAGGCAACGTTTTTTCTCAATCATATCCAGCATTGTATGGTCCCCTTGCAACCACTGCATACATGTCACCTGTTAGGGGGAGAAAAAGAGAGGAAGAAAGGAAAAAGAAGAAAAAAAGTATACAAATAACTATTTAGCTATAGACTGAAGATGTCGTTTCTTTGAAAGAAAGATGTTCTTTTAACATCACTCTTAAAATACTCCCATTTGTCTCAGAACAAAAAATATCTATGCCAACAAAAGAAGCAAAATCAGTCTTCACTTCTTGCTACTACTGTAAAGAAATAAATAAATGGTTATAATGAATAAATAAATGGCTAAATATAATAAATAAATATAATAAATAAATAAATAAATAAATGGCTAACAAATGGTCCCCTTTTTAACTTCTTCTGAGCACAGAGCACTGAAAGCAAATAAAGATGAATGTTTTTGGCAAACTAGCACTAGTTGAATCTTAAATGATGGAAAAGATCTTAAAAATGCACATGGATTTTAACAATGTCCTTAAGCTGAAGAAATAAAAAATTCTATACACTGAAGCCCATGTTTTATATTGCTTTCCATATCCAATCTGTCACATTAAAAGCATGCTACTAACACTTCTGAGAATCAAGCTAAATATAACTCTGTGTTCAGTTGTTTTTTCAAAGTGATTTAATGAGCTCCATGAGAATTATATGGATTATCCCATCCTTCTCTGTGATGATATTTCATTATCTAGAAGCCTTCAACTGATTAGAAACTCCATGTCTTCACACATGTAGAATATTTCAAAAGAGGATCCTGATCCAAAATAGGAGGTTAGCATATGTTTAGTTGTAAGTGTATGTCACAGCCCCGCCAAAGCCTGAGAAAGTGGCTTCATTTGAGTTAAGCATGGTGCTCACGTGTCAAGAAAATGTGTGTGTCTTCAAATGCTTCTGTAACTGAAATCCCAAATACTAAACTCTCCTGAAAGGGCTTATCATACTTGGATCACACACTGCATTCCTGCAAACCAGAGATCTTCCTCAGAGCACATAATCTGCAAATCTGAAGTGATTTCTTACAGCCTCTCAAAATCTGTTTTCCCCACTGGTGATAAATTTTTAAGTAAATGCATGCCATGCACTTGCAGGGACTGTCCAAGTACATTTCTGATCTTGTCATGCAAATGCACATGTGCACTAATACTTTGGCAGCATTTTATGATTCATGAAGGAAATGTGTTTTTATTAGTAGTATTCAATAACGCATCTGCATTTCATTCACAAATATCAAAATGCTAAATGTGGGCATGCACTGAGCTCCTTGCACTGGGGACTGGTCCTCCTATAGACAGCAAAGAAACTGCCATTGACCTCTGTAGTTGCTGTCTGCTTAGAGCGCATTTAGCTTCTCTGGATAAATGGAAAATGTTCTGAATCTAGCAGGAAGTAAAAGTAAAGGAATAAATATGAGAAAACCTAACAAAAAAAGTAATAAAGAATGCAAACAGAAAAATAACAAAGTACAGAAAAGTCATTTTTTTCACAAACTGGTGTAACAAATGGTTTTCAATGGCTGATACAGGATAAAAGAATTTTAGATAAAATGTTCTTTCTTTATACTGAAACAAAAATATGCTTACCTTGTGTTATATCTATTAAATAGTTCTTTGAGTAGATCACAACATATGTTTTGCTCTTGAACGTTCTAACGAATTTGCAGTTACATGGGTAACGTATCAGTAGTTACCTCCTTACACCCTCCTTACAGTTGAACTAAACATCTTCAGGAAGCCTACTATGCCTCTCTTTCTAATCCAATGCTCAGTTTTTCCTCATAACACAGTGCAGGTATGAAACAGGTCCCCTGTCCCAAAGCAGGACCTTCTCCCTTTGGCTGTCTCTTTGGCCTGGTCCCCAACCCATCCCAATGGTGGCACTCACTCCTCCCACCCCCAGTGACTCCACGGGCTGTGGATGAGGATCTAACAGATGCAGTTTTCCTGCCACACTATCCATCAGGGACGCATTACCACTTACGCAGCAGTGTCTTCATTTTGGCTGGGTTCTCCTACGTGGCTCAGGACATGACAGCACAGTCTGCAAACAACTCATTAAGCAGCACAATGACAACACACGGCACCACACCAACTTCTGGATTGAACTCAAAGGCAGCAGTGATTGAGTGCTGGTGTTCCCTTACAAGCATGTGGAGCCCTCTCCTTTTTATGACCGTCCCACGAGCAAACAGCCCACACTGGCACCAAGCCCTGCAGCTACGCATCGACGCTGCCTGCAGCACATCCAAGGGAGTGTGCCTCGGCCACAACACCCACATCCTCACCATCACACCACGTGGTGCTGCAGCCAGCATGGCGTCTTCTGGTAGCTAATCCACTCCGTGGGATTTAAGGGGACTGAAGCGCAATTTTGACGTGCTAAACTCCGAAATACCAATTGCAACTTCACAAAGATAGAAAAGGTGCTGCAGAATGTATCAGTTACACAGACACTCTGCCACCCCCTGCAAAACAGCCCCTAAAATAAACCTAAGTGTAGACAGCTCCAGAACCCCTTTTTATTCTGTCCACCATATTGTGAAGCAGTCAGAGAGTCCTTTACCACAAAGAATTCAAGCATTTCCCCTTTCCAGGACACAGGATTTTTAACACTACTTGTGATGGTTTAAACACCATATCTATTTAGTTTAAACACTATATAAAGGCTGTTCTTTTCACACAGCACCTTCCCGCAGAGCACGTTCCTCTCCCATCACTACACTCAGAAAATGTGTGTGTGGCATGAAGTGCAGAAAGGAGACATGGAAAATCATTTGCCAAAATGGACTGAGTGAGCACATAGGCTGCTGCTGTGTTTAAGGGATAAGGGGAAAAAAGTTTAAGAGGGAGAACGAATGTTCATGGCGTTTTTTGCTATTTTGCCCTATTCTAGCATTAATATCTGCATATTAAAATATAGCTTTGAGCAAGTGCAAGAGGGACCTAAGAGAGAATAATGACAATAATTATTGCTAACACAAAATCTCCAACTGCATGACCTCCATTTTCAGCGAGTCCTACACAGACCACGGGCAGTGGGGCTCCCAGGCCAGCACAGCACTCAGCTGAGCTGTTTAATCCCAGCAGTAACCTGCAATGGCTTCTGCAGGGCTTCTGAGGTGTTTGAAACCAATGTCTAGCACAGAGACTTAAACCTTTAAATCCTTTCTGTGGCTGCTGAACCAATGGAGCTCTCACTTGGGACCAGAACTAATTCTTCTCATACTCTCCCTCCTTTCTGGCCTCACCTGTGCACCGAGTTGCTATAATCACCTCTACAAAGGGATATATTCAATGCAAGGGACACAAAAAAATAACAGTTACAAGTTACTATAAAGAAGTAGAGCATTCCTAATACTACACATCTATATGGCTGCCCTGCTCCTGAAGGATCCCAAAGTCCCAAAATTGAACATCCACCAAAAAAAAAGCAAAAACCTCTTCCACTATGCAAAACTGAGTTCTTCTACACGGTTTTATTCATCAGCTTAGTAGAGATCAACGTTTTGTCACATTACTTTTCCTATCTGCCCTATTTCTAATATTTTTATTCTCAAAATACTAGCAGTGAACCTTACGATGATTGCTGAATACCCTCAGATTTTACTCTGGCAGTGTCTCAGAACAAGAAGTCACATTATAAAGCCATCTTTCAACTAAGAAAAAAAATAATTCTGGCAACTTTAACATTCTCAAAATATTGTGCAAAATATTCTGTCTATGAAAATCTGAGTGAACAGCAGAGCCCAAAAGGCTGGTGAGTGTTTCAGTACTTTATGAACGTCTGAGACAAATTAGCTGAACAAATTCCCTCCCTTACAAAATGGGATCGGTGTATTTTTGTGTGTAGGTGCCTCCAGGAGTCTTGTGGCAGAGGTTTGATGGGCAGAACATCTATAGTTGAATTGCTCTCAGAGAACAGGTCATCAACCAGAGGTCAGCACACTCCATAGCTCTCTAGCATATCCAAATTTACCGAGAAATGTTCATAATCCCGAAGAAAACCCAGGGTTTGGGAAACACTCCTGCAGAGTATTCCCATTTCTGTTGCTCTGGTACGGGCTCTGCCTGGTCTTGGGTGCTGCATGGCTCCTCCACAAAAGCACTCAAAGTAGGGATATTTAAAGGAAGAAACACAAGTGTAAATTAACATAGCTCTTTCCCAGCTCCCAGCAAAGCGCAACAGATTTGTTCTGAACAGAAAGAAAGAGAAGAAAACATTATTAAGCAGCTACTGATAGATGTGACTTTCCAAACCTCTTAGCTGCAGTAACAATGTAAATGTCTTCCATCTTTTTGTTGGTGACCATTTAAAATGCCAGACAGGACGTCCTGGCCCTTCAGCAACCAGATTTTCATCAACAGGACCCAAAATACCAACAAGCAGGTCTTTGTGAGATGTCAGACACATGCATGCTACTGAAGAAGAATAAAGCAAAATCTTTATGATATATACAAACAATCCTATATTGCACAGCCTTTCCAAATGAAAAATACGAGAGCTGTGAAAAGAAAAATGTGGGAGCCAGACTGAAAATACAGTGAATAATCTCTGAAGCCAGGCCATAACGGTGAAGTGTGGGTTGGATAAATCCATGCCAATTCACAGCCCTGAAAGGCATTGCAGAAAATGTTCCATTGAAAGGTGCAATATAGTTCCATAAGGAAAAATAGGTGCTGCTAAAAATCCCATGGGGGAGAAGAATTTACTGGCCATAAAGTTCAAAAGCTTTGTCCATTTTCATCAATTTTTGAGCAAACTTTTCTAATATTTGGATTGACCACCCAATATTTTATGTTCTGGAATTTCTCTGAGTGTTTTCTTTTAAGACATATGAACTTCTAATGACAAAAAAAAAAAAAAAAAAAAAAAAAAAAAAAAAAAGGATGGACAAGATGTCAAATTCTTGGTTTGCCTTTTTTAATGCTGCTGTCTCTTTGGAACTTAAATCAGAAGCAGTAAGATAGTCCCTGAATAGATGATTCAGTGGGGCTTCCATAATTTTTTTTCCTAGTACCATAGGTTCCCACTTTGGTGACATTGTACATGCCATGGGGCTGAGGAAGATGCTGCTCTCTTCTCGTTCTTATCGGTGTCCTCGCTCTGCTATAGGACAGGCAGAGGGGCTGACTTCATTTACACAAAGGATGAGGAGCATCACACCTCACATGTGTGATCGTGGATATTGTACAAACACTCTTTTCTTCATGACAACAGCATATCATAAATAAAATGAAAGCCCAACAGCTGACGTGAGGCTGTAACAAAGTGATCTTAAACCAACTCAAACTATAATGAAATAAAAACATCATCGATGTTTGGAGATTAGTAGCAATGCCTCCTGCATCTGCAAACAAAGCGACCCATGAGCAGTGCAAGCTGTGAGCAGTGCTACCCATCACTCGGTAGAGCCAAGCATGCTGGATTGTTTGGGCAGGCTACAAGTAAAACAAAAAGGCCTTCTGAAAGCCACTTACCATCCTCTGGGAGGAAAAGATACTGCCTCCCTCTTTCCTCTTGCCTGTGCTCAAACAGGAGCTTCCAAACTCTCTTTCCCACTGAAACACTCGATGGTGCCTTCTCTCATGCACATGGGTCCCAGCCAGCTGGCTGGGAGGTGTCTCCAAGGTGCTTCCACTCCAGAGGGTGGCTCCTAGGAGGCAGCCGTATGCCATGGCTGCAGGTGGCAGTGGGCTAAGCTAAGTAGCAAGAGTTAGCTTATGATGCGTTCTCTGACAGTCTTAGCTCCACGCGGAGATCCTTTAGCATGCCTTCACAAAATGGGAGTTGTCCAGTGTAAGAGTTCAGCAGGAATCAGGTTTCAAAGGCTCTGGGCACCGAGATCTTTTCTCATCCGAAGCCAGCAGGAGTCTGCCCACCAACTCCACGGGTCAAAGAACTTGACTACACTTTGTTCAAACAAACAGTAACACCCCTCCCCCCCCCCTCCCCCCACCCCCAAATGTTTTTAAAAGCCTTCTGAAAAGCAGTTGGAAAATGACAAGGTTTCTGTTGTTAGCTACAAACACTGCACTGCAATTAAACGTTGTTACCTCCAGTGGCTGTAAAAGCTGGGAAGTGAGCATAAAGCTACAGGCTGCATCTGCCACCACTGCTCTGGAACAGTACTGACATAAAAGAAGGTACGGTTTGACTCAGCCCAGGCAGTCATTCTAACAGCTCTGTACTGCTACCCAGCTCTCCCATCATCGCTAAATTCAAAACAACAATTGGTTATTAATGCAGAGGTGATTAAAAGTAACAGCACATTCAGGAACACATAGCATGTGCAGGGTGAGCTGTGAAAGCAGACACTCGCCATGCAGTCAGTGCATGGTAACGCTCCCAGAGACAGCTGAGCACACAATTGCACACAATTGCAAATTTGCCTCCGGAAGCATCCAAGGTGTTTCCTAACGGTGTCCTCCCAGCCCGCAGCCGCAGCGCAGTGAGCCCCTTGCATTCCCACAGCCGCACCGCAAGCTCAGGCACACAGTGCTACGCGCCGTGCACTGCCCTCTTGCTTCCTGCACAAATTCTTCTTCTTAGGACACACAAGGAAATCTTCATTTTTTTCCTTGAACTGGGAGGAATATTAACCAAAAAAGGCATAGAAGTACGTACTGGTGGCCTGTACTAAGCGTATGTTTTTATAAACTTTGCTAGCAGTACATTTCTGATTGACTCATATAACAGACCAGAAGTGGAAGAAAACATGCATTTCCAGCTTTCTCAAGAATTTTTCCCTTTATATTTCTAATTCAGTGCAAGCCACTAAAAGCCAATTTTCTGTTTGTATAGAAACATCCCTAATGTTACTGGCACAGATCTGGAAGTGAACATTTGCCAGTCAACCTGTCATGTCTGCTGTGGCAGAAATAATGTAGGTGTTATCATACAGTTGCTGGCATTTTGGTTTTAAAATCCAGGTGATAATATTTTTAAGGGTTGGGAAAGAATTCCATTCGCACAACGGTTTGAACAAAATATCTTTCACTGCATATTTAAAGGACTTCACTGACTCCTGATATTTCAACTTCAAAAACCGCGTACGCATCGCATTTTAATATTTGGAGTTGCTGAGTTTACTGTTTTGATCTCCATAATTCTGTATTTCCAAACTTCTGGGAATATGTTTTCTTACAAGTGACACCACTGTAGAAAGACAAAACAAAACAAGACTCCCTATAAAAACTGTTCTACCACTTCATACAGTTCTTGCAATTATACGGTGCAATATTGTAAGAGAAATCTGGGCACCTTTTCTAAATACAGGACTTGCTAAAAGACTTATTACATTGTGCTCTGTGGTCTGACTAATCCATTACTTAAAAGCAGTTAACAAGAATCTTTGGAATTCCGATATTTCCCAAATATTCAAGATTATGAACAATTAACACTTACCTAAAAATTAAATTAGCAAATAGTTAATAAGCCATCAGCACCTCTGACTCCAGACCTCCTGTTTCATGATTCATTGCTTCCAATTACTAAATACCACTGCTACTTTGTACAGAATCAGCATTGCACACACTCCTATGCCTCAAGTTTTCTGGTTACCCTCAGATTATTGCTGAGGCTATAAATAAAGAAAACGTTAAAGGATAAATTCCCATCCTGCAGCTTGTTTTCATGCTGCCAGTCTCACTACAGATCTCCCCGACCCTGCATTAGCAACATATTTGTAAACCTCTATCTTTCTCTTCTAAGCTAATTTTTTTTTATGCCAAACAACCATCTGAAATGTACTGCTTGATTTGCTATTAGGTAACACATCCTATAAATGCTGGTATGTTTAAAGTAAGAGGCTGTAAAGCAACTCATACTGGTATTGTGTAAAGTAGTCTCATGCATCTCATTTACACAGTGGATCATCACAAAGTGCATTTCTATTGAGATTACTTATGACAAATCAAAGCCTCTGCTAAGCAATACGTGTAGAACTCAAGCTACCCACCATGACACATCCTCTCGTTCACTGCAAAATAGAAAGGCAAAATTCAATATTGTATTATGTCAATCACAGGAGGCACAAAGGACAGAAAACCCAGACTTTGTGAGAGTTCAGTGGTACAAAGACCTTGCGCTAACTGCACCACAATGTAACACTTCAAAGTCCCAGACTTCATTAACAGGTTGCTAACCCTGTCTCCCCAGCTCTTCCTCTTGCTGAGAGTTGCTACTCCAACATGTGTGCCTTAACTGCTCATCTACCAGTCCTAAAATAGCAGGACGGTTTGAAGCGGTGACCTCGATGACTACTGTAGGCAGCCCAACCTATGACCAAGCATGTCCACAGTACAGAACACCTGCAATTAGTGTCTCCAGCACCTCCTCCTTTGAGTTAAGATGTGGCATGGAGCAAGGAGAGTAGCTGGTGGGCAGGATCCTTATCTCTTCAAGATCCAACCCTTGCAGATTGCAAAGCTCTTGTGCAGAAGGGAGCTGAAGGCAGCAGAATACAAACTCTAGGTCATTGTTTCTTGTCATCCATTAGTGACCAAGACAGACAGAAAAATTGAACCAGGAATAAAGAAAATGAGTGGAAACAATCCCAACACTCGAAGAACTAAGAGAAAGTGGACTCTGTGGCCTGGTCTAAAGATATAAAAATGTAACATGGAGAAACCACAAAATCGATTAGTTTCCCCACTTTATTGCACATCATTTTACGCAAGCCAGAAATAAATGCATGAGCTCAGTACTCTTCCTCCTGATGCCAGCATTTGAACTGAATATTCAACTAATCTTTATTGCCGTGACAGTTAAGAACTTCAACACTGATTTTTCAGCTAAGCCACTAAGTCTTTGTATTTTTCTAGTATTTTCAAGAAAGTGGTCATAAGAATCATTTAAAATATATATATAAAAAAAAAAAAAAGCAAAACCAAAATAATGTATTAAGGGAGAATGCCTCAGCTCTGAAAGTGCTGCTCCCTTCAGATCTACTTGTTTAGCATTCAGTGATCTAAGCACACTAACCCCAGCTTGACATACAGTTAATGAACAGATCCTGGACTTAGAAACTGTACTGACAGCTTCTAAAGAATCCAAATGTGAGAGCCTTTCCTGGTATGCAGTACTACATCTCCTCTAGCCTCAAAGCAACATCATACAATTTCATATATATGAGAAGCTGCTAAATAATATAGCACCCAAATCTAATTTAGTCTAGATTTACTGACAGAGCTAAAATGCAAGCGAGAAACTTAGACTGGCACATGAACATTTTGGAAACTGGGATTCACTAGGTGCAGTGGCTGCCATATGTTACTTTTGCTTTTCTGTTTAAAAGGCAATCTCCAGCTGGATGACATTTGCTGATATAGCATGACACTGGTTTAGCATTAATTCACTGAGAAGACTGCAACAGAGTAAACCTCTAATAGCAGCATGCTGAACCACAGCTTCATTTGTGTGAACCCGTGAACCATCAGGCAGAAGTGGCTTCAGCTGACGGCAGTAGCTTGGGTTGAATTCCAGCTCTCCCCAGGAAATTTAAACACCCACCTTGTAAGGAATGGCTTAAGACAATAGGTTATGCACCAAACATTCTAATCCATGTTAAGCTACACACATGTATCCCTTGTAACCTAAGTGAACAAATCGCCAACCAGCAAAAACCTGCTGTTTGCTCTGGTTTGTGCTTTAAAGTTTGGTTCAGAAATCAAGCAAGAGCCATAATTTATTATTATTTTTTAAAATAGTATTGCCATTGTCCTTTCTCATTTTGACTCTTTTCTGTTGTGACCCAGATGTAAATTATACAATAGTTATTATGAACCCCAGACACTCATTGTGCTTTTCCAGACTGTAAAAAAGAGATGGGCCAACACGACCCGAGAGACCATTAATTACCATTGTCTCAAAAAGGCTTAAGATTGGCCTGCTGGACCATGTACACAAAGCTTGCCTAATGGAATGTATCCTTTCCCCATACTATTTTTTGTTGAGAAAAAGCATTCCTCGGACATTCCAGTTGTAGTTTATGAGTGAAATGGGAGTTTGCTCTTGACGTGAGCGAGGTCAGAATTTAACCTTGTAACTGAATAGAAAAAAAATGGAAAGGATTTTCTGTGACGCAATTTTGTTTGGGGTGAAGGTTTTTCACAACAGTGACTCTGTCACACTGGAAATTCCTTACTATTTCCTGCATAAAGATCTTTCTTCTAAGATTTTTTTTCTGAGTAGCTGCTGCCACTCTGCTGCAGTAATGTACTGTGCATGGAGACTGGTCTGGCTGGACAAGACAATACGATGATAGGATTAAAGTTAAAGGAAGTGAATTTATCACTCCCAGTCCTCAGACAGAAACACATACCACTGTTACGGAAACTCCAACACAGTGAAGAACAAATACACGCTCAACTGGAAAATACGTATCAATCGTCCCCTTGATTTAAAGGGATGTCAATGCCCTTCTGGGCAAGGGAAGTTAAGGCAAGTTAACCTCGCCTGTATTCAGTTGTGTGGTGATTAAGTAAAGGGCCAGTAAGTGATCGTTAGCTGTTTCAATAAATGCCTAATCAATTGGCATTGTGTGTTACTATAGACTGCAAAGCATAAGAGGCAGTTTGAAATCATAGCTGACAAACCGTTTCCAAAATGTTGCTATAAAATTGATTCATTAAGTACGGTATTGAAACTGCTCCTAGAGCTCACCTGCACTGGAGACAATTTACAGGCTGAGTAAGGCCCTTCTCTATCCAGCACTTGTATGTGCAAGTCCTCCTTGAGTACAGACTGGGATTTGCTGCATGAGAGCCCGACTGGGTAAGAGCATTTCTAAACCAAGGGACACCTGGCCAGCATGAATCAAGCCTACAGAGTGTGGACTGTTACCCAATAATTTTCAACCATAAAAAGCTGTCATGAAAAATACAAGTATCTTTGCAATTTTGGTTCTGTTAAAAATATACATATATATATATATACACATTATTATTACTTTTTTTTACTGAAAAGCTGAAAACTTTACATTAGTAAAAATAATAATCTTTTAAGGATCTCGTTTAAAATACATGACTTTTTATTTTCATTGTTTAACGAGACAAAATGAGAATAAAAGTTATCAAAAGTGGGTGCTGGCATTCATACTTGTCCATAGTTGGCACACACAGGATGTACATGAATAGCCACACAGTTCTAGTGAAAGATTATGAACAAACACACATACATATACATAGGTATATAAACATACTATACATACATACATGAGTGAATATACATATTTATGTGCATACAGTATACAGACGAGATACTATACAGGTACAGTAAGTGCAATATACTGTATAAGGCTATACAGACATCAAAAGATTCAGGTGAAATGGCAACAACCATGAGAACAAAGCTTGGATGGTTTGTGGCAGTGCAGATGGAGAGGAAAACCTTGCTGATCTGCGTTGTTTTATGCATCAGGCACACACAATTCGAACAGAAAACATGGTACAATACCTTCTGTTCATATACAAAAAAGGTAAGACAAGTGGAAGTGCATGGAGATAACTGAAATGTGCACGAGCAGACAGATAAGGTTGTTCTACCTAGAGTACAGAACAGTTGGTTCATTTACAGAGAATGCCTATATATAAACCCATGCTTCCATGAATCCATGCCATTTTTATTTCTACTTTTCCTTTAAGAATATTATAAAATTCTTCCCCTGAGTTAAACATAAATACACACAGAAAAGGGAAAAAAAAGGAAATTGCATGCTTCTGTTTTTGTTTTTTAATTTTTTTTTTTTTTTAAACCAAGGCACAATGTCTTTAATAGTGGTTGCAACAGCATTTGAAATAAACTTTGCAATTGTTGTTGTTCTGGTACTGTATCCCTCTCAGTGTGACTAAGCTAATTGTTTGCACACGAAAATCTCAGAACAAGCTTTGAAGTGAATTTAGAAATTTTAGAAGAGAATAAACAAATTTATGAGAAATGCCTTAAAGAAAAATTCCCTAAAGAGGAAGGAACGCTACCAAATGAAATCCTTTATAGGCAACTTACAGATGCTTAGACTGAAATAATTCCACATAGCTACATTATATATTTAATGCTACAGTAAGTTTTTAATTATTTTCAGTAGAACCATGTACAATGCTGTAGGAGCTGGAGATGAAGAACTTCCAGTAAATTTTTAGTTTCTTGTTGCAGGCAGGATAGAACAGTGATCTCACTGATTCTGTTTCATAAGCTGCAAGAGGTATAGCTTAGTAACATTTGTTCAATTAAACATTTAAACTTCTAAGGCTTCTAATCTCTCCATTTCATGGACAGTCTAAGTCTTTTATTGGGAATATTAGTTCTAAATTTCTGAGGAAATCACATTAATTTCTTCACCCTCATGCACAACTCTGACCCTCAAAAAGAAGGACTGGCTGAAAGGGCTGTGCTTTGGCTGCTGTCCCCATGTCTGAGCCCTCTTTGCAGGGATCTAGAGGCACACAGCCAAAAGTCCTACAAGAGCAAGCCCCAAGGTTGCTGCCCTTCACTGCTTCCTTTCTTCTCATCTCCTTGCTACTTTCTTTCCTTTTTGCTGATAAAAGCATTGCTTGTGCCCACTGTCTGCTTTGCCTTTAAGTATGCCGAGAATCTCCTTACTTTCCCTCACAATCTAGGATGTACAATGGGTTTGACCTGCCTGTTTCCTTGTCTTCCTGATGATGTTCTGAACATCTCAGCAGCTTCCAGGGGCTGTGAGCGTCAGTCACTTCCAGGGAACAGCCACATGCATTGTGCTTCTTTGGCTGCTGCATCCTTCCCACACATTTCCCTGTTGAGCTAAGACACTTTTTTGAAATACTGAAACACACTGTTCCAACTCAACACGTAGGTTAAATCCTTTCAAGGCTGCTCTTCAAAAAGGTAAATTCCCAGATCTGAAAAACGCCCAGATAAAGATAGCAAAAAAACAATATGAAGAAAGTGAAAACTCCCATAAGCGCTGCATTTCATTCCTTCTCCAAGTATTATTGTATTTGAAAAGTTTCATCTTCTTATGTGAGGGAACAAACCTCTTTCTCTATTCTGCTGGCAAGCTTATAAAACCTATCTAAGCACAAGAGATCACTATAAGATGAGATATAACGGAATGCAACATTCTGCCTCCCACTCACCTTTTCCATGCTGGAGCTTGAGGGGTGAGGAAAGGTATGCAGACAAAACACAGGGCTGGTGCTATAGATTGCAAGAACTGCTCACTCTGCTCCTGTGTCCAGCACCTTCTTTCTGCAGCAGTATACTTGCTAAAGCTGACCTGCTTCCCTCAACATGTCTCCTTTGTGTCCTATCCTAAAACTGCATGTCCAAAATGGCTGTGACCAGTGGTGCCTTTGCAAATCCAGCAGGCACATCAGAGAAGTGCTGCTGCTATGCAGCCACAGACCTGTGTGCAGTGCAGCCCCCAGCAGTTCCACAGGCTCTGCAGCTGCCCCAAGCTGGGGGTAACATAGAGCCACCAAATCCTGCTCAGGGACTGCTGTGGCTGCAGCGTGTGCCTGGGCTGCACAGCACACTCTTTCCCATGCTCTTCAATCAGTGCTTGGCAGAACAGGACCCAGAAATGCAGCGACCTGCTTCTGCTGCATGATCACACCAGCCAAATGCCCAGGAAAACACTTTGGGACAGCAGCAGCAGGGCTGTCTGCCAACAGAAGGCGGCTTTGACACGTTGGCCTCTTGTGCCAATCAGTCAGGCGTGCCTGGGAGGTGAAAGATGATGGATGCGGCAATTCCATCCCCTCCAAGGTTTGCATTTTCATTTTCTTTTCTTCCTTTCTTTTTTTTTTTTTTTCTTTATTTTATTTTATTTTTAATAAGAGTTCTCTGTTTTCAGTTTTATATTTAGAAACAATCTGCTTTGGACCCATGCACTGATTATGTAAGACCAGATTCGGGCTGCAACACACCATAACGCGATGTGGAGCCATCCCTACAACATTAACATTCTTGTTGCTGCTCTCATCCAACATGTTGTCAGTGTATTTAGCTGGACTGATGACAGCAGAATTTTGCTTTCATGTGCACACAATATTTGTCCTTGAAGGGAAAGGAAAAGATGGCTTAAAGTAATCCACGCGCTCCCTCTGGTGGGCACGGGGCTCTGCTGCGCTTCGTGAAAGCACCAACAGAAGCTCAGAAATCCCAAGTCCCTGCAGTCCTCAGCAGGCAGAGTCCCGTGACTCGGCACGACTCGGATTTTCACATTCGCTCAGGCCAAACTCTGGTCAAATCCATTATCTCAAGAGAGAAGCAGGGACGCTTCACGTCCCACCAGCGAGGGGCTGTGCCAGGGGTTTCTCTGCTCCCTGCTTTGGGTTCTCCCACACCTGCCAATCAACCCAGGTGGGACTTAATGTCTTTTCCCTCCCAAGCAGTTGAAAACTGCCATCACAAAACTCTGCGTCTGTATTTGATTTCTTCTACACAGACCCTGACAACTTCTCCATGAGTAAACTTTTTCTAACTAAATTTACCTTGTTTTCTGGTATAAGACATTCAAATACATTTCATTATGTTAGTGGCTTATAAAACGGAATAAATCTCTGTCAAAGATACAGCGAATTTTATTCCTTTTTTCTTTTTTTTTTATTTCACAGTCTACAGCTGTTTACTCTCTCACCTGTTACACTGGGCTTACAGATCCCTGGGGTAAGGACAGGATTTGTTCTACACATTGTCTACACACACAGGGACTTTATTTATGATACTTAGACAAACTTATTATGGATATTATTTATGATTCTTAGATGTGATTGTGGTAAATCCTAATGGCGAACACGAGGCAGGTTTTGGATCTAGTGACTATCCCAAGCCTTATTAAAAATGATGGTTAAACAGAAGGAGTAATTTAGTTCCTTAAGTAAATAGTTTCATAAGCTACCACCCAAAGCAATAAACAGCGTATAAAAAGTGCAGACCAAAAACCCACGCGTCTTCCGATTACAGGGAGGCTAACGGACTGCTCCCACACTGCAGACACAGTTTGAATGAAGAAAAACATCAAGTAGCAAAAATGAACAACCACGATCCTGGCTCCAGGAGCACAGACAGATCTCAGACACTGCACTGTTCAAAGGGGGATATTTGGGATTTAAACACTGGGAGAAGAAAATGATTATCATCATTCCATGAATTGCTCCAAGTATTTTGCTACATCCGAAATGCATGGTATAGTGTCAAAAATTTTGAAAATGAGATGAAAAAAAGAGCGACAGAAGAGCCATACCAGAGTGGTGACCAGCACTGTAGCTTGATACTTATTTTGAATAGGAATTTGGTATTACGTCTCACCTGCAGCCAGCAGCCCAGGGGGGTCCTTAATTTCCCTATGGCCCAGGGAATAGGTGTGACAGAGACTGGTTCTTTCATTGTAAAACCCCTGCACTATTAAAACCATAAGAGCAGAATCATTTGGGTTTTGTGTTGGCTTCTGAAGATGGTGATCCTTCAAGGATTGCATCCAGCAAGGTTTTACAGTACTGAGCAGTGGCACTTATTTATGCCATTAGCAGGTACTCATTCTCTTAGTAATGCACTTTTTTCCTTCTGTTTGCCATTTTGCTGGTATTCAGGATGAAGGTCTGCAGAGTTCTCCATCTACCAGCACTTCTGTATTTTTCACAGACTGGAAGGTAAAAAAACAAAGCAAAGCAAAACAAAACAAATCAAAAAAGCAAAACCAAACTCTGCATTGATTGGACAGGGAAAAGCATGGATTGCCATTTGTAGATGCTCATTTTTCAGCAGCAGAACCTGTTCAATGGGCCAGTCAGGCACCTGGCCCTGCTAAGAGGCTGACAAGCGCGAGTGTTTGCTGATTGCTTTGAACTCCTGTACAGTGGTGCTGGGAAAATTGCAACTTTAAGCTGAGAATAATGGAAGAGCACAGATGTATTGTTTGTGCTCGGCGTAATTGAGAGCCCATGTGCTTTCAGACACAATTTGCCAACTAAAGCATGATAATGCCAAGTCATTGGGGAAGTTTTTTGTCTAGGTGCCTTCAAAAATAATTACAGCAGTAATAGCAACAATTCAGCCTTCTTGTATTCATTCATTAAAGGGTGAACACAATGCTTACGAAGCACGCAATGACTATAATACGCTCTGTATACACAACTAAGGCCAGAGACATTAAGAACTGGGTTTGTGATACTCAGTTGACCCAGAACAGCATTATTCACGCACTGAGGCGTGAGACAAACACTGAGCTTCTTGGAAACACTTCATAACTGTCAAGACTCAACTCTAAATTATTTCTCCTAAGTTTTATTAATTTCTTTCAACGAGCTCGTGCTGCATTTATACTGCAGAGCGTTGTTCTAGGAACGTGTCCTCAAGAACGTTCCCTCAAGCGGCGCAGGCGACCCCGCACTGCCAGCACCGCGGGCCGAGCGGCCGCGCACCGCGGGGGGGAGACGCTGACGGGGGCCGCCAGGCGGAGCCACGAGCTCGCCCAGCGCCGCGCCAGGCCGTGCTGAGCAGGGCTCGGGCCTCGCTAGGCCGCTCCGGGCCGTCCGGGCAGGGCCGCACTGCGCCTCGCTGGGCCGCAGCGTGCCGGGACCGAGGAGAGCGGAGCTCCGCGGGCAGGCCGCATACGGATCCAGGCCCAAGGTGCCGGCGCTGCCATGTACCGGCGGCGTAACCTCTGTCTGAGTAATAAACAGACAGATACAAGCCACAGCAATGTAAAAAAGCAGCAGTGCGTCTCCCTGAAGAGGAAGATACCAGCCACACTCAGCAGGGAAAGGCCACTAACAGCTCAGTGCTGATTCTGATACATTTTCTAGCGTTTTCTTCAACACAAGTCAAGACTCCTTAATGCACAGCTCTCCGTGTATTTCTACTCCTTCTGCTGACTTATTCCTTCTAATCTCAGGATGGTGTCTGGATTTAACTTTCATCATCGCTTTTAAGTTTAAATCTTATTTCCTTGCTAAAATTGGAGATAGGTATCAGTGCCCAGGCCTCCCCACAGGAAGGCACCAGGCCTTGCAGGCATGCTAGCCTTCTGGAGGTGGGGACAGCATGCCACAAGGGGACAGCAGGAGAGGAACTAGAGTGCTGCCTCCCCACTGAAAAGCAGGGAACTGCGGGGCAGCGTGAGGGGAGGCTGCACGTTTGCAGATAAGTACAGAGCTTTGTGGGAGCAGCTGAAAAGAGGCTGTGCTTCAGCAGAAAAGCTGAAATACCGCCGTCTAACTACCAGGAGTCTCGTTATCAGAGGCTGTATTTTCTCTCAGGTTGCGGATCTCATAAACATACGTATAATTCCTTCAGGATGTGTTGTTATAACATGTACTATTGCACTCATATGCAGTGTAATACATACGACTTTGCAACTGCTGTCTACATCTTAATGAAAATAAATTTCACTTTGCAAAATTCATTTGCAGCAAAGAAGTCTAGGGACAGTTACATTGGTTTCTTTTCCTTAAAATGGAGTTAAGCCTAGAAGTAACCTAGTGATATTTTTATGTGCATTAAGAATATAGTTTTGCGATGCTTTTCTATCCAGCAGAGGGACTTCAACAGTGTATATTGCTTGAAACATTTCCCTCTTTTGTAATGAGCATGCTCGATACACATATATTCTGCCTGTAACAGGGAATTTTGAGCCCATCCATGTCATGTAATCTTTCCTTACCCTGAGATGAAGATACAGAGAATGATAGGGGGCAGTGAAACATCACTGTATTGCAGATGTATCTATTCCTCCAAATCCTGCTTACTTTGCACACGTGAACCATTTTTTTTCACTACTGATGCTCTGACATGCCTGAGCATTTGCCATTGCAGGGTGAAACATCTCAGCATGCCTGATACAAATGTCTTAGGCATGAGGCTCAGAGGTTGCAGTAGTAAGGGAGATCATTTATTTACTAAGGCATCCTGAGACTGTATTATAATTTCTACCTTAGAAACCTCACTTAATGTTTAACTTCTACTGTCCTCTGTTTCCTTGTGTAGAAACAAAAGACTTGTACTTGTTTGTACTTCAGTGTAAAGACCAAACTCAAATGCATTTCCACTGTTTCTAGTTTTATCCACACACTTCTTGATATCTAAGCTCAAGATGTAACTTTCTTTACTTGTAGAACATCTTTCTATTCCCTGTATCTTTCCTTCACATTCTGTGATATGTAGAACACTTCTCTACTACTTACATTTCCCTCTTCAGGATACATATTTATATCAAGATATGTATTTAGCATATATAACTATTTGCCATTTCTGTAGCTAAAAAAATGTTCTATGCTACTGCCATATTTCAGTTTTATACTCTCCAGTTGTCTTCCTTTTCTACTTCCTTAATTTCTTACACTTTGCTCTTACACAATTAACTTCAGTTCCAAGACAAACTTTTGTTTATCCTTCAGTTCAAATTGAGTGATTTTTTTTACTTAATCCATGGTTACTTCCTGCAGCCATCTTTCAAAACACCCTCGCCATTTACCAGACATAATATAGAACAGCGTGCTTCCTGTCTGCCTCTGCTCATCTGTCACTGCTGGTGACTGCTGCACTACAGATTTCTAAATGTTCTCCAATAGAGAACAGCCAAATAACTTACCTCTGCTTATAAGTCCTTTCTTTTTATTTATAAGTAATGTAGCACTTACCATCCACGTGCCATAAGTATGTTCCATAAATATTAGCTAGTTAATCCTCACAACTCCTACACCAATAAACAAACATGAATTTAAGGCATAGAGGAGTTAAATGTCAACAGTTACACAATTAGCCAGTATTTGACTGGAATTAAAATTCAGATTTTCTCAATTCAGACCTGTCTTGAATTACCAAGCATTCTCACTACTTACACAAATCATCATGTAAAAGCTCAAGTAAGTTAAATGTTTTGGAAAAACATTAGTTTGGGATCCTTGAAGATTTGAAATAAATGATCAATCCAGTAAGCTGCCCTTTCCCAGATGTACTCCTCAATCTTGCATCCCTGTGAAGTCAGCTGTGTCCATCTCAGCACAGAGGTGAATAACAGAGAGCATCCTCTTCTTTCAGAAAGACTAACTGCTGATTATGATGTAGTTAAGGAAACCGGTGTCGATACAATCAATGGCCACAGCACAGGAAAACAAATACCCTGTATGCCACAATCTGTCAGTCCGAATGGACTAACGACCTGGGCATTTCCAAACACTTTTCACCCACCTCAGATTAATTGCACATTAAGACAGAGCGGGCGTATAAAGGAAACAACTGAAACAATGTTTGTATAGCCAAAGAGATAATGAGACTTCTGTCTTTCCCCAGAACTGGGGTCAAGCCAGACCTTTACAAAATTATGCATTCGTAATAAATGGCAACTTAATAGATTAATAGTGAGCAGTTGACAATTGGAGGGGAATTCTTGAGGGCAGAGACAGTTTTGACCAGATCTGTGGTTTTTCATGAAGACATGCCCATACCATACGCGCGCTGTTCAATTAACAAGAACACCCTCTACAGTCACTTGACAATTCCTCTTATCATCTTTGTTCTTTTCTTCTGTATGAAGTGAGGTGGAATTTTCCTCCACAGTTTCAGTGAACCCTGGCTGCAGCTTCTAAGAGGCTCATTATCTCTTCTATCACATCAGCTTCTGCTTTCAAGGCTTATTGTTTAGTTCTTAATATAAATTGAGAGACTAAAATGCCTTCAAAACACCCAAGGTGCCTTTGCACTGAGTAACCAGTAAATCATCGTGTCTGCTGTGAGATCTGTTTTATGAAAAAATATACACTACTTGAACACTGGGATACTCAAAACCTTTGGAAGTACAATTACCTTAATTTCTTCCCTAGATAAAAAAAATACTTAGTATTTAAATGGGTTATCATTTTGAATCTCTGTTATGGATTTGGTTTTATGTAAAATATATTTCAGAAACATGCAAGGCATTGCGTCCAGCAGAACTCTAAATCAAGACAGTTTTGCCACTCAAATAATATCAACCAATATGGATTAGGTTATGCAAATACAAGTTTCCTAACAACTGCTTTGTGCACTGGGTTGAGTAAATTGACCTTACTCTTCTGTTTCCTCCTTTGGCCAGGAGCTTCTTGTTAAGGAGCAACAATAAACTTACATAGGGAATAATTACAAAGTATTCCCAAGGGAGTTTATCACTGAAATCTCATTGAAGTTCAGTAGGATGATGGTGACTAATTACCCAAAAGCCAATCAAAAATTCACCATCTAAATAAGAGTGCTTGTGTGTGTTAGCATACATATATGTATGTGCACATATATACACATATGTTGATGTGTGTACGTGTGCATACCCACACTCATATGCAGTGAGGAGCAGTCCCATACATGTACCCACAAGTGACACGATACTGGAGTGCTCTGAGCTTGACAGAAGGTGCTCACATTATGTTTAAGTGAAACCTTTTCTCTCAATTACTACTCTCAGCAGTTAGTTCTGCCAAATAACACAGGTCTGCGCAGTGAAATGATACAGTATTGGCATTAGCATATAAAATAAAGGTAAGTATAGGTTTCTCATGTCTGTAATTCTTTTCTGTTTTCTCTGTATTGGATAAATTTGCCAAACACTTCAATTTCTTTTTCAAGGGTCTGTGTAAGATCATTGGTTTGATGGGGAAAAAAAAGTATATCTGTTTAAGACATAAGGATCATTTACCCCTCTGGTTCAGTTTTTGGTTCCTAACAATATACAATAAACATAACTATAGCAGACTATTTAATAGTCCTGTTAATATTACATGGCCTCTAGCTGAAGAGAGTCTAGCTGCCTTAACTAAACAAAACAACTTGCTGTAGGAGCAGTTTTCAGGACAGTGATAAATCAGTGTAATACAATCATGCACTGAGCTCAAAACAAATGTAAGACTGGCACAAATATTATAGTACAGCTGGGAGAAGTCAAAGGTATGTACACGTCATTGACAAACATTGGTGCAAATGCTTTAGACAAGACATTTAAAAGAAATTTACACTTAAACATAGATCAAATTTATCAAAGTTTGATAAATTTTAAGGACAGTAAAAAAGTACAGAAAACATGAAAAAATAAAAAAATCCAGCAAATTCATACAGTACAGTTTTACTACATTTATATTACAGAATGAAGACAGAAAAGGATACAAAGAATTAAGGGCAAAGAAAATGGCACTGGCCGTACCCAGTGGAATTTCACTGCCAGTGAGAGATGCGCACACACAAATGCACGCTCACACACAGAAAATAAAGACAAGAAAACAAAAATCATCTACGGTAACAAATGACAGACACAAAGGTGAGAAACATTTGGCATGTTGCAGCACATGAAGTCATTCTCGATTGGCTAACGACGGTACCTGGCTCGGCTGAAGATCACTGGCTTGCCTGAGCGGAGTAACGGACGGAGGAGGCACACCTGATGTGGATGCAGACCGACCTAATCTGCAACTTGCTTTAGGCTCTGGGAAAGAAAAGAAAAACCAACAAGTGGGAAGCTGGTTACTGCTGCATTAACCAAAGCATGGTGCACCCAGGATTCCCTTGAAATGAAAACTCCAGCCTTGAATTCTAGTTAGCATTGTGCAATTTGCTGGATCGTGAAAAGCTGGGCTTAGAAGGAGGGAGATTAGGATGGAACCTAACATCCCATGTTCTTTCCTTTCACTCTAGTGTCTCTGAAACTGAGGTATAGATTATAAAACAGCAAACAGACTGGAAGCACACCAAGAAAATCATGTTGCCCTCCTTTTAAGGAAACATTAACTAAAAGCAGTGAGGATACTATTGTACTTCGGGATTTGGAATGACACCAAAAGCTCTAGGAGATGTGATGGTAGTGACTTGAAAGACAATGCAAGAAGAAAGGAGAAAAATCAGAACTTCAACAGTGGCAAATTCTGAACTCAGTTCCCCAGAACTGAGGTGATTACAGAAGCCTTCAATTAGAAGAGAATGTTCAATTCCAGAGAAAAACTGAACAGAATTTACATGGTTATTTCATTTTCTTTCCGTTGTACATGAAGGCAGTTCTCAGAGGGCTCCCCACTGGCCTCCAGTACAGGTTACTTCTGTTAACATACTGACATGAAGCAGATCAGCACAGGAGTCCTGGAAGGTTTATGTCTGAGCTGTGCTGACACTAGTGTGCTACCCGACAGTGCTCAGCATCTCACATCTTGTCTACAAGAAACCATCTTTTTCTAAGGAAAGAGTCTGCCTGTTTCTGCTTGAGGAAAGTTGTTGTCCCTGTGCTTCCTGTTTATACTGAGCAGACAAATCCTTGCAACCATGGCTTTTGGCTCAGATGAATGTGCTCGTTCTCCCCATGCTTACAAGCCCTCCTCTTAACCCTGCACCTGTCTTTCCTATTTAGTGGGTAATATTGAGACCAAGAACACTCACGCTCAGCAGATCTACTTTGTACAACCATGGACTTTCAATTTTTAGCTGAAATAATAGTGCTTTAACATGAAAAACAAGTAACTATAATACCATGCCTCCTCACAATGGGTTGAAAGAATTTCTCTTATTCAGCCTCACATTTTCAAGAAGAAAGGAAAAATTTATGCCTTCTGCAATCCAGGTTTGCCTCTGAAAACCATATTTTGCTTCTGTCTCTGAAATATATTTTCTCATGCCATGTTTAAACTGTTGTTTTGTCTCTGTGTGTTTTGTCTTAATATTTCTCTCCCGTGTGGATCTGTGGGATCATCACTAGCCAGTGGTTGGGCCAGTGCTGAGAAGGAATAAAGCTGTCCACAACTAACATGTCTTTAAGTTCACGTTGTGCATCTTGGAAACTTGAGGATAGCTGACAGGTCACGCCATCTACCAGCAGTGTGCTGAAATTTGTCCTTCCAGTCTCTCTGATGTTTTTTCATTCTTGTCTTAAATGGTTATTTTACAGGAATTCAAAATCGAGTAGAGAAGAGAATTGAGTGGAGAAGAGCTATCCACTTAAGCTGAAGCACTTAAACCAGTGAAAGCATCTGTATGGGTGAATATTCATCAACTAAATATTAATACGTTGGTTAACATCCAGCTGGCTGAGCAGCAAAAATATTTATGCTGTTTGACGAATGCATTATTCAAGTCACTCATTCCTAGTCAGTCTGTAAACATACCACAAGTCAACACGGCAGTAAGCACACAGAAAGGAGCGGACAGATCTCCCCCATAACCTTATATTTTGTACATAATCTGTTGTTTTGCTTTTTTTGGATGTAGGTGGCTATTTCAGGAGTTTGATTGTATTTTTGTTCAGATTTCACACTGTCTGTGTGCCAGATAGCTGTTCCTTTCAGTCATATAAAAATAATAATAATGGGTTTCTCTTCCCTCCCAGAATTTTTCTGGGGTTTCAGAGAGAGTGAGAAGAGGGCTTTTTTGGTCATTATTCTCCTACTGCTAAGTAGAGGCTCTGTTTTTGCTGTGACAAGCAAAATCAGACATTCAATGTGTCAAAAACTCCAAGGCACTGTCTGCCACTGCTTCTGAGTTTTCTTTAATTCTGGAAAGCAGAGAAGAGTTGTAATTTCCCATTTGGATATATGTGCAACAGCAAAAGATTACCATTTCCTTGCCAAAGAGATTCCTTTTATCTGGCATCAAAGAAACAAAATCTATCAGACACAGATGAAGGATTACTTCCTTTGTCTCCCTGTAATATATTTACAGTATTAAGGAAACTATTGCAATTTCCATGGTGATCCTCATCAAGAGCAGTTCAAGAAGTGAGGTTATGCAGTGAAAGGGAAATGGCTTCTCTAATAGCCATTCCACTGGTGTCTCTGGGAATATTTTTAGACCAAATACTTCATTCTACTCTAATTAGTGCTCTGAGTAACCTCTCCACACTGCACACTGCTGTGGAAAAAAAACCTTAAACACTGTTTATCACTAGCAGTGATGCCCAACTCACTATTTTGCATTCTGCAGCCATGCTATTTTTCAAGTTTATTGTACTAGGGTTAACTGGATGTTGAATGCAACGTTCACTTCAAGTAATTTCTACTTTAGGCGGTCTAAAAAACAGAAAGAGATTTTCTTAAGTAATTTTGTCCACTGTCTAGTCACTTTCAGTATCAGCAGCTCTTGGTTTGTGTGTTTTAAATGGCCAGTTCATTTAAAACTTCATTTAAAACAAGTTCAACTTGTCTGCAAGGTTTGTATATCAATATAGAACCTGATTCAGGAATGAAAATGAGTTTTAATATTTCCTGCTGAGAACGCTGAAGGAGGAACAATTCTGCCAACAAATTTCAAGCATGGTTTCTAGCATTTGGTTTGTGTTCATATCATATGGACAATATTCAGACAGGTCCCTATTAACATCTGAAATGAACAGTCTTGAGAAAATGTGAGAAGTTCCTTCTGTGACTGCAGAACATGGTGTGGAGCAGGGCACAGTTCTATCAGTCAGACTGAGGAACACATGGGGAAGGCTCTGTAGATGTCTGTCCCCCAGGATGGACCCATTTGCTCAGGTTCCATGGCAGTCCTAGCTAAAGCACCTCTGGTTCCACACTGATAAATCTGATGTGGCACCTCAGCTCTGTGCTGCTCTTCATTTGACAATGTATCCCCTAGTTCTAAAGCAAAACTGCACAAAAGAGTTCCAGAGACTCCACTCTGCATCCACAACTAGGGGCCTTTTGCCATTGCTGTAAAGCCACTCAAATGCTGACAGGGGCTAGCAGCCTACTGCCAAGGTAGGGAACTCATGGGCATATGTCTAAGTGCTTTACTGGACTCGAGCCAGAGGACTTCAGCAACCATTAAAAATGCTTGTTGCAATCAGTGGGCAGCACGTGAATTCAGCAGATTATTCAGGCTAGCTATCTATCTGCTCTGTAGATTTTATTTAGTTAGGTTAAGCATGAAAGTGTTCATAAGATTCAGTTGCTATATTTCACTGAAAAAACTTCTGTGGTATTATTTGCACACCTTCAAATGACAATTTCCTCAGACCATGCCATTTTATGAAAAACACTGCTCACAAAGAGCCTGAACCAGGAGCCAGGCGCTGATGTACAGAGCTAGTAGTGGGTGGCTGGTCTGCTGTGTGTCAGCCTCTGCTCATGTCCCCTGCTATGTCACCCACAGCAGTCATGAGACTCCCAGCAATCCCAGTGGTAGGGAATGAACCAGTGTGGCCAGTTGCACTGGGAACAGCACTACTGGACTCTCGGGTTTTAAGCTGAGTCCTGACACTGCCAGCAAGATGATGTGGACATAAGCGAGCAGAGAGCCCCTAAAGGACAACGTTAAGGGTGACCATTTTAGGAGAAAATACCTAACAGAAATACAGGCTTTCTAGTCACAAATACGACTGTCTTAAAATTATGTACTTAATTTTTTAAGAACTCACATAAATGACCTGTTTTCCAAAAACTCAACAAACTGCTGTCATCCTAGCTAAACGTGCAGAAGCTTGGTTGCTTGCATTTGGGGCAGAGAGCGTTGGATTTCACTCAACAAAGCAGAATGCTGAGAAGAGACAAGATTTTATGGAAATATTTTCCATCAGTTTTATACCAATGTGTTATTGCTTTCTATATTCTCCAGAAATACAGCAGCTCTGCACAATTTTTATTTTTGGATCTTAACGAGAAGAGTTCTTTTATTTATCCAAGGAAGACTTCATTCTGCCTATCCTAATCTTAATTCAAAAAAATACTCTGGCTGTCACTTACATTGGAGAAGCTTCTTATCCTGTCACAGTCTCTTCTTTGCACATGAAAAGAGAAATATTGCTTATTTGCTACAGCTGCCAAGAAGCACGTTTTGAATTAAACAAGACGATGTGACAGGCTGAGAGTAATCACATGCAAAAAAAAAAAAAAAAAAAAAAAAAGAAGAAGAAGAAAACATGCATATTGGAAAAATAAATCCCGTTATCATCATAGTGGCCTGGCTGCGCTGGTCTCCTAAAAAAGAAGAGTAAGCTGAAATATAACTTGAAATTATGAAACCTTAGAAGTGGAATAAACTATATATGATTCTTTCACTTACAGAAAATATTCAGGGCTTCATCTGCAGGAACTCCATGCCTAAATAGCACAGCCGCATGTCAAACCGAGCGGTTTTCACAAAGGAAGCCTCCATGCAACTCAGTGTTGCCAGGTATCAAGAGGCCAAAAGCTTAGCAGTACTCAAAACCAAACAAGATGAGAAAAAACATCTCCGCTTTAGGTGGGGTCTGTTTTAAGTTAGGATTTGTTCTGAACCATCATGTTTCAGGTCTATGTCAACAGCTAAGGCAATGAAATAAGGAATAAACACTGGCACTGTTCTTTTCTTCAGCAATTCTTTCTGTTTTTCTCTGAAGCTTTTGGCACTGGTAGCCATCAGTCTTAGGGCCCAGGACCAAAAGGACAATTTGGCAATTCTGTTGTTCCATGTGGCAGCAGTGCTGCTGCAGAGAGATCGTGTGTGTCTGCGGTCAGGCTCTGCGATGGGGTGGAGCAGCACACTGGAGATCACACACCTGGCTCATGGCATAGTAGCTCAGTCCTCTCAGTGCACAGTGCCCACCAGGCACTGCCTGGGGACAGCCTGTGTGCTGACCGACCACAGACAACCAGTGTAGGTAAACTCTGAAAGCATCGCATGCTGGCCTGGACTCGTTGCGCTGACTACCCAGTAGTGTGTACCTCTAACATCACCTTTAGTTGCCTTAGCTTGGAGAATCCTTGAGGATTTAGTAATGCTGATATTGCCTTATTAGAACAGTTAGTTTGGTGGGAGTACTGAGTCTTCTTTGGGTGAAGTAGCCCTATCCGGTGTGAACTGATGCTGTGCCCCTGCTTCCTGCTTGTATCAATGAATGTGACTTGCACCTTGGGCTTTGCAAGCATCTCTGAATTCCCAAACAGCTTGAACTTAACTATTCATTACTTTTGCAAATCCACCACAATACCAACCAGTAATTCCAATGAACAGCAGATATTTACTCCCTTCATGATTATCTGCAACGTTTTCAGCTTGAATACAAAATGGGTTGGCGGAGTGACAAGCTAATGGTGATTCAAAAACAGTGCAGAACTGAGCAGCATCTGTGATACAAGAAGCAGTGCAGTGCCTGTCTTTAGCAGCAGGTGGCAATGCAAAATACTGCTTCATAGTTGCAGTTAGAAAAAAAAAGAGGCAACATTCCAGAAAATACTCTTCAAAGCTCCTGGAGTGAAGTTATCACAACCTTCTGTTCCACAGAACTCATTTGGCTGTTTGCTAGAATTGCAATGACTTTCTTAAAGGGCAGCATGCCCCCAAAGCACTTCCACTGCTTTCCCTGTAGGATGACACAAAATAAAAATTTGTCTTTACGAACTGTGGGGCAGATGAGAGAACAATTAACCATTAGGTTCAGTGATACCCTCTGCTTTTGACAGGCCGTGCTCACTCAAACACAGTGACCAAAATTTCAAGATCCTGTTAGGAGATGGCTTATTTCCCCTCAGTCCTTACCAGCAGGTGCAGAGAACACACACACACACACACACACACAAAAAAGAAGGGTACTCACTTAGATTCTCTCCAGTTCCTCAGCTGAGCTGCCTATTGAACACACATTATTTCTGTTTTACCACAGAGCATTTCAACCTCATTTTCTTTATTTCAACAGTGTCTAACAAGTGCCTGGACCAGTGCAAATTAGGAGGTAGGCAGGACACTGTGGGACTGTGGTCTTTAAAGGACAACCTTTTTTTTCTTGTATCTATGCTGTTGGAAAGAGAACAATGATGATGACTATACTAGGGATTGCCCTGATTTTATTTGATCTTGTGGTAAATCTAAGTTCCAAATTCCTAGCACATCTGAAACCAGGACACACAGAATCACTTTTTTGTTGATTTCAGAGAGCATTTATATCCATACAGATGTATTGAATCTCTTGCATTCTGTTACACTTCTAATTTAATTGCAAGGAATGAACTGTCGTAGTTCATGTATAAGTTCATTGATGAGTACTGTATAGAGCATTTTGAATGTAGTGCCCCACCAATTAAAGGTAAACCACGTTGCTCAGGCAACAGCTAGAGATACAGGGGGAAATATTCGTGGCAGATGAGAGACAATATTCATCAAATGAAATGTCATAAAAACTGTGGGGAAGGGAAAATCATGATCAGCTCACAAATTTTCTTCATAAAAGAGGAGTCAAAATTCAGCCAATGAATATTTTTATAATATTTCTTACCATGAGTCTTTGAAAGTCTTAGTTATGCAGGAGAAAGTCACAGTAAACTAAATCAAGGCATGATTCAACAACTATTACAGTTTGCAGATGCCAAATCAAGATTGAGGCCAAAATGTTTTGTCTGCTTTTGGAGATCAACCAAGTCTTTAAAATAAAACTTATGTAGAAAGGCTGAGCAGAAGTGCCGTGTTTTGCTAAGAACTCACTCTTTAATTTTCATTTCCTTTCTGTCCATACTGTCATCCAGAAGAAAAGAAAAGACTGCTACACACCTTTAGTTTAGTTATGAGATGTCCTGATGCTTTGATGTGGTACCTGTGAACCCAGTCTTTCACCTGTTTCAGCACTGATGATGCTAAAATACACTGGGAAAAGAATTCTGAACAAAACTATGAGCAAAGCTGGAAATTTTCTAGCTACCAGAATGCTTTGTGAGAACAGATGAGTAAACAACGTAAAATAACCTGCACTGCAGTCATGAGATTTGCAGAAAAGATATTTTTGCTCCTGCAGGCAGGACTGTTTGGGGGGCATACTGCAGCAAGAAAAGCTAGACTACACAGCTGTTGCAAATGCTACTTCTCATCAGTAAAAGCTGCTCAAGTTACCTACTGAGTTTCTGGTGTGATTTCCAGCAAGGAAGGGAAAATGTGAGTTCTATTATCTCATAGGGAAGCGATGCCCTGGTTGAGGGCTGGGTACCTCTGCTATCAGCAATGTAAAGACAGATGTCTGCCACTGAAAGCCCAGCGCACCACTCCTGAAGGAACAATTTCTTGTTTGAGTAGCTCCTTCATCGCCTTATTTTCACTGAAGCTACAAGGCTCCAATAGTATATATGGCAAGTGTTTTTAAAGTGGGTATTTTCCACAGCCCAAGCAATAAGCAATAACGTTATTATTCTAAGTGAACCGTCAAATGTCAAAAAGTGACAGTGCAGTCCTTATCCAAGAGCTATACATATCTATTTAGATGTAGATTCATTTAGCAGTTGTGTTTGTAGTCAATTTATAGAACAGGATGTGTTATTTCCCACAGCTTACAGCAATTCACTATTTTATATATATGAAATATGATTGATACAATGGATATGAATTTGAGACTTCTGAAACCCACTGTCAGTTTTCTAAGCATTCATGAATAGGCATAAAGAACAGGCTGCTGTGTCCACTCGCTTAGCACATCAAGAAGACAGCCGTGTTTCTGTAAGGTATGCTTCTGTTACTGTCTGTGAACTCTCTGAGTTGTCATCTGGGGAGTGAGAAGGATTTTTTGGCATAGAATCCCTCTTCAATGTCAAACAGTATTTTTAACATTCTTTTAAAATAGCTGAATGGCAAATGTACAGGTTTATATTTCCTGCCACCATCCCAATCCTGTTCCAGTAGAGTGCACAAGCAAACAGCACAATACTTATTTCTGCAGCAGCTAATGGGCATATTCTAAAAGACATTTGGAAGTCTGAAGAATCCAGACGCTTACTTACCTCTCTAGAGATGCCTCAGCTCACAAGGAGATTCATGACACCTTCCCTGCTCCGCTGTTTGACGTACCTGAGCTGTTGCTTCCAGCCAACATGGTTGGACTGACAGAGGATCTCCCCAGCCTGCTGGAGACCATGGGTGGGCCCGGCGTTCCATCCCATTCCTGAGCTTTCCCTGGCTCCCTGGAAGAAGCTGTCCCATGGTGGCCTCCCCTCTCTTTGTTTTCCAGCTTTGGTAGTGGTTCAGTGCTGTGACTTCTGATCTTCAGTTCGTCCAGCGGTTCTACAAGAATACACACATGCCCATTTCATTATGGAGTGCCTGCTAATACTGCCCATACTATATTGCAATCCTCGGTTCTACATGACAGTTATTATTAACCTACTATAAATCTTTTAGGGGCAATTTATATCACTATTTTTACCATTTAGGCCAAAAATCTATAGTTTATGTTGGTTTCAACACACTTCTTAATTAAAATAATACATAGTGTAGGAGATCAGTAAAATGTGGCTTTCCTCTCAGTACTTCAAATGCCAGGAAAATATTTCTGAAAATGATATCCTATCAAATCATGATTTTATTAACAATTTGAGAAAATAATTCAATTGTTCTCAGATGTCATTTCTGAGGGAACAAGTTCTTCTCCAGGTACTTTCTAAGGAAATTTTCCCCTATGGCAATTTTGTACGAACAACATATCTGTATTCCTTCCTACAAAGCACACAATACACAAAACTGTCCAGTGCTAATATTTCAGGTGTGCTCAACACTGTAACCTAGGGAATAAAATTTCACTTGGTTGAAAAATCCTTGAAGACATAAAAAGACTTTCTGCTTCAAACACCATGAGTCAATACAAGGAGAAGAAATTCAAAAAACAATGGAATGTTTTTTCAAGTGAAGCAGTGCTGTCTGCTTTCTTCATGGCTGGTGATTTTGTTTCTTTCTTGAGACCCTGATTTCTTTTCTTTCAGGTTGAGCAGTGCAATGGAGAAACAATTCCTGATCACTTCCATCCGTAGAGGTGAAGAATTCACAGAAAAAACTATGTACAGAAGAAACATTAGTGAAGTCATAACAGCTAATTATTGTGTTAGTTATTGAAAGTTTGCTTAACTGTTTAATTCCTTAAACGTCAGAATTACTGACTTGGGGATTTCACATGTCATATTTAAACCCAAAGACATTCTTACATGATACGCTCAGTTCTAGTCATCCAGATTTATAAATATAATTCTTAATGTACCTTTGTTTCAGCATTTATCCACAGTCTTGGAATTTACGATTGATACAGATAGAAAATCTTCCCTTGAGCCTCATCTCAAAATCTTTTCGTGGCTGCAGAAGGCATTCCAAGACTGGGGAAAGCCAAGTGGAGGGAAAATGCCAGGAGCCATTCACAGACAAGAGGTGACAACAGCCCCCGGGAGATGCACGCTTCTCCTGAACTGGACTGGGTCTGCAGCATTGCCAGAGATGCAGTACCAAAGCTTGCCTCACTAACTCCTTCCTCTCCTAATCAACCCCCTGGCCAGAAGAAGCCGAGACCATCCAACAGGAACTGCCACTCAGATGGTGCAGCCCCAGAAAAACAAGCCATGTTCCTCCCCGCACTGTTTACCCTTGCTACAGGAAACAGTGGTAGAGGCAGTATTTGATCTCTCTAGGGGATGATGGAGACCTCCCCTACAAACAACAGCGACAAAATCTCCTATTTTGACATTGAGTTTCTTGTCATTCCAGTCTGAGGATGAACTTGTTGATGAGCAACAACAGCCATTCTGGAGTTTCCTCAAGGAAATACTGGAAGAAAAAGATCTAACTCTACATACAGTGCAATATGTAATTGTTAATACATTTAATGAGTTACTGTCAGAACTGAAAATTTGTGATGTCACAACCTCACAAGATATCACAACCTTGAAGATTTTTAAAAATTACTCACAGTAGTAACATTCCATCAGAAAACTGAAAAATGATCCCAGTTTAGCAAGTCCCATAAGCAGCACTCAGTGACATTTTATGTGAAAGACCTTAAAATCAAACCACTTCCTTGAACTTTTAGGTCACTTACCTACTTTAATGTATGCAAACAGACAACAGAATGAAAATCCAAACTGTTTGTTTTCCTGTTTGGTAACCCCAGCAGGGTACGAGGCTGAATAACAGTCTGTACCAATATAACATGACATCTGCCTTTCAGGGACCTTTGCTATGAGCTGTCTGTAACACAGCTCTGTGACAGCATAAAGGGATTTGCTAACATAAAGAGTTGTGCAAAGAAATGCTTGGCCCAAATTACAACTAGATTTGAACTGTTTTAGTTACCAACAAAAAGGCAACAAGTATTGTTACTGAACCTTTATCTACCAAAAATAATGGTGTACTTTTTCACATAAAAGACGTATGCATTTCTAATTTTTTTCTTTTTATCAATAAAATGCACTTTTCTCAGATACTGTGGGAAAAGGAGACATCAGAACAAAACTTCAAAACATTCTGGAACCGCACACAACCATTTCCAGACTAATACAGGACTCCATCTAGCCTGCAACTCTTACCACCCAGCAAAACTAAGACAAAGCCAAAAGAATAGAAAATGCTTTAAAAAAACACTGGATCTGGCCTTAACCACACCTACTAGCTCAGCACATCATACAGCAGAATTAATTTACTGTGTCACTCAGCTGCTGCCAGGAATGCTGTGATTACCTCAGTGAAAACCTTGCCTGTGCACTTCCCATTGACACTACTTGAGCACCAGCCCTTGAAATCTCAGGTGCTCGTGCAGTCAGCCCTTAACTACAATGGAAACACTCAGGTTGAGTGTGGAGCTAAGGATGTGTCCACTTCAGTTTACTCAACAAGGGAAGCATTTGTACTTGGTGCTTGATAAAAATGATTTGTGCATGCTTAGCTTTATTATCAGCTGAATCAAAGTACAGCAGGCCTCTGCAAACAGCTGGAAAGTATGGGAGTATTCAGGATAAATAAAGAGTTGGCTTATAGTCTGTTTCTTTATAAGGTGCAGAAAATCAGTCTTCAGCTGGCTGTCTAGACTTTGTAAATTTAAATTCTTTCTGGAGGATTTTCAGTTCTCAGTTTATCTGAAAAGTAATATATTCTAAAAATGAAAAGCAGATTTAATCAGATTATAATGTCAAGCAACCCGACACGAAGCCTGAATCATTATTATTTGGTGATCATTATCAGTAACACTGATACACACAGCCTGTCAGTGTTTTATATAGTTTTCTATAATATTACTTTCCTGCTTGCTTCAGAATATATTAAAAATTTTTCAAAAATTTTAATATTTCCCGTTTACTCAAATTGTTTGTGGGTGATTTTACAAGAATTTCAGCTTCCTTAATAGCTGTCAATGGGAATCATACTTCAAATTCAATAAATAATCACAGTGCTAGTTCTCACTTGATTAAAAGAGTATTTCACTTCCACCATGTCTGTGGCAGCTCCAGGAATTCAAAAAGCTCCTCTCCAGGTCATGGAGCAACACTGAGACCCTTTGGTGACTCTCACCATCACTTGGCTGTTCACTACTCTGCGCTGCAGACGCAGCCCTACAGAGCAAGCTCAGTGGCACAGATTACTGTCTCTCATAAAGACATGTTCATTACTTTATATTTTCACTCATGCTGATAGGCACGAGGCATTGGCAGAAAGCAGAATATGGATGTAGCTCCTGGCTGCTGTTACCTGTGGGTGGTGACCTTTTCACAGACTGAAATCAAACTGGAACATTTTCAATGGACCAACCCTCTAAAATAACAACAGCAAGATTTAAAAGGCCACTTTATTCACACTGATTCCATACAAAAAAAAAAAACTCTAACTAGTCACATGGAAGCTTGTATTCTCCTGGAAGATAACAGTAACTGCCACACAACTTTTATTTATTTTTTATTCAAAAAGTGCAGCAACACCTTGGATGTAAGGTACTTCCAGCCGTTAAAAGCCTTAATTTGGAGTTAGGAGATATTGAAGCTTGATGTTATGCTGGGAATTCAGTGTGTCATATGATGGCCACAGGCAAATCTTTTTACAGTCAAGTGCTGTATTTTGAAAGCTGAAATTGTTATGGAAAGCATCTTCATTGTTCAATAATTCGTAAGCCGAAATAGTACATAAAAATGTAAATTTCAAGAAATAATTCACTGCTTTAAATATTTATGGATACAGTTGGCTGAACTGCCATAAAGGCGCTCGAATGTTTCAAGCACTTCCAGGTGTCACTGTATTTCAGTATTCAAAGACATGCATTTTCCTTATTTATTTCACCTAAGTCTCAGGCTTTTCAACTTCAAGAATAAGATGGTAGCTAACGTTATATATGAGAACATATTTTATTTATTATTGATGTGCACCATTTCCCCTTTATGAAGGATCCCCTAATATCTGCACACCTGGCAATGGTGGTTTGCGAGCTTTGGGATTGGAAGTCTCATAAATGATACAGAAAGGGAGAAACAATTTGGATTAATCAGCTGTAACTCAGACCAAAACAAACAGAAAAGCACAGCTAAGGAAAACATCTCACCTGAGAAGCAATCATTCAAATGAATATATTCTCTATGGCCAGTCTGCCACTTAAGTTCTTAAGCACAAATTAATTGCAGGTCCTGATGGCCTCTAAGAACAATGCTGGGTAATAAACAGCAGAACCTGCATTACTGTTTGCGGCTTTTAGGGGGGTGGGGAGGAAAGGAAAAAGTGCAATTGTCTTAAGAAACTTTAAATGAGGGTTGCTGTCTGCCATTTTTGTCAGTTGAGATGAAATGTATAAGCTATTCATCCATGCATTATTCATTTATTCTTCTTCTGTGTGTTTGTTATAAACCTAAATAAATAATACATCATTCTAGGCAGAACTCATATAGCTTGGGAAGTAAATGGTGCTGCTCACAAGGTCTACAATTCAGCACATGCAAAGCAAGGACGGTCACCTGGGACGGATGTTGATGCAGGGACCAAGAAGTACTGATCATTCCCAACGCATCTCACCTCGCACCCTACAGGGTGGCACAGCCTGGCTGGAGAGCATCACCAAGGGCGCACTTGGCTACAGCAGGGATGGAGATGGGGGATTAGGCTGTAACCTGCACATGAAGAGTGGAGCCACCTCAGAAACGTCCCCAGCTTCTACCCCTTTCCCTGTTCCATCCCCCAACTCATGGCACAGGGAAAAAGCCACCACGGCTCCAGCAGCGCCCCATGTATTACAGCCCACATGACAGCAGCACCTGCCCATCCACTGCAGACATGGTGTGCTGAGTAGTGCTAAGGCCTTGAGGAAACCCCAGTGTGGCAGTTTCTTCTTCCCACACACCGGGAACTTCTATTTATCTGTGTTACACATTCAAAAATAGGTTCTGTCTTATAATGGCTTTCTTGATGTGTGGTTGTCTGATTGGTACAGCTGTAAATATATTACAACCTCTGGCAAAGAAAACAAACAGGCTATTAATACCACACACAAGGAACATGGGTAATGCTCAGTGCATAAGCCATTTTTTTCCAAAAAACAGAAGTATATTATACTGTCAATGAAAGACATTTCCTCATCTTTATTAACTACAGTGGTTTGTCTATTCTGACTTCATCTGCTTGCTAATTAGGCAGAAGTTTGCTTTGCATATCAATTTTTAATACCCCTTTTTACAGTTAAGTGAGAGTTGCAGCAGCCAGCTTGTTCAATTAAAAGCAGCTCTGACCTAGTTCCATGCAAAATCAATAGAAAGCCTGAAAGAGTCTCACAAACCATCTAACATTTAAGGAGACATGGCTGAAATGCGTCCCAGAGCTTACTGAGCACATGCTCCTGTAAGAAGCGTGGCTTTTGGGCTTTTGTTTTCAGACAGTGAAATACAGATGAGAGCACTTCTGCCTGGCACAGAGCTGCAGAGATCAGCCCTGTTTGCTGCAGGCCTCAAAGTGGGGGAGGGAGGGACTGCTGAGGAAATTTGGCTGATATTCCATGGCTATCCAGGGCTGTTAAGTGGGCAATCCTCATTAGAACTAGAAGATAGGAAGAGACAAAGCCCACATTGCAAATAACTGCAGACTGAGAAAAGAAGGAATAGATTTATGAGAAAATGTCAACCAAAGCTTTAGAATGCAAAACATAAAAGACTACAATTTAAATATAAAACAGAGATTTTGGAAAAGCATGAAAATACTATAAAGGGAGACAGAGATATTCTCACATGTTAAATATATCAAGTAAACATATTACTTCCCATTAAGCTCCAGAATTTTCTGAGGAACAGTTAGGGGAGCAAGTAATCATAGTGTCAAGAAGGTTGGAAAAGACCCCTGAGATCATCTAGTCCAACCAGCGCAGCCCCACCATGCCCACTGAGCCGCGTCCCTCAGAGCCACATCTCTGTGCTTCTTGTGACTCCATGGACAGTGAGCTCCCCACCTCCCTGGGCAGCTGTGCCAGTGCCTCGCCACTCTTTCTGAGAAAAAATTATTCCTGATATCCAACCTGAATCCCCCCCAGTGCAACTTGAGGCCATTCCCTCTTGTCCAAATATTTGACGAAAATTAAGATCACTAGGATCTAGTTTAAAAAAAAAGAACTCTTTAAGTTTCAACAAGTGGCATTATCTGCCACTTAAAGATGAAGTTTTAGAAGTTCTTTTAAGACATACATTTAATATTGATGTTACACTGTAAGAGAAGAAATCTGTGATTTAGTGAATTATCCTTGTGACTGAATAAAATATAGGAAAACCTGTTTATAATCTCACATAAGGAGAGTCTTTCAGCAGGTTTTATTTTGCCACACATTACAGAAGTGATGACAACGTAATACCTCCTGTTTCCAGTGGGGTTATCACTACGGTTAGTTCTGATCCTGCCCTTGATCTTTCGCATGTGCCTATTCTGATTCACACCACATCCTTTTGCAATATTTGGAGTATACACATTGTTTTACAACTATATTACCAAGACAATTAAAAATCAACATCCTGGGATTCTCATCATTAAATAAAATTGCATTCTCGAAACATATATTTCAGCACTCAATCAATAGATTTATATTTACGTCAGAGCAGTCACAACTACGTAATTAAGCAGAAGAACATATTTTCTGATGTTCACTGAATATGTGTCTTTTTATGCAGCTATCAGAGCTGGCTATGTTATAAGCTGGTGCCTTACACTCAGGACAACCTCGACATAAACCTGTTCCCCAATGCTTTTTCTTGGGCTAAAACCTAACACAAGAACATCTTGTGATTGCCACCGTACAAAAAAAGACTCATAAGACTGAATAGGCAGTTAAACTGTGAACATGAATGACATTTGCTATAAAAAATGGCCTGTTATTAGTCAACCCTTACTTAATGATTTCCTTCCCAACCCTGTTCATCTCACTGCACGTTCATTCCATTATTCAGGTTCTTAGATCTATAGCTTCCGTGTTTTGGAGAGGAACTGATGGTTCAATGGTCACTGCACATGTCCTAGCACAGTATGACAAGAAATCAGAAGGCAAGGGTCAGCCAAAGAAGCTAAAATATGCAGACACTTTAAGAAAAATGTTTTTGAAGGAAGTTCGTGACCTTAAGTTTTAATGCTTCTCTCCAAAAGTGTCAATCTTTAGTAGAACTGCTGACTATCAAACATGTCAACACTTTTTTGGTCAAGTTTTCTGCTGAAAAACAACCTCTGAACTGTACCAGCAGTTCAAATACAGAGTTTTTCCTTTGCTTGACTACTTAAATTCCTTTTAGAGCCCAGCTCTTCACCACATTCAGTAGGAAATGAAAATTACAGAATGAAACTTCCATGCCATTCTGTCTTTCCATGCTTTTTAACAGAGTTAATCATTTTAGACTCTCCTCCCTTTCTAATTGCAGGTTTCATTTAGTGATCTGGTTTTCACTCTTGCTAGCTAAGCTACTGTTAAGCCATGGCAGCACAGACTTCAGATCCCAAGGAAATAAGCAGAATGACAGATGGCCTTACATAGCTCTGGCTGATGCCCATGCTTGCAAGACATTATATTATTACTTTAGGAATTGCACAGCAAGTGTGTCTGTATGTTACAACGCATATAAATAAGAATAAACTACTCAAACACTGTCCAAGCAGGAGAATAGCTGTAGATTTCTTGGACTAAGGTCTACAGCCACGTTACTGCTTGGGCAATGTACATGAATTATGAACTTAAGTCACACACAAAAATGAAGACATTTCCATCTCCAGAAAAATTACAAATACAGTTTATCTTTTTCACAGGAATAGTTACAAGAACGATAGTTCTCCTTACTCATTCTTAAATGCCAGATAAGGTGCTAATTGCACGTTACTGTTTTAATAAAGAAAAAAGAATACCACGAATGGATCATCCTGTTCAGAGGAATAAAAACCTGAACCTTCATATAAAATGGAATGTAAATGAATCTACCTTTTTACATGCATTATCATTTTGGCAATTCAATTTGGCATCAGTGTTTCTCTACTTCTTACTTTATCTATACCCACACTGTTTATACACTCCTACAGTTTAAGGGTTCAGTATTTGATTCAAAGTTATGCATAAACCCAAAGAAAGCAATTTCCAACTCTGCAATTTCTCGTTATCGACAGACCCACAGAAAATTAAGGACAGCACAAACACTGTTTCTCAGTACAGAGTTTAAAAAATGTTCAGACACTACTATGAGTAGATGAGATAATACACTGACAAAAGATGTATAGCATAGGCAGTTCATATGCTATTTTTTCTTAGCCTTTGCTTTATTCACTGCTACATACTCTATCTACAAATGCCCTGATTTGCAGAGTGGTTTTGCAAGGAACAACAACATAATACAATGATAGGATCTCCCTTGCCATAATGTATAATGGGATCCCCTGAAGTACATCTCGTCTCATACTTCAAGGACCTTTGTATTGGACTTTTAATGATGGGTTTTTAGAACTTTGCTCACTCTGCCAGGAATTGAATCAGACAGACATGCCAGAAAATCTGTTTTTAAAAATGGATATATAAGCCACTGAGCCCAAGAAATTGTCAGTCTTTGTTACACAGATCAGCATGGTAAAAACACTTTAAGAAACACCAAGAAAAGCAGTCAGCAGTATTAGAGGATTTTAGAACTGAGGGAAGAAACCTTGTTCTTTCCTTTATTCCCCTCCAAATTCCCACCATTTTCTCTTAAAATTATACAGTTTCTAGAGCAAGAACTGTTTCACTGCAAGTGAAGATAAAGCATTTACTTAGATTCCCTCTATTATAAAGAGGCAATGGTGGCAGCTTAAGAGACCTTGAAACAGGTTTCTGATCGCAAGCTAGCACGCAAAGAATTTTCTTGTGAACTCGAGCAGCTACCCTGGCTGTGATGTAGATATTTCAATTTCTGGGGCATGAGGGGAAGCAGATTTTGTGAGCAAAAGTGATTTTTTTGTTCATGGTAAATTTGGGTGAAATTGTTAAGCTTTGCTCTTTTGAAACTTGCAGTGTTTTACCTTCCTAAAGCTCGCAGTCCTGAGACGGTGGTGGTGGGTTTGTCTGGGGGACTTAGGCCATTTTTCTAAACAAAACTGTGATCTCATTCCTTGTCATTTAGTTTGAGCAGACTGAAGTGCTCTGTCTACATATCTACCTGTGGAAAATGCCAAATGTGCTTAAAAATGCTTTATGAACATTGTGCTTCATAAAAAAACAAGCAGAAGAAATGCAGACTTTCCTATTTAAGGTCTCTAGTTTTACTTTCAGAATTTAACAATTAAAATTTACTTGTGTATAACCAAGATGTTATAATTGCAATATAATCAAAAGAGTAAAGCAAAAGCAAACAAGGATCGCAAAAGAGAATAAGTAGAAGAGCTTACCCTTGGGTTGAGCTCACTAGAAGATACCAAAATAGGAGGATCTCCAGAAGAGATCCTTCCCCTGTGGTAGCCAGCTCTTAAATAGGTCCAGGAGCCTGGCTCCACCCCTTCCGGCTGCACAGGTGAATTGCCTTCACCTGTGCTCCTCTGGCTGACTCAAGGCTCACCTCAGGTGATTAATCAGAGGTTCAGGCCGTGACTCAGCAGTTCCCATACAACTTGAATTCTAGATTTGAAAAAAATCTGATTCTTAAATTAAGAAAAAAATTCAATTCAAGATAACAGCACTTGTTTGTAAAAACAAATTCTACAAGATGCAGCACATGCCTTGAAAAGGGAGCTTTGTACTGCCAGCTGGATGGTCCCACCCCATCATGGCTACATCTAGAGACACAGCCAACACCAAAAGAGGTGCGAAGTCACCAGCACCTGTATCTGATTCACTCTTATAAACTCACTTTCTCCCCTTTGGAAAGCTAACATGCACAGAAACCCTTTTTCACATGTTCAAACTGCAGTTCCCACTAAAAACTGCTAAATCTCCAATTGTTGCAGCACATGGTATGATTTTGGTGAGGCACTCTATAGAAGCTGAGTGCCTGATGCCAGGTATTTCCTCTAGCGTGACAGTCCATATGATCTTCAAATAAATTATCTCCACATCAGTTTAAAGATGATCAGACAATCCTGCAGCACCTTCATAGGGTATAGTTTCAACACATTTCTGTTTAGTACAACCATGCACTGCTTTAACAGACAGAAATGGAACATGGCCTTGTATCAAACTCAGAAGCCCCAGGTAGGAGGATGTTGATGAGCATGTGGAGTGAGGACAGCCACCTGCCCGGGAGCTCTGGCCATGTCCTCTTCAACATCTGGTGCTGCCCACTTGCTCTGCTGCTGGGCTGGCCGCTGCCCTTCAGCATGGCTATGCCAACGCTCAAATACAGGCTATGCAAATGAAACTGCATCATTCCTTCACGTCAAAGTCATTACATTCCTACCTTTTCCCTTAGTTCCATCAGAAAAGGGGTACTCAAATGTCCTACATGGATTCCGCCTTTCCTAAGCACGCTGTGAAAAATTTTAACAAATTCTGTTTTTCGATTTCAGTGAAGGTAAAATCTACTTATGGAAAACATTGCCAGATTGAACATCTCTTACCACTATTACTGAGATGAGCACCCATAAATGGGTCCTGAATTGTGTACTCCCACTTGAAACAAAAAGACAATAAATTCTCCGATTCACCGTTCTGCTGTACAACTATCCCATTGTGAATACAAGCTGTTCTAGTCACAAAGGACTAATCTATTTTCTTGAAGTCAGAGACACAGATGGTGTAAAGTAGAGTAGCTCTTCTGATTTCAAATGTGAAGTAGTGATTTACAACTGCTGAAAATTTGGCCAAAAGGTCAAGATATCTCTCTGGCTTAAAAAGCTTTGTTAGGGAACAAGAAAAAAATCAATGGCACTCAAAACTCAGGACCTATTATCATTATCCACATCCTTAAGTGCAGCACATGTTGCTTTGCTTACTGGTGACACAGTAAGTAGGTGCCAGTAATCAAATTTAAAGAACCTTCTTCCTTTGTTTTTAACAACTTTTGGACAACCCACATTGTCCGATATGATAAGAAAAACTAGAGAAACTGGCTTTTTTCAGTCTTTCACCTGAAATTATCTTTTACTTGAAATCTAATAAACAGAAAGGAGCTATTAATTTTTCTTTTTTACTCTTTCCAAGTTGATTTCTTCTTCATAAAAAAAACATGTTGATTACATTGCTATGCAGAAACTGTTCGTGCAGTCAAATAATATAAACAGAAGGAATAAATAAGTCCATATACATCAATCAGAAACAGCAGCTGTTTCCAAAAAAATCTGAGCAATTATTTATGAAATTATGTCCTCTTCAATGATTCTGTATATGGTCATGATCCCAGGAGGACCTGATTTTCTGATGAGCCTAAATTGCTGAATTAGAAGCAGAGACTATGTCACAGTACCAATTAGCAAAAGCACTGCATATCATCTCAAAATGCATGTTTTTTTGGTTTTAATAACCAGAAGTAACAAAGACATTCATTCATCTCAAAAATGGAGGGGACATCCCACTTTTCAGTGGCTTGAATGATTAAAGGCACTTTAAATAGCCATACTCACTTTTGAGGGAAAGCAGCAAGAAAACAAATGGCACAGCCTGCATTTCAATCAAGGAATGGTACCTGCCGATTTAGCCATTCAAAAGGGAAGATCCCAAACATTCTATTATCCCTGGTGCTGAATCGCTGGCACGCCATGCTCAGTGAGGCAGTAACAGTGTAGTGAAGGTACCTGGAGACACACAGCCTGCTGCAGAGCTGCCATGCATCCTTTCACACGTTTCATTTCTTAGTATCTTTGTTCCTCAGCTCAGTCCTTCACTTTTGGCATAAACCATGGCAACATTGCTATCCTGCTTCCGAGTGGTCAGCTGATTGGTCTTACCGCCATGTTACAGCTTTCCTTACCCCTTATTTCCTGTGACTGCTAATTGGGGGAACACACTTCAGCTTTAACAAGAGGCTCCAGCTGGCCAGACTGGCTGATATGTACATGTAAGGCATTTAATCCATTACCCACATTTTTATGCTTGGTAATTTAGAGATTACTGGAAAAGGACAACAGGTATGAGTGAAACAGCACTCAGGACCATTCAACCGCAAAATTCTTTTTTATTATTTTCCCCCTACAAAAGCCTGGTTCCTCAAGGAAGTTGACAAAAAATGGTCAATCCCATGGTTACACTTCCATTATTTTCAGTTCTGTCTCACAACAGCAATTATTGGCACTCACGCATCAAAACAGGAGCACTCCTTAGTGATGGGCACTGTGTTAAAGGGCTGATACCAGCAGATCAGATAGTTCATGACTTCTGTATCTACAGATGCATGCTGCTCAATATGCACACTTACAAGGGAACATCTGACAAAAGCACTTGACATCTTTCTTCAGTTTTGGTAGGTTTCTCTCCATTTTTCTGCCTTTCTTTGTGATCATATTCCACATTTTCATATCTGACTTGGCCTTAAAATTTATTTTCCTTTGTTCTTCTCTTTCCACCTTCATAATTGTGCCTCAATGCATATTTAAGATGCTAACAGCACACAAGAGAACTTTTACTAGAACACAGCACAATAAGTGAACAGCCAATAAAATCTAGATATGCACATCACAACTGCAGCCAGTGGATGCTGAGTGAGCTCAGTAACAGGCTGAGGCTTCAGCAGAATTTCCTGTCTTTCAGAAAATGTGGCCCTAAGGTCGCCGTCTCCTTTGTATCACTGATTTATCCCAATTTCCCACTCATCTAATCCCAATGAACTCTACAATAATAAAATGGAAGGGGAAAAATAAGGGGAAAATGCCAGAACAAAGAAAATAATACACAAAGGAGGAGTAGGGCAGCTTTAACTGAGAGGAAATAGCCCCCTCAAAATTGTTACAAACTAAAAGACAGTGAATAAATTCTGAATTTGGACTCAAGTGCAAAATTTCCACAAAGTCAGTTGCAGTAATAACAATAAAGATGAGAGAGAATTTTCTCTGTAACTGCTGCAATATTTTCCAAATAAACTCAGCTGAATATAAAATGCAGGATTGTGCTTTTTTGGGGGACTAGCATATGGCAGTGAGAGCTTCAGACAAGTCACAGGGGGCTGAATCTTAGAGGATTCAATGAGATGTGCTCAGAATAATTTCATAGTTAGAAGCACATATTCTTAGTTTCCTAGCACAGTTTTATAAGAGCCACTTAGCTTCTGTTTTGTTTCTTTATTAGCCTCTGGATTCTGGAATTTGTTCTTTATGCTGAAACCAAATTATACTGAAGTGACAAGTATAAAAACATGGCAGTCCCTGCAAGTCCCATGCTATGCATTTGCTCTCCCATAGCTGAAAAAACTAATCCAAAACTGAATTACTTTAAGCTTCCAGTGTGATTTACAGGAGCAAGACTTCTTCAAAACATCTTATGATTAGTCCAGTCTGCGCTCGCTATCACTACATATTATCACAATGTATAAATGTGACAGTTTGCTGGATTCTACATTCAAATCCTACAATTTAGGGTTTTCTTTTGTTCTGTTTTGTTTTATGGTAGATCATTTCAATGCAAAATTGCAGGACATGGAATGTTAGCCCTATATGTGTTTTCAATGCATTTTAAAAGGACTTCTACCTCTACAGTATCTGAGCACAAACCTGATCCTTCCTCAGTGCAGTAATCCCATGAGATTAAGTCATACTGTAAATACCAGATGAATTACAATCAGATTAGATGGGCAGTCTGTTCGTTTACTCAACACAGCTGCGCTCCAGAGTCTTTTCACCACTAGTCTACATTTATAAAATGCATGCTTTGTCCCTAAAATAAGTGAACAGTGTTTCTATTTCATTACTCTTTTGTATTACCATTATTAATTACATTACTATTACCAGTGACAGGACATTTCTACTTCCTAAGGAGGAATCAGAATGCTCCTTGAGAGACCAAAGCTGTTCTTGATGCAGATCCACAGGGCAAGATTTATTTTAAATATATCACTGAAATACCCTTTGATAGTCTGCATTCTATTTCAGTCAAGTGGAATACAGAGATCTTTTTGGAGTTACGTATGAGAAAGACACACATTGATTTCCTGAAATTTCCCGGGTCTCAGCAGATCCATCACAAGTATTTCCATAGTTTCCAAACCCAGTACTTCTGCCTACATCAGTAAGAGTGAAATCATCACATTTGTGAGACTCAACGCTAGCTCTGGCATTTGGAGTTTAGAGAGAATTTCTACTGACTTAGCAGTAAGAACTGTGTTTATTAATGTTCAGGCTTGTCTGCACTTTGCCAGAATCTCTCTACCATAGAATCATAGAATCATAGAATCACCAAGGTTGGAAAAGACCTAAAAGATCACCCGAGTCCAACCATTCACCTATTCCCAATAGCTCCCACTAAACCATGTCCCTCAATACAACATCCAGCCTTTACCACGTCACTACACAATTATTTATAAATGCCAAAACACATCCCTCATAAAAAAGGACTCAAGTGAGCTGCTTACCAATGGGACGTGTTAGAAAGATGCCAGTGCACTTACTGGTACCACAGGCACCTTGTGATCAACCACTGCTCACCTGAGCATTACCAGAATTAGGCAGACCAAGGTAACCTGGCCACACCAGCCTGGGATGCCTGTGATCAAAAAGCAGAGGTGAGAAGCAGGTGAGCATTGTCCATGAATACTCAGAGCAGTGCTCTTGTGAGTCTCCTGAGTATGCTCCAAAGTGATGAAGTTCAGTCCTGACCTCACTGCTATCAGTAATGCAACAGAGCAGCGTAAATGCAATCAGTGGAAAATTCATCTCTGATCTCTATTAATTTATTAGCCTGGAAACAAGAATACCTTCTTCTAACAGACAAAAGCCACTACACTCTGTCATGTTACAGCTGACAAATAGGTAAAATGTAGCACTTGCACAAACGTAAAATTGGTTGTTTTTTGAAAAGAGCTTTTCTGTTAGGCAGGCATTAAGATTACAAAGTCATAAAGTGATTTTAAGGAAGTCACAGGAGAAAGCATACTGAGCACACTCTGCACTCAGACAAAAGATGTTATGGCTGAGTCCCACTGGAAGACACTGTCTTTTTGACCACTGAACAGGAACACTTATTTTCAAGAGAAATACTGGTGCCAGATTCTGTTTTCACTCACCTGTGACTCCTGCTAATTTCATTAGGAGCTTCCATATTTCACTAGTTCAGAAGAAGTGCTTTGTGTGTATACCTGTATGCACATGGGACAATGGTTTTATGATACAGCGTACTCAAAGTCAATATTGGCTTAAGGCTTTTCTACACAATTTCCTCCCATACTTTCCTCTGTGTGTGGGTAATGTGTTTTAGGTCATGTTGGTTTTCATATTGATTCACAGTCTCACAGTCTCACTGTCACAGCTGAAGGAGATATTCTGTGGCACAGGACAGGAGGAGTCAGTGGGAGGGGAGGAATGCTTTAAGCTGGTACCTCAGGTTTCCACCATATACATAGTGATTACTGGCAAAGTTAAGGGTGATCAGTAGAGGCCCAAAGAAACTACTGTCTAGACATTTCATCACAAGTTGCTCAGACAATCATCCTTAACATCCATTGCAAAATTGAAAAGGTGAGATCCTGAGAAGATCCCAACTCACGTGGGACGGCTATGATGGAAAAGTTAATGAAAACTGACTCCTATTGCAAGACCAAGCTGTTAATTGTACACCTGTCTGACAAGATTTTGTAGTGTGGTACACGATCAAAAATCCTTAAGATATAAGAATACAAAAGCTAACTTCAACAACATTCACAGTTTTAATAAAATCATTTTTCTTCTAGTTACAAGACAATTACATATGGAGTTCAGAGTTCTACAGTATTTGCTTTTTGCCAAGTATTAGATTTAGTAAAATACAGTGGAAGTTGTTATTCTATGAGTAAGACTGAGAAAAATAATTGTATTAAGAACTTACTTTCTGCAGGTTCCTTAGATCTTCTGCCACTAGAGGACTTCCTCAGGAGACTTCGTCCTGAGGTGAAGAGGCTGGTTAATTCCTCCAGAGGACTGGTAGGTGTCCGAGAGCGGGAACTGCTCTGAGATGATGACCCGTAGGTACTGACTGAGACATTTACCATCTTTCCTCCTTCTTGCAATGTATTTCGGGCTGTAGAATGAGGCACTGATGGAGAGCTTCTTGAGAGACTTCCTGAATGTACAGAGTCATAAGGTGGAGGTCTTTTGAGGCTTAAAGGGGTAAGAGACCTACCCATACTGACAGGAGAGGGTGAGGCAGAGTGACTTTTAGGATAACCATGTGGAGACTGTGTTCTGTATAACGTAGAAGGATGAGGAGGTGAAGAGGTGTGCCCAGGGGTGCTAGTTCCATGAGATACCATCTGCTCTTTCTCCAGTTTTTGATGGCCTGGTGTATGAGGTGGCAATGAAGATGGAGAAGCTCCAGCTTGTTGTTTTATGTAAGACACGTTTTCTAAAACAGGAAGCTTTGTGACCTCCAGCGGAGTTAGAGGAGACTCGTCAGAATTTGGGGAACACTGCACTGGTGCTGGTGGGAACACCAGCAGTGGAGGTCTGTGAGAAAGCAGATTTGGAAATGGTGGGGGTATATCACAAAGCAAGCCCTTGGGAGTAGATGGCACTGAAGTCTTGGTGAAATCGAGGTCAGGCACTGTGGGAGTAGCACACTGAGAAGAACACGTGTGATGGTCGTATTCACATTGACATTTTGAATCTTGGCCTACATCATCAAATATAGGGTATTTCATCTCCTCATAGACTGCTTCACTTTGGTCATCTTCATCTTTTTTGAAGTCTCTGAGTATATTCCCAACCATTTCAATATAAACAGGCTCTTCTTCCTCTGTGTCTGGGGCAGGACTGCTGACCTGTGACAAGGACGCATCCCTAGTGAGTGGTGTTTTCATAGGGCCATGCTTTTTGATGTAAGTTTCATCAAAAGATGTGCTTAACTGAGTGTTTGGATTTCGTTTCGGCTTAGGAGGTGGAATCTTCTTTGTATATTCATCACTGTGAGGTCTTGGTTTGGCTGACACTGTGAACAGAACAAAATATAAATTCATCACCAATATTTAACAATATTTGTCAAACACAGGATCACTGTAACAGTGAATCCTAGAATTCTAGAATGAATTAGAATTCTAGAATTCTAGTGAATTCTAGAATGGATTTCATGAGACCAGCCTGTTGCTGACTTTTTCTGGTAGTGTATCAGTACAACACTACAAAAATAGCACCCTATTCAAAACACTCCTTATCTTCCCCCAAGAAGTTGTGACTCTCCAATAGTCAGCAGCTAATGAATGTTTCCCCTCCTCTGAGACAACTATTCTCTACCAAACTCTTTGGACAGGAGGACTTTCCATTTGTAATCATTATGCTTTTGAAATATCACTGTGGAATTTTAAAAACCCCAGAAGTTGCCAAAGACATAAAATTAAGTATCCAAATGAACTCATTATGGCTGTAAGAGAACACTTAAGATCCTGGACATTCACACTGGAATGACAGTGATGCAATTCAGCAGTAACACATTGATGAATCAAGACTTTTTTGCTTACAGTAACATCTTGCATAAAGTACTATTGCCTCAGCACTGAAGAGGAAAGGAAATGCTAACGAAAACTATTGCAAAATGTCCTGTTGAGATAATTCTAATCATTTATCTGAATTCAGAGTCCTATGAATACACAAGACTTCAGTGAAGTCAAGAGAAACAAAATACTTCATAGATTGAGATCCTTCTGAAACATGTTTATTTAGAAACAATAGATCATTTTATCTGTGAAATTAGAAATCAAAATATTACTATGAAATTCATTCAAAAATGTTAAGGATTATTAAAATTATCCTTGATGAATTAAAGACAAATGAAACTCATTTTGTTCTTTTTGCACAAATACTTAATGAAATATCTCACTAAATGTTGGGGTTAATAGAGTACCTCATCAAATATTTAGCTGAAGTCGGTTTTTATCCTACGTGGATTCAACAAACTAATTCAGAAATGAAATTTACTACACATACTCAGCCTACTTTTTATTCCTGTAGGGTAAACAGTTCTTGATAAGTTTCTCCTAAACTTGTAAACTACATGCCAGGCTTAGAATGGCAGCTTTCTGTTCTTACCAGATAGTATTGCTCTATGTAATTTGCTGCCACAGATCTATCACTGCAGGCTCAGAATTCAGAGAATTTCTAGATCCCATTTGCTGACCCAACAATCAGATAGCAGCTAGTGAATATCTGATGTTAAATCAACCAAGCAGCACTCATGGAGTTAAAAATACTCTTTTTGAAACAGCTTCCAGTGTGTTCCCAAAGCCAGTGGCTCTGCCAGTTGCAAGGCAGTGTTTTGATGGCCTGCAAGGATGCTGACTGCATTTTGCTGATGAGCTTTGGTCAATGCCAGAGGAAGATTCAAAGCCAGCATTACTACTTTGTCATCCTTCTGCTTTATCTGTTAAATAATTCTTCAGTTCTTCTTAAAAGGCATAGAAATATTGGCAGCTGTTAAACAAGATCCTAGGTTTGTTTGGGACTAAGGAGACTTGGATATTCGTGTGAGCTTACAAATGAAGTAACAGGACTGCTGTTCATTAATAACATGCATCTAACATATAACTAATGTACAACAGAGCAAAAACAAAAAGAAAACTAGCCAGAAATGAAAGGAAAAAAAAAACCCACAAAGAATGAGATTATACTTTCACGAGGGTTCCAATTAATGTGCTCCACTTTGGAGCAGGCTGGGGACATGCAAAAACTACTACAGATAAGCGTATTTGGTAGCTTGATAGTTTTCACTCTGTGGATATATCCTAATGTACTTTAAATTTGTCTTTTTAATTAACCCAAATTAATTTTCTTGAATGTCTTATGATAGACTTTGGGGAAGGAGATGTAGGCTACGTGAATCATTTGGGCTTTACAGAAAATACTACTCCTGATGTATTTGACAATACGATCAGATTTTTCTTGCTCTGCTTCCAGCTAAACCACCATTCTCTTTCTATTTAGTATATTATTTGTATATCACATTCATACGAGTTCTACTGACATCAGCTTGAGCTCAGTCCTCTCTCCACACATTCCTTAATCTGATCTACAACTCTGGCAAATGCAATCTTCTTCAGATTGGTGTCATTAAAACAATGACATTAAAACGCAGACTTTGCGAAATCACCTATTTTGGAAGAAGAGGCTTTCTGCAAATTTCAGCTCCCTATGCACCATGCACATCCTTAACGTATACCTGAGATAGAAGCGTTTCCTATTCCTCTGCCATTCGTATATCCGTGTTCCCTGTTCTGTCATCTACATCTCCTAAGCTCTGTCGCACAGCTGTGTATCACCACTCTTCCATCTTTTATCTGGAGCAATGTTACTGACAGCAAAGTAATAAAAAATGCTCTTGTGCTGGATGCCATTCAATGCTAGTTTCAACTGATGTTTATTTAAAAATAAAAGTGTTTAAGAATGCCATGTTTTCCAAGAAATTGCTAGAAATATAATTTGCCCCTTTCTTCCTTCTATTTTCACCATTTTTTTGCAAGCTGAGGAGGTTCTGCTGTGCGATCTGTGCCCCTCGAAGCGCTGGGGTTTACACAAACAACTTTCAGACATTATTACATTATAGACAAGGAAATGAGAAATGTCATGGTAAAATGAGTGACATTCTGCCATCTCATCTTGTAAAGTATTTTTGCATGGTTTGAAATTAACTGCTGCACTGACACACATAGCATTCTCATCTGCCATTGCACAATATGTAGCATTAGCCTAAAATATCTTGGTGACATTATCAACAAAAAGGTCAAATGATCTGGCCCTGCCATATGATCCACAGCATAAAACATGACAAGGTGAAAGATCTGCTTTCCTCTTTCCATTCAAAGCATTCTTTCTCTGCCAGTTTCCTTTATTAAAGCATCTATTTCCAGATGATATGTTATGAAGATCCTTTTCTCTCCATGATAAACCGCACTATTAAACCTAAAATTTAAAACTAAATACTTTAAATACTTTATATATACCTTATAGAGTTACCTCCAATCTGCTACTCAGTATTTACATTTGGTGCAGTAAGATTTCCTAGAGGATATAGAGCAGCAAAGAAATCTTTTATTATGATTGGGAAGAAAGGAGTTGCACAACACCTGTTGGGAACTTCCTTCAGCTGCAGCAGGGCATTCAGGAGATGAACAGAATTAGCTTTGAGAATGCTATGATGCAAGACACTACGTTTATTGAACAAAGGTTTTTACTCTGAAATGCTGCTCAATAGGCTGAATTCACAGCACCCACGGTTATGGAACACCTGCACACAAATTCCTGCTCTACTCCAAAATATCACAGGAAAAAATAGGAAACCTGAAACTGAACAGAGCTGTGCAAAGCTAGCAAAAGGAGCAGGGAGTATTCATACAGCTCCTGTGTTACCAACATTTGGCAGGGATAAATGTGCACAAATGCTGAAGCCCTGGCAAGAGCCCATAGCCAATGAAAGGAGATTATTTGGCAATCTCCTGAGAGGAACAGGCAAGATTGCTTTAAGTACTTGACATTTATCAGGCAGAAAAGGCATTCAGTGCCTGCTGGGAACATAAACTCCTATGAAAAGCAAACCATGCTGACATATTGATGATACACGTACCACAGTGTCATCTGCTCCAAATATGGGGTAATTAAGTGCTTTTCAATATGGATTACCATGTCCCCAGTTTGTTTGTCCCTGATAATCCACCCTGAAACCCTGCCACCAGTACTTCATTGCACATGGCGCCTGACCCAAAGGTAAATGGAAGAAATATGAAAGTTCCTACGGACCTCTATAGGCTCTGATCTGGGTCTTGCTTCCTCAGGATGCTGCTCTGACAGCCACTGCTGTCACTGAAGGATGCAGCTCTTCCACTCCAGGGATTCATCTACTCCAGCAAGGTGGGCACTCCTATAAGTTGAGGGATACTGAGGCATAGAGAAGGACTATCATTGGTCTGTAAATTGAGTTTTCCTTTGCGGAGTATAGCAAAAATCCGCCATTGCTTTTTCAACTAGAAATAAATTTGCTCTTTGTTAATACCCACAGGCAAGAAGACCCAGTTAATCATGACATTGCATGTCAATTTCTTGATCTACTTATAAACAGACAGTGCAGCTGAGTTGGCATTAGGATTGCCCAAAGGAGTTCTCAGGACCTGCAGACAGTGAGAAACAGCTCGTGGCCTGGGTTCCCCAACTACCTGCAATCCCCATGCACTGCCTCAGCTGAGATGGAAAACAGGGCACCAAGCTGATGTGATCAGCTGAAGGCTGCAGAGACACATATATTCAATATTTGGAGAGTTTCTTTTGGACTGGATATTTTCAAGACCTCTCGTCCCAAATAAAGGTTTCTGGATTCACATCAATTCCCTACTCCCTTCCCTTCTCCCTTCCCTCTCCACAAACACCACATCTCCTCCACAAAATAGCCTAAGGGTTCTCCTATGAGAGATTTTTGTCTTTCAGTTAGCTCTATTTTTCTCACCGCTTGAGAAGTCAGACGATAAGATGAAGGTGAGGACAATTTCTCTCTCTGCCAGGTGCCACTTCCCTAGCTAGTCATGCAAAACTGCCTCACAAAGCCCCTGTGGATGCTTTTATTGCAGAGCACAAAGGCAATTCACTGCCAGGGCTGCAGGGACCAGCACAGAGATGCTTGGAGGACGGCGGTACAGCAGCCATCACAGGAGCTGCCACTGCTGCCCAGGCTGTGGGAGTTCAGGTGCTGTGCTAAGGGCTCTGTCTTCACCATTCCTAATTGCCAAACCTACCACAGCTGAAGAACTGGAAGTACTACCAGCCCTGCAAATAAAGCCCAACTTCACTGAGTTTACACCTGTTGAGCAGCAACTGTCTGTATTTATTGGCAATCTAGTGCCAAGCAATTATCTGCCTCTAATAAACTGAAAGGAAAGCCAAACACGCAGGCAGTAATAACTTCAGTTCTGATCTGGAAGCAAAGCGGCACAGTGCTTAAAATAGCCTTACGGAACCCCACTGAATAAGCAAAACATGACATTTTTTGAAATGAGATTTTTGTAGCACAAAGGTTACATGTAGCTTTCAGACGTACTCAGATGATCCGTCTTTCATAGTTCATTTTGGAAATACAGAACACTGCTTGCCATCCTGTCTTCTTGCAGTATTTTTTTTTCTCTTTAAGGAGAGAGTGAAATATGAAAATATGTCATCACATTGTTTTTTACTCGCATACTATATAAGGAACGAGTGAAAACATCTGAAAACTAAAATGGATTTTGTCATTTTCTATCTTTTAGGTGTTTTGCCAGCTTTTGTAGTTTGGAGACTAAGCTGATTTATTGCACTGTTCACTCAAACAGAATAAAAATACATGTAACATACAATTCTTCCCTTTCAATTTCTGCAAGAGGCCACAGCATTCAATTTCTTTCTGAATAAAGGAATGATTTGAGGCCTAGCAGTTTTTTTAATTCTTACAAATATTATTCTAAATGCAGAAGAAATTAATCATGCTGTATTTTGAGGGATACCTCTATCAAAAAGAGCCTCCGGGAGTGAAAGGAAATGGAATTTCTTTAATTAAACCCTGAACTTGCTGGGTACTGAACCAAAGATGCACAGATCCTGATTTACAGCACACAGCTGAATGGAGAAAATCCGGCACTAGGGCTGCAAAGAACCTATGAGTGCATGTGTGTGTGTGCTGTAAGTTCCAGACCGTAAGTAACCCCACTAGCTTTTATGAAATGAGCTGCTTGTTCAAAGGTGCGCCTGATCGAAAGAGCATTTGTGCACCAGTGCTTATAAGGGGTCTGATTTCATTATCTCTGAAGATGAATTTTGAATATTCTGAGTGAGACCAAATTTAAAAAGGCACAGTCCTCTGAACTGTGCAGAAGATTGGTACTCAGGAGACCCGAGTTTAATTTGTATCTCTGTCACAGGCCCCAGGGCTTCGGATGTCATTTCAGCCCTTAATGCCACTTATTCACATGTGTCTTTTGCCAGTTTGAACTCTAAAATGTTTTAGAAATGGTTTTTTGTTGTTGTTTATATCAACCTTTGCACAGCACTCCCATCATCACAAAGCCACAGTAGAAAACAAAAGCAAATATTAAATGTACCTATTGGAGGCATCTTGTCTTGTCCAAGGAATTTTCAATGGCAAATGCTCTTACACTGAAGAGCCATAAATTATGTGCACAGACACCAACATCTTAGCACACAACCACGGAAACATTAGCAGTGGGTCAGAGTAACATCAAAGAACGAATCTTTGTCATGAAGAAAAAACGGCCTTCAGAAGAGCACCATCCTCATGGACGTGAGTCTTTTCCCTGCAAGTTACACTTTGCTTTTCTAAAACATGACAGTAGGAAAGAGCAAAGAGGGAAAAGAACACGGAAGGAATAAAAGAAGCCCCTGATTCACTGGAACACCTTTGCAAGCAGTAAGTGCCTTCAGCACAGTGATTTCACACAGGACATATTTCTTCCCAGTCCTGGAATTATTTCCTCTTACTGGAAGTTATTTGGGCATTATAAAGAGGACAAAACTCTACTCAAAATGGAAGGACTAAAAGGTAGTGTCCTAAAATGATACTGATAGCAAAATAATAATCCATACTGATAGTAATCCTCAGATGCCTCAAGGCTGCAATTAAGGAGACTTCTTGAAAATTACTCAGGTTTCTTTATTTTGACTACAACTTCTTCCAATTTTTAAAATGAATGATTTCTCCTTCAATCCAAGTGACCTTGGTAGCAATATTTCAGAACGTAGTGCCTATATAGCAGTAGGCCCTGCAATTAAATTAAATTAAATTTTGCATTAACTCACCAATCCAACTAAAGAAACCAATGGATACCAAGGTTGGAAGACACGCTGTATTCAGCTTAGGCCTGTGTCTCTGGGCCACAAAACCAAATTTGCAGCCCCAGTGCAACACCCTTTACATGCTATAAATGCCAAGTGACCCAGATCTGCCTGGGAGCCACAAAAGCCATCATGCTGCCAGAGCCGGCACCTTTGCTCTGCGTTATCAAGATGAGGGCAGATCCAGAGACTTCAGGACATTTCAAAAACTCAGGCAGTCAGGAGTACCAGCATGCTAGAGGGAGTTTGTCCCCGAACTGCTGGGCTCCAGTGCGGAGTGACTTCCAGGCTTTCTCTTTCATATCCTTCCACTGGTCTGTACACCCAGCTGACACACTGGGTTTTGCTCATCAACCTTACCCACAGCTAGAACGTCTCCAAAAATTACCTAAGGGACAAAGTATCCTTCTGAATGCCCAGTCTCACCCTTACATATACTTTGAACTTCGTAGTTCTTTCAGAGATTGAATAATTGTTATCCCCACTTTATCCAGATAACATCTAATAGGAAAAACAAAAAAGAAAATGGCATTTGAAGAATAATTACAAAATGTTTGTGATCAAGCTTTTCTATACTATTCTTTGAATCTAGAAGTTATTGACAGTTGTCCCAGCTCTAGAAATACAGAAAGAACAAGGTTTGCTAAAAAAAAGAAAAAAAAAAGAAAAAAAAAAAAAAAGGGAAGTTCATTTCAATCGTCTTTACAGAATCACAGAAACACCAAGGTTGGAAAAGACCTACAAGATCATCCAGTCCAACCATCTCACTAACTTTTTTTCAGATTGCAATGACTTCTGAGTATTCATTTCGAAAAATATCCTTGAACTCATACACCCAGACACAAGAGGCCAGGATCTATTACACTACATTTCATGGGTGTAACTTGCAGCAGTTCTGATGGAAGCAGGCTCTGAGCAGAGAGGTGAAAGCATTACTGGCAAAATGGGAATCTGAGTAAAGGATCCTTACATTAGCTACACAGGCAGCCACTGTTGCTGCGAAAGTGTTGCTCTGTTGTGTTTCAGATTGCCCGCAGCCTGCACGTGAAGTGGTTTTTGCAGCCTGTGCAGCAGTAGCACTAAGAAAAATAAAAATACTGAGACTGTATATCATCTCAAGGATTTCTAGATTTAGAAAGGTAATTGGCATGGGATCTCATCAATAGCAAGCATTAGATGAATTACATTAAGAGTATGCAAATAAAACTACTGAATCACGGTTGCAGAGAAATTAATTCACAAAGCACATTTGCCTGTTTGTTGGGGGCTCTGGTGCTCATCTGCAGAAGTCACAATGGAGTATGGAAAAGCATCTACAGACTGACAACATAATAAAGCCTTTCAGTTTTAAAGCAACGTTTATGGCATATTGACTGTCACCTTGGAGATGAAACCTGAACAGCTTTCACTGTTTTACTCTAAATAGTTATCACTTTATTCTTAAAGCTACCCACAAACTCACTGCTACTCACAGTGAGAACTCAGGCCGAACTCAGCCCTCGCTACCCTCTACCATCTTTGCTATGGTACAACTAGTAGAGCCCAGTTCTAATAAGGCTGTCAGATAGTGTTATCTGCTGCCTCTCCTTCTCTACAGCTACCCACCTGCAATCCTCCAAGTACCACCAAAAGGATGGTGAGGCTCTGCATTTTGTTTCACAGAACGTGTTGTGTGATAAACCAAGTTCCATCAACACATGCATCAGACACCAGTGTCATGTCAGTTAGGTATACAGTAGGTACCACTCTGATTCCGGTTAACCTTTGGATGTGCTGGGGCTTATTTACATGTTTTCTGCTGCCTGAAAGGCACTGATGGTCTCTGCAGTGTCATTTGGCAATGTTCACCTGAACAAAGGCATATATCAGCCTGACTGCAATTCCCAGGTACTTGGTTTGTACTGATTTCTAGTTATCATAGCTGAGGGAGATAATGAGTGAAAGCATCCCTGGCTGAGCTTCACGAGCTTCTCAGAGAAGGTGCAGTGCAGCTGCTTTCCAACTCTGTGCTCACAGAAACACTGAACAAAACAGACCTCCCCAAGAGCTCCTGGCTCTGAGGGCTCTAGTACACTACCTACACCAAGCTCTGGAGTCTGAAGAAGAGAAAAGGAGAAAGAAGGAAATCAGGCTAGAGAAACACCAAATGCTTAATTAAATGGTAAGTTTAGATCACCTACTTCATTTGTTCAGAACAACATTCTGCATTTGCTCACTTGATTTAACTGTTGCTTTGGTCCATAAATATCCCACCCAGCATATTCTCAGTGACTATATGCAAATACTTGGATAGTTTGTCTTGAGATATGTGACTCTATTTTTTAGATCCACAGCAATACCAGTCTTCTTCTTACAGATACAATACATAGGTCAAGCCCGTTATTTGCTGACATAAGTAGCAAGCTATTTGCCAAGCTTTTCAAATAACTGCAGCCCATTAAATCAAGATGGCAGACCCACTGAGGTGATACTGTGCATAACACCATGTCCTGGTTTCAGTTGGGACAATTGATTTTTCCTTCTTAATGTCTGGTATGATGCTATGTTTTGGCTTTAGGAGAAAAGCAATGCTGATAACATACCGTTGTTTCAGTTGTTACTGAACAGTGCTGTACAGAGCCAAGGATATTTCAGTTTTTCAGCTTCTTGTACTGTCAGCGAGGGAGGGCTGAGGGACACAAGATGTTGGGAGGGAACAGAACCAGGACAGCTACCTAAACTGCCCAAAATTTGAAAAATACTGGGAAGTTGGCTGGGGGAGCCACCACAGCTTGGGGACTAGCTGGGCATCAGTCCAGTAGGTGATGTGCATCACTTGTTTTGTGTGTATATACATATATAGAATTATCATTACCGCTATAATCTTTTTTTCTCTTTCTTTTCTGTCACAGTAAATAGTTTTTATCTCCACCTTTTTTTTTTTTTCCCCCAATTCTCTCACCCATCTCACCAGGGGGGAGGGGTGAGCCTCCCACCAGGACAAGAAACCAGCAGCTTTCCCTGTGTCCCTTTTTCCCTGAAGTCCTCTGGCTTTTAAGCCATCCTTTTCATCAAGGCTGCTGCATGAAAAGCCTCTCGCTGCCACTGAATGACACATAGAATCATAGAATTGCTCAGGTTGGAAAAAGCCTTAAAGAACATCAAGTCCAACCATCCGGCAGACCTGTCTCTGATGAAGCTCACATTTCAAAACAAAGCACAACGCTGATCACAGAGGTCACATGAGTCACCACAGAAAGAGCAGCAGGAAAGCAAATGAGCCCTGCTGGAGCAGAGTTCATCCAGATAGGCACTCCTGCCTTCACTGGAAGGACACAAGGTGACCCTGCAGAAGCAGTTTCTGCAGGTTGTCATTGAGCATCTTTTGGGGTGAATATAATGATAGCTGAAGTGGGCAGAGCATTGTTAGAGCAGCTTCCAGCACACAGCAGTGCCTGCAGGCATCACACCTCTGCGGTCAGAGGCTGAGCAGTGCTGAAACGCTCTGTGTAATCGGCTTAGGAGAAGAGCCTCACAGCTACTCATTTTACTTCCTTCTCTACAGGGGTGACTTCTCTCTCGTCCTCAGCTTTAAATAAAGCTTTGACAAAATTACAGACAATTCACACGTTATCAGCTGCCTCCCCCTCAAAGCTTCTCTGTGTGCCTGGCATCTACAATTTTATCTTGCTTGTTTTTACAGAGGCCTGCTGAAACTAGTAGAGCCCTGTTGATCTGCAAGAGTCCAGTAGCCTGGCCTAACTACCATAATTTCACCTGGTATAGTTGCACTGTACATGGCAGTGCCATATTGGCAGTGTTGTACAAGACTCCAAATAAGCTTTAAGAGAATTTTCTCCTTTCAAAGACAAGACTTAACCTCATTGTGTCACCTCAGAAGTCAGAAAGAGGATGAAAGAGAAGCATGGAGCACAAAAAGGGACAGAGGAATTGTTGCCAGTGACTGTTCCAAAGTGGTGCCAGAAGCTCACCCAGGCTGGACTACTAGAAACAAAGAGGAGACTTGATTGAAAACAAGAACCCTAACAAAAGAGAGGAAAGATGCCAAGAAGCAGAAGACAGAAGATGGAACAATGAGAAAAAGATCAGCTATAGCAGAAGTGTTTGGAAAGCTGAGGTAAATGAAAGGTAATTAAAGCAAGAGTAAAGCACCTGTTTAACCTGTTTAAGCAACAGGTTAAAGACACTAAGCCAGTATCAAAGGGAAGAAGCAAGCATCAACTATCAGAATATGACTGGAGTGGCACAAGTGCAGCCAACATAATTTATTCCCATCTTATTTACCAAAATCCAAATATTAAGAGACTTCCATTTTCACAACCAAAAACCTATCTCATGAAAATTCTCCCATTTGAGGAAAGAAAGAATCTGTAGATCTGCAGCATTATCAAACTTACCCTACATCAAGATTTAGAGCAAAGTTATGCTTTTGTATTCTACTAAGAATAGCTCTCTTTGCAGCCACGCAAGAAGGAGAAGATGCTATGAATCTTTTTCATCCCACAAAGCCCTCATAGGCTGGGTTGGCTCAGATTATGCTGCTCCTTACATCACCGCGCCAGGAAATGATGTTAAGTGATGCCTCTTGATGATGTGAAGTACACGTTCCAGCATTTTCCTTCTTGCATTCCAAGCAGGATCTGAACCAGCAATTAATTGCCAATAGCACCATACTGGATTTTAGAGGATGTTCTTTTTTGAGACACCACAAGTTCAGAGCTTTGGCCACTAAAATTAGCACAAAAAATTGTTTGTGCTTGTTTTGCTTTTTAGTGCTGTTTTTTTTTTCTCCTCATACCTCTACAAAAAGTCCAGGCTGGTACACTGTACTGACCTGCAGGGAAGTTGATGGCAGTGCAAAAAAGGAAGCTGTGCTCTGCTAAGCTATCATTGCTGTGCACATTATTCCTACACAGCACTGTTTGCACACATACAAATTGAAAAGTATAAAGTGCCAAACGCAGTTGCAGCATGTCAGGCATATGTTGCTTGATGTCACCCAGTATTAAGCCAAATGGAAGAAATGAAAGCACCAATCCAGCACACCCATCAAGACAATTAGACTCTAACAGTCATTAGAAAGAAATTACCAATGAAACAAAGGACATCCATGACTGGATCTCACCTGGAGCCAGACTTAAATCTCTTATGAGGTGTTACTGCTAAGCACTGTGCATTCCCAGCAAAGCCAACATGAGCACAGTGTGCTTGGCTGCCAGAATCAGCCTCTTGGAAGGAAATCTTTCAGTGCTCAGTTAGGTTTCACTCCATAAGGACTTGTCTGTGTGAGAGTGGAGTTAGGGCACCTGTGAAAAATAAAGTAAAAGGAAGAGGTGGAAAGCCAACATATTTGCTGTGGAAAAAGGAGTGCAGCTGTATTCTGTTCTTTAATTCCAAATGAGTTTTGCCAGACACCTCTATTACTATGACCAGCTCTAAGAGTAAACAGGGACTTTAGGTTTCAGCCTGATCCCTCAAGCCCTTACTCATTTGTCCGCAGTGTCTTTAACAGACAGTGCCAAGACAGTATGGAAAACAGAAATGTATCATGAGAAACCCAAAGTTATTTTTGTAATTTCATAGGCATTTCATTTTACTTAACATATTCCGAAGGGCTGTCAAAATGAGGCAAGAAAATTACCTGGATCTCTCCTCCCCCCCTTCTGGCCTTGTTTTCTGGGCTGCTCAGTGATGCAAAATAATGCAAGAAAATCTAGTGTTTCATAGTATTTCAGCTCACAGGTGGAAATGCTGAGAAGGCCCATTATTATGGTTCCTGGAGGTATAAATAAAATAAAAAAATGTAATATGGTCATAAATATTACGACTTATAGGGTTGTTGGGTTGTTTTTTTGGGGTTGTTTTTTTTTTTCAGTCTCGCAGGCTTGACTTACAGTGACTTGACAATAATGAATGGATTTACTGACACCGTAACCTTCCAGTTACACGAGGGTTGTCTATCCAGGCTGCAAACTAACCATGCAGTGGCCAAGAGCACCCATATGACAGCTTTCTGCAGGGACTCTTTCTTCATTGTGGCCTTTCTGGTTAAGATTATTGACTCATACCTCAGGAGGACACCTGATGTACTTCCAGGGCTGAGCAGGCTCTAAAAGCAGCCTAGTGACTTCCATATGATGTGAAATCTGTGCTAATAGTCTAAGCCAGCTGTGTGAATCAGTCGCTCATGTTTCCTTGTCTGTTGGCATGACCAGAGACTACGGTGACCCTATACAGCCAATGGAACTCAGGGTGAGAGCAACCTGGAGTCTCCTACTCCGTATGTTTGTATTATACCCAGTGGTTTGCTAATTCTGGAGCAGAGTGGCATGCATTCAGAGCTGCAGTTTGGACCAGGAGTAGCAGCCAAGCTTATTAACTCCCCTGAGCCCTGACCCATTGGGAGACACACTGCAGAAAAGCTGACATGCTCTATAGGAATCGCCTGAGTTTGTCAGGATGTCACAGCCCAAGTTCAGAGCATGCAGCCTCTCCCTGGACTGGCTGCATTTACAGCCAACATGGTAAATAAGCACAGCATTCCCTGTACTCGCTTTATTAAGGCTTTTCTATTACCAAGAACATCACGCTTCTGTCACCCTTGCAAGTAGAGAGGTATCTGTACTACAGGGTGGCTTTACATTCAATTTTGAGTTTGTTTCTTTTTTTTTTTTTAAAGGTGAAGTGCTTCTTTGAGCAAATGAGTAACATCCTAATCTGAAAAGAGACACAAGAAATAAATACATAGAGCAACTTTGTTAAATTAAAAAGAAAAAAAAGATACTAAGTACAGAGGATAGACTAGCACAGCATAACTGAAGAACCAACTGCCAATTCTGGGGCACAAGGCAATTCCCAAGTCAGTAACTTGATCTTCATGTTTTTTACCACTGCTTGGTCTATTTTCTGTTCAGTGCTTGCAACTTCCATTAACGTTAATGAGTATGCATATGTGCCTTGAGGGTAAGAATACACTCCCTTTGTGGCTTCAAAACTTGTTTATAAATCCCTCCAAAAATCACACTGTGTTCATTGTTGAGTGCAGAAAGCTATTGTAACAGCTATTAGAACCACTGCTTCCATTCCTCCCTTCCTCTTGCCCTCCCTTATCTGAGGGACCAGAAAACAAACATGAAAGGATGAAGTGCTGTAGGAGATGGTACATACAAATATGCAACTCAGCTTAGGGAGCTGCATGAAAATCAGCTCTCTGCAGAAGGGACAAACTGAAATCTCAGTAAAAACAAAGAAAACCAAACCCCAAAGCACCGAAATACTACCACTACCATCCCCAAAAGCAAAGCCCTAGAAAATCTTAAAGCTCTTAAATACTAGAGATAAGACAAAAATCTTTGCTTTGTGCTTTCTACTAGAGAGCAGCTCAGTGGGAGCAAGCTGGCCTAAAGACTGGAGACACTGCACCTGTCCCCTTGCCACTGGGACACCAGGGCAGACCTCTGGAGTCACATGCAGAAGCTAAGGACCAACTCCACTTCACTGCACTGACATTAGGGTATGTGCCTTCTGTCTCTGGCATTTGACTTTTCCCTCAATTTCCAGCTCCTTTCTCCCACTGTGCGCAGTTTAAGGTCAAGCCTCACAGTTTGGAAGAGATAGATTACACTGTGCAAAAAATAACATGCAATGCAGCTCTGAGATCAAGAATGAGATGAGTGTATGGGCAAGAAGACAGGCAAGAAGATATGCTTCACATATGGCTGAATACTGGCTTGCACTATCCCTGCATAGCCCACAGCCACACGGTGACACACACCCTGCACGGACAGCCATGGTGATGCCCAGCCCACACTGAAAGGGAGCCCGAATTCCTGCATTCCGCTTCCTGGGCACGGGCTGGCAGGCCTGGCAGGAGGAGGGAGACAAGCAGGCAGTGCAGGAGCAGTGACATCTGAAACCACCAGAGCTCACCAGTCAGTCCCTTTATGTTTTTGTTAGGTCTCAACAGGGCTCTGTAGTGATATTGCTTCCTTTAGCAGGCATGGATAAAAAGATGCAGGAGATCTGGCTGTAAGGAAGGGTACGACATGGTCCTAGCAGAGGGTACAACTTCAAAATCCACGTTAAATACATGATTAGCTAATGTAAAAAATAAAAGGAAACCAGCACCTTTTTAAGACAGTGAAAGCTCTAAAGCTCTTCCACTGAAGTTCTGTTTAATGAGAGTAGCAAAAGTTCAAGTTTACAAGGCAGAGACACCAATCTAGTTGACAGAAAACTAGATTTATGAGAGAGACCAGCTGGACTGCAACCCCAGTTACAGTTACTGTAATTGCTTTTCTCCGGAGGACAATTTTCCCTACAAGTTGCCCACTTTCAGAGATTGCTGAGCAGCAGACAGAGGCTTGCTTTGCATGGACTCAGAAAGCAGCAAGAACACCATCTCCTTCCACATCAGGTAGTCAGCAGGAAAGCCCTAAACGAACTGAATGGGTTCCAGAGCTGGGATCCCTGCAGTATTTTCAGTTATCAGACCTAAAGCCGCCATGGTCTCTGGCAGGAACAGAATTACAACAGCAAACAGCATTTTCAAAATCTGGCTCTGAGATTTAATGGACATTTGTGTGCAGGTTTATGTGTACATGCAAGCACACACAACTGGCGTTTACATTACATGCATAGTAATATACACACGTAATATAAATGTATATTGTGTATACATAGATTTCATTACATTTTATGTGCGTGTATTTTTATTTATATGTTAGGTAGACGCCGTCCAGATTACTAAACAAGTTCAGAAAATTTTAACAGAAAATATTTTTAAAATGCAACTCATTTATTTTCATTCATTTAGCTGTTGCAGTAGGCCTGGAAACCTTTGATGCGATTGTTGCTGGTCCACAAGAAAAGCCATCACCTGAGGTTGGTTACATTCATCAATTAGGCTGTTTTATGATTTCCTTTTTCTATAAGTGGAGGCACTGGAAGTACATCAAGTAGTTAAACTGCATTTTCTCATTAAAAAGCCTCTCAGGATCAAGATTAGACCCGCCTTACTTGCTGAAATATGTTATTTAAAATTATCTAAAAATTCAGTTCACTTCTCGCTTCCAATGTGTGATATAAGGGGCACAGTCTGCTGTTCCTACCAGGGATTGAAAACCCTGCCTACGTTTCTAAAAACAACTTTCTAGAAATCTGTCTCAGAGAAGAAACGCATTTGGTGGAAGGCTCTCAGTGGGTGAATATGGGAGGCAGCCGGAAAAGTAAAAAAGGAACAGTGAATTTTAAGAGAAGGCACAGAAGCATCTGTGGCATCACACCAACAGAAACGAAGTCAAGTGAAGGAGAATCAGCCCTTCACTTTGGAGATTGCTCTTGCAGATACAGCCAAGGTAGGCTCGGTGAAACACAAACAGAAGTGTTGCCGCACTACTGCATAATGAGACGGGGTCAACAGGTGTCATCACAACTTAAAAGATCTTCACACTCCCACAAATTTAGAAGCAAGAGCATTTATAGAAAAGTTTTTAGAGCCTCTGTGTCTGTTACAGATGTTACTTGTGTTTCAGGAAGAAAAGATCTTTCAAGCTCACGACCAAATTTTTCCTGCACCTTATTTGTGCAGTGAAGTCAGACTCATATTCAAACACAATCTCCTGTTATGATGGATGTTATGATGTGATGGATTCAGAATTTTGACTTTACTACAATTGGGAAAAGAATAAAAGTTACCATCAGCAATTGCTTTTGTTGGTATGAACTTGGATCACTATCAAAAAGCTGAATAGAAATGAATGGTGAGGGCTGTCCCCGGCTGCCTAGGAAATGCAGCAAATTCTTTTTGAAAGTAGCCACCGGGCCAGAAAGTAGATATTATAGTTTGAATTATTCTGCACTGCCATAAAAAAATGAGCGTGCAGCAATTTCTCCACAACTTCTTTGTATAGATTCTACAATAGTTGGTGGAGAAACAATGGAGTTTTTCATTATTGTTTTCCCACAGTTCCTGGAAAGAGATGTAGATGTTTAGCCTGGAAATGCTGTAAGCATATGCAAATGCGTGAGAAAAACATATGCATGTACGAGTATTTATGTACAACACAGGCAAAAGTAACTAAAATTCAAATCTGCATCTTCTTGGACTTTAGCACCCAAAAACCTCCCTAGGAGAGTATGAAAAGCATTTTAGAAGCCCAGCCTGCTCATCCAAACACAAATACTCTAACATCTCTGGCAGTATCTCAAAATCTAAAGTTGTATTTCTTTCTTCAAAAAAAATCCTACTGTCTGATTTCAATACAACACTTTCAATACAACACTTTGGTGAAGCCCCCCATGTTTGCCATGAATTAAAAAGACAAAACGGGCAGATGTTCTGAACACAGGAATATAACAGTATGATTAAAGGGTTCTGTCAGTTCAAAATCTCCAGGAACAACTTCATGATAATCCAAAGGTGCCCACAGCTGTATGATATATAAACTAGCAGGATGAATAGAATTCAGGTAGCATATTAAGCATTGCAGAGTTTCTCAATACTCCATGAAGGCATTTAGTTACACTAAAAAGATAACATTTATGTATTATCTTCCATGACAGTGATAAATTATTATTCATTCACCAGTTCTTTCCAGAGTTCTCACTATGAATATTCATCTCTTGATGTCAGAGCCCATTTTATACTGCTTTCACTGCAAAATAAGCTTCCCTTAGCCTCTGTGATTCTTGTGCAGTTTCAGGGAGAAAAAGCACTAATAAATACTGAAGAACTATAAACATAATTGAAAATGCAGTATTTTTTAGACTAGCTTTTGAGCAACTTTAGAGCACCTACTCTTCATAGCCTATTAAACCAAGAAGTTTGTGTCATGTGTTCTGTTTTGTATTAAATGGAAGACTTTAAATACTATCCAATACGAGATATTAAATCTGTTTGTGGCACAAACCTGAATAGTTTCTATGTAAGCTTTAGTCCCACATAGTTAAATTGTTTTTGTAAAGGGCAGCTACTTAATGCTTAAGATTTTTCTTGTTAGTCTGATCAATGGAGTTAGTGTAGTGGTATTGCAGAGGACAATATCATATGCAAAATAACTGCCAGCTGCAGTACTGTTCAGCATGTGTTCATCCTTGTAAGCATAGACAAACATGCTACCAGCTGAAATCCACATTCCTTTGCATCTTATCACCAATGACCTTACGATTTAGATTTACTCAGAAGCGGTTGCAGCATATGCATAACTAAGCAGTATTTCAGGCCACAAAAGGGATGTTCGCCAAGAGCCTGGCATACTGCACAGGATGTCAAAAGTGATATCTAACACTGCAGTGAGAAAGACCAGCACCAGCCAAGAACACTTGTCCCTAAGGTTCCTCCTTACAGTTCACACTGTGAAATAGTCATCCTGATATTTCCTAGCAGGGAGTACAGCTGGTCCTACTGCCATACAAAATGCATTTCCATGAAAGAAAGGAAGAAGATCCCTATACAGTTAGTTCATCTGCAGTAATTCAGTGCAAGGAAGGGATAGCCCTTTACTTTTTTGTTGAGGAAGATTCTCTCCAAACCATTAGTTTGCACAGTGCTAGTAATCATGGTGGTAAGTCCTCAGCTGGTGTGCAAGTGACATTATTCTATATACCATCTGACAGCAATATCTTCTTCACTCCACTTCGAATGCATTCAACTAATACCCTCACTGTATAAAAAAGGATAGCGTAAGTGGTATGGTTCTGTAAGAAATGCTACAAGTTGGCCATTGCCCATTGGTCTAAAACCTGGAGAACAATGATGCAGGATATTTGTGTTGGTACAAGAGAGACATACAATACCTAAACATAAGATCAACTAATTTTAACACGAGTCTATATAAACTTTCTTCTAAAGAATTATAGTGTTTACCTTCAGTCCTGTCCGGTAGTTTCCCACTCTTACTTGTTGTTCCGGTGTTGACTGTTTCAGATGAGGTGCTCAATTTGGTGTTGGGATCTCGCTTAGGTTTTGGTGGTGGCTGCTTCCGAGAGCTGCTACTTTCATCATCGGTTCCTCCAACAGAATGAAGAGATTGGGATCTTACGGCAAAGCCACTGGAACAAGGATGTGGCAGTCTGTCCTGAGGAGCAGGCATTGTCATAAATCCCATACGGAAATGCTTCCCCACGTAGCTTCCTTCATTTCCTCTCACTACTTCTCCACCTATGCTGTAAGAGAAAATACACACACAAGTAAATAATCCAGCTTTGTCTCAGCTTTACCTAAAACCAGGGCCTCAGTTTGCCCTGCATTGAGCAGACTCTACTTTTTGCCTTGTAAACAAGCTATGCACTTTCTTTAAACCAAGATGACTACCAGAATGTAGTAATGAGTTTTTTCAACACAAATTGCCAACAAGTGAAATGTAGATAGACTGCTATGCACTCACTCCAAATTTTACAATAAGAAATTGAGAAAGGCTTTTGTTCAGGTTTCATAGCATTGTAACTTGAAATTGCCCACAGAGCAAAACTCAAACATCAGAACTCTAAATGTGACATGAGTTTGCCAGTAGGGCAAAGAATGCTACTCTAGAAATGCAACATTGTGCACTGATTTGCACTCATCTTTGACTACAGACACACATAAATATCTTGGGAAATATGGCTCTTTGGGCCTAATCAATCATTCCCCTTCAGACTAAAGAACAGTTAGAGAAAGAAATGCTGTAAAACTTACTCTGGGACATAGAAAACTGAAAATTAACATATGAACCTGCAACATGAGACCCATCAGACTAGTAAGGCGCAAATGTAGATGATGAAAAGGTAATGAGCTGTGGCATTGCAGGAAAAAAATAACCTCCAAATATTCGGGTAAAGAAGAAGGAAAGTTCAGCTGATCACTGTCATTTCAAGTACTACACTCTTTTGGGGATGGCAGCACTGAGAACCTGGTATTATTTCTGCTATGCTCATACATGCTTATCAGTTCTGAAACACAGTTCTTACTGATGCTTATACTGCTAACCTTCAGCACATTACAATTAAGGCCATTCAGTGACCATGTAAAGAGACCCAGTAATACACACAGGTCAACAGTACATACACACAGGCCTCGTTTGCAAGGTTTGAAATGGTACCACTGCAGGAGCATAGAGATGGCAGTATGAGAACAGTAAAGTCTCAGAACGCCCTAATTACCTCCTGTTTCCCCATCACCCAGAATGAAGCTGTGAACAGGGTCAGTCTGCTCCTCTGTAAGTTTCCTGCCTGATGTTGCCCAGGGCTGGTGTAATTTATTTTGGGCTGAAAACATCTTCTCTAAAAGACAAGCACATTTCTCACCAGTTGTTTTGAAGAGTGAATAAGGTCACTTCATTCCCTGATACTGCCCCTAGCAGATGGTAAATCTTCATCTTCTTTGTAGGTTACGTACAGACTGTTGTACCCAGTTGTAGTAAAGCATCAGATTGGCACTGTGCAATGCATAATTTTGTGTATGGTAAAGCAAAATCTTTATTATTTTACTGAAGTTTCTGCATTTTCATTTTAGGTGCTGTTAATAGAGAGATCTGCTTTCTAAATTGGTACCAACTGTACAGTTCTGAATAAAGATGCATCCAGAGGTACTGACACATTTCCACATGCACACACACAAACCTCCTACACACATGCATGCTACATGTACACACACACACTGGTCCATGTTCAAAACCAAGTTATTACCAAATCCTAATTGGCCCCAGTTCCATGGGGATTTGCAGCCAGAAAGATCAAAAGGTAGAACTCATTAATTTGAAGATTAATAAAAAACCTGCAGCCAATTTTAGTGATTAACTATGCCTCTACTAATCTTTCATAAATGGTTCTGAAAATAATATAATCCTCTAACACTAGACTACAAAAAGTGCCTGCCACAGTATTTAAAGAAGATTACTATCCAAACATGCTGAAGAACACAGGTGGGGAGTCTGCTTCCTTCCTTAGGTCCATTGTATAAATCACTTTTAGCAAACAAAATTTCAGTTTACCATGTACCTGACATTACAATCCTTACCATGTTCCTCTATTTACTGCACTTCTGCATGAAGGTTCTTAGCTTACACATTATAGGGCAGATCCTGTTCTGGATGCACTTACAGATATCACAGTGCAGTAAAAGGTTTGAGTCTTCTAACAGTGCACAGAACAGTACTTATATTAAGCTTTTTTATTTTCTTTCTTTTTTTTTTTTTTAATCCAAACTTGCATCTTATCTTCTATTCCAGAAATAAAAATGCACCATCTCAAAAACAATTAAATCATGTCTTTTCTTGTTCCTTTCCACCCCCCCCTTTTTTTTTTTTTTTTAACTCTTTACCAAACTCTTTTTGACATCACAGGTAAAATCCTGCCTCTCTTGCTCACTACACTTGAGAATAAACAGCATGTAGCCAGAGAGAGGTGGCAGGGACGGATGGGAACAGATCTTGCTCTTCTGCTCAATGGCCAAAGTAGATTTGGCCTTACTCTTCTGTACCATCTGCTAAGCAACTGGACAAAGAACACAATTTCCCTCCTTTCAGACACATTTAAAGACAGTCCATTTCTCTTGCTAACGCTAAAAATTGGGCATGGTAAACTCCAAGCTGAAGAAGAGAAGCCCTTGATTCTCAGTCCTGAGCCCTGCTCACTGACCAGGACCCCAAAAGCTTAGGTTTGTTACTTATGCAGGAGATGATGCCTGAATGTCAAGCAGTGGGTGTTTTCTAGCACAATTTGACTAGTAAGCACAACTATAATACCAAGTCCTTGTGAATTCTACCACGCTGAAAAAAATGGAGTTCCTCCAGGCTCATGCCCAGAGTACAAGTACAATAGCAGAAAGGCACAAATCAAATGCTGCATCCCCTGCCTTCTTGCAGCAGCATGCTACAATTCAATTTGGACTTGTGCAGTGCAGCTTTACAATGCACAGCGCTGCTGATGGTACAGAATGGCATGAAACCAGACAGTGCTAAAGGATTTATATCTACACTCCTCCTGCCTGCAACCACAGGAGCTGGCTGGAGCTGGTGTATGCTCCACTACTCCACAACAGGCTGAAAAAGATTTATATGCACCTTGTTGCTTAAATGACTACGGAGACAGCCAGGGAAAATAATTGCAGAGATGATCTCACTCCATTATTTCTGACAGGAAAGAGCCTGGGTTCCTCATTGTACTGATAATGGGTTCTATCTCATTTCAAAACTGTATTATGTGAGTTGCTGCAAGTATTAAACAGTTTATTAATATATATGGAAATACAGATTCAGATTATTCCTCTGGGAAGTTTCAATTTGAACTTGGCTAGGTTCAACTGCTTCTCTGACAAAAAATTATGTATAGCATTCAAATAAGTTAAAAATGCAACAGTCTTCTGTCTACAACAAAAGATGGCTTAAATAATCAAAATTAATCATGTGATCATTTATGTTACTCAAGTAAAGTGGACTTTGTGCTGAAAATGCACCTTGGAATATGCCTAGGTCTAGAGACTGCAGCTGCAGTAGATGGAATAAAAGGGCAGCATGGTGAAGTTGTCTCCAGTCAGCACTAAGAAAAGTGTTCTTGAAGCAGTTTTTCTTTGAAGAACACAGTGCATAGCTTTCCCAGTGCCTCACTAACAAGACCCTTGTAGACCACAGAGTGCTGCCAGCTTCCCATCCCTCAGGATGGAAATGATATATTATAACAAATATCAAAACAGTTGAACCTACCTTCAATTGTTACTGGTGTATTTTAGTTTCCATTTCTAAAACACAAACAAGCTCCAGTGGAAGAATTTTGAGTCTTTTTGCACCTCTAAAATATGTTTTAATTGTCACCCGTGACTTCTGAGCTCAGAATTGAGCTAGAATAAAACCATACTGAAGTTGCTGTTCACACCTGCACTATCAGCCTGCCTGCATGTAAGCTGCAAATGTCACAGTTCTAGATACATTACAGTTCAGCCTATTGCGCTCCGCTGCATCAAGCAGAAACTGGAGCACTGAACAAAGTAAAATATGGAAGAACTTGAGCTGTGCAGGTTTTTGAACAACTACAGAGGCTTCTGCATTATTCATTTTAGCACATAACACAAGGGGGTAAGTTACAGATGATGGCTAAGCATAAACAAACACAGAAAAAGCACTCCAAATGGACATAGCATTAAAAAGGTCTTAGCCACCCTGCTTTGCCATGAGTCACAGCGATCCTATCAACTTGGAAACTTTCAAATTAGTTAAAACATAAGAAAAACTTGTCATCACATTTCTGAAAAGTACATGGCAAGGAAAAAGCATGCAGAGACTGTCTGCCTTAGCCAGTGTGGTCTTCTTAATTTGCATTGTTCCTACTTAGCATTGCAAATAATGGTTTTACTTTGAATGATTTTACTGTGAAGTTTCTTTACTTGATCCAGGCAGAAATGGAATTAATTCTTGAAAAACAAATGAATAGTTAAGCGAAAATTTGTTTTCCTAGGTTTTGCTTTCTTAACAGCAAACAATGTAGAATATTAAATCCCTCAGTCTAGTAGGAGAATTCTTGGGAATACCTATGTCCTGAAAAACGAGAATACCCTGGAGCTACATTTTCTTCCCAGCCATCTACTTTCCACCGTTCTTATTATTCATCCAGAAATTCTCTTATCAGTTTGGACTTACAAAGGATTAGTTTCATTCCTCAGGCACCAAGACCCCCCTGGTATTTTCCATTATCTTTATGTGGGTTTCCATTTTTCTTCCCATGCTCCTTACCTAAGACTTTCTGAGTTTTTATCCACAAGTTCAAAAATGGAACTACAACTGAGTATGACTTGAATTCCTAAACAGGAGGAAAAGTACTCTGGCATAGCATCTTTGAAGGCACTTTTGTCCTTTCTGTACTCTGATCTCCCAAAGCTGGGGACCACAGTAGGTCACCTTTCCTTCTCTGTGTTGAAGTTCCAGAGAAGCAACAACAGCTGCTTGCTCACTCTTCTTCCAAGCAAGTAGGAAGAATACTGGTTTATTATCCAGGGGTAAATGAGCTGGGGACTCTCTGCAAGCTCCTCTGCAGAAATGAGAACTGTGAGTTACAAGGCAAATTGTGCAAGTGGATGGCCAAGTTTCTTCCTGCCAGAGAGACGCCTGTCCATGAAGTACCACTCTGACATGGCAAACCCCTAATTCATCAGAGATGCTCTCTGACCAGAGAGAAACCACAAACAAAAAAAGAAAAACAAAACAAACAAACAAACAAAAAACCAACCCCACACCTACAATGCTGAAGGAAGATTTTTATAACTCTATCGTGAAAATGACTAACAAACAGCAAAAATATAAAAGGAATAAAAATACTTAAGAACCATATATGAGCTGGCTTGACTGAGCAAACAGCAGTTCATCATTCATTGCCTCTAGCTTTTTTTGGGTTAAGAGAATATCTGCTGTTATTTTGGACTCTTTTTTAACCACTTCCTTTCTCTCACACCAGTGAACAGGCAGATCCTCTGCTCATATCAAATGCTCTGCATATAGAGGACTGAAATGGCTTTGAAATGTCTATTCCCCATCAGAATAAATTATACACACATATACCAAGGATGACACATTTTACTTTGTATCTGAGAAGCACTTTCAAGATTAGCATAAATTATATTTGTAAATTAGAGGTTGGATGCCAAAAAACAGAAGATATACTATTTTTATCCTCCAAACATGATTTCAGCAGACCATGAAATGTAATACTGAAGAAAGAAGGGCAGGATCACAATCATGGATTTAGGAACTGCACTGCATGTGCAGTTCTACAGGAAGCTGCACCATTTTTTATGACAGAAATTAAACATAGAAACAAATTGCACATATTTCTCCTGTTTGTTTTTTTTTTCTAAAGAATCACATTTCAGAGGCTTCATTTCTTGTTTCAAAGGAGTTTATGTACATTATTTTTCCTGCGTTACTTTGCTAAAAGACTCCAAATGACTCACAGTGAACTAACATCAAGATCCAGAGGATAATGCATACTACCATCACTTTGAGATACAGGCTACAGTGTAAATGAATCATGACAGAGGTCAAATTTAGAGTCCTTTCATGCACCTGGAAGAATATTGGCAGTGAGTAAATGACGTGTCTGTGCACATTAAACATCTCTGCTCTACCACACGCTTTTGCTTTTGAGATAAGAGATCAGGGGCTGCTTAAGGAGTCAGGCCTCTCAGGACACAGAATGCATTACTGCTCTCTAATAAACTTTATTCTTCTATCATACCTGTCAAACCCAAGGTCCAAACTTTGATCTTGCAAACGTGCCACAAGCTGATACCCCCTCAGTGCACCTGCACTGCTGCACTGCAATATCTCGGAAGCCTTGCAGAAACTGCTTGCAGTCTGCTAATCTGCTCAAAGTACTGCTTGCAGAGCCCATCCAGGCTGTTCAACACCAGATTACTTCCAGGAAATCATTTATCCGAGTAGAAATCCCAGCAGGACCTGCAGCGCGGTGCACAAGGCCCTCCCCTGATGCTTCTTGGCAGGCTGCAGCCCTCCCCCGCCTCCCCACTGCCCTCAGGGCTGCACTGGGAGGGGAAGCAGGCGCTGGGGGAACTGCCAAGAGACAGTTCTGTGTCCTAAGCCCTGCACAAGGGCTGATAAGAGCAAAACTAACCAAGACTGTTCACAGCCTCCAGACAGTCAAACAACCCCAAAAGCCAAGAAGCCTCACTACAAATGGCAGTCTGTTATCTTACAGGTTGCCTGTTTTTACAACACAGAAGGTTGGGGAAGGGAGCAATGGCTGCAATTCTGAAAAAATGCTTCAGATGAAATACAGATAAATAAAACAGAGCACGCTACTTCTCCAACAAATGCATCATCATCCAGTAAGCGTGGAATAACTTAGTAGTAAGGACCCCTCAAATATGGCGTACTTAGTGGAACCGTATTTCATGAGTGACCAGAAGTGCTGGTACTACTTATAGCCTCTACTGGCATTTTCTCTGTCCGTATCATGCAGCCTCTCAAACAGGGGCTGACGTTGGGCTGAGCAACTGGAGTGCGCTGTGGTTTCCCTCCCTCCCTCCCAGCACCAGCACCCGCTGCAGGCCCCCAGGCTCCGTCCCCACACACAGCAAATGGTAAATAATGCATGTGGAAAGGGCTGAAAGCTGTGAAACCAGGGGATGGTTTTCAGGCATGAGTGAAAAGCACTCTGCTTTTATATGACTACAGATATTTTTAATTTAGTTAATTTTGCATGGGAAATGCACAGCTAAAAGCCAGTACATGAAAGCTCACGTGCTCATAGTCACCTAGAATTGGACACAAACCATATGCAATGCTTAAACTGAGTGCAAATGCATGTTCATGTTAATGGAGTGGGGTTATTCATCCTGTTAAAAATGGGTGGAGCTAGAATAAAGCTGAGTTTTTGTCACATTCAGTGGCAAACCACATGGTGCAGACTCCATAATGCCTGTGCAACTGTGGCTTAGGAACTATTTCAGTAAGATGAGAATAAATCAACATAGAAAAATGTTTCTTCGAGTTTCTGTAATAAAACATTTCTTTGGATTTGGGTAAGGTATGATGGAAGAAAAATGACTAAAGAGTAAAAAAAAGATTAAATGAATGAATGAAATGTACTGATGCTCTACGAACGGTGATCTGTAAACCAAGTGCACATAAGCTGTGCTCTGCCTGCCAAGGTATTACTCAGTGCTTAGCCCTAACTTGATTCAGACTTATTTCAAACAGTGCAGGTACAGTTACTCTTCTGAGTACCTCTGGGAAATACCACTCTACTTTCTTTTAAAAATCCAAGCTCAAATAAATTTGCTAAATTTAAGTTTTAAGTGCTTCCTATAACTATAGGAGTTCCAGTCTCACAAAGAAAGGAGTCAAATCCTGACCTGGCAGGAAAGGAAGAATTTTTAGTTTTAGTTTGGAGGAAAACCCTTCACAAATGTCACTTCAGTGTGACTCTCAGCAAAACAGAGAAATAATTTGTTTATTTATTTTTAAAGCCCACTACTGACCTGGAACTTCATTATTCACGTAACTCTTCAATAATGTTGTTGTTTGTACATTATGGTTCCAAAATAATCTCTGGCCTTACTCTCTCAGTTGTTTTATAAATGCCAGATAAGCAGGTAAGCAAGAGAGCAGGGAGTAGTTCTCATTTGCACAGTCATACAGTAGGGATGTCACAAGGATGCAGACTTCACTGGGGGACACTTTTATGCTACTGCTTGTCTTCTGGCATCTCACCACTCCAGATCTGTCATATTCATATGGGGCAACTTTGCTCCCAGATATTTCAGCACAAGGTAAAATTCTGGGATTTGCATTCTCTGGAACAGGCATATATCCACATTTTTCAGGTATGATGTTATGTAGTACTTCCATAGATATTCTGCACCAGTTTGTAGTTACTACAAAAGCATCAACACATTAGCAATTTAAATGAGACTAAATCTATTCTAATTTACAAATTGTATCTTGACATTTTTTATTTAAAAGGAATGCATAGTTTAAGATCCTACAAATGAGAACAATGCTCACTTGGGTACTTTCCCCACTGAACTGGTCTCCAAGTACAGGGAACGCTGCAGCTTATCCCACCCTAGCTACATAAACTTTCTGCTGGACACATCACAGCTTACTGCTTCAGATGCTGATACATAAAACCCTTTTTTTGCCCTTGGAACAGCCCTGTTGGAGCCTTTTGACTTGAATTTGCAGCCATCTTTATTAACCTTATGGTACCAAAGATATTGCATCTCCATTCTTCCTCACATTTGGAGAGGAGGTTTCAGTACGTTTGCCAATCATCTCTGTTATTTAAACAGTCATCATCAGTATCTGTCTGCACCTTACCAAATGAAATAGACTTTAAAAGCTAAGCACATTTTTTGGAAGTATGATAAAATCAGGAAACAGGAAAAAAAAAAGACTTCCACACAGACTTATAGACAGCTCTCTGTTCTTCTTCTTCCCTGGACAGCCTCAATCTGGCTATAAAACTACTTGAAATCTTGTACATCAGTATTGACAGTTCTCAGCATCAAAGCCTGGAGAGGCTTGTTTTCTAAGAAACAAAAATCCCATTGAAAGTATCTCTACTTATGTCACTTTTTATCTGTAACAAAGTGACCATTATTGTCAGATCAGAATATTAATGTGCTTCATACCTAGATTTAGAAATAATACCAGGAAAAAATATACTTCAGTGTCTTGATGGACGTTAGGTACTTAGACAGGGTTGTCAGAAGCTGGTTATTTGTTCAGAGAAATAAATAAAAAAGGACAATACAATGACAGAAACACAGTTTCTTTAATATTACACGTCAGAGTGTGTGAAAAACGAGTTTCATGTGCATATTGGTGGCTGCTACCCAGTGATTTCAGTTAGCTCATTGGAAAAGCAGTATAAAAGCACTTCTTATCCTATGTGCACACATCCCCAGTCTGCTCCTGAACTGCATCCATCCAGACTTGGGTCTTCAAGTATGTTAGTTGCATGTCCATGCACTTCTCTCTGAAATCACAGAGAATGGTCCAAATGCAAACAACAGAGGCTGTTTCCTCCTCTACCCACAGAGAGTGCTAATGGGACAGACTGAGAGTATTCTACTAGACTATTATAAGGTCTCTGTGTAAGTGCCAACCTGCACTTACATACAACAGAACGTGACAACCAGCCACAATAAATGCTACCAATAACCTGCCAAAGCTGCCAAAAATCACAATATACTGATTTTCATCACTCACAGAATTACTTTTGCAAATGGGGATGTTCAGCTCATTACTGTTTATTGATCACTGCCACCTTTTCTTTTTTCTTTGCAGGAGCAGCTTTGTGCCAAATAGTAGAGCAAGAATTGATACGGAAGGAAGTTAAAATCTAAGTGCTCCTTTAGTGGCATATTTACATTGCTCAAGGGATCATCAGGACAGCTTATGAAGCTGCAGCCAAATTATATTTTGCTGTCGATACTGAAAACACTTTCCAAGCTGTAAAAATCTGCATGGTTATTTTTAAGGAGTTAAAATATTAAAAACTCATGTAACCTGCAGGAAAGGGGCATTCATAAATAAGCAGGAAACCTGGTAGCACAGCTCTCTGCATGAAGGGTGATCATCTCAATGCTCTTCATACCACAGATATAAATATGTATATATAAAATATACCTTCACTCTCAGAAATATTTGAGTTTGTAAGAAACAGCTCTTTCTGCGCACTGAGGTGATGAGCTATGGCTGCTTTGGTTACACAAAGCTAGAGTTACAGAAAATGGAAAACCAGAATAATGGGCTGCTACTTTTCTCTGCACTACTAATTACTGTTAGAATTTGCCAATCAGCTGGTAGGAAATTTTAGTGAATGTACAATTCTAGGTCATATAAACCCCTCTGAAAAGTCTTCAATCTAGACATTTTAATCCTGACATAGTATGAACTGCTTTTTATTTCTCTTTGCTGTACTGTATGCAGGAGCATACTTGGAAACAAACTTAATTTGGGAAAAGGCTCAGAGACATCAAGCACTGTAGCCCAAATCAGTCAGCAGATTAGACAGAGCTAAAGGACATCCCTGTGTGTCTATTAGCAGCAATCCAGCTCTGTTTTTTATTTACTTATTTTCTTTAAAAATTAAAAAAAAATAAAAAAGGCCATTTTTCTACACATAATACTTCATGCCTCTTGCCGTCCTGCCACCCAATGCCCAGACAGTGACTTTGATGCTGAAGCTCACTGCTCTCAAACATCTTGACCATTATGTATGTTCTTGGATTAAATAGACTCTCAAGTCCTGCTCACAGCTCACGGTCATGCATCTTTTACTATGCACTGCCACCCACTTACTGAATGCAGTAAGTAAAGAGGTGTTCATTCCTAGAAAGGATCAGCTGAAACAGACATCATGTGCACTTCTGTGCACCTGTCCTGGGAACTGCTCTTTAGGTTTCCTGGAACAGTATGCAGAAGGCTTAGCACTTCTGGTGAGGACCAGCTTTTTATTCTGGTATCTAGAAACTCTATGGACTTATTCTTTCACTCAGTAAGTGAAAGATAGCCTCTGCAGAAAAACACTTATTGGTGCCTACTTGTTTAGCCACAGATTCGTTGCTTTATAACAAAAGCAAGTGGTTAAAGAGGAAGGAAAACAGAAGCACAGTTACAGTATTGTAGCTCTGCAAAGTGCCCTTGCAAATAAATGTGAAGACAGACAGCACATATCATACTTGTGTTTCTGAGTTTATATGGTGGTTTGTGTTTTCAAGTCTTCCTTTACATCCTTTAGTAGCAGACACTCCTAATATCAGAGCCAGAGCTCTTTTGTATCTTGCTATAGGATTCTGAGAGGGCAAATCAAGCCCAGCCTGAGAACTGTGAAGCTTTACACAAAAAACTCAGGAAATCAAAACTGGAGCTTGGTAGATGTGATACAAGCGAAAGTTTTTAATCTATCTTTTGATATTAAAATCAGTTCGTACTTCACAGGTGTATCTAGTAAATCTCTAGGACAGCTTTGGTTCAAGACCAAGCTCAACTTCAGGAGGTCGCATGAAAGAGTTATATCCAGCAAAGAAATTACAGCCCAGGGAGAGAACACTTCCTGCTGTGCAAGTGACAAAACTGGGTCGTCTAATGGAGTTTCTCCAAAGCCAGTGTCTGTAATTCTTGAACTGAGGATAAAAAATGCAAATGATAATCTTTTATCATACATATGAGTTATTTAGGCATATGCTTATTAATCTGTGTTTATTACCCTTCAAGCTGAATAGAGAAACAATTAGATCCTTTTTTAGCAGTAGTATTACGGGGCATGCAGATATATAACTGATTTACAGAGTATGACAGGCAATCAATGTGCGTCAGAGAAAGCCTACATCAGCAAAGAGACATGTTAAAGCTGCATTTGAATTTTCTTTTTTAGGACTGAACAGATGATGGCTTTCTTCACATTCTGAACACAATGGGACTGGGAAATAACCTGAATTTCAGGCTTGGAGAAAATATATTGCTTCAAATTAGAGGAAAATGAACAGTACAAAATTCAGTCCTCTCTTTCAATAGAATACAGTAGTGCATACCAGATAAAGGAAAGCCAGACATATCCCAAAATCTGTCATTAGACCTTTCCACTTGCACACGCCACAAGCAGTCTGTAGGAATGACAGCTAGAAATCAACTGCTTTCCTACATTTTCCTCTCACATGACATATACATTAATTGCAGCTGATGAACTAAAATAGAAATTCCATTTATTTATTTATCTGTTATTTTCAGTGACTAAACAAAACAGGAATACAGCCAGGAAATGAAAGCCTGAATTCCTGTATTAATGTTGAGGAGCAATGAGAGCAGATAAAGATCCTGTTTCAAAGACATCAATATTACTTCCACAAAAGGTTTACATCAGTTGTCAGAATAAGAACTGACTGCCTATTTCAGCTAGGAAGCATCTGAATGCAAAGTCACGAGGCTACCAAAGAGGCAAGCTTATAGGAGGCAAACGTCTAAGCTCATCAAATCAGTGGCATCTTACTTTTGAAACCAGAGGGCTGAATTCAACCTAATGCCTCAAGCTTGAAAAAAGCATTACAAAACCAGTAACCTGAGCAGGCTGTGTTCCCAGTTCCTTCTGCTCCCGTATTGCAGAGAGTCACATCTCATCCTTTGTCAAAGCCAGGCTGGGACCTTTCCCACCACTACTTTAAATGCTTTGCCAGGACTAGAAGTTTAGAGCTGCCTGACAGATATTTCTGTGTGCTGTGGAAATAAACAAATATCAGCTTTTGTTCTTGCAAGTGAAGTCACTCAATACAGCTACAGTGCACATAGATGCAAATGGCTGGACAGACAACTCTGCCTGTACCAAAGAGGAGCACTCTGCACCATGCCTCTGCACAGCGAGGAGTGACTCAGATGGGTCCCTGCATCACTCAGCCACCTCAGGGCTGTCCTTGTGTCCCGTCTTCAGCTGCCAAGTGCGGGGCATTTCTGAGAAAACAGGACTAAAACATCCTCAAAACAAAGCTCTTGCCATTTAAATTTCCCAATGCATACACATACACATACACATACACCCTCCTACACACAATTTCACCCCTCACACAGAAAGCTCCAGACTCAGAAAGCATTGTTTTCCAATGAAAATGCTCGAATACACAATCTAATAGATGCACAAGTATTCCTTGGAAATCCTTGATTCTCCTCATTTTGTTGCAATTTCTGTTTTCCATGCCAGCTTCTGTTCCCAGTGTGTTTTACTCTTATTCTGGTCCTTGCCAAGCCTGCCTGTTACCTACTCATTAGTTCTTCTGTGGCAGAAAATGTTCCTGCAAGAGACTAATTCTAGTAACTTTCAATTTATTTTCAGGCTGAGTCTATAAGCTCAGATTATTATTTAGGTGAGCTCACAGATATGTTCAATAGAATCTGAGCCTTGTTGTATTAAGGCAGATTTCTAACCCCGTAGAAAACTTGCTTTACTGGGTTTTTGTCTATACATAATAGAGGCATATACAAACAGCAGCAATACAGGTTTATTCTGATTGCTCTTACACAAAGGATACCCTCTCCGGTATTCTCCAAAGCAACCTTAATATTTCCAAGAGCAGACATGCTGGAAACATGTGCTTTTAGTTAATACTTCTCATAAAACCATTGAGTAACACAGTGAGTCGAACCTAAAATAAGCTCCAGCAACACAGAGGTTTTTATATAAAATTCAAAGGCTGAGTTCCCTACTGAATAATTCTAGAGTTCTCATTCCACTGCAGTTATGACTACAAAATATTAGCAACCTTAAGGAAATCACAAGAGCCTACATGAGAAAGGTCATCAGTTAACAACTATGCCTCCATACCCCATTACATATCTCCAAATGTTTTTAAAATCAAAAAAGCTAGTTATTTACTAGCATTTAAACTAAAAAAAGAAAAAAAAAAATCAAAATCCCAAAAGTTTACATAAATGTGTCTAAATGATTCACAGAATGCACATTTTCCCCAATTTGTTATTAAAAATATCAGTGAAAATTGAATGTAATTTTGAAGGGCAGGAGAACAATAAGCAACTTATCTGCAATTTCCAACTATATTGAAAGCACTTTGAGGTTTTTAATATACATGACAGTTTTACTGCAGGCATTGGAGGTGTAGTCAGTTTGATCTTCAAGGGTGGCCTGCCACTATCTGGGCAATTCAGTGAAATATGTAAATACACAGCACCACCACAGTAGTAGCCAGTAGTATATCAGCTCATTGTGATATTCTACAACTCTTGATCTTAATCGAAGGATGAGAGAAAAGAAGCAATGGAGAAAGCAGAGGCTGCCTTCAAGCCTGCAGAGATAGAGGGACGCAGTTTGGTTTGACAAAGAGGAGTTGCATAGTTAAAGGACAGCAAGGACTTCAGAAGACTCCACTCACTGAGAAACCCAGTGTATAAATGTGTCTTGTATAGTTATATATCTTGTCTACAGTTATATAGCATGTCTATAGTACCTGAGCATCTCCTCACTATTTACCTATCTCTATTGGATGCAGAACTGCTACAGCTCTATTTCAGAAGTTGGCACATGGTGCAGAATGTATAGCCAAGAAAAACCTGAGTCCATGCCTCAATTTCCAGCCTTCAGTCTCAAATTCAGAACCACTCTCCCCATCAAGCTTTTCTTATTCACTACTTGGTTAGAATTTCATCTCCAAAATACACTTAAATATTGGTCTGAGTTCACTGCAGCATGCCAGAGAGCAGCTCTAAAGCCTTCTGAGCAGTGTGCATCACAAACCATCACAGAACACTAGAATTCAGGAGGAAGCTGTTTACAAAGAATCCCACCACTTACTCTTGACACAGTCTTCCTAGGTAAGGGCAAGCCTGAGTGCACAAAAAGAGCTTTGCAGTTAGGCCTTAGAAGTGTAAAGCAAGGGCACGATACGCTTTTGGCATATCTACAGCTACCACTCATTCTTTTCCACTTTGCTTTGCAAAGCTCCCCAGCATACTGGTAGGAGGAACACAAGTCTGATGATATAAAACACAAGACATAGATGAAAAAGGATAAAATAAAGCACTTCATGTTGCCAACATGGTACAGCCCTCAGTCAGTGACCTGTGAACAGATCTGAGTTTAGGTGGACTATCTGGGCATTCTGGTCTTAAAAAAAGGCATGATGGACAGAAATGCAGTGTGCAAGTGAGTCCAGTGAGCATGAAGAGAAGCATCAAGATTGAGGGACCCAGTAATGGCAGAGAAACACACAGTTATGTTGCCTTTCAGAAAGCAGATACACATTAAGAAGGGGAATATGAAAAAGAAAGGGGAAGTCCTCTCCTTAGTGCACTAAGATGCTTCATGGATGAGTACATATTTGCTGCACTGCAGATCTACTTACACATAATAAACCTGAATTCATTAATACTAAATATTTATGCTCAGCTTGTAACTAGTCCAAAAAAGCAATTACGATACATCATGTTGACGGCAAGTATAAAACCATTAAAACTTGGATCAGTCACACAACACACCATGTCTCTGCACTGTTAACAATAACACTCCTAGTATAGTACATTCACATGGGGAAAATCCAGACCTTTCTATTAAACTGTGCAAAAGCCCATGTTTTGCTGTTACACAGATCCCTGTAAAGGACAATATGCTACATTCAAAGCTATGAACATGATTTCAGCTGCCCACTAAATTTAGCACTGTTTATCTGGTAAACTCAGAGGGAATTCTCGGACTACACTTAGGTTGTAACACATTGCTTGTACCCTAATGTGTTACAGGTGTCATTCATGGAAGACTGGAAGATTAGCAATCAGTTGGCAGCAGCAGCACCTCCAGCCTCATGTCAGAGGTGAAAAGCACCTCTCAGTCCATCAGCAGTCCACCTGAACCTCTTTTTAAAAGGAATAAACAACAGTAATTCACTTGGCTGGAAATGGAGTAGAGTTGTTAGAAGACTTCAAGATGTGACAGTCACAGTCAGTTTTTGTTTCTTTTTAAAAACTGAACAACAGTTTTAAAAGGTTAACCATGTGGTGTTTTAAAAAGCAACATGCCCACTGCATATCCTCTGCAGAAGACACTGTTCATAGAAGTGCCAGTGGGTATAGCATCCAGCTCTGACAACACTGGCCTTGAATCAAAGTCTCATAAGCAGACAGGAAAAGGTTCTGAAATTACCAATGGCTACTTCAAAAAATATGTAGTTTAAAATGGAGTCCAAATACTTTGCAGGGAAACAAATACAAGCTGATGACAGAAAATAGTTTTAGAGGAAGTAGCTGTGTAGTTTGGCACTGGGAATACATTACTACAAAAACACGACTGAGACAAGTCATGTCTGTCTCTTCATTCCATCTACTCTTCTCTTTGGACAACATCTATGTAAATACATGCTGCCACTTAGTAAAACGTTTGCTGCCAGGATATATGGTACAAACATGGTACTAAATCAGCCTTTTATATGGACCACATCCAAAGACATTAATGCTTTCCTCAGAATTCCGACTGGCATTATTCCAAAAAGGAGTCCAATTTCTCTCTCTCTGGATTGGACATAAAACTCACCTGCTGAAAACATCAGACTTTTCTATTTTCAGCTCCATTACTGAATAAAGGAGTAAAAATGCATCTGTGTTCTGCATGTCACCAGAATAACCGAGGTGATGATAAGTACTACAGAACACTACCTGGTTACATGTGATAATGCTCAGGTGAGCACAGGTATAAGATTTTGTACTGACTTTTGTACAGCCTATGAGTGATACAAGAACATAAGACATGTTTGATCCACATCAAACACCCTACTTTCTGTCTTTTGATACAGACTCACCTCAGTGCAAATCCAGAGTTTGAATTTTGATCTGCTAACGTGGCTTTCATTGCATGGCACAGAAATGGTACACTGCAAAATTTCCACTTCTTGGAGTAGGGAAATCATGCTAGTGTTTTAGATAGCACATAATGTAACTGCTGACTTTCTGTAGTGGCACTCATTCCCTCACAATACACTCATCTAAGGCAAGCAGCATGCAGAAACAAAAATTGCCATTCTGATACAGGATGATCTGGTGATTCAGCAGCATAAAATGAGAGTCAAGACTACTTCAGAAGACTTGATCTACAATCATTTTCCTGAATTCCAGCTTTGTCATTTCATTTATTCTTGAGGCTAAGCCTGAGAACTTATGTCCACTCTCAGATCAAATTGTATCAAATTGTATGTTGTTATTTTGGGCAACCACACACTGTAAATGCCACTGTACACATAAATCGATCAGAGCGCCTCATGCATTTCTCTGCCTAATTCCTCTGCACCATGACAGCCAAAGACAAATCATTATTTTCTGTGGTAGCAATAAAATCTAATCATAAACTTGGAAATTCTATTTTACCCTAAAAACATCAGATAGGGATTTGATACTACCACTAGGAATAAAGGAGAAGTAGAGCTATTTCAATGATTCAAACAGAAATCCTTGTGCCGAATTACTTGGATACGTAAGGCCCAAGGAAGTGGCAGATGAAACATTAAAATTAATCTCTACAATTTATCCCAGGTAATTTATTCAATTACTGTAAATAAATTCTTCCAATTCTAATGTTGGTCATCTTATAACAAAACATAATAAATAAAGGATCTCATACAGCAGATTAAGAAAAGTATTTTAATTGCTGAGTGTGTTCTATGAGTATGTGCTTATGAATTTTATAATGTTACACCTGGTTCAGGCAGTTCAGTCTGAAAAATAACTCATTTTCGCTATACATACTTGCAACATTGAGTAGAAAAACATTTGGATAGCAACCATGCTTTAAATGTAGTTTTCTGCAAAACAAAAATAAAACACAGCTCAATAAGCCTAACTGCCTGAAGAGAAAACTGAATTATAAAATTATTGTGCTTCTATAAGCATAAACAAAAAAGCATTGCTTATCAGAAACAATCAGACAACTGCCCATTTCCCCCAAAATGTTTCAGAAGGCTTCTTTGTACAATATATGCAAAGAAATATCTATGAATAACATCATCCACTGATAGAAAAATGGGGTGTAAAAAAACATTAGAAGCTACAATCCTTAAAACTTCCAATTCAATTCTAGCCCAGAAAAGAGTTGTGGGAATATGGTAACAGAATGCTCTTTACTCTTTTTTTCCAAAACAATCCCCATCTTTTCAGTTATTTCTCATGTTGCTCTCTAGACAGTTACCTTGTCAACAAAACATCATAATATTTCCTCAAATTACTTAAAAATACTTTCTAAATGCATTCTTTTAGGATAGATTAAAGCACAATAATCCACACCAGTGTCTTGGATGAATTATAAGTAGCTTAAAGCCACCTAAATACTGATTTAACTGCTAGAACAAAACAACTCTTTTGGGTAGCCTTAATAAAGGATTTGAAATACTTACTAAGCACGTTTGATCCACTGGGTAAACACGACTGTGAAGAATCCACTCCAGTCTCTCAAGTAACACTTTGCATATTTTATAACCTTCCAGGGAAAACTTTCAGAAGTTTGGTAGTTTATTACATATTTATTATTGAACTATACCTAGGGACCTAATTTAAACTCACATCACGTGAGAAGAAATTAAGATTGCTGTTATTTCCCAAGCCTGTACTGTTTGTCCTGGATTTGAGCACCATGGATCTAAGTGCCTTGTGTCAACAGTGTAGTAAAGACTGCTCCCTCCAAGTAAAGCAGCACTAGGATTTTATTCCCTGAATTAAAACTCCGATTACATGTTTTCTTTACTGCTGAAAGTTATTGATGAAATATTCCCTTAGTGGTAGAAAGGAACTAGGGAAAAATAATGTTCCTGGTAACATTGGCTAAATAGGCAAATGCAGAGCATGCCCTTACATCAGCAACGCCCATACCAGCAGATCAACCTACAAACCAAATCCGGTGGGTTTTAATGGCTTTCTAGCGCTCCTGCACATTACAGCACCTTTAAGTACCTCCATCTCAGGGTGATTCTGAAGAGCAGATTCATCTGGCACTGTGAATTGACCAATGCCTCACATCTGCTCCTTCAGAATGGAGATTAAGCTGCAGTCTATCCGCCATGTAAAGCCCAGCATACAAACTGGAGGTAAGGTTGCATACCAAGGTGATTAGGGAAGAGTTCCATCTCTCATTCGATCAACTCTAGAAGGGATGTGGGGAGAATTGCTGGGGGAGCCAAATCCTTCAGTCTGCAAGCACAGCCCACAGCCATCACTTTGCTTTTGTACAAATGAGCCCACTGCCAGTCTGCTCAAAACAAGACCCAGGAAAACAAGTCAGAGAGCAACATCAACGACACGAGCCAAAGAAAGATAGAAAGACTTCTAAGGAATGACAAAAGTTCTTGCTCTGAACAAGCAACTACTCTGCAAGTGAAAATTCTCTGCAGCAAGTGGGAGCTGATGATGGAGCACAGCTCTGTGCAGTCCAGGAAAGGCAGGGTGAGTGAGGACATAAAAAGGGCTGCAGAGCTTCTACAGGGCACACACAACTGCTTGGCCGAGGTTAAGGGTGGATGGCATCCGTATACTTATTACTCACTAGACTAGAAAGTTCATTTTGCTTCAGAAAAAGAGGAAGTACATTTGGATCTAGAAACCATCATCAAATTTCCTGCTCTTGGCTATGTATTCTTCTAGACCATCCTTCTGCCTCACTCGAAATCTTCACATAGCCCAGCTGCTTTCTGTCAAAGTCTCTGTGGTGGCAAGATGAGCCACTCTGGAGATGTCCTTCCTGACACAAAACAGGAGTGTTATGAAGTTAGGACTTTCCTCACTCCTCCTCAAACCAATCTCCAGGGGAATTATGTGCCCAATTACTGATTTCCCAAATGCCAGAACAATTCCACTATTCTCCATATGTCAACTCCCACTGACCTATGTATCACATCAGGTAATTAGGCAGATTCCTAGATTGGCAAATACCCAAGATTAGTCTTAAATCTCAAGGGAAAGCATAGTGACAGCCCTTTTAAAAGATTTCTCAGGTAACTCACAGTGATATTACATCACTCATTACAGTCAACTTAAATGTAGTAGAACTGACTGACTTACAGTTTCTGGAATGAAATGAGATACTGCCTAAAGCATCCTGAACAGCCCTCTCCTGGGCATCCCTCATTTACTGCTCACGCTTCTCAGGTGATAAATGTAATCTCTCCATTTACTGGGCTGTCTTTTATCAAACACAAATGTATGTGCTGCTACACATCTGTGCATTCTCTCGATGACCTCTCTGGGCTGTGCTAATTAGGCTGCAATGTGACAGAACTAGGCTCAAGTCCCCACAGAGCAGAGCTCAGGACAAGGAAGGCTGACACTAAGAATCAGTTTCATCCAGATATTTATTTATTGAGGAACAGTGGAAAAGAAATTACCTATTTCTTCTGAAGAGCTATCTAGTTTAATTCTTAGCTAAGCAGCATAGCAGTTTCTGTGCTTACTTGGTCAAAGAAACGCTGGGGTCAGCAAATCCCCAAGTAAACGGCTGAGCTAACAGCTGCTGGTGGTCATGTTTTCTGGGTGGGAGGAGGACTTTTGCTGTGCATCCATTCACCCTGGCTCAGCTTAGGACTATACATTACAGAGTCCTCCTAGTCAACAAGATTCAAAGTGGGGTGTTCATGTCACACACCCAACCATCAGCTTTTCTACATCTTCCCTGTTAAACTCACTGTTACTGCTTCTCAACTGCAGGCATTCTTAAGGCCCCACATGGGACCCAACCCATTCTACAGACCACTATAGTCTGAGAAGCCAGAGCTAGTCCACATTCCAAGTGAGGTCTTGATAGCCACTGAATTCTGAACTCAAGTCCCTCAAAATAAATTGCTTATAAACTATTTTGTAGCTCAAAAATTAATTACAGAACTATCCAAACATTTACAAGAAAATTATAAATATATGGATAAAATCATAAGCCCCTTAATCAATTTTAAAAAAAGAGAAAAATAGTATGCCAACCGTATACTGCAAATAGTTTTCTTCTTTAGCTTCTACTTCTGTGGCTGCAAAAATAAACAGTATGGAACTATGTGGTATACTGCATTTGAAGTTAACAGTTAACAATAAGCAGTTGAGATTTTTGAAGTTCACCTTCATTTCAGTAAAACAAAATATATTCAAGGGCCACTCCAAAAGTAACACCTCCTATTTTATGATGTTGGCCCATAGTGTCAAAGGTGGATGTTGGTGGTACGGCAGTAAGGGCTGAAGCTTCCCACCAATATCCCGCTCCATTTTGTTGCTGTGTGACAGATAGGAGCAGAGGGGCAGTCTGACAGAATGGCGTCTGTGTTGAACAACAGCATTTTATTTGTTCTATCTAATAGTGTTAGAGTTTCCATATATATATATGGAAACTACAACAGGTACAATAACAATATATACTATATATATGTATATATTTACACACACTAATCTTCATACCTATTAAATACATGGCGTGAGAATAGCCTACAGGGAAGAAAATCTGTACTGGACGAACTGCAGAAGTGCCTCTGGAGATCCTGGAGAGATCACCAAGGGTCACTGGAAGATAACTCAGGATTCAGAAATTCACAGTTATAAAGGATGGAATGCTGCAAGCTCACTAAATGTGACCTATTTAAAAATCAGTAAGGATTAGATCCAAAGCTAAACTTTGTTTCTGTGTGACAACACCAAGTGGAATACTAAATCCAAAGCCATCTGATGTTTGGTTAAACAGGTTTGGGGTACAATCATAAAGAGGTTATTCTAGAAAATTCTTGGGACAGAAATACAAAGCTGAAGCAGTACTACAGGATTTAATGTTTTGATGAACCTTGAATTTGGGAAAATGAATAGGCAACAGCTGAGACATTACATCAAGTAGCTGAGCTTCATTTAAGAAAGACAGAGAATTGATTTCAAATGAAGGGAGAATAGTAAAAGCAGAGAAACCCTCAAGGATCTGGTTCTTCAGCACATATGACTCAGTATCACTCACTTTAACTATTAACTATAATATTTTGGCCCTATAAATTCTAGCTGATAAAAATTAATTATCTATGCATATTCATATGTAAAACAGATAATAGCATGTGATTATTTTCAGAGTACAGTCAGACCTACTTCCTGAATTCTGTTTCTTCTGAAACTGATGTGCTACAGATACGCAGCAAGAAACGGTGAACTGCTTTTAATAACAAAACAAATTGAAGTTTAAAATGTCTTCCTACTTATTAAGCTAATAGCATATAATGACCATAAGTACAAACCATAATGTTATCATCTTATTTGCATGGATATCATACTAGAGTCAATGAAATTACTCCAGATTTACACAGTCAATGGAAGAAAGATCAAGCCCACAGTGTATAAACATTAAAGAAATCCTAATTAGAATCAAGTATTTTTGACAATTTTATTTCCACCTAATTAGCACTGATGTTTTAGTGCTAGAACCTAACTGTACTGTATTCTGCAATAAAGAATGATTCATTTCTACATTCAAATAAATAATTCAGTAAAGAAAGATGCCTAAAAGTGCTTTTGCTTATAGTGCTGTCAAAATGAAACACTTGGAAAAAAAATGTTAGTAGTCTTACTCTTTTTAACAGGTTGAGACTAGACTAAGTGCTACTCACAAAGAATCAGAGAGCCACCCCACAGACTTGGAGTAATTAGTCAACAGGACAGGCTTCTTGCAATGTGACAAGTTGGGGCCAATTTCTAGGGCACATATGTCTGCAATAGGAACAGTGTCTCTCCATGTACAACAGGGAGACTGCAGCTACTACAGTACTGTAAGTGACACCTTGAATGACTTCCTTACTTTGGACCTTAAGGGCTTAATGGAGGCTGCTGACAGTGAAGGGAGGAACTGCACCGCAAGTTCTGCAGAGGAGCACAGTTATATGCCTGCATAACCTGGTGCCCAAAGCCAGAGCCAAGATTCAGGACCAGGCTCCATCCAGCAGTTCCTGCACACTCCTGTGCAGGGCACAGAGCTGTCAGACTTGCACTATTTCAAAGGTACACCAAAGCATCAGTACAAACCTGAGAAAATGGGATCACTGCATGGGAAATGTGTACAGAAGACATTAAATGTGGCAATGCACATGCAAAACTGTAAGGCTCCAGGTATAAGCTTCAACATTTAACATAGAACCTGTAGATGAAGTTACCTAGAAATGCACTAAGAGCAGCTTCGCATCTGAAACTCAGAAATGTATTGACAGTAGTAAGCCAAAGTGTACTAAAAAGTGCACTAAAGCTTTATCCACAGTAATTTTAGCAAACAAATGATCACTAGGCAACAGTGGTATCAGAAATGATAGACAGTAAAAATACAACAGCAGAATAATTTCTGTGAGGTTGCATTCCTAAACCTGCACGACATTCAGAATTTGGAAATCTCCATACATCTCTCCACCACATACTGCTTGAACAAGGAGCTTCTTGACCCTTAAGGTCCCATCCAACCTAAGCCATTCTAAATATGCCTCAGCTGTGACTCATCCTTTGGAGGCTCCTTTCTCAGCAGGTGCCCAGGAAGTTCCAACAAGCAGCTTTGGTGATTTAAAGCATCAGACTGAAATGCGACAAATCCCAGTTTTTGCCCCATTTCAGAAATGAGGAATATAGAGATCAGCACACTGTGGATTGAAAGGTGCAGATGTATTGCAACAAGAGATATGAAGATATTTAAGACATGCTGAGGAGAAGAGGTGCATTGCAGCCGCCACCTCTTTAGTATAAAATCTGTTCAACGTGAAATGAGAAGCAAGTGAAAAAACAGAACTGTATTTTTACTCCAAATTTCAATCACTGTGTGTAAAATATCCAAATGAGGATAAATAGGGCTTATTTTGCTCTTCTGGCAGTGGGAAGCACTGACTTCAGACAGAATAACTATCATGTACACTAACACCTTGTGAGGGATGGTTTCTTCCCTTGTCTCAGCGCTGTGTTGTGCTCAGCTGCTGTAGGCCAGCTGAATTTCACAGCACCAAAGGAATGATGCCAGCTTATGGCAGCTAAGGATCTCTTATCCTCCAGTATGAGGAGGAGGGAAAGGGGGAATTTATTAGTGTAGTTACTTTAAAAGGCCAATTACAATTTTATAGAGGAAAAGCTTCAGTAGTTTCAGTTATTTACAATGTAACAACCATGCTATGAATTAAATTTATACAGATAATTTTTACAAAAAATAATTAACACTAAAACCAATAAAAATGAATTGACTGTTGTTCAAGACAGTTTGGAGTAGACTGGTGATATTTTCCATTTGGTGAAGCCTTTATTATTACCACTTTAATGCCCCGAGCTTAGACATTCTGCTTTCTTTTACCATATGTCACTTGTATTTTGCTCTTCTAGATACATGCGTGGGAAGGAGCAGGGCTGATGTCTATTGGAAAAGTTAGCTCTGTCAATTAATTAAATCCTTTATTTTTACATAGCTAGCACTCATGAAGTGGGAAATAAATTAATTCTAACCAATAATAAAGAATCAACAGCATTAATTAGTCCCTTAACAATGAGTGACAGTAATAACCCAAGAGGGAAAAAAAATCCGTTTTATCTCTGTAAATAAAAGCAGATAGAATGGCTTACAATTCAGGCTCTCTCACAGAAGCAGTACTGAGGACAATGACATCCTTGTCTCAGTCATGGTACTGGATTTGCACACAGTGACTTTTTGCTGGATGGCAGCGTTCAGATCATTCTTTCTCCCAAGGAAGACACAACTGACAGAACACAAGGAAGACAGAACTGACACAAGTATCATAGAATGGCTTAAGGTAGAAGGGACCTCAAAATCAACTAGCTCCCACCCTCCTGCTGCAGGCAGAGCTGCCAACCACATCAGGCACCAGCTCAGGCTGCCCAGGGCCCCATTCATCCTGGCTTGAGCACCTCCAGGGATGGGGCACACTGCCTCTCTGGGGCACACAGCTTGACTGATTTCATGCAAGTCCAACATAACCAGTAACATTTCAGTGCAGTTCCCTCTGTGAAACTATGCCTTGACTTACATCGATAGCTGGGCAAGCAGAAAAATCAGGACACAAGAACATTCCAGAAGCAAGGCAGCTACTGCCTGGAGACAGAAACATATGCACCTCCCACATACCCATTCTCCACAGACTCATTTCAGTCCGTTCATCCAGAACAAGAAAACGCACTAACAGAAGAAATGAAGCATTCTCCTCTGTGCTTGGAACCACAGCGTAACGAGCTGAGACCCATCTTATGTGCCACAAGCATGTTAGCGAGCAGATCCTACCACCTCAAGGGAGCAAGGGAAAGGAGAACAAAGCAAAGCCGCCACTCCCCTTCGTGCTGCCCCAGGACCAGGGCACACTGGGACACTGGCCAGGCACTGAAGCCAGGGAACTGGCCCTCCCCTACCCAGCCAGCTGCGATACTTCTCCTCCCTCCCTCATTCCTGCCTTCACCGAGTGTTCCACCAGCTCCACACAGGCTGGAGGGCAATGTCCTGGGTTGGCTCCTCTCCTGGAGAACCCTTCCCAGGTTCTCCAGGAATGCAGCTCCTTCTCTGGCAGTGCTGCACTAAGAAGTCTGATCCTGAAGGGAAGAAGAGTTCATAATTCCCAGTTCTGAAAATAAGGCATATTTAATTGAATCAGGCTGCAAATGCAGCAGGAGCTGCATCTTTTTTTTCCACAAGAATGAGTCAGTCAGTCATTAAAATTGGGCCTGGATGCCAGACTTTTCTTGCTTGCATTTTACAAGGCAGCCGTGGCAGCTCCTCATCTGCTTCTCTGTGCGAACAGTGGCAATTACTGCTCACATGGACATGAAATGTGGGTACTTTGGACCTAATTAGAACTGAAAAAATTTAAAGACAAATATTTTCCTTAGAAAAAACCAACTGAAACCATACTTCAGACACTTGCTTGGGCAGGTTCTTAGTGCTGGACTTATCCACATTACACTGTGCTGGAAACCTTTAAGGAGAGCAGAAAAATCACGCTTTAATTCCAAGTGCACCACTGATGTCTATATTGCTGTGATCTCATGACACAGTTCTTTAACCAGCCAGCTGGGACTGCAGCCAGGCCAATAGCGCTGCTTTGCTGTCAGACTATAGGGAAAGCCATTTACACATTCAACCCTTTAACACAGATCAGCAGCACTAATAATTATCATTGCATTATATGTAACAACGAATTAGAGCTCAGACATGAACTAGCTTTTGAAAAGAAGATGCTATCATTATCCATAATGCAGTGAGTTTGAAACCAAGTAAAATGCTGTCACCTGTCTCATCTGAGCTGACTTTCACTGTTCTATATAGTCAGCCTACTGTCTTCTACAGTAACAGGCGGTGCTATTTTTAAACATCTTTGATCGAGCTTTTTCTTTTTTGTGGAAACAGCTGGAAATAAGGAGTGTCTGGTGCCGTATCATCCTATCTCCTCTCATACCACTCACTGATTTGAGAGCTGTGAGTTTCCTTGGCTGACGGCAGAAATCTCGTAACTTCATCAAAGTCAGTGACACAATGGGAGTCTGCACGCTTGAATATTTGGCTCAGTGAGGATTCATCCACCACACCAAAATGTGATCCTGGATAGCAATTTGCTCCCTCTAGCTAAATTAAAAATCCAACGTTAAATTTGTTTAAAACATTAAAACAGAAAATCTATTTTCTTCTTGAACGGACCCCATGTGGAAACTTTAGAAGTCTGAATCTCCATAAGCAGATTAACTTTGGCATCTCCCACCACGAAGCTGGAATATTTAAATCTAAAAATAGCATGCTAAAGCTGTTTTAAGTTGGATAATTCAGCTGGAGGTGGCTCTCATTTCATCTAGCTCTACCTAATTTGCTACAGCTAAAACCTTTTTGAGACATGCTGAGCAAAAGGGACAAGCAAAGTGTCCCCTTGTCTGCAGCTTAAAACTCCACATTAAATCTTCCAAGATGTTGCACATACCCTGTCCTATATTTAAAAGGTCACTTTTGACCAAGCTGTCATTAATCACACTTAATCAATTGGTGAAAGCTTATATTAGTAGCTGCCTGTAACGGCATGCAAATCTTTTTGCCTTAGTTCAGCCTCTCTCCAACTAAGCTAAGCTGGTTTACAGCAGAAAGGTGAAAAGCTAATGCTTATCTGTCAGATGAGACAAACACAGGAGAAGCCTCTTCTTTTTGTTTTCATGCTCAGAGATCAAGGAGAATGTACATCGGCATGGGGAGGCTGTTGTTTAATTATACAATAGCTATGGAGAGATAACTATCTCTTTGAAGCGCTTTAACTTCTGTGCCACTTTCTCGAGTGAAAAAAGAAAGATCCTCATCGCCTTTAATGCAACCAGCTTAGATCTGGGGGAGGAAACAAGGGGGGAAAGTCACATTGAGGAAAATATCTATTCAAATTGATTAATAAATGTAAACACATCATTAGATTAAATAGTGGGTTAGTTTTCTGACACCCTGGCTGTCAGGAAAATAGAAAAAAAAAGCGCAGAAAAACAAACAGCAGCTAAAATGCTGGAATTATTTGCAGCTTGATGCTGTTTTTATTTGAGTGGGTGAGAAGCGTTCCATCAACTTAATGCAGCAGGAGCTAGCCCTGGGCTGTTTTCTGCAACCGTTTTTATTAGTTGAAATTAACCATTTCCCACTTCATTCAGCTTATGCATAATTACAGTCTGATTTTTAGCCACACAGCGATTCCTGCTTGCCTCTCCAAGATTGCAACCTGATGTTCTTTTGTGAGGGATTTCTTGTTTTAAGGAGTATATTCTGTACTGGGGTAGGTAGCTGCAGCCTCCCACTAGCCACAAAAATTCAATTTTCTGCTATAGAAATACTGAGGAATAGCTGAGAAGAAGGAAGGTTCCACATATGCCTTAAACTGATCATACTTGGCAAAATGAAAGAAAAACACATTTCAGATGGGTTAATTTCTTGACTGAGGGCAGCAGAGCGCACTGACTGTTCTCGCCTCTCACTGAAATCCTTTGCAAATGTGCATTTCCAATGTGCAAACTGTAAACTTTAAAACAAATCTTAAAGAAAGATAGAATATCCTAAGCAAGAATATGAACAAGAATGAATTCCACTGTCTGTTATTTACTGAGGGATCAAAAATCTCTAGCTGTGAATTTTTCTGTTCAAGAAATCCTATTTTTCAGATGTAAGGATGGCTGAATCACTGAAAAATATGGACTGATAACATAAGCAGTGAAACTGTTGCCAATTCAATTACACAGCTGATTAGTACCCAGTAAAGCAGAGGGAAAAGGGAAAGATTATAATGTAAGCTCAATATGTGAGAGGACATAAAAACTGATGCCTTTTCTTGATCTCTCCAGATTTAATCAAATGATCTTCAGCTATTGCACACAGAAATTTGGCCCTTTCCACAGAAAATATTTATGTTATATACTAGATAAATACCTTTTTTAAAAATTAAACGATGCTTAATTAAAGACAGAATGCTTTTTATTAAATAGTATATCATTTGTATGTGCCATATGACACATATGGTTAGATGATCATAGCAATAACTTACATTTATCTGTGTACTTGCAAATACTCCCAGGAGACAAATAAAAGGGCATATGGCATCTCTTCAACTGTAATCATTACTAGTGGTACATGTTAAACTTCTGAAGGTGAACTGAGTGCTTGTAACAGAGTTATGAGCCCTTTAATACAGATGATTTTTATTATTCCATAGTATTACCAAAAGATGTTATGTTATTCACCATTTTACAGAGCAAAGCTTTAGGAAACACTAGCTTAAGAAGTTCTGCCTACTCTTAACTTCTCTCAGAGTTCACAGCCAGGCTCGTTTTATTGTTTGTGTTAACAAGCCCTTCTATTTGCAGACACTACTGAAATTTCTTCCCAATAAACATACAGCTCCAAGTGTGCTCCGTCCCTATCTTGCAAGGCTTGCTTTTAGACATGAGAAAACATTTCTGGTAACTATCCAATCCCACTCCAGCAGAACAACTGGTTGCATCACACAGCTTCATTTTTGTGTCTCAGAGATTGGCAAAGCTTAAAAAGCATCCATTAGGCAGCAAAATTCGAGCCTAGAATTAGATCTTCAGTCAGATTTTTTAAAATTTTTTAAACTTGTCAGGATTCTGGGAATTAAGACTGAAGCTCAGTGCCTAAACTCATATATGGGACATGTCTCTAAATCAGAAACTAGGGTAACATCTAGTGATGACAATGGGGATGCTCTTTTCTTCTTCCCTTCCCAGTAAAGAACAGTGTAAATACAGTAACTACTTCTAAATAGACCTGCAAAAATTGCTCTCTGATGCAACGATAGCAGCCCATCACATCACATCACATCTGACACAAGGCAGGTACCAAAATCACAAAGTCACACATTCATCTTGGAGCAGAAAATCTCTAGCTTTCATCTCACCAGTCAGACGCATCCAGACCTTCTGAGCAAGTCGCCTGAACTCTGCTCTCGACATCTTGAATGCAACAGAGACACTGTATGAAGAATGCACCTTCAACAACCGCACACATCTCATGGGAATTCTGTGCTGTGTTATTTCTCTGCTGATTCTAATAGCCAAACACAATCTCAGATAGTCTCAGATTTTCTCATGGACTATGCTTCACAACCAGGCTTTCAGAAATGTGAAGTATGAGGTTGTTTTACTCCTCCTTAGAGCTTCTAGATGTTGCAGTTGTACAAATATCAGACAATCTTAATATTTACTGCTTTCCAAACAGAGATAATTAGGATGCATGCGATTGTTTTTCTCAGCAAAAAGATGCATATTAGTAACTTCAGGGCTCTGCCACGTGTACCTCTGCGTGTATACACAAGAGATGGGGTCTGCTTATCACTCAAAATGCCTGCTGCACATTATGTCTGATGCCCCCAGAAACAAGCAGTGATAATAAATGATCAGTGATTACTAGCAGTTTTACTACAGTCTGCTTCCTCTCACAAAGCAATTCAGTATCACTCTGAGACACGCCATATTTCTTAACACAAATGACTGAAAATGATCTGTTGCCTTAAAATTTATACCACAGCAGCTATTTAAGGAGTACTGTGTCAATTCATTTTGATAACTCATCTATTCCCTGTAATGAAGAGAAAACAGAAAACTTGTTTCCAGTTGTTTCCCTACAGATCAATGGATTTAAATGGTGCTGGAACTTCAATCTCTCTCAGAACCTCAAAGAGGAATACCTCTTTTCCCTTTCCCAACTTCCTAGCATGGAAATTGTGTGAATAAAAGTTTTCATGACGATACAAGCATCAAAGAAATATATGCAAAAATTCTGTTGAATGATTAAAAAAGATAGAAAAAGAAAGCAAGGGCCGATTAGTCATGAGAAGACCTTGGGAAAAACCTGCGGAACTGAAAGCCAATAGGAATTTGGACATGCAATTCACACAGCAGACTAGGCAGGATGGACATCTTGAACAGCGTCTTTGTGGATTCCTGTTTGAAGATCTAAGCAACTGCACTCAACAATGCTGTTGTGTTTACAGCAATCACAAAGCATGACATAAATGTTCTTTGTCTTATAAAGGACTGGTACTCCATTTGCTCTGGGAACTGTTCAGTGTTATTCTCCTATTTAAAAGCTGCATACAATAAGAAAACAGAGCCAAGCACCATGATCACAATAAGAATAACAAATACAAAACTCATGGGTACTCTATAGGCTGAAATTTGTTTGCACGAATTATTCAGTGAGCACTTATGAATAATGAATACATTGTGGAAATCAGGATCAGTTTATGAATGATTTATGAACCGAAATATGGGCTGAATTTGTCAGATAACCTTATTTTCCACAAATCACTCAACCATCTCTTGTATTAAATGGTACCAACTGGTTTCCAAATAGCTTTTTAAACCAAACTTTTCAAGGCCTTCCATGTTATTATCTGTGAAAGCTTTGCTTAAAAAACAAGTAATTATTCAGAACTAATACTAATGTCCCATTCATAGGTTAATTACTGAAGGTTATAATGTGACAGTTTGCCTATCAATCCCATGTCTGCAAAGAGAATATGAGTAGAAATTATCTATCACACTTTGTAGACTTGGAATAGTCCTGTCAATCACAGTGTCTTTAAAGCAAATAATTATTTTTGAGTGATCTTGCTAAGAATCTGGGAGAGAAGGAGTAACTAAAACAACCATAGTGAGTGCATGAACATAACGAGTAATGTAAAATGTTTGATTCTGAAATATTTTAAAATGCTTAAGAAATTAGCTCAAGCTTGACAGTTAACAACACAGCCTCATTTCCTGAAGATTTTGTTCTTTAGCTGGTTTAGCCAAAGAATCTGAAAGTAATGTATACAAAAGACTTTCACATAGTACAAAACATGGGTACATGGGAACAGTTCTCTCTGATCAGACCCAAAGTCTAGCTATAGCCCACTGCCTTTGATGGCATCCAATGTTTAGAGAAAGCTGTAAGAAGTCTACAACGAGAAGCAAGGTCCTTGTCATGCTCACTAACATCAGAAGTGCAAGCTGCTCCTCTTGGCCCAGTTTCTCCCTGGTGCCAGAGGCATAAGGAAGGTGTTATTGTCACATCCCTCCAGACCACAGGCACTGCTCACCTCTGGGCTTTCCACAGCAGTCACGAGGCAGAAGGAACCTCCTCTTAGCACCCAGTTTTCCTCAGCATCCCCACAGAGCCACAAAAAATTTGGCTGAAGGTGAATCAGGGAACATCTTTTCAAAAGGCATTGTGATTTTACAGGTAACCTCTCCAAACGTACAGACAGCAGTGGGTTTAACACACCACTTCTGTGAAATGGTGTGTGGGGTCTGCTGCCTTAATTTAATGCTCATGATTTGCTGAGTGAACACCAGGATGCAGGGAGCCTGCTAGCCATCGCATGCAATGTCAGCAGCCACTCGGCTTGTTCCTTCACAGCCTGTCACACCTTCAAAGGAAGGAGATGTGGAACAGCTGGCAAATGCATAATCTGTAGAAGGAACAACTTCTCAGGTGGGATTTCATCTCCCTTGGGGTGGAACAACTCCACATGCTGGGAAGCCACTAATGATCATGCAGTGCAGAGGTGAGAAAGGAATCTCGATTGTACTGCATTTGTTGCTTGCTTATGCAATTATATGGAAGGATTGCTGCAGCGCTGCTGAAAGACCTGGAGTGCTCGTGACCTTTTGTTTTGCTTATTGCAGTCGCTGACAGCTTCAGCAACATGATGGTTTACAGCAAACAGCAAGCACTGAACAATTCACTTGGAGTGCAAATGAATAATGAATAGGAGCTGAATCAGGACCCCTGTATAAGCATTCTTACTCTAACAGTACCAAAATGCAACAGGCTACACAAAAATAAACCACATCAGATGGAAAAAAAAAAAAAAATACCCCCTCATATTTAAATTCCCACCTTAAACTATTTTTTTTCTTTGATCACCTATTGTTGTTGGTTTCCTTTCTGTAGTTCAGTTTTGTGGGAGTTTGTTTGTTTACTTCCAGTATAGGTATAGTATGTTTTAACCCCAGACTCACCATACACACATTAAAAAGCATTCCGGGCCATTCCAGGAATTTCAACATCAAAGACATGCAACTCTATAATTAGGGTCAACCTGTACTATTTCCATAATGCAAGATTAGGGTAAAGATTTTATAATTACTGAGAGCAAATTAGAAATCATGTAGGATAGGCTGCGTTCCAAAGAAGCAGCAAGACAAGCATTCCATCATCTCATTCATTGTCAACAACATCATTGAAGTGTTTATCCCAACATTTTACAAAGCACTTTATAATATGAGGGGTCCACAGTAAATATACACTTATCATGACCTTGCCATTAAATAAAGACTGAAAAAAGCTTTTCCCGTCCCTCATTTGAATGAAGGGAACAAAGAAGGTCAAAAATAACCAACCTTCCTTCGTGCATTTTGTCATTCCATTTAATTTGTCCTCAAAGAACACCCTAAAGTGATTCTACATACAAAAAGAAGAAAAAGAGCTAGGAGAGTTATATTGCTGTTCAAATATATGGAAAAAGTTACACATTTTTTTTCATCTGCACAGTTGTACACCTAGAACTTGAAATAAGTAGAGGAATGCAAGTTAAATAATGCTCTTTTTTTTTTCCCCCCAACTACATTTATCACAGGGAAAAAAAAAAAACAAAAACATTCTACTAAGAAAAAGTAATAAAGCAGCAAACTCCTTCATTGAATCCTTATTCTTAAGTCTTTCTGCATCCAAACACGGTCTGTGAGTGGTGGTGTTGCAGTCAGAACATCAGCCAGGGACAAGGCTTTACCTTCCTAGATTCCAGCAGCCAAGTCTCAGCTGCTTTTGTTATGGCAGCATGCCATTTTGCCTATCCATCAGCTACACACTGGAGGAAACAGCAAATCTCTTGGACCCCAAAGAAAGAAGAAGCAACCATTAAAAAGTCCCTCCTGAGCTCGTGTGATCTAGGAGAGCTTTTCAGAGTAGCCAGAAGGTGCTGTTTTAAACAGGCCAACTGGGACTTAATCCTTTGGTTTATCCAATACTGTGTTCCACTGCTGGGTTGCTACCAGTGGAAGTTAAAAGGATGACTGTATGTGAAACAGGCCAATGTGTCTGCAGCTCTGTTGTTTCTGACGCAGCCTTTGAAAGATGAGTTTAATCAGAACTTATCCAAGATTTCTTTGACAGCCACAAGGATCAGAGAATGAATAAGAAGGATGCTGACATGAAATGCTTCCTTGAAAAGGTAGTTACAAGGCAAGAAGTCACCTGCATCTACTCCCCTCAGTCCCCAGAAAAACGTTTGGGGACTATTTTTCTGGTGAAGTAACCTTTATTTTGGCCATGCTAGAGCTTGATGAAAAGATGTTCTTTCTTCTATTCTGATGAAGTTCAGTGAATGGATGGACCTGAATCCAGGATGGATTCAGAGTCTCTGCTGGACAAGATGCTCAGTGCCAAACAAGACTCTCCCCTCAGCTTCCCAGAACAACACCCACAACACAGTAATGTGCCTGAACAGACATGTTATTAGCATACAATGTCATGGCTACTGACTAAATACAAATTCAGGTTTCAGTTTACTGTTAGGCTGGTCAAAAGTGTTTTAGTGTCATAGTCAGTTCTTCAGTTTTACAGCCAGAGTTTCACATTAGCTAAAAATGATTTTCAGTAAAGAAAAAACAAAGGCAGATGTTACCATTATGAAAACACAGGCAGAAACCTCTGCTTTTCTTTTTCCTGTCGGTGCCTCATTTACCAGTTGCATGCCCTTAAAACCAAGTAAAAGCATAGCTCAGGATAGCATAAATCTTGTACTGTCTACATAACAGCCAGGGTGACACAGAGAAATGTAAATGTCCTTGCAGCACAGACTTATTTTGCATGCAAAATAAATCAACATTTTGCAAGTGCAACACAGTATTTTATGAAAAAAGCAAAATGAACCAATGACTCATGGTGGTCAACCTCAATTCAACATCAGGATACATTAGTAATGTTCTCACAATGCAGGAACACTGAACTACTAATGAAGTAGTATTTTCAAGAAAGTGAAGCTGAAAGTCTTTTACTTGAAAAATCGTGCAGTTCTATACATTTCATGTGTTTGTATTTACTGTATTATCAGTAAAAATACATGCAATGAGAGTACGTAGATTCAGAGAGCGAGAGGCAAATGAAAATAACTGATATGTATTTAGAAAAAAAAATCACACGTCACAGTTAAAGCTCTTGCTTCATTTTAAAACGTTCTTTAAAAAAAAAAGCTGCATTTCATAAGAAAACACATTTTGGATTATTTCACGTTTAGCTTAGTATTCGGGCAGTCCATAGCTCTCACCCTTCTAAGTGTTTGGGAATGGTAAACATGTTGGCAGATAATTACATGCTGTCTCTTAGCAACCAGAACTGTCTTGCAATGAAGTTATTGGGCTTTTTTTCCTGATATATCTTGGTAATGGCACAATTTCCACAAATTTTACACCCAGCCTGGCAAACCCCTTGCACAGAATCTCCCGGACGAGCCCATCATTATGTGACAGGAAAGACCTGTTAGTGAAAGCTACTGCTCTTCGTAATCCCTTGGGAAGACAATTCACAATGAGCACAAACAAACGAGTAACTAGGAAGAGGCCAGTCAAAATATTTTGTCATGAGACTAAATAGCCTTTTTCCAATGCTATAACTGCAAGCAAACACAATATTGAAACCAACGGTGGTTTAAATAATCCTTTAGACAGCAAAACCTCCCAGTTGTTTAGCTTTAACAACAGAACACTGAAATTCTGATATAGGGGGGCTTGGGCCAGTTTTTCAGAAAAGCTCCAATTTTGGCATCCTCTTCTGAAAATGCAGTCCCACTTGTAGGCACAAAGGAATTTTGGAATGCCTGTTCTTTGTCTGCGCACAAAGGGGAAATATTACTGTCACTGCTTCATTCTGCAGACCTAGGACATTTCAGTGGAGCAGACAGAGCCTTTTTTTTAGTGCCTTCTTGCAAAATCCATGATCTTTAAGTTCTCTTTCCCTCTTAATAATATTAGAGTAGCTATTAATAACAAAGTAGTTCTTGCACATCTTAAAAAAGATCAATACTGTCATAAAATGCAATTGAAACTATAGCCTAAAATACCCTATCCTGCCAAAAGACTTCTTTATGACACCACATTTTAAAACATCTCCTTACTCAAAGGTGGATTTTGCATTAGAAATTGTCCATGCTCACTGGCAGAAATGCACACACTTCAGAAGACAGCACCTTCCTCATCTGTATCTCTCAACACACATAACACTGCTTCTCTGCTTAAAGGTCAGTTTGTGCACAAGTACCTCCAAATTAACTCTCAGACTATGCTACTGTTCCCCTGTTGTGGGTCATCTCCAAAATGGTAACCAAACAATAAACTCATATGAAACAGAATGCAAGAAGACAGCAGCCACTCACGAGTAGCACTGATTACGTGCACTTGCGCCTTGACTGACTACTTGGAAAATGAAGATGAAAATTCAACTGACTGGAGCTGGAAATTGAAAATAGATTTTCCTTAAGTCCCAAAGCAACATCATGAATCACTAAAATTATTAATTTCAGCACACAGACCTGAGAACTTGTCTCTTAACTCTTGTTACATTGCAGCTGCACAACAGACATAGCCAGTAACCTTCGCACAATGCTGTGCTGCTGCACAGAGTGGATCTCCATTTTAGTCAGGTGCCTGGAGAAGCACTGTGGCTCAAATGAATTCTTGCTACAAAAGCTCAGGTTCCAACTAAACAAGAAAGAGAAACCTTACAATTTCAGTCAGGGATCTGACAGAGGAAAGGAAAACAGAATGAGAAAGGAATTCCCTTCCATAATACACTGTTTCAGTAAGCAGTTAGTTTTCCAGCAGCCACTCTGCTCACGAAACCAGCTCATAGGCACAGAGAAGATGACGACGCCAGCCTGGCATGCACAGTACCTGCCCTGCAGCAACACAACTGGGGAAAGTTTGCGTTTCTGGCACTCTCTTTCCCTTCAAGGGCATTTAGGTGCAGACAGACAAGTTCTCCACTCCAGCTGTCTTTAATCCAGCCCATATCTAGGTTCTCCTTGCCCATCACAAACATCCCTTTGTTGGACTGCTGTCGCTCTGATTTGCTCAAGTGCCCTGTGTGACTAAAACTGGCTGAGTTCTATCTGGCTGCATTTTCCTGGAGAGGAATTAGAACTCATTGCCCTTGTGTCTCCGAGAGGAGGTAGGAAGGAGCAAGGAGCAGAGGTTTCTGGTAAACATTTTAGTAACGCATAGTCAGTACTAAGATAGATTAGTTATTTTTATTCTGTCCTCCTTCACTCCCAAAATACAGTAGAAGTCCACAGAAAGTGACAGCAGAAGATATTTTCAGAAAAGCAGTATATTTTCCCAACTGCAAAGAGACCCTTAATTTCTGAATAACATAACTAAATCAAAACCCAGTGTTTCATCTTCTTACACCAATTTTTCCAGTGAAATAAAAATAGTCTTGGTGAGTTGTTTTGTTTTGTTTTTACGCACAACAGAATCCAAGAGTATAGGAAGGAACTCTGGCAAAGCAGTGCTGATGAAATTACTACGATATTCTAGTACAGCTTCCTTTTAGAAAACTGCCAGGGCTTGAGCAGTCACATGGCAAAATGGTGTGTGCATGGGTCTGTGCATGCCTGTTTAATAAGCCATGAAGCTCTTTGGCTGAACTAGCATTTATGTCATGTGATGCAGGGGTTGCCATGGCAAGTACATATGCAGTTTCTGATCTACTTCATCACAGACTTAACAGAATTGAGATTAACAGTGCAGGAATATGATTTCCCAGAATTCGTACTTGGCTTAGCCTAACAGTTGGGATGTGAAGTTGAAACAATCTCAAACACCTGCTAAATGGTAGTTGTGATATACTGATCAAAACTTTTTACCACAGTAGTCATTTAGCATGAACTAACTGATAGCAAGCTATCAGTTCTGTCTTCAAAAGCAGCTGTATATTTGCCAATGTACGGCATGAGTTTCTGTATGCTTTTTCATTTAAATATACAGGTGGCTTCAGCTATCAAAACACAGGCATTAACTGGTAGAGCAAAGTGGGGTTAACTATTCCAGAAAAAAAACAAAACAGAACAAGAATGTATCCGACCAGCTCTAAAATTCAGTCCTTGATCTTCTAGTGGAGTAAACTATCAGTGGGTAAACAAGAGAGATTACTGTGACAGATGTTCCTGACACTAACTCTGACAACGTCTCTAAGTTTTAATATCTGGTACCAAGATTAAGAAGCTTGCTAATACAACAGGATGATGAAAACCAACATCACACTGGCTTCATTTCTAATTCAGCGAGGGAATATGGGTGAAGGTGCTAGCAGCTCAAAGCCAGGTTTTTGGAAGGCAACTGTTTTCGTAGGAGCAGTCAGGGAGCAGTTCTGAGGTCAGTTCCAGGCAGGTACACCATTCCTGTACTTCTGGGAACCTCACCATGGTGCCAGAAGACCTTTGGCACACTTGACCTGAGTGTGTCAGTGTTTAACATATGTTCAGGTGATTTTCACATATGCTACTGCTCTAGAACAAAAGATTTCCATGTTCTGAAATAATTTTGTGTAGCACTGAACAAGCTTTCAGGAAAAACATTTCAAGGAGTCTAGGCATACAGATGAAGCACTTGAGCCTCTAAGCCATCAATCAAGTAAAGGCAGGCAGACCTCAACACAACCGAATTTTTATTAAAAGTCAGCCCTTTGTTTCCTTGGTTATGATAGAAAGCCTTGACAAGGGTGAACCGATATTGAAAACTGCCCTGAGTTCTTCCTTCCAACAGAAAAAGCAAATAAAATCTGAATCTGAGGTAAAGTCAAAAGGATTCCTCCCCTCTTTCCACACCAATTTCCAAAACTCTCCAGGCATTTACAGAGCACAGCTCTCAATACTGACAGCATCACTCATGTCTTTACCTCCTGGCATGAGGAAGCACAGAATCTTCCCACCATGCAGAACACAAGATACTGCTTTGTTCTTTCCCTTTCTTAGGAGATAAGCTGTCTGGGCTTCAAAGGTTAAATTCAGATCCTTCTCTTTAGCCTCCTGCTACTCACTCCTTCCATTCTTCGCATCTCCATACACATCTCACTTCCGCTGCGTATCGTGTCCTTCTCTCCAATAGCAACAAAAAAGAAAATCTCCATTGCAAATCACTCGCCGATTTAAAGGAATCTGAACACCAGACCACAAAGTGGTGCTCCAGGATTTCCTCTCCATTAGAGTGGGTTGCATTTAATGTTGATTGTTAATCTGATATGCATAAATTTGAACATCTACATCACTATTGTTACAATCAAGCTGTTTCCCTCATATCAAAATTGCATAACATTGTATATAGATTTTAATTGAAACTATTTTGAATCTCTGTTTATGGAAGATCATATCAAAATATAGTCACTAAAGTACAGGATGCATATTTAAGATGCAAATAACCAATTTTGTCATGCAACTGTTTTTTGTTTATTACAAAATTGCTGACATATCTCTCAAGTTCATCTCATTACCAGAAATTAGAGAAATGAGATCACTAGGCAGAGCTCCTACTAATGTGATTTTGGTGTTAGCAGTCTAATTTTTTTAATTAGCCTCTCTTTGTTTCCTGATTCAGATTTGCACACTGTGGAAGACTGCAGGATTTTCTCTGTCAGATTTACAAGGCTGGGGCATAAAATAAACTACATAACTTCTCATGCTCCCCAATACCTCTTTCAGCCCTGAGCTTTCTGCAGACAGCAGGAATTTGCTTCTCCACAGCTGCATGCAGAGAAGCAAAACAAACTTTACATTTAATTATAGAAGATTATTCTCTAGACAGGCTACATTTTTAAACAATCTTTTTTTTCTTTTTTTTTTTTTTTCAGTACTAAAGGACTCAGCAGTTTCCTTTTGTTCTTAAAGATTCAATTAAAAGTATGTTTCAGAAATTAAATTACAGCATGAAATTAGCTAAGGGTATGAAATACTGCATTTGCCCTAGCATTCAGGGAAAGGCTGTACAAAGCAATTCACTTAATGGCTCCTAACATGTGATCTCAACTTAATAACTAAAGTGCCCTCAGCTAGCAGAGGATCTACTGGTGAGATATGCCCTATATAACCCACTGAAAGCAGGGATGGATTAAACACAGGTAAATTTTGCTAATTTATGGTAAACCCTGCAGTTACCCTCATTTTTGATCTTTTAAAATATTACAATTTTGTCATATAACACGCTTGTTGGCAGGAGTATTTCTGTGTTGGTTTTGGCTGGCTGAGGCCCTTCAATCTTGACATGTTCCAGAAGCATCTGCTCATGTCTGTTGGAAGCCTTTCTCTCTCTCCAGCTTTTGGAGTGTACTGCTGGATGTAATTCATCACAGTCACCACAGATACACTTCAGTTTAGTCTGTGCTGTACTAATACAGGGAAAGAAGCGAGCAGTCCCCTTAGTCTCTGGTTGGGTTCCTTTTGACTTGGGTCCTGGTGCACTCAGTGTTGGGTACAGAGGAATTTAGTTTCCATTTGGGATTCCTGGGTACTGCATAACAACAGATTAAGAAACAACTCCACTTAGACTGCCCTCTATGGGACCAAAACATCTCACCTGCCCCATCTACAAACCGAGAAAAACACATACATGTAACCTGGGATTTAGAGGAGGCATAAAGTAGGAGCAGAAATCTGGCACGTCCTGAAGATCTGCAAAACTTGGGCTATGTTTAGCGAACCCTGTCTCAGGTTTTGTCGTCCCTAAGGTTTTAGTACAAGAATCTTGGTGTTATCTCCACCTCCATGGACTGCCCAGGGAGGTGGTGGAGTCACTGACCCTGGGGGTGTTCAAGGAAAGGCTGGATGTTGTGTTGACGGACGTTGTTTAGTGGGAGCTATTGGGAATAGGTGAACGGTTGGACTGGATGATCTTTTAGGTCTTTTCCAACCTTGGTGATTCTATGATTCTATGATTCTATGATTCTATCTGCAGGCTCCCAGCAGTGCTGGAGTCCAGTGGGGCTGTCCCCAGGATCAGCAGGTCCTGCCCCACATCACTCACACCAGTGGGTATTGCTGAGTGCCATTCATGTGTCATGGACACTTCCACACTTTTAAATTATATTTTTAAATTGATTTCACTTAGGCTTACATGAGACGTTAGAACAGAAAGCCAGAAATAAGTACAGTATCAAATTAACTGTAAAACCTAAAGCTAGTAATGTCTCTGCAATCTACTTCTTCTCTAAATCTCCCCTTCCTCCCATTTAAATCCAAGCACACAGAAGTCTAACTAGTGCACATGCACATTCCTATTTTCATATGAATTTTAGCCACAGATCTAGCACAACTCAGCAACAGGATGTCCATCAGCCAATGCTCCTGTTGCAGAGGCAGTCTGTACTGAAATCCTGGGGCTTACCCAGGGGACTACTCTCTTCTTCAGGCTAAAAAAAAAAAATAAAAGATTTGGATTAAATTGTCAAGCACCATAGTATGTTTGTGTTTTCATGTGGAGGAGAATGAATAAATAAGAAGCATGTGTAGCCTGTCAGAAGGGTGCTGAGAAGGAGAACAGGCAATGGCAACAAATGCCTGCCAGCTGGGTGGGGTATGAAGTAATCTGTATTATCATTAACAACAGCAAAATGCAGCTGTGATTTATGGCACTGTAAGAAGCAGAGGACAGAGCTGTTTTGCTGAAAGCACATATTTTTCTTCAACTTCATGAACAGCTTTTGTTAAACAATAGGTTCTCCCGTAGGTACTGAAGGAATCAGTCCTGTTACTCTAGTGCTAGCACAGATACTCAGCTCTGTGTTGTCTGACAGGTGTTCATTAGAGACAGCTGTGGCATGACATGCTACATGCATGTGGATGAATGTGTTTCTGTAAGTGTCTGAGAGTGTGGCTAGCTGCAATTTTGCTGCTAATGGGTCACGGGTACTTTGTGCATGTCTTCTGCACGAGAATCAGTGAATTCATCATTCAGGTCATGGCTAACAATACCACTTGTCAGGTACCACTGAATTTCAGCTTGGAGTATGTTGTGGTTACTGGAAGCCTTGAATGAGCTAGAACAGATCAATGCTTCAATTCTGCCAGCAGTCCTGGGCTAGGCTTTGCTGGTATAACATGAATCAGTTGTGCTGTTGTGCTAAACATATTTCCTCTTTAATTAAGTCCAACCTAGATTAATTATAAAGACTACCTGTGAATGCTTCAAAACGGTCTTGCTTTTTATTATTATTTTTTTTTTAATACAGTCTTCACAACAGCAGTTGTGGGTTTTTTTCTGCCCTTACTTTCTCTATGCAATTTCATACTGTATTTGAAAACACTTTCAAAGCAAACGCTTAACTCCAATGCTGAATAGTGGCACCATTAGAACAGGAAAAACTTGCATGGAACGTTTACTGAACAGCTCTACACGCATTTCTGCCTTGCTAAGGAGGGGTTGGTAAGAGGCAATGCTGGGCAATTTTAACTTCCAAGTTAAAATTACAGTCATATTGTATCACTGAAGCATAATAAGGAGATAGTGAGGAAACTAGAAACAAAGATAGGTTAGGAACAACAGCCTAAACTGTACATTATGCACCACACAGCATCTTCCAGCAATGGCACCTAAAGAGCCAAATCCCAGGGGTGCATCAGACCTTCTCTGTAGTGACTCAGGCTGCTGAGAGCACACGGGCTGCAAGTTGTGTCTAAACATCCACCACGATGGAGCTCGACCACGGCCAGCTCGCTCCTGTACACCAGTGGCCAGACAGCCTACAAACAGCAACAGCATATTATACTTACACTGGATTCTAACAAGGAAAGGGCTCTGTATCCTGTGTGTAAGTCCTCTGGGCTCCCTGTGACCCCATGCTTCCAATTATGCTTATAAAAACAGCAAATGAATCAGGAGCCACAACATGCCCACTTACACAGTGGACCAGCACGTGCATCAGCAATTTATGAAGTGATGAAGGGGAAGAGATCTTGTACTTTTCTGAAAACCACAAAAAGGTATATGTAGAAGCCCTAAAATCATGATCTACTGAAAATAATATCAAGATTTAGATACAAAACTGATCATTTTATACATTTATATATAAATATATATATATTTTTTTTTGGTGCTTGGGATTACCAAGCAGGCTATCAGCCACTTAAGTTAATTTTATGTAACATTTGTTGTATGACTGTCCTAAAAATCAAACTACCCAGAACAACAGCAACAGTAATAAAATGTAGTTTGCATTGTGCCTGTTGTTTTATTTTCTGTGGCAATAATACAGACAGCCATATGGACACGAACATTTGGAAAGGAGGATTTGTTGGCTAGATCTTCACATCTGTTTGCTTATAGATGCAACAAAAATACATTTGGAGGTCACTGACTGCACAACCATTTTACTTATTCTTGATGAAAACACTGTCAATTCTACCCTTTCTACATCAACTCAACTTCAAAAGAGACCATTTTAATAAGAAAAAAGGTGTTGAAAACATACTGAACTTAGTCTCTTTCACACCTCATCCATAAAGGTGGTATCACAGCAATCCTTAATCCAGCATAAAATCAGCACGCAGCATGCAGGGAGGAAGAAGAAAACAGAAGCACTGCTACATACATATCCTTGGATTAAGAAGGCATGCGCTACTGACCTCATATCCAAAAGCTACATCCATGGAATAAATCTTAGTTAAAAACAAAGCAAACAAAAGATTTACCAGTCCCTCTCCCACCTCCCCCCCCAAAAAAAAACCTCCACACCACCACATCAAACCAATAACAACATATTCAAAAGCTAGTAACTTGTAACATCTCAATGATGTGCTTGCAGATATTTTATCCCAATCCCTCACAACAATCAGAAAATACTTATTGACCTCATCCATATCTTCCTTGGGGTCTGGCTGGAAGCAAAAACTCCCAACTTAAAAATGTCTAGTTCACAAAGCAAAATTTCAACTACAAACATTCAGAGAAAAAAAAATAATCAGTATGTTAAGCACTGCTTGCCTAAAGTATTTTTCTGAGTTCCAAACCTTTTTATGAAATTAACGTTATCGTAAACGTTATTGCAAGTTGATTATGGCATTATTTTCCTTAGGTTATTTTGTATTTTGATAGCAGCCTTTTGGTAGAAAGACTTAAGAATGCCCTAAGATCACACACGTTTCCCCAGCTGAAAGATCTTTCGGCAGTGAATAATCCCATACTCAGAAACATATTTATACTTGCTTGCTGTCACTCTCACTTAAAACTTAAGATTTAGCTCAAGGGCACATATCTTACATCTTTTTTATGAAAGAACCTAAGGACAGAAACTACTTAAAACTACAGATGGATAATACCTGAACTTCATTGCCTCTGCCATCCTAAAAAAGAAAAAATAAAGAAGAAAACAGCAAGAGAAAAATATCTTACTTTTGTTGATGTGTCAGTCTTCGTTATTTGGTTTGCCATAGGAAAGAGAGGTTAGGATGACAGCTGTTCATTACAATCCCATCTTCATTACAAGAGCTTAACTCTGCTACTGGCTGGCTGGCCCATTTCTGCTAGCTTTAGCACAAAACAGTGCTCCTAAAAGCTCCTCCTCTTGACAGCATCTGTCTGGATACTACCCACAACAAGCAGAAACAAAGCTTTCTGCAGAGCCATTTAGGTGCTAGGAATGAGCTAGAACAGGGGAAAACATTAGAAGCAGAAAAACATACTTTGGCAAAGCCTAGGAGTTGGCAGTTAGAAGTGCACGCCTACTGACACCATCAGCTGTACACATCAGTCACATCTTCGTGATACTACAAATCGAAACAACGTTCCTGATAGAAACAGTAGCTTAAATGATGCCCAAAAACTAAAGGACAAACTTTCAAGGCATGAATCTCCCATGAAACTCTGCAGCCCCAGCCACTCCCTATAATTAATGCAATGTGTCTCAGCTGTGAGAGAAAGAGGAGGAAGAGGAGGAGCTAGGGTTCATTATTTCCTAATACTATTTTAAAAGCCACCAATGAAGCATCCACATAAGACATCAATATAACAAATGTAATGTACCTACTGAAATTGCATATTTATGTATGAGTAAGAAAGCAACTGCTCACAGTAACCTATGTAAAGTCAAAATACTCACCTTTTCTCTGGCACCCAGAACAGCAGAGGCTAATCTAGCTTCTGTTCCCAGAAATACTGCCTATGGCAGATATTGTATCATCACACGTGTACGTCTCAAATTACTGCTACTCATTCCCAGTGAAAATAATGCTGCTTCATAATTTATTTGCAATTTATAAGCTTGTGGGCAATATACCAGTATGTTTTTTTGGTCTGAACACAGACTCCTGAACAGACAACGATGAAGTGAGACCAGACAAATAAAAGGAGGACAAAGGAGGGTCTAAAAATTAGGCTTAAAATAAATATACTAACATTTACTGTGGCTTTCTCTCAGCCACTGATCAGCACGTTAACCTTAATTTCTCTGCATGATCGCTAAGTACTCTACTAAAATTAGGTCAGAAATTCAGATCAGATCAGCTGACTCAGCCCAGCAAGATCAGACAAAGCCCAGTTGCTTGTTTTCACAATCCAATACGATGCATACTTTATCCCCCTCAATTTACATTAGATCCATACATTTTTCCCCACAATTAACCTATCAGAACCACACAGAATGAAACAGCAATCACACTAAAAGTGCATCAGTGCTACTGAAGAAGCACAGCACAACATATTCTCAGTGAGGCAAAATACAAAATAACATTTTTTTAAAGGTCATTTTTCAGATCTTGTTTCTAAACTGCTAAAACTAATGCATTTCAGTGAACTTTTAAGTCATGCAGCATTGGTTATCAGCTGTTTCAGGTAAATGACAGCTTCTTCAAAATAGTATTTATGTGAATACCAGCACTGTATTAGATAATAAAGTGCTCATTAATTTGTTAATATACATGAATATCTACTTCTCAAAGAGCATCTGAACACTGAAATTGAATAGCTTATCAAGAATTAAATAATCAGACTAATGCAATTTACAGTAGGTGCCAAAGACTTTCAGCTGCTTTATTTTCATTCTTGGAGGCAAAAGGGGTGATTTCTTTATTCTGTGTTTGTTGGACACCCTTCGCCCCTGTTCAGAATCTACCTGCTGTAAGTCCCAGGGGATGTCCCTGGTTGCTACAGAGATTGTTTTCGGTTGTTGACAGTCTCTGGACTGTTAGCACAGTTATCACTGCACATGTGCACTAACTGCTATCTAGGCCACACTATCAGGAATTAGGGAGAATATAAATACCCACCAAGATATGGTTAAAACATAAGGGAAATATTACAGAACAAAGAAGTAAACAATAATCCTACTTTACCTTTTTTGACTGCTGTTTTTCAATAGACAGGGCCTTGGATGCCCCTGTGAAGGTTACTACAGGGAGCAGACTTAACTGCCATCAGCCTAAGTGATGTTATGACATCACTGTTCCTTTACTCAAATCAGATATTTTTCCTGGATCTGTTATTGCTTTTAGTTTTACTAATCAAGAGTTGATCATGAATATCTCCTCCTCCTTCCCAACTTTACACCGGGAATAGACAGAAAAAAGGATACAGATAACATTTTCTGAGATTTCCTAGGGTGATTTCCTACTTGTTTTCTTAGAAGGGTATTGCCCTATATCTCAGTGATACTGAGATAGGCCAAGAGGGAAGGGAATGGAGGGTACCACCACACACATGGTTTCCCACAGAACGGTGCTACAGCTGAGAAATGCTGGTGCCTCCAAATCTCACTCACATATGTGTACACGCACATGTTGTTCTTCAGAGAAACCCATTGTATTGTTGGGAATCTTCCTTGTTTCCTGACATGGTATCTGGGGAGTAGAGCTTTGTTCTCAAGAATTTCAATTCAACATGAACAACAAATTTCAAAACTTGGCCTAAATCATCAACATTTATTCAGACCTCTTCGTCAAATAACTCTGCCAAGATCAATTAAAAAAAAACACATAAAGCAACTACGATTTAGGAAATATTACTGCCACCATTCAAATTAGGTATAGAGAAGCTTAGCTACAGGGATAAAGAGAACCAGGTAGGTCCAAACTAATACACACTGACTGTTCTACCTTATCAAATGAAGTTGCCAGCACAAGGACTAGGGAACTTATTCTTTCAGCAACTATAAATTAACTGAAAAGTGACATTTTAATAACATTCAAAATATTTGAAATTTTAATTGGAATTTATTTTCTTCAGTGGAGAAGAGCCAACTATTTATAAGGAGAAGGTTCTCTTCATTTCACTGCTTTAAAACACCAGTTTACTGACAGCAGACAAGCACTTTTGTTTCGTAGGAGAGAAATTAAAATCTTTCCTCTCCTTCATGTAACTGCATCTTAAATCCCCCTTCCATCAGACCCTACTCTTTCCTCTTGGAAATTTTGAAATTTACGTAATTGTGTAGTAGACAAAAGATAGAGAAGGAAATTGATATAAACGATTTTTCTTTTAACTGCTAAAGGCACTCATATTTAACACAAACATTCCAGTTCTTGCTCCCAGGAACACAAAACAAGAATAGCAAGAATTGTACAAAATACATAAAACCTGCATAAATCAAAACAAAAAAAAACAACCAAAGAACTTACATTAATTTGCTGCTAAGAAAAATGCTTTTCCTCACTAAGTCATGCTTAGCATCCTAGTAAAAGCTACCTATGCCTTTGAGTCTTTAATAGTTTGAATCCCTCTAAACATCACCAGGAATGAAGTGACAAGATAACTAATCCTGAAGACACCAAAACAAACATTGCATTAGCTCTCATTATTCACTTTAATTACACATTAGCCTTATGTCCTCTACAGAATCCAAAATAGTGAAAATCCAGAAAATTCTATGTCCTGAAATGTAAAGCAGCCACAATTTTGTTTCATGGTGCTTCTCCTTCCCCCATCAAACTGTATGTGCCTCTCTTTTAAACATTTCATCAAAATTACCAGACTACTGAGGCACTGATAGAGTGTTCACAGCACAGCATGTCTGCTATACCTGCATGTACAGTACCCAAGATATGGCATAAAATTTAATCATTCAAACTGAAATATGGAAGATTCACGCTGAGGGAAAAAAATTCAAAGGGCCTCCTATCAGTTTGAGCCCAAGCCATTCATTTGCATATAAAAGTTTAGTGCATATATGGATGATTTATCTTTATTACACAGTAATATGTGTCTGTCTTCTCAAGACAACTCAAATTTTTATGCATATGTGCACTTATATATATACACATCTTTATATACAGGTATCTCCATGTAGAGATATAAATTCATCACGCTGACCCCTTTTTTCACGTCTAAATGGCTGCAGATTTTGTTGCTATCCACTGGCACAAGACATCAGGTCATGTGAGTGCCCCTCTCATTAGCTGTCAATTAAAATCAATTGACTTATTCAAGAAAAGCCATTATAGGGTTGCGCCCACCAGGTGCAATATCCATTTTCTTTTAAATGAATTGCAGAATTTTTTTATTTTTTTTACTTCAGAGAGGGAAGAATGGTGAGGAAATGGTGAGGAAGTAACGTGACTTTTTTTTTTTTTTTTTTTTTTTTTTTAGATAGCAGTTAGAGAGCTTTGAAAATTTACCAAATTTGAAATATCAACCCAAAGAGAATCTGTTTTCACCTATGAGGCTGCCTTATCTTGCAGCGGTACACCTTTGAACAAAGTAGACATTGTCCATCTAACAACTGTTCCAGATACCTAAACTTTTTGTTACAAATCACTCCTGCTGAAGATGCCACTCATGTTCAAATCTAATGCATTTTGATGGGAACTCTCTTCTATTGAGGAGAGCCATTCAACACCGCCTCTACACAATATAATAAATATGCAATTAGCAGCCTGAAACTGGCCAACAGGCTACACTGCTTTTACCAGGAAGTGGCTGGAAGTCAACTCATCTACACATTTTTACAACTGATGACATTATGAACCTTTCGCTGTTCATTCACTCTGCCAGACCACTGATCTTGTTATTAAAATATTTACCGTTTTATTGCTTCTTCTTGTTTTCGGCGTTTTTCGCTCTTTTCTTTCAAGTAAGCCAGGTTTGTTTCATTCCTCATGCGATCATTCTCTCGAGCAATGTCTGATGCATTCTGTATAACCAAGCCATCGTAGGCCTTCATCCCCATATCTTCAATATACTGGAGAAAAGCGCCCAAAGTGACCTCCTCCTTATTAGAACTCATCATCTTGCAGGAGATAATGAACAAAGGAAAGTAATGTTTCCTGCGGGATGAAAAACAGGTAATACCTTAATCAGTAGGAAAATACCTCATGGTTTATGACAGTGAGATTGTATCAATTGTAATTAATATAAAAGTTCTCTTACAGAGATATTTTCTTTTGTCTGAAGAATAATAAACAAAGCAAATTTGAACTCAGAACTATAGAGGACGTTGGCTTCCCCAAATCTCAGTTTGAATTGGATTAAAAAGGCTTCCTATGACAATGGATCCTTTTTACAATTTAGGTAAAGCTGCACCAAAGCAGATCATCAGACAACATCTCTATTCTGCAGGAAATACAAAAATTCAGGTGGAAAATACTGTTCTATGCTTTAGAATAAAACAAATAATAATACTTTTTTTTTTTTTTAACTCAGGTTCAAAACATAGAAATAAATATTGCTAAATAGTTTCCTATATTTCTTAATAGCATGGAAATTAGTCTACAAGCCCCTGGTCATCTGCTGCCCAGCACCTCACTAGCTTGAACTCCAAGAATGGATACGAAAACTCATCTCAGCTGGGACCTTTGGACATGTGAAGCATTTGAATTCTCCAGGCTTCCATGGGTATTTCCTCCACAGGTGTGACATACACTGATTTACAGCACCCCCAGCCAAGCAGCATGAAGCACACACATGGATCCCTAGCTCACTCCTGCCTCCATGGCAGGCAGCCTAAAAGCTCTGAAAAGCTTTCCACTGAGTAGCAGACCTCCAGGGAGTTATAAGAACCCACAGAGTACAGACATCAGTGAATACTACAGGTGACTAAAGGCAAGGTAGAATTACAAGAAACATATTCTCCAGATGAATTCTATGTAACTGGATGAAATATTTGTTACGTCAGTAAAGCATAATGTTAAAAAGCAGGAATGTACCATCTTGTTGTGCTTTCCTGCTTTAAAGTACTGAGACATTTGGATCTTCGATGGCACCATCTCTGCACACCGAGGAGGGGGGAGCATCGCTTTACAGAAGCAGGTTTGATTCAGTGTCTGAGTGACACGACGGCAGGCTGGGCAGCTGAATGCAGTTCTCCAAGGCACGCCTGCTCTTTGCATCCTTTCTTTGCATCCCTTCTGCGAAAAGGATGGTGTGACTTCTCGGAATGTGCCTGAGAATGATGCCAGCACTGCAACTCTAGGTAATCTTATTCAGTAGGCAATGAGTAACCTGTCTGCACACTGCTTCTAGGGGCAGAGCCCCTGCATAGTGAGCATCTTTTTTTTTCTTGATTTCTTAGAATACTGCCATATTTGTAACATTTATTGTATTGATGGTTAAGCAAAATTCTGATCAGGATGGGCCCCAATTTGAAAATAAACTGATAGATTCTAGCAATAATCACTGCAGACCTTCAGGAACAGCCCTGAACATGAGAACAAAATGTTCTTACATCCACAATGTAAACAATCTGCAGGGCATACAAATGGTAAGGAAATATTTCCACTGTTTGCTCCTCATTTTTAATTATTTGAAGTGGCAATGGCAACAAGGTAATTTTAGACAGCAATTAATATGAATGCAAGCAAATTACTTCTTCCCTTGTTTTCCACTTTTCTATATCCAAATTGTTTCTATTCAATGCTAAGCGGAGTGTTAAAATCGTGAAGATTCAGAGGATGAGAAGCGTCCTCTCCTATCATCTCCTCTGCCTCCCAAAACAGCCTCCCCTATCATCTGGGCCTTAACACAAGCACAAGACTGATGATCAGGGTCACCAGATTGAACTTAATTTATTTCCAGGCAAGGGTATAGGTATCTTCAACTAATCCCTGCAGGGTACAATCAGGGAAGAGATCTTAGCACAATCCAAAGGTGAATGTATGCAATTTAACACATCTTTCACACTGGAGTTGGCTAGAACTCTTCTGGGTTGGAACACGCATCAAGCTATCATAAATGTTCACTCAAAATGTTCATTTTGCCCAGTATCTACAAAGGAGTGAATTGGGAAGTTGACATTACAATAAGCTAAACAGATTCCATCAGTGCTAGTCATACTTCAGTAGACATCATTTCAGACCAATTCTTCAACTTTCTGATTGTGAAAATAAGTCCAGGCACAAGAGTTGCTACATGGGCATTGAGGCCTGCCTGATTAGAAACAACATGTGTGGCATAGAGGGCTCTAACTACAGAGCCTCCATACTTCCCAGATGGTACCTGATCTTAATAGTTAAAATCTAGGTCATTTCTTCAGTACACATTTATTTCTATTAATTTTCCATTTTTCACTTCTAGTAAAGTACAGTTTCTGCATTGGTGATACACTGAATTACATTCAGATAAACCTGTAAAACAGAAATCCCACTGTAGAGATCTTAATGGTAATTGTGCCACTGGTTTCTCTAAAGACTAAATTTTACTCTTGAAATACAGCATGAAATTTTATCCTGAAGATAACTTCAGGGCCTTTAGTAAATGCAGGTCAGATCCACTTTACTAAGAGACCAAGAATTTCATCTGCTTTGCAGATCTTTTACAACAGCACAACTGCCTTTTTTTCCTCCATGCTTTTTTTTTTTTTTTTTTTTTTGAGAAGTCTAGAATTAATGACATTTAAGGATATACTGAATCTCCTTTTAATCTCTCCTTTTAAGTTTACTTGTATAAAAGAGCATTAATGCCAAGGCCATTCTAATTTGAAATAGTTTAAAACAATCAAGTTCCTGAACAGTGAATACCATATATAGAATATTTGTTCAGTTGTGTAATCACTACTACAAAATTCATGCAGAATGCAAAAAATCTGCATGGCATGTAATAAATAATGATGCGTTCTTTGCCCCATGGGGGCAAACAGGGAATCCAATCTGCAACACTGCTGAGCAGTAGCTATTGTACTGTATTGTACTAATGTACTGTAGCTACTGAACTGCTCTTGCAACAGTCAGTGCCCACATACTTGTAACACCAAATTCATCTCAAGACACTCCTAAAGAACCTGTCTTGGGATGCCAAGAGACTTCAAAAAACTTGAATGAGCTCCTACAGCTCAACTTTGAAAAGCATCTATACCAATAGCAAACATCTTCTGAACCAAGAACTGCATACATCCCACACACACAGTATTTTACAGCCTCATTGCATTTACCTATCTGAGGGTTATGTATGTGATGCTTAAACAGGGAATAAAATTACAAACAGCTGGGACAGAAAGCTTGACTAGTTACTGCAAACATTTTCGAAGTATTAGTATTCCTTGCATAACATACTCAGATCAATTTATTTTTTTACTGGTAGCAGTGCCACTTCAGAGTGCCACTCACACCAGGTAAGTTTGCTATCCAACTGCAATGCACTACAACCAAAACATGTGGCCTATCAAATCACATGCATCATTGGTTTGCCACCCTGCTCAGGAAATGCTGATTGCAAGCAGCACTGATCAACTCCTGATCAAAGGTTCTGCTTGGTGCTGTACTCAGGCAGTGAGCAATTCCTAACCATCTGTCAGGGCAGATACAAGTACAAGCAAATGTTCTGAGTACATTTATATTTGATTAAAAATATGCAAATGCAAGTTGTTAAATATGTAATGCAAGCTGTAGGTGAGGCACCACCATTTTGGTACCCCTAATATGCACACTGCATATTATATGATGTCAGATATTTTAGTAATTAGTAACAAGGATCACGCAGGGTCACCTCTGTATTTGCAATCAAATGGGTTTTAGTCCATTTTGATTACTGAAACCAATATACATTGGAAAATTATTACTGGGAATTGCTCTGCTCGGGAAATCCTTGTAATTCTCCTTTTCCCCACTTCACTGTGAAGGAACAGGAGGAGATACTGGGGAGGATGAAAAGCTGTGGATTTCAGCTTCTGAAGTCAACACACTGAGAAGCCAACAGAAATGAAGGAAGTCTGAAGGAAGTTTATTGCAAGCATTCAGCAAACAATGAACATTTTCTGAAATTCTCCTGAATGCAAGGACACACATAAGGAGTTCTCCAACACGTTCACTTCACCGCTTAACAGCTGCGCTAACATTGCATGAAACCTCAGTGAGAAAATCATGCTCACTGCCACCTGACTCTCCAGTTGTCCACAAGTGGAGTTTCACACTCCTCCACCTGTAGATTAATCTTTGTTTTTTAAGTTATTAAGTAGAGCTTTTACAATCATGAGAACTCTAGGCACGTTCTAACAAGTAAATGCCAGGTGACTTCATAATCCCACACCAAATAATCCTACATTTATTACATCACTGTGCATTGGTTCTTTCAATGCCACTTTGTTTATTAAAAATACACAGACTTAAAACATCAAATGTTTTGTATTCAAGTTTTATAGCAGGTATAGCCATTCTGGTAAAGATACTGAGACTTAACCATCCACAAAAATTTCTGACAATATAATTTTTTTGTTGTTGTTATTCAGGAAGGTAGAAGTCCTCAAAGTCCTTCTCCAAATCACACATTTGCAAAGCAGCACAGAGCAGCTCACGCTGTCTTTCCCATGCAGTCAGCTGAAGTAAAGCAAGCAAGATTTTTGTGGGTTCCTCCAGTACATCTGGCTTTCTGGCAAGGGCAAAGAATCCCCTTACTGGCTTTGCCTAGAAATGTTTGCATAAATGAATTCAAGATTTTTTTTAATGATCCAGGCACCAATTCTATGGAAGAAAAAAGAGCAGTGCTTTACAGCATTGTTACATACCTTCTAATTTGTGTGCTCTGATATCAAACATACAGCTTCTTGGTCAAAACCAAAGCACCACTTTTTCACATTGCTATGCAAAGATACTGAATTCATAATACAAGAAGCAATTGACCTAATATCACAATAACACAGCAGTGCTACATGGTAGCATTCAGATATGTGGTTTTCCCTCTTATTCACATGAAGATCTCCAAAATATCAGTTGCTTTTCAGCATGCATGACAGCCATAAGCTGCAGCTGTGCTGCATTGAAAATTGACAATGCTGACATTAAACTGAAGGAGCTTTTTGAAGTAATAACAAAGGCACTGATTGCCTTCTTCCTAAATCAGAGGATTTTATGTTTTTTTAACATAAGAGAACAGAGCACAGTAACACAAGAGTGGGGTTGCCTAAAGTCCTGAGCCCAACCCTTGATTTATAATCAGCCTACACACCTCTCAAATCCTGCCCATCTCCCTTCCAGTTACTACCACCTACCTCTCTTTGAGAACACAAATTCACTTTCAAATTACCTATCATTTCCTCCACTAAATTTAACATTTCCATGAGGATTCTCCACAAATCAAGGATACTGATTGGCCATTCAGCCCTCAAGTTTGTGTTGTTGCATTCTAGTTGCTTGCAAGGCATTAAAAGCGAAGTAGACAAGCCATATCCAATTTTCACAAACTGCTGACCACAGCAGTGCTAGTAAAGACCTAATGGCATTGGATATACAAAGAATATTTGCCCTGCAATGAAGAAGAAAGTCAGTGATGGAAAAAAACATACTAGAGACTGCTTTCCTGAACTCTTAAACAATCTCTTATAACTGTGCCTTACACCAACTGAGCTTTGAAATATCCAAACAGTTGAATGTCATGAGACAAATTTCTAAAGGTATGCTTTTTAGAGCTGCATTCCATGCTTGTTTGTAGTAATTATCCAGCATTACTATTTTCACTCAGTGATGCATTATGCTTTCAGTTAAATAAAGACCTTTGAAATAGGTTGCAAGTTTTTAATGCATACATTTAAAGAAAAAAAGCTGCATTCACTAGGAAGGACAAAATATACCCCTGTATTCTGACCAAGATTACAGTTTATATATCTCATTCTCATTACACTGCACAGCATGAGTTCTTGCACCTGGGTGAAATCACTGAAGCTAAGTAGTGCCAAGCCCTTCACTTAAAGAGGTTAAAAGTGGCTCCTTCAGTAGAATGAGAATGCTGTTGCATGGGTTTAAAGAAGTAGCCCATTTGTACAGGCATCACACCCTTCACATGGGAAAGTTGTTCTCCCTACAGTTTTAAGAACCAAAAAAAAAAAAAATTTAAGTACCTTGAGTCTTGAATCTTTGATCGATTGCTAGTGTTTTTGAAAAGGAAAAAGGTCTTTGCTAACAACGACTCCTCTATGAATCTAGAATGTGAAGAGCTGTTGCTTACTTTGCAATAAGGCAATACTCCTATCACTTTTATCCCTTGAGGAAAATAAAGCTTCCTTCTAACCACATGGACACTGGACAATTACAAAACCAGATTCAGAATGGCCAGCACTTAAGTGCAATTATGACATTTTGCCATCCTAGTATTATGAGGAAGACTTATGAACAAGAAGAAAAAGCCATGCACAGGGACATGTTCCATATGCAAACCGGAGAGCATTTGAACTCAGAAGACTGAGCTTCTTGCTCATGGATGTATTTCTTTTTTCCTTCTACTCAGGAAAAGGAAATGGAGATTTCATTACCACCAGCATCATGCTAAGATGCTGTAAAATATTAAAGGTGTAGTGGGTTTGATAAGTAACCAGAGATGTTTGGAATTATTTCAGTTAATTCACCAGAAAATAGCAGCAAATGTTTTTAATTATTTAACAGCGCCTCTTACCAACAAGAAAAAAAATCCACATGCAAAATGTCTTTATTATAACCACAGTCAACATGTGAAGAACACAGAAACAGTCAAATATACTTCAGCTTCTACTTTAGCAATGGCTTGATTAATACTTCCCTAAAATAACATGCGATTTCATTATGCCTTGCAGGTACTCATTATTTCATTTTGTAAGTACAATTATTTTTTTCATTCTTATTAGCATGCCCATTCTTGAAAGAGAATTTTAAAAAACATGTACGTACCAGAATTTAAGTCCACGAGGACCGCTAAGTGCAACAATCAAAGGTGACTTTTGCCTGTAAAAGCCCTTTCCTGTGGTTATCTCAGTGCAGTTGGAAGGGATATTTCAGCACCATAAGAAACAGATTTGCAGTTAGGCTGAGATTTTTTCTTCAGTTAAAGTGCATTAAATCTTGTTGGCAAAATTGCCCAGATTGTAGAAATTCAGCATCACTGTAAGTCAGCATTACATTACAGATCTTCTTAACATACGATTAAAACGGCATGTAAAGTTTGGCTTTAAAAAAAAAAAATGCAAGAGAAGGACAGGTGCTTGCTTCTTTAAATCCACATTCAGAGAAGAGAGGGTATAGAAAATAGGAGGGCAGAAACAAAACCCTGCTTTGAGATCCAGCAGAGAAGGAACTGGATGATTTTTACCCACTTTATAACACAGAAGATTACAGCACCATCATATGCACTAAAACAGAGATTGCTAAGGTGCCTCATTTGAATATGTTCTGTGGAGACAAAAAGAAAGGAACATAAGGAGTGGAGAATATCCTATCCAAATGGCTTCTTGCTGCAGGAAAGACGCTCGCTCTCTCATTGCCACTTAGATACAGAAGGTCTGAAGCAGTCTAGCTTGTGGCATCGTCTCTCTTTCTCTCTCTCTCTCCCCCCCGTGACTACAGGCAGGCTTGCTCTCTCCAGCTGCCTCAGTCTGTTGGTGCTGCTGTTGATTAATCAGGGATTCTCAAACAAAGAGCAAGCCTACCTTCGGGTGCGAGCAGGACTGCGGGGCTCCGCGGCGGCTGCAATCCGGCTGCCGAGCCGCCCCGCGCAGCCGGCATGCTAGCACCTCGGACAGCTCCGCCGCGCCGGGCCCATCGCGGGGCCGCGGCCGGGCGCTCGGCGCTCCGCTGGGCAGCGGCCTTATCTCCGCCGCACTGGAGGCTGATTAGCAAGTAATCCGGTGGGAAAGAGATCTGCGTGAACAGCACTGTAGCGTTTAGTCTATAGGGAGGAAAGAATATGAAGCAACACCCCTCCCCCCCTCCTTCTCCCTTCCCAAAAAAAGAAATTCTTCTTCCACCAAGAATGTGTAGGTTAACCTTTAGCCCGTGATATGGCTCAAGGAAATGAGTGGCCACTTAAAAGGACCATCTAAGCCTCAGTTTGATACCTCTATTGATGTATCTTTTGCACTCACCCTCACTGAAAAGCAGTGCAAGGCGCACAATTACTGCTGACGCAGATTAGGCTGCTGCTTGGGGAAGGAGGGGAGGAGCTTCTTAACCTCACCAAAACAACCTCCCACCACCTGCTCCCATTGCACGGGAACAAAACTACGCTCCTCGGACAGAATGAGCGTGACATTTACACTGCTATACTTATACTGATAAAAGATGTACGCTCTGGAATGAAGCATTCTGTTTGAAAAGCATCCAGGATGAAACTACACTGCTCTATGCTCATCGAGAATTTGTAAGCACAGCGCTTTGGAGGAAAACATTTCTTTTTTTCTGGACTGGAAATCTGTGTTACAGCTCCTCCTTTCAGAATACGTGCAGTTTTGCTGCCTCTCCTCTAAACCTGCAGCATGCACACAAAGCAAAAGCATTCACGCCCTGCATAAAAGCCAGAAAAAAAGGGAGCTGTCTGGATGCGCACACCCTGTTTCATTTTGCTCTGCCTCCTTCTCAAGTTACAGGCATGTTTCTTTTGCATAAATCTTGATTTGAGCGAATTTATTTCTAAATTGAACAACTTTTATTCCATTATTAGAAATTAACCTCACAGAATAAAGTCTTTTCAACATAAATGCATATTCACATGAAAAGCAGCATTAAAAAAATACATAAGACCTCACCTACAGCAAAAGAACTTCCTGCAGATTTACTAGCCCCAAATTGTAATATCAATATTACATCCCATCCAGGAGAACTTAAGTTAGCCGCCTAAGTACAGCACAAAAGTTGGTCACCTCCTTCTTGCAGAATTGGTCAACACTAATATTGAACCATAGCCTGAGGAAAGTTAGCTCCAAGAGCTGTCTCTTCATAAGTATCTCCTACCATTTCCAGCACCCCTCTTTCAGGCCTGTGGAACACGGTGGGCACTGTATGTACATGTAACATGTCCAAGAAAACATTTCAAAAGGATGCTTTAAGAAGAGCTAAAAAGACAAAAGAACAGGGTCTGAAGTTTTAGAATGCTGTTCTTTTGGTCAGGAAAAAAAGATCTGGAAAGGAAGTACCTGCAACATAGAAGAACTGAAGGCAGTCCTGGGAGAAGAAAAATCCTTCCTAGCCCAGGGGCTAGCCAACAGCTCTGCTTCTGATTTTTTCTCCTTGAAGGATACTTTGAGAGGAAGATCTGTGGCTATGCTGTAATTGGGGAATTCCTTCATTTTTGTCAATTTGACATTTCCATCATGCAGTAGCCTTTTATTTCCCCATGTTCTCCAAACTTCAGACCTCCTCTATCTCTGCCCCAAGTCATGCACCAAAAGAAAAGAAACTGTCTAGTGCAATTTCTTTCTGTGTTACTTTAACAAAGATCTCTGTAAAATCATTACAGCTTCATAAGTAATTTGAAGAACTACAAATTTCAATCCATAAGCATGAAACACTCAGGTAATGGGCATCTCCATGAATAACTTCATGGGTAGCTCTAACAGCCACGAGGGGAGCAGAAATCGAAAGAATGGTTTCTGACACTGACCTGGAAATGCAGCTAGCAGCTTCTTTTCCAAAGTACCTTTGCTCTTGGCTGTGTCTTCCCTGCACGATTAATCCCAGTAATTGAACCCAGAAGTAATCATCTTCCAGACACATTATTGCACATTTTGGCAGTTTCCGTGTCTTATCATTCTTGCACCAGTGTTCACAGGGACCACAGTTTCATCAGCTCTAGAAGAAAACACCCAATTTTTCTTCCAGTAACACTGTGGGAATTGCACTGGAGAAATAAAATGATCAGTCCAGGAAAATAAAAAGCACCTATAGAATCAATCACAGGATTTTCTGCATGGATTTCTTTCTTACATAGAAAATAGATTATTTGATTTATGTACACACACACACACACACACACAAGTGAGGAGGAGATATCACTTGACCTCTGGCTGCATTTTCACACTGAGAAAAGAGGAAGAAAAGTCTGCTCAGACTTACAATAGTTGCAGGAACAATGAGGCCAGGAAGATGGCTGTGGCAAGTAGTTTGGAAACACAACTATGCACCAGGAAGGAGACAGACCTCTGTGGGAGACTTCCTGGTCTCAAGAGGATGACAAGCCTTTTCAGGCACAGAGATATATATGACCTCCAGGCCACAGATGAAGAGTTCCACGACTAGAGACTGCTTAACAGAATGAAAAAAAGTTAAATTGAAGAGGAGATTTCATAAAATAGAGGGCTTAAATCTCAACATTTCTAACATCTAGCTATAATATTTACTCAGATGTGTCATGAATTCTTGTCTCCAAACTCTGCATCCCAATAAATAAGAAGAGAGGATCAAGAACAAGACCTTCAGTGCAGTGATCAAGTGAGAGAGTTATATCAGCCACTCTCGCCAAGAACAAAATCTTACCAAACCAAATCCAGGATAGGTAAATCTAAGGATTGGCAGTTTACCCACACTTACAAATGATGCTGATTTTGACTGATTAGCATGTTCCTTGGACAAACTAAGTTAACTGTGTCATGCTTCTTTCTCCTTTACTCTTGCTCCTTGCCTTCTGCTACTTTTTCCTGTTTCTTGTGAGCTTACTGTTGGTTCTCAGTTTCTCATGCTGCCAGTCTGCTTTTCTATGCCCCCTGTAATATGGATTCCTCATCCTCCTAACTTCTGGGCACATCACATAACCTAAGCCTTGTCTTACTACTATCCTCAACCTTTGCAAGCTTTATGTTTGGCTTTTTTCAACTCCAACACCTAGTACCTGGTTCTAATCAGTCTAATCAGATAGGACTAATTTAACAGTCTTAATTTAACAGTGAGACAATGGTTTCTTCACAAAGACCATCATAAATCTTGCATACAAGAGGCAAGGGAAATCTTGCATCTTGCATCCTAAATCTTGGTTTAACAATCACGATAGCGAGCCTTTCACTGAACATGCACATGTGCTCACAATACCTAACAGCTTCAGCAATGCCACGACCACAGTTGAAGAGTCTGCAGTAAGGACAGCTGAAGTTACAGTTTGAGCCTGCAGGCAGGAGGACGCTTTTCAAATACAAAAATGAAAATAGACACTTCTGCATAGATCATGCAAAAAGGAAGTTATTGGTACAGGAAGAAGAGCTGCTTAGCTTTTCATCTGGATTTAAAATTTGCATTAAATATTTTTAAATGGCAGTAGTTTAAGTAGGGTAACACACAAAACCGAGCGTCTTGTTTACTACATCACCTTCCTCTTTATAATCATAGTAAGCCTAAGGTAACTCTGACTGAATGCAAGCATGGTGCCACATGAGGAAACAGAACTTCTACTCAGGGAGCATAAAGATCAAGCAAAGTCTTCATTTTTAGAAAGCTACACAACTACCAGAGTTCAAAAATCACACTGCTGCCACCACCACAACCACCTGCAGAACTACATTCATAAGTGAGCACAGTGCTCATCATAACTTTGACTTTAGATGACTGAGATTTGGATTGTTCATACTCTTTACATCTGACTGTGATCAGCCTAAAGAAAGTGGAAAGCTATCGTATCGATTGCTCTTTGTAATTAATTTTCAGCATGATATGCTGGAAGACTAAGCAGAGTCTTCTAGGCAGCCTTCCCAAATTCTTTCAACCCATCTGCCAGGTCAGCTTAAGGACTCAAATCTGTTCCCCTCATTATTAAGTGCATGGAACTTCTGTGGTTGCTCCTTCTCCCAGCCATGTTTGGCTCCTCTCACCCTGTCCTCCCTTTCATGCACACTGCGCTACCACAAGTGTAACAAAGAACACACAGTAAAGGAAGCTCTCATTGCTCTGTCTTGGATTTGGTTCAGCTACTTCACATCCCTCAACAGCACTCTTTTACTTCCATACAGCACAATGGCTTGTCCCTACCATGGACTGACTATTCACATCCATAACATACATTTCTCTTACTCTGGCAAGATATTTCCAGCATACTGAGGAGGCTTCATCTAAAGGTACAACAGCAGAGGGTTCCCCAGTCATGTAAAAAGCCAATTAAAGTTAAATGCTTAATTGCCATCTGTGCCTTTAAGAAAGATCTCTTAATTTTCCCCAGTGATCATTTTTTTTTTTTTCACTTGGGACCAATTTTTGCTGTTATTGCTTAGGCAAAATTCCCATTGAAGTCCACAGGGAACTTTGCCTGAATACAAAACGGGGAGCAAAACCCTCTGCTTATTTGCATAGACCACAAATCACAAAAATCATTTTCCAATGCAAGTGATTTATCCTACGTGACAGTTGGTGCAACTGGGCTATTTTTAACCATAATTTGCTGTAAAATATTTCATTATATTTACCATTCAAGAGAAAAAACTCAATTGATTTTTTTTTCCTTAAACTGGATTAGATTGAAAGATTCTGGCTGCTTTCCAAACCCATTAATTACTAAATGGTACATTTTCAACAGAAATGTTAAGCTATAAGTAGTTCCTTCTAGAGCCAGTTTGCTCCTAGCTAAAATCAATTAAAGCTGGTAAAGATACATTTCTATGGTCAGGTCTCAAGTACAGGCAGCTGTATTTATAGTACAGTGAATGCTGGCAAATCCTCCAGCATGGATGGAGTTGTACTAGCTAAATTGTTTTTCTGTGTAACTCATAGAGGGGCTAAGTAGGTGGTTTTATTATTCTGGGATAAATCCAGCTGTGTCAGTATGCTTGCACTCTCAATTCGCTGTTTCTGCTATCATAGCCTTGATTTCCTAGCCCCAAAAAACACTCTATCCCATGGAGTGTAAAGCAATGCAGTTTAAGCTTGCTCGTCACCACCACACCCTGCTGTTCATTCCCATTTGTGTGGCCTTGCAAGGAACTGGGTCATGGAAATGATCCAAACCAGAAATAATTTGGGGTGGGAATGATAGGAAATCCAAAAAACACAAAGACCAGCATGTTCTTTTCAACCAGATCACTTCCTTACACAACACAATGCAGAGGGCACTGCACAGCGTGAGAATGAGAACCCTGCCAAAGCAGTCGGTGACTTTTAAAGTGAGAAGTCCTCACACCACAGACACCAGTGTGCTTCAGCTTCTGGCTGAATGACTCCACTGCCCACACAGCACACGTGCCAGAATTGTTGCACAGTGACTCGGCCTCCTGAAGCCTACAGGAACAAAATATCCTGAAGTCAGCAGGGGTGCTGACAGGCACTCTTAATTGTCTAGAAACTCCAGAACAACTTCTCTGACAAGAACAAGCAACTCCCTTGGTTAGTTTAGAACTGGCAGAGAAAGGCAGGTACAGTACACAATGTGATTATAAATGTAAGGTGGAAAGTGCTTTCTCTACCAGAGCAGTTGACAGCCTCCAGGCATTCAGATTTGTGTAAGCCAGCACTGTGGCTACCAAAACACAATCAAGGATGCTGTTCTGCTGCCCTCCTACCCCCAGCTATTTCTCTGGCCTCATGTTGGCACAATTCCTGCTTGGCCATGTGGTGAAGCAGATTGGGAAGCTGATCAAGCTGAGAACTAGCCTGGGATTTTGGCAGCACGTGGATGTTATTACTTATGAGAGGACCACCCTGCCTATGGAACCAGCAGGCAGCAGAGAGCCAGAGCAGCCCAGCAGATGGAAGGCAGGCCAGGAGGGTCTCATTCAGGAGCAGCCAACTTCTTGCTTTCCAAGCTACTTGGAGACTCAGTTGTGAATAAGGAGCTCCAGTGAGACCCATGGCATTTCTGAACTCTGCAAATAAAGCGCCTGGAAGCTCACAGAGCACAAAACTTGCTAAAGCAGCCCATGATAAAGAGCAGTACAAGAGATCTGGGAATGAGAGCTGGGAGGCAACTTATTTTCTTGAAGCATGGAGTCTCCTATCTGTATTCATTAATATCATCTGCAATTTGTTTCCCCCAGCACTGCAGGTAAGTCCCATCTAGTTAGGAAATGGGCACAGATGGGGAAAGTCAGAGTTGCTCACTTCAATAAAACAGAATTGGAACCATTACATAAAGGCATGGTAGAAGCTGAAAGTCTTAGAAAAAACCCTGTGAAGAATTGCAGTAAGGACTGATAAAATAAGAGAATCCTCTATTAAATCTAGTTTTGCTATGTACATGAAGATGGCATCTAAAAGTAAGTTGTTGCTACTGGCTAAATTCATTAAAGCATTCATTTTATAAAGAAATTAAGAGGCTATATATCTGTTCAGAAAAATAAGCATTACAAACCACAAAACCAAATATTTGTCAGACGTGTTTGCTTTCAGCATTCAATAAAAATCCGCATGGAATATTTGTTGCAATGTACATCAGGACTGCAAATGAAGGAAAGTTTAGAAGAAAAACTGTTAGCCTCTAGAAAGAGCACACACACAACATGACAAAAACTAGGGAAAAAAAGGAAGTGCAATATAAAAAAAAAGGTAGTTTGTGAAAACATAGATGATGAAGCCAAAGAAGTGGCCACAGCAGAAGAGGGAGAAACTAAGGATATGGAACTTCTTTGTTATTCTTAATGAGACAAAGATTGTCTCATTAATTTCTAGTGCTGAAGAAGTAGTGACCTGTGTGGAGGAGAGCAGCTCCATACAGGGCATTTTGGGCGGAGAGGAAGGCTAATTCCCAAGTACCCCATTCACATAGGCAGTCACTGCATGAGATGCTGGGTCAGTCCTAGGCCTCCTCATGTATCTAAGGCAGCCAGCAGTAGACAATCACTACACCGTGGGTCTGGCTCCAAGCTTGGAGAGCAGTGGGCAGGCAAAAGAGGGTGGCTGCCAGCCAGGAGCCACCAGCAGCCACGAGGCTGCCCTCACTAGTGCATGCTCCTTATGACCCAGCACAGGGATGGCAGTAAGTCATAAAGCATGAGGGGAAGTGTTATTGACTGAACAGGATGGTGACAAGGGCAGGTGTAGACAGTCAGCACCAGCAGACCTCACCCTCTGGTCATGGCCTAGCCAAGCTCCAAGGCAACAAGGAGCAGAACCTCATGTTGTTCGCATGGTTATAGGGATACAGGCCTTATTTTAGGTGTCTGTGTCTAGACGTAGCACTCCCCTCACCTCCTCAGATAGAAGGGGAAGAGTAGTTGCTCTCTCCCATCCTCATCTCCACAGAGAAACAGGCTGAAGTCTGTAACAATGTGCAAGTCACAGTAAACAGTCAGCTGCTCTCCCCCCCATCTTCAGACATAGCAATTTAAAGAAAAAAATCAAATTCTTCTAATTACTATGGAAACAATTTCCTGCAGGCACTGCATACATACACTGTTAGGAAAACTAGTTTTCTCCACAGCCACAGCTGGCTAATCACTGTATGTCAGTTAACTTAGTTCTGAGCCTCCCCCCCTCCCAACCAGCTTATTTTCTCAGAGAAAATATTGTGATCCTTTATGTTCTCTCAGTATAATAGCCATTCCTATCAATGGAGGAGCTAAAATTGCTACCACTCAGAAAGAAAGGAATGTAAATGAGGAATACCAATTAACCTCTTTACAATTAAAAATCTCTATCTATTATAGCACCCATTAGTGATACTCTAGTTAATGGTCTGTCAACATTTCCATTAGACCTTTTCCCCCTGCTCCCACACAGAACTAAATCCTAGCTAATCACCTTGAATATACCTCTATAGATTTACACAATAGACACATACAGCTCAAATTAGGCAAAATACAGATTCTCCCTTATCTTAAGCCATTACATTCTCCTAAGTACCTGTTTTCTAATGTATCGTTCTAAATGCTCTGTACTCCAAATACACTAAGTTTTACAGGATGATTCTCTCACCCCACTCTCCAGTGTTACAACTACTTTATGTAGCTAAGAAAACCAAACTGCAAGGACTTGTCCTAAATATTCACTGTGAAAACAGTAAGGTGAAGCTGTGTTCACAGCAGATTCCTTTCATCCACTGCATGCAATATACTTTGCATTCTCTCTATATATGTATTAAAAAAAAAAAAACCACTAGATGTGAGACAGTGGGCAACATTTTGTGCAACATACTATAATACCTAGAAATGGCAGGGTGAACTAAGGACAAAGCATCAGCCTTTATAGCTTAAGATCCCTTGGCGTCCTTATGGCCAAACCACATTCTCCACAGTACTGTAATGTAGTTTTTTGTGTGTCAAATTCATTACAAATGTATCACATTCATATATATTGCATTTGATAGTCCTTCCAACTCTCAAATATACTTAAGCATTTTATAGTGCGCTCATCATCAGCTATCCTCAGTTCAAGTGCTGGTTTACCAGGGAGGGTAAGCACCACACAACCAAAAGGAGAGACGTCCAACACAAATCATAAACTACAGTTTAACCCTTATTTTCACCGGCAGATTTCTCAGCAAATTTGCAATGGTACTGCTGGTTACCTGTATGCAGCTTGGCACCATTTTGAGCACTGAGTTTCCACACAGCAGTTTGCATATGCTACATTTCCCTGGCTTATTTTTGATCTTAAAATAGAGGATCAACAGCTCTTATGCAAGCTAATTAAATACATGTACACAGACTACCCCTCAGAAACAAAAGCTGCGCTATGCTCAGGCTTTTATTTGGGATTGCTGTTTGCAAATGCTAATTAGAGCAACTGAAAATGACTCACATTTTATATATTAAAGCTGATAAAATACTAGTAGGAAAAAAGCTGGCTTTTTTGGCTTTTTTTTTTTTTTAATAGTCTTTAGGCATGCAAATCAATGCTACCATATGCATAAATGCTAGAAATACTGCTTTCTGGCAGCCCTGCAGAGATGTCCTTAGTTTTAGAGACTAGTTAAAAATCACCATTCCTTGAATTCCTGGGGCTACTCCAGCTTATATTTTATGACAGAAATATACAGAAGTTTTTGTGATATCAGGCCTTTAGTACATTTTAAATACCCAGTTTGCTCACTATATTTAAGAATTTCCTTATTTGTGGCATATCTTCAATGTTAGTGTTTCTATTAACTACACCAAGTACTTATTGAACTAATCCCATCCAGGGAAGAACGAACAGCAGTACAATGGAAGCTACTGCTCACATCTTCCAGCGTAAAAGCATAACTTGCAAGAGGATCCCTCTAGAAAATGTGTCTGGCACCAATACAGGCCAGCCACAGAATTACACCCTTGTGTAAAATAGTCAGTACAACAGCCCCAAAGTACTACCTACCATATTTTGGCCATACATACCAATAAGTGATTTTTCTCCTAAATACTCAGCATTAAACAATACCAAAAATTGCACACAGCACTGTTCATGAATCAGAACTCTAGATTTAATAATGAGCTTTATACTGGAATTCTTCTAAGAAACCACAGTGAATGGGAGAAAAGAAATAAAGTATCCTTTTCCATCCTGAGTTTACATATTAAAGGCCAGTTTTCATTTTATTTTCTGAAAATAATTCAAAGCAAAAACAAAACAAAACAAACAAAAAAAAAAACCATGACCAGCTAAAAAAGCAGGTAATTAAAATCTTAAACAATTTTGCTGAAGAGGCACAAATTTAAGTGAGGCCCAGGAAGCCAGGACAACCTTTTGAAAAGGATAAAAATCAGGTCCAAGGAACATCTTTCATCGTAAAGATGGTGGTTGTAGATAAATGGGCAGAATTTACAGGCATTTCTGGGCTTTTATTTTCAGGAAGTTTAGGCATTTTGGACCACTAAAAGATCAAAACCGATGATTTATCAGCACAGCCCAGAAATTCAAGAGCGATTTGTAGCCCTTTTATTATCTCGATTAAGCACTCAAAATCTTTTCAAAACAGACTTAATCATATGCCTCTAACTACAAATCTACATAGATCAGTTCTGATTCAACACTCACAGTATGCTTTTCTGCTATGAAATTTCCCCCTAACTTACACATTTTGAAGGAATGTTAATGGCAGCGTGTTTTTCCTCCATTATCAGGAGAATTTTATATTACTACTATTTCAAGGCTTTCCAGTGACCAAAGAGAAATTTAAACAAATTGATGTTTTCCCAGAATTTTCTTCTGGAAGAAAAAGAACAACAAAAGAAGAATCAACAAAAATACCACAAGAAGATACCAATTGCATTGCTCTCTTCCATTCAGATCCTTGAAACACCAGCTTCAGGGTTCGTGACAAATTATCAGGCACTCTCCCACACAACATAAGTGGCTATATCAAGGCTTCCACCTGTTCTATTACAAAGATCACCAGAAACCTTCTGGGCCTCTACACAGCCATAGGGGGTGAACTTGACACAAAGCACACCCTCAATCTCTTGGCATGTTCTAAAGAATAAGAATGCAACGCTAATCCCATTGCTAAAACTGGCAACAGAAGGACAAAATGGAGTTAGAAGGTTTGCACAGCATTCTGCACAACTGATTAGTGTTGTGTTACATCCTTCAGACGCCTTGAGAAACCTTTCAAGTGATTACATTCCACTCTATAGAAGACTACAGTGTTGTATTTGTTTTTTCGCATCTGATGTTTAACTTGATTTATCCCCCAAATTTTGCCAAATCTCCCTGCATTACCTCACTTGTCCATATCGATGTGAATTCAAATCTAATGCTGCCATGCTCTTCTCTCACTGGGGTCCAACACAGACTTGAGCAAACTTGTTGCTTCGATGCAATATGAGAAGTATCTAATGGGATTCTTACTTCCTGCTTGCTAAAGACAAAGCTATTTTGTGAGCCTTAGCTGCCAAACACCACAGGAGTCAAACTCCTCACAGCAGTGAGCAGTAGAGCAAACTCCACTGAAACACCCCTGTAAAACAAGCATATAGACAGGAAGGACAGGTCCACTGAGTTTTATATCGCTAACATGTTTCTCTCACACAGGAAAAGAGCTAAGAAAGCTGCACAGGGAATCTCCAGATCTGTGTGATTGCCTGCTCATTGTTTGCTGAGCTTTGTTGTTATATTTATTACAGACTTACAGTACACATGAATACAGAACTGTATCAAGCCAGCACCTAGGAAGAAATTAAAAGGAAGCTACTTATGATGTTGTCACAGCTGTATTCACACACTGCTCAAAATTGGCACATCCAAGAAAAATACGAGTCTGCCCCTCTCCCTCTTTCATCCCCACAAGTCTCTAAGTTAAAGTGCACTGGCAATCTCAAATAGATACTTCTTAATCTTCAGCAAAAAGAGCCTTGAAGTTTCTTATTTCCATAATTTAAGCAGAAATCTAAGGACTGTTCTTTAGCAGGATTTTTTCTTAATCATTCCTGTGAGTCATAAATAGGATATGAAATAATAAGAGGTGACACGAACTCTATTCCAGAACAGGCACTCCAGAATGAAAGTGGCATTACTGCTTATCTTTTGCTTCTCATTATTCATCTGTTTCATGCCTCTTCATTGCCAAGATAGTTTAACATTTCTGATGCTTCATATTTCACTGAGGTTTAATTGCAAATAGCTTCAAGAGTGGAAGAAAAAAAGTGATAAAGACATGGGCTAAGGGATTTTTGTTTAAACAGTAGATGCTGTTGCTATACAATTTAAAACACATTAACTCTGAGGGGGGGGATAATACAGGACTGGAAACAGACAAGGCTGCTTCTTGATCTCAAGCTGATGGAGGCCAGGGTGAGAAAGGTTAACAGAACTATGGCAGATTTTGCATCCATCTCCCAATTGTTACATTATGTTATAGAGATCTCATTAGAAATAAGGCGCACGTGAATTGAAATGGACTGATTTCCACACTGAGGACAGTCACAGAATACACCTCCTTCTGCTAAAATAGAAGGGTTTTTACAGACATAAATGCAAATCGGAGGATTCTTCAAAAATCGGTCTCAAGAAATGAAGATAGCAATTATGTCTCCATCTAGATTAAAGATGAGAAATGGAAATTAACTGCAAGTGAAATGATAGATTCATACAAAAATACGAGCAACCAACTCAGGAAAGCTTCCTTCAGTGGTATGATGTATTAAAGTATAATATTTACAAAACAGTATGTGCAATGATGTTTTGATGTTGGTGTTCGACATGGAGTTACCATCACATTCTGTTACAGAAGTAGAGTAAGCAGACTACTATGACTGTCCCAAATCAAAGGGTAGAGAGCAATGACTTACCTGAGGACTACAAAAATCCTTCCCTGCTATGGACTTCCCATTAAGTTTACTCCTCTCACATGCCTTCACACACATTTAGCAATTTTGCAAAAAATCTTAACAGATTTTTCACTCTCCCATTCTTCCTTTAGAAAGGACCCAAAGCAGCATCTGACATAGCTGTAATATATAACTGGTCTATAAATATATTGCTGTAGGCAGCAACAATGACAGTGAAGACCTGATGGAAAGCCACCAGTCCAGCCCCCGCCACAATTCATTTCTGATCACGCCTTCCTTGCTCTCTCCATCAACAGGAGCAAGGTACACAGAACTACACCCCCTCACAGCCTTCCTTAAATAGACACAGTGACTTGCCAAAATGGTATCTATACTGTCTCACATGTCACAGAAGTTCATAGCACCATTGAACAGATGGGCCAAAGATGAAGGCGGCAAGGAAACCTGAAAGAGATGTGCAGAGGGCCACGCAGCAGTAATCTACAGTTTTAATTTACACCGTATAATTTTCTTTCCACATTTTGTATCACAAGTATTATCCTTTCAGTCTTTTAAACTCACTTATTATTCTCAAGGCTGGAAGAAGTGAAGAATTTCTGACAGCAACAAAGTACATCTGCAAACAGGTCCAAGTGAAGAGCATACAAAAAATAGAGCTCATGATTTTAGTGATCAGGAAAAACAGAAGCGGGTCTGACTGGAATGAAATGTGATCTCTTCAGCTTTCCACTCAACTCACAGAAAAGCAGACCATGCATATATTCTTCCCTCCCATTTTCATTAAGGGCCTTCTGAACCAAGAAGGAGAAGGCAGGTTCTGTTTGGGTGCCATCTACAAAGTTGGATCTCTAACATAACCACATTTTTAGTAGCAGTGATTGATGCTGTCCTAGTCCTCAATCACTGCCTTCAAATGCCTATTGACTATAAAAACAAAATGACATGGGAAAAATTAAAATGAAATTTTTCCACCAGAACGAGTTTCACAATGCAGGAACAACACAGCGGTCGCCTTTTACACAGCATATGAGAAATGTTGGATACCTGCAGGGAGGTACGTAGTTTGCTCCAGGAGTTGGATGGCTTCTATAGAAGAACTGGGTTTTCATCCTGTCTTCACAATGCTCTGCAGTTGGCAGTGTTATATGCTTATTTACACATGTGCTTCCCTGAGCTGTTGCTCACTTTGTACAACATGGTACCAGGCAACAAGGAGTCCATACCAGCAGTTGAAGGATCTTCAGTATGAGCAGAACCATAGGCAACAGTAATATTATTATTAGGAAACGCTGCAACACACTGGAAAGATTACCGATATCCCTGTCTACATGCAAAGCTTAATCAAAAAAATAAATAGAAATTGACAGACTGAGGTACCAATGCAGAAAGCCTCATTTCTTCTCCTGTCCAAAGGTAACCCCTATCACTTCAGGGCGTGCCATCCAGCGAAAGGCTGACCTTGTGTCTTTGATTTGGGACTAGAAGCAATACGCACAAATATTTATTTAAGCACATTTTCACTCAACTTTGATCTACTAAAACATATGCAAAATAAGTTCAAAGTTACCAGTGCAAAAGCAATAGAGAAAAAAGTCTGGCTCATAAACAAAGGACTACAGCTAAGTGTATTTAAGGCACATATGTATGGCTGAATATTTTATTTCAGATGCCAATATTGAGCCATCTGGCTTTCCTTGAGGCATTTCTTTTTCTTCTCTTCTTTTTTAAGACTCTTCAATAGCAAGGCATTAAAAGGAAAAAAAAAAAAGACCAGGTTCTTTAGTTTGAACCACTGCAGGCTATCAACCACCACACCACTGTTAAATCCACATTAAACATAACATCAGGAAAGTTTCTATTTTCTAAAACAGTCCTTCATTGTCTAAAATATTCATCCCCCTTTATCCCACTAAACATTAGTCCTAATGGCCATATGGCTGGACATTTATAATTAACAGCTTTTATCAAAATAAATTCACTGCTTTGAATTTTTAATAGGTTTTTCCATTAACAGTCCTCAATGAAGAGTAAAAAAAAAGAAAAGCTCCTTCTAAAATAATAAGAGAGCAGTATGAAGTTGTGGAGGTGTGCAGGCAGGAAGCAGTAGGCTGTACGTGACCTTGGCCAATCACCCTGAACAAGCACTGCGTACCTGCGCAGAAACTTTAGCAAAAAGCAGATAAAATGATGGATGAATGGAAAAGAATCCCAGATTCCAAACCGTGGACCTACTGCTTGTACAGCACTAGGAATCTGCTAGTTTGAATCGGCCTTGGAGAAATCTGCCCCCAAATATTAGTTTGCTCTCAAACAAACAACACAGCATCAAAAGGCTTCAGCTTCTGTGTGACTTTACAATCTCACCTTGTCTATTAAGGGTACTTTTTATTTTTTCTTTGATGTGGAAGGCAGCCATTTCAGCAGCCTTCCAACACCGGCACAGCACTAGAAGTTCTCAGTGAGCCACTGCACATTAGCACTGCCTCATCATTGCAGGGGCTGTTTTCTCCATCCATACTGCCTCATTTTGTTCTGCACTAACAAGAATTCAGTTGTTAGCTTTCCACATCCACTCATTACTCCCTTTCCTTGTTTATATAAATTACCAGGGCTTGTTATTTGTCAGGATTCATATCTGTGAATTTAATGGAACTGCACTTCTCAAAATCACCCACACTGTCAACAGCTCTAATTTGTTTATGTCAAATCAGTCTTTTTTTTCCCCCCCATTTACCCTTCTGTTTCATACCATTTATATTAGCATGTCAGCTGGGATTTTATTTATTTATTTGCTTTGGAAGGTTTGCTTCTGTGCAACTCTGATTGCAGAAGAACTGCACAGCTCAAGGGACAAGAAATAAGATATAAATGCTCTCAGCACTAAGCTGCTACTTCCAATTTGGTCCTGGTCAGAAGCAAGAGAAGCTGCAGTCAGTTTTTGCATTTACTATAAAAACAGATATGGGCTGCTTTTTTTTTTTTATTATTTGTCGTCCTCCTCTTTGCAGACTGCTCTTACTATTTTACTAACCACCACCCTATGAAATGCTGAAGAAACATTAAGCTTTTTTCTGGAAATTCAGGCACAGACTGATTTTATAAAGTCCCCACCTCTACCAGTTATCTAAGCACTAGGACTGCATCTCTCTCTCTCTCTCTCTCTCTCAGAAAGGTATCAGGCAAGAAATACAAATATTCTTCTTGTATTTCCATACAGAACTTGGCCAAGAGGTTACAGAGAACTAAGATATAGAAGTAGTATGAATATATACTCAGAAGGAATGAAAACCATTGCTCATACACATGCCCAGTATTTGCTTTTTAGTGTCATGCAAGGTCATTGCTTGATGTTACACACATCCAAAGCAAAGAGAGCCACAGCTTTCATTGGTCATTCAGAAACAACTGATATAACCAAACGCAGTGCAGCAGATGCCACCCCGTGACAAGTTTGGTGAATACCTAAAAGATGGCATGTTGTCCAGAATCAGTGTGGGGTTCAGCACATATTGAAAGCAAACATTTAATAAACAATTTGGAAAGGATTACGAGGAAAGAGAAAGCATCCAGAAAAAGATGGCTTCCTGATTCTTAAAGATGAACTATTCACTGAGAAGGTGCTTCTGGTAATTTCGCAGCATTCTGTATTTCCTGAAATAAAGCAGCCCAACTCAAGCCATGTTTGTGAAGGCACCTTGGTCCATAATGCTTCCCCAGCTCTGCAGAGGCAGAAGCAGACACGCTCCTCTCAGACATTTGCCATTCCTATGCTGCAGACTCTCCCCCAGCACAGCCCTTGCAGCTGGGCTCTGCAGGCAGGCACAGAGCAGCTCCTGCTGCTCTCCACCCAGTTTTGTGCCACACCAATTTAATCAAGCAGCAAGCTCCTTCTGTCAGCACTCTTTGGCTGCAGCCTGGCATACCAGCTCATTTACTGGCCAACTTGCTTTTCAGACTGTTGACAATAGCTCAGCATTTCGAAGGCTTAACACATCATATATTCTATTGTGGCGCTTCTGCTTTCCAGTTCACTCTGGGTACTGATTTTTCCCAGTCATGGTGAGATTTGCATGCTGGCAAATCCTTAACAAAGTGATTAATGGGAAATAATTCTGGATATGATGGCAGGGTTGTGCTTAGAAAGAGAAAAGAGTCCTATATTTCAGTTGTCATGCTGAAGTCAACAAACCCTTATTACTGTTAAAATACTTACTGTAATTCGTGTATTTTTACTTTGTGTGACTTCACTCCTAAAAAGTCTTTACATTTCACAGCAGCAATATTAGTGCAATTATTGTGTCACCAGTACCAAAACAAGTTGCTATTTTAGGAGCTCATGGATCTTCCCTGCTGCTTGAAGAATAAAACAAGCCTTGTGCTAAACTTAGCTCATATGGTTTTAGCATTTGTGGGAAAAAAGCTGTGGTGTATCTTAAGTCAGTGTGAGCATTTCCTAGATTTCATCAGGCCAGGATTTATTCCATTCATATTCACTGAACTGAGGCAAAAAAAGCCCCGCATAATAATAAACACGTAGGATCAAATCTTTTTGCTCATTTATACAACAGGCTTTCAGCTGCACATAAGCATAGCCTGCACTAATTTTACAAACACTTACAAACTCTAATTTAAACCCTGAACAAGAAATATTCTGAGTACTTCCACAGTGAGTTGCAATCATCATTATTCTTCTTGCAGCACACTGAGATGGAACTGATCCCAGCTGCTCAGTCAATGAAGCCAGAAATCGAAGTTGAGATAATGCAAAATCTGGACTGATTTTCTGCTTGTGTCAAAAAGATCTATTCTTTGGGAAAAAACCCAGGATGCTTCTTAGTCCTGAAGCCTACCTGAATAAGATCATAGCTCAGATTTGAAAGCCTGCAAAAACAACTTAGCTAGACATCAAGATCACCACATTAAGAGTCTCCACATGCTACACGGTACAGAGAAAATAAGCCTAGAAACATCACATCATCAATTGCCCTGCTCCAGCTTGAGAGGGATCTACAGGTGCTTTTAACCTATCATTAAAGGCTTCCAAAGGCAGAAATCAGATCAGCTCCTTGTCTAAGCTGCTTCGGATTGAAAATACTCAAGCCTGCTCTCAGTGGGTGACAGAGAATAGCAGGTCACCTCTGTGTTTACAACCTCTCACATACTGAACATTAATTGCCTAAGCTTCTCAAAGCTCATACTGTCCAAAAGATACCAACAATAAAACATACATGGAATTTTTGTCTGCATCTTTCTGACAACATAGTTATTAAAAGAGAATTTCCCAAACTATACTAATGCTGCAGATAGGACCACCCTATTCATTTACCCAGGACGGATCAAGAAACAGCATGGTATCAAACTTTATATTCAGTTTGTGGTCCACAAACAAGGTCTAGAACATTTTTAGAAGTGCTGCTGCCTCATCTTCTGCTTGATCATTGAATTGGATTGCTTTATACTTAGATGCAGCGTCACATGGCTGGTGCTTGATGAACCAGCAGATGTGTCATCATTGCTCACTGGTTCCTTTTTTAACATTGGGTGGGAAATTACCATTGTAAATAGATCATATATACAAATCGGCTACTTTACATTAGAAACCAAATGGGCCAGACAATGGAGAGAACAGCAATAACAATTATCACAATAGCTTCTCTGCTTACTTACATCAGCTTTAGTAATGCATTTTCTGTCATTATTACTGTTCAATTAATATTAAGCACTAATTAGCATGAGTTCTCCACCAACAGAACCCTGAGCACACGGAGGACAAGTGAAGAGATGAGGTCAGCACTGGCTGTTCCACAAGTAATAGATCGTATTCTGGGCTAATCACAAAAAGAAAATACCACTTTTTTTTTTTTTTTTTTTTATAATTTCTACTCCTCAGAGAGAAGTTACACTGCTTAAATTGAGACAAGATTCCCCCAGAGTCAGTTAATTCATCTGGTTATCTACACAGATACAGCAAATCCAACAAAATGGCAGCTATTCAGAAACCCCAGACAAAAACTCTGATTTTTCTAGCAATCAAGAGCCAGCAAAAGCCTAAGATTTATGAGAGAACAAGCTTGGCTCATTTATACTGCCTAATCTCTTGACACCATTGCAGTGGAGACCTGAAGACCAAGAGCTGCACAGGGGTAAAAGCGTTATTACAGAACTACAAACTTGTAACAGTACAGTGTAATGGAGAATATAGCAATAATAGCAGGGTAGCAATGTCTGAAGCTAGCAAATGAGGACAAGACCAAATGCAGCAGCCATAGATACAGAAACAAAGGAATAAAACTCACCTTTGGAAGGCCTCAGGCAGACAGGAATCTCCAGTAAAATCCCATTGCCTCCACTGGCAACCCTTAAATGAGGTCTGGAAAGGGGTACATCCTGGCTCCACACCTTTCAATCACTCAGGTACATTGCACACACCTGAGCTCCCCTGGGTTGGCCCTTTCTTCCCACCAGGTGCTCAATCACTGCTTCACTGAGCATTTCCAATATACAAGCTTTAATCCCACACCAAAAAGCTTGTACTTTCAATCTGGTTACAAGCAGTCTTCCAAGACAGGAAAACATAAGTGACTGGGTATTGCGTTAGCAACATCACCCTCATGGCTTCTGCCCATCGCTTGCTTGCTTTAACCAAGCTAAGGCATAGTAGCTCTGCCGCTGGAGGACATCAGCATCTTTGGACCAAAGCTATAAAGCAGTGTTCCTCCTCCCTTCTCCACACAAATGAAAAAATAACTGTTCTGGAGTCATATTTAGATCTCAACTAAATCAATCCTGATCACTGATACAGGTGTTGAAATGTCAAAGTTTTTCCATTTAATAATAAATAATTTAAAAAAACAGCAAACCTGCACCTGGATTTGCTTACATGGGGACGTAAAGGGGAACATGGGCAAGGGCAGGAACTCAAATACATTCAGATCAGGAGATGTGATTTAGAACTAAATGAAGGGAATAGGAAGATTAATTCCACGTTTCACTGTAGCTGCTGAGTTATACATCCCTGCAGCATCATTACAGACTTTGAGAAGGCTCAGTCTATTACATATTGTTAGCATACATGGAGTCAAATAGGACCATAAAACAGGATGATCTGGCTCCTGACTGCAGCAATGACACAGCAGAGGTCCAAATATTTGCTTCGCTGCCTGTAATACAGCAGTTCAATAAATAGTCAAAGGTATGCAGCACAGTCAGCAGTGAGCATTTGTATCCAATACTGGTTACATATTCATGTATCAGTAGTAAAGGCTTGTACTGAATTTGGGGAGCAAGACTGATTGTTTCACAAGAAAAGATGTACAGCAATGCTATGAGAATAAAAGCCTGGTTACCTTGGTGCTTTCTGAACTTTTATACCTAGACCTGTGCTCGTGCTTTACATTCAATCATCCTCCACAATTATCTCCAGATTTTTGCCAGTTTGTGGGGGTAGGAGAACCAAGATGGGTGCATTTCAGATTATCCAGCAATCAAAGAAATCAGGGCAGAACAGCATTCAATAGTCCTCTTTTGAAAGTAAAGGAATTTGTAAACAGCAACTGCTTGTATACTTAGGCTTCGCCTAATGGATAAAGCACTCACTCCAAACATCCAAAATTTACATTTAATAAAGTGAAAGCAATAATCCCAGCTGGGACCAAAATGTATGCAATGAATTCCATTAGGGGATTGCTTGTCACTCGGTGTACAATCTGGGCTAATACAGGTTCCCTTGAAAACATTATATTTGATAACAATCGTAAGGATTGATTAAACTGCCTCAGATAAGACTATCTGATTCCATCAGGTTAGCTAGTTACACTAACACCATGTGGCAGCAGTTACAAAGCAGATGAACATGAAAATTTCTACAGAAGTTCTGAGGATATAATGGCAATCTCACTTTGATTTGTGAGATTAAAATGCTTTCCCCCCCCAAATTCTCAAAAACATAGATGTATAAACACATTAAAGCCAACAATTTAACTCCTCTTTTTATTTAAAACCTGCTTAATTAAGGCATTTATATTTTTGCAAATTACTGCAAAATAATTGACTTCTAGGTTGCTCTGAACCTTACACATGAAAGAATTTACACAAACTTCTTCTCAGCAGCTTTTGCCCAAATTCATTTGGCTTAAAATCTTTTCAAAGAGATCCTTTTGATCATTATCCCCAAATGAAACTTATTTACTTGGCCAGAACAGGAAAAGATTTGATTATCTCGACTTGTATTTGCTCCTTAAAACTGATTAACTCCTATATCATAACAGCTCTAAGCATTCTGTTGTCAACAGTGACTCCCAAATACAATTAATCAAGACTTATTTTAAAGCAAACAATTACAACTGCAGCACGTGTCAGATTTCATAATGTCATTATGTCATTTAAATTATTATTACCCATTAGGAACCATAAGAGCACAGCTGAAGCAGTTAGTAGAAATGAATACAAGCCATAGTTTTAATTGTAGCCTTAGAGCTGCATTCATCAGAGATGACCTAACCCCTTTGTAGGTGAAAGGCCTATGTACCTGGTTTCAAAAGTGATATGGAGCTGCACAGAAATGCCCTTTGCACCCCATCTTTATCTGACGAGAACAATAACGCTTCTCTCCCACTTACCAGTTGTGCAATGTAAGTTAGTACACAGCTTATTTTAAAAGTATTTCTTTAAACAAGGCTTTAGAATAAATGCAATTTAAAGTAAGCCACACATAGATACAAAATTATACTGACTTGCTATTCTTGCTTCTTCTGTAAGACACTGTCTATTGCCAGTTCCAGGTGTTTTTTTTTTTAACAAAACAAACTACATATGCCAAGCAAAAGCCTCCTAAAACCATCAGTGCTATCCCTTGCAAAAAGATTATGCTACTTCCTGCACTGGTAGATGTCAGCTATTGCACAAAGGTCATTTACATCTCTGGGGGAAAGCAATGCTTGTACAGCTCATAACACCACCCTATTTATGTCTGTTCACAGAACCTTCAAGGAGGCAACACTGCATACACTTCCTCAGAAGTCCCAATACAGAGTTCTGTTACACCAGCTGTTCACAGAGAAGCACAGCAAAAACCCTAGAAAGACTGTATGAGCTTGAGAAGAGGCCAGTAAAAAGGACCTGAGTGAATGAAGTGGAAAATACATACCTGGCTGTTATGAATAAGGATGTCAGTCCATTACATCTGTCTGAAAAGGAAAACGTTAAGCACACAAATCAAGTGGAGGAGAACGTGAGACCAGCACAGGGCAGAAATTCATTCTGTCCTTCTAATGGGTTCCTGAGTTTCATGTCACCACTGACATGCAGAAAAGCATAAGCATGTTCTTCTTAAGGTCAAGCATGTCACGTATGCAGAGAGCTACAAACATTCAAGAGAAAACATATATTCCACATGTACATAAGGTTATATTCATGAAACATGCTAAAAATGAAGCATTAAATAACCAAAATGAAAAAGTAATTAATCAGTGGAAGCCTTTTCTCCCCTGTTTTAAAATAATATATACACACACACACATCCTCTGAAAAAGGATTTCTGTTGCAAGATTTTTAATTTTCTACTGATAGACATGGCAAGATAGTTTATAAGGGTCAGTATGCTCTAGTGAATCCATATATTATCAATTACAGTACACTGCATTAGCTTGTCATTGACAGAAAGTACACATTAAGGTTAATATTATGTGGTTAGACATTTATTAAATAGAAAACAACGTTAAGTAGTTTTATTCCTTCATTCCAGAATGAACACTAGGTTTCCCATTTCAAAACCAGTACAAACATGAAAAGAAAACAGAGACTGCAAAAGAAGAGATACGCAACATATGCAAAAACGAGATCTGGCTGCATTTAAGTAATTTGCAGTTTACTGGAGATTTCATCCTATGAAAGAAATTCTCCTACTATTACAAGTGCTGTGACAGTTGCATTGCCTTCATCATTCCTACTTGTAGCCCCAACCTCAACGACCTTTAAAGGATAGTCTCTGAAGAAATGAAGACATTTTCAATCTTAACTCTATCTCTTCATTTATCCGTAACACATCTTGACGCAAACTCTAAACAGGAAAATTAAGGGAACAGTAACTGCACCACACTACAATGGCATTAAAAGACCTCAGCCCGACAGCCAAATGTTTGAATAGAAAGGCAAATTGTGTTGCAGCTTAGCAAGGAGCTACTGGAAATAATACAGTTGAACTCTGACTACCAAGAAAATCCTTGACAACCTGACTCGAATTTCCTAGCCTATTCTAACTTACCATCCTCATCTTTAAACCTCCAGTTTGGGTGCGCACTTTTTCTCCTTACAATTTATACAGCCAGATCATATTTTGCACTTGAGGCCTCACATACATCCCTGTCCTTCCTCATTTCCTGTTCACATTGCTTCCAAACCAGAAGAAAACCCACACACCTTAAACTACTCTGGATTATTTTCATCCAGTGGCGTAGACTGTACTTCAAGGACACCAAATCATACATACAATTAAATTTAGTATCATCAAAATCATACAACAACATTGCCTATCAGTCCCTTTCTTTACAAATACATATTGATGAACTGGACTGTTTTCTGTATTGGATGAATATCTAGATTTTTTTTTTCCCTGAGGCACTATTAACATTGACTGAGCAGCAACAAGAATTGAGAAGGTCCTCCTGCTTGGCTTCAGGAAGGATATCATAGATAGTAAACTCAAGCAGCAAAACATTGACTCTGTCTTCTCTACTAAGTCAGATCTCTTTTTCACTGCAAAATTTCAGTCCTGCTTGCTCTAAAGCATCTACTCCTGTTTAAAGAAACCATACAGACGTGTTCACAAACACAAACAAAACATCTGAAAACCTCACTGATTTTCTCTCCTTCTGCCTCTTTCAGACTTTCCCCACCCATTTCTGATGGTAGTGTTCCAAGACCAAGCATTTGGCCTTGACATGAAGTATCAGACACCAAGTCTATGACACAGCATGAAAAGCAATAACAGAAATTTCTAAACAGTGAAGTCAGAGAAAATGAGAAATAAAAGGAATTCACAGAATAACAATCTGCTCTCCAAGATGCTCCCTATCAGCTTCCATAGGGAGCTCTGCATACAGAGGGATGTGAGGATTGACCCCCTACTGCACTCTGAACAGCACATTGAGGCATTCCCCTCCTACTCCCACTGAAACGTAACATACAAATGCACGCTCACCAGCACATCACCCTCCAGATGGTACACTTCTGCTGTATCTTTTTGTACTGCAAAGTCAATTTCCTCATTAAACTTGTGTGCCCTGGAGCTGATGGGTTCGGTGTCTTACACCAGTCTAGATTTCTGGCCCCTTTTCATAATGGCGTACCTGATATTCCAGTCAGTAATCACTACCGCAGTCTTATAAAACGCAGTCACACATAGTAGCACAACCTTTAAGAAAGGCTGCTAAGAAGAGGGACAGGGCACCAAAGGAAAAAAAAATCAGAAAAATGACACAGTGAGTACGCAAGAGGCACACAGCACGATGTTCAGAATTACTGAAGAATTGCTGCGCAGAAAACTGGCAGTGAGTCACAAAGCATCTCCATAAAGGCCTCAGGTCAGTGCGATAAATATCAGATTAGAAACAGTTTGTTTAAACACTTAGCTGGATTAGAGCATAGGAATAGCTCTCCTGGATCCTGCCCAGCAAGTTACTGCCAGAGATGTAGACAGCACTGAAGCTCAGACTTCTAAGAGTCTTAAAAGATACATTCTCCTTTAGAGGACTTTACATAAGGAAATCACTTTAAACACAAGAAATAAGAGCGTTACAGTCTTTTGTTCTCTCAAAGAAAGCAGAATTCATAACCCCAGTCCTAATTCACTTAAAAGCTTGACTACCTGACTTCACTCCACAGGACGAAACAAATTCCCTTTTCAGTAAATAGGCAGCCATGTTCTTACCCATCAGAATCAGAGGCAACAAAAGAAAAAACAAGCAAGAACAAAATAGAACAGAATCCATCCCCTTTATAAGATGCATTATTTATTCCCTTATTGTTTATGAGGTATTGCCTCCTTCCTGGCTAACACAGAGATGAGTGTGTGAAAGACAAGAAAGAGAAGAACAAGAGACAGGAACAACAACATTGCAGACTACCTACTGCTTCTTGACATGCTGTAAAGAAAGGCACAAACATTGAGGGAGTCTGGACCTCCAGCAATTTGTAGCCTTACAAAGAAGGCTAACAAACTCCAAGACGTGGTTAAAACCACTGCAGACATTTGTTAACAAAAGCTGCTAATAACTCCAGCTGTCCCTACTTTAAGAGGGCTTCCTACAAAAGCATTCTAACATCTAGACTCAGTCTGTTGATCCTAAAAAACACCTAGAGCTTGGACAAGCAAAAGTACTTCCTGCAAGGTTATTATTGTTTGCCTTCCTATACAAGCAGATAATCTCTGTAGTCCAGGCACCAGTACAGTGCTGCTGCTCCGAGTGCACTGATGTAGAGACTTTCAGTGGTAGGCCTCTCATACAGCCCTCCCCCAGATTAACTTGCTTTCAAAATACAAAATACATTTAACAGCAGAGATTACATTAAGAGATACATACCAAGACAGCCATGCACCACACAGACCTTCCCAAGTCCTTACCTAAGGACATGAACCACCAAACAACAAGCCCAGCACCTGACTGGGATCCCCCTCATAGTACTCTGTGCCCAGGGCACTCAGTGCTTTATGAGGCAGCCAAGACCTTGGGAAAACAAGGGAGGGCTATACTTCAGATTTTGTCTTAAATCTTCATCATTAAGACAGTGCTGCTCACCTGTGTCCCACAGGTGATCCCTTTCTCATCATGCTTCAACAGATTTTAATCAGTCCAAGCCGCTCCTGCCAGCATCCCACTTCTAGCAGCATCATACACGAGCCTACCTGAATGCCCCAGGCAGCCCACTGCCAGCCTCCATCTTCCCTTCCAGAAGGGCTTTAATGGCCTGTAACATCTGTACAGCATGAGGAGAGCTGTGTGGCCTGGCTCCTGCCCTAGGGGTGCAGCTGCACCAGGCACTGAGGTAATCAGCTCGGCCTCGCCCATAACAGCCCCACCTGTGGGAGCAGGGCCTGAGCTGCTGCCCCTCAGCAAAGGGTGCTCTGTGGGCAGGCAGCAGTGGATTTTATCTGGCTCTATTTTGGTGGATCCTGCTGAGGGAAGGTCCAGGTAAGAAGCTGCTGCCTGCTGTGGGAGTGCTGGTGATGTGTGTGCTGAGCTCTGTTACAGCCTAGGCAGCCTCTTTTTTCGTCCTTGGTGTGGCATGCCTGCATAGGCATCCCAGGAGGGACCAACAGCTTGCTTGTGATATCCCCTTGTTCATTGCTGGAAATGGAGCTGCTTAATGAGCGCTATGTTCCTATAAGGCTTTTCTGCTTTGTTTCCTGGGACCATTTGAGGGTAATAATTGACAAATGAGTACAGGATGGGGCTGCCAATTGTTTTTGTGGGTCTCTCCTCCTGTGTTGCAGTAAATGTTCTTTTGTGTGTGTGTGAATTTTTTTTTTTTTTTTTTTTTTTTGGTAGCATAATGGATGATTCTGACCTCCTTTTGTTGAGAAGACAGTTACTGCTGCTTTTTTCACACAGGTGGAAGATTAGCTTTTTTTTCTGCTTCAGATGTAATGCTTTCTTGTGAGCAGCTGTGGGCTGGACTACAGTGTTGCTATGTCAGTGTATTTAAAAATGTAAGAGCTGAAATAGGTGCAATGGAAAAGGTTTGGTAATCATGAATGAAAGGGAGTGAGCCTCTTTGCCCTGCTTCTTCAGGGAAATCCAAATGCGGGCGTGAGTTTAAGTAAAAACATAAGGGCTTTTGGCTCTGTAGCATGTGATTTTGAGTAGCTGTTACAAATATTTAGGCATAAATGACAAATATGGCACTATAGAAACTGCAGTTAGTTTTTTTCTTTCTGCAAATTAAAAAATGCTGCGGGCAGCAGATACTAGTACTCATTCTGAGGGGTTTGGATAGCATGAGGTGCAGTGCTCGGGGCTCCTGGTCTGGGGTCTAACTCAAGGAGTCCTCTTTCTTTGTGCTGATACAGCACCAGTGCTTGTCAACAGTGCAAGCTTGCTGTCCTAGTGACAGGAACTATGTGCTTGTCAAAGTGCTTGGTGTGTAAGTTACCTAAGGATTCTACTTGTTCATGAAATCAATAACCTTTTACAAGTACTTGGTGGACGTTTCTGGAACACAAGTCTTATGAGGAGGTGATTCAAAGTGAGTCAGGCTAAAAAGGGGCTAAAGGCCCTACATCTAGCCTCCAAAAGGCTGCCATATGTGGAAAAAACTTCACAGAAGCCTTTTGAGTAGTGTGGCTTGAAGAAAACAGCATAGATTGACCAGCTCCAGTATGCAGTGATTTTTGCTGTGCTTCCCTCCGTATCTGTTTTCCTTACAATTAACAGTGATAATTTTCAGCCTTTGCCTTTTTGTTCTGGCTAGCAGTAGGGGAACTGTTTGTACATAGTATTCTTTGTTTTACTGCAAGCCTAGTGAAATACTCTCAGAAAGTCATTTTTGATTTCTCATTCTTTATTTTTATATAAAAGGGTGAAAATTCTATTGCATTGTTTTTGGTTGCTTTTTTGTTGTTTGTTTGTTGGTTTGTCTTTAACCATAACCATTGGTTTGTTTTTTAACCATACCACCTTGCATAATCTACACGTGCTGGTGAACTTATTCTTGCAAGTTTCCACAACATATAACATTTTCCACAATATTTTATAGTTCTATGCTTATGAATAGTATTTATTAACATAGAGTTTTTAATTTCTTAAAAGAAATGGAACTCCTTTTTATCACAAAGGGAATGTTTAATAGCTTCAGCTGTTTGCTGTTGTGTCCTGGTACTGTACTGGGAAACAGCACTAAAAAAAATGCTCTGTTGATAAGTGAGTGCCTAATAATTATTGGATTTTTTTTTCCTGTTTTATCTGTATCAGTTTTCATTTATACACAATGCAAGTCATCAGCAAACAGACTTCAGATTATCTTTTTTTATCTTTAGATATCTATTTATGCTACATACTTATGAAACAATATTGCTAAAAGAAACACCAATTTATTTTTAATTCACCCAAACTTACATGCCAATAATTCGAGTCTGATTTAAGAGCAATTCCTGTTCTTCTTTGCATTGCTCTGTGTTCTGAGTTTGGAGTTTTCTTTTTTTTCTCCATGACTGTGGGGGGTTGTTGCAGACTGAAGCACATTAAAGGTAGAAAAGATCTCTTGGGGCGTCCAGTAATGGAATTACTTTCTCAGTATATGTTTTCAAGAGTTTTTCAGTCTGCTTCAGTAAGACTGAAGTGATCGTTTTCAGCTGCTTCCCTAGGAACCATATTTATTGTTCTCAAAAACGTACTTTGTGTTTCACATGTTCTTGTTCTCAGACTACTTACATACAGATATTTTTTTTCCCATCGTGGTGTTTTGTAACTGCTTAGTATATTTACTGTACTCAGTTAATTTCTGATGTGAATCTTTTTTCACATTCCACTACAAATGAAATTGATTCTTCAATCACTTCTGTTGTTAATTTTGGGAAACCTTGCTCTATCTTGCTGTTGTGTTGATGAAGCAGTGGCTGTGCTGTGATATTGCTGGTCTTGTCAGATCTGGGTCATGTGGAAGAGGATTAATCTGTCTGCTTAGTAGCAGTGGGTTTGCATATGCCACCCAATCACACTTATCTTTGCTTGCGTGTGTATCGCTGCACATTGTTGATCAGCTCATTGTCTCTGTTTGCCCATAGGCTTTGTTCAGTTTTAGAATAGATCTATGTCCTAAATCCCTGTCCCTTATTCTTCTTGAGAAGGCAGTTTTAAAATTGCAAGAGAAGCCTTTTGTCCTGGTGGGTTCCATTTCTCTGCCTGCCTTATGCTTACTTTGTGCTCCATATATATTTTTCTTTCTCTTTACCCCACAGAGGCATGCTTTTCAGCTCTTCTGCATCCTCTAAGCACAACTTGCAGTTATCTTTTCTAAGTGTCTCTGTGACTGACCAAAAAGCACGGAACTACTTGCAGGTCTTTATTCCTGGCTGTTACTGCTGAACAGCAGTGTTGCAACGTGCAGGCTAGGATGTGCCATTTGCTTAGACGTTGCTGTGTAAGCCAAAGCAAAGAAGTGTGCTACAAACCATTTGCTATAACATGCCCCTTTGCTTGAACAGTGCTCAGCAAGGACCAAAACTTTTCCACAGTGAGTACCAGCTATTTTTTATTATATTCTGTAGCGGAAATGCTAAGTCATGGCCTGAAGCAGTGATTGAGCACCTGGTGGGAAGGAAGGGCCAACTTTTCAACCTGAGCAAGGGGAGCTCAGGTGTATGCAATGTACCTGAGTGATAGAAAGGGGAGGAGCCAGGATGCACCCCTTCCCAGACCTCATTTAAGGGTTGGCAATGGAGGCAAAGGGACCTTGCTGGAGATCCCTTTCTACCTAAGGCCTTCTAAGGGTAAGCAAGGTTTATTCCTTTGTTTCTGCATCATGGGCTGCTGCAGTTGGGTTTATCTTCACTTGCTGCAGCCTAGGACTTTGCCACCCTGCTGTTATTGCTGTGCTTTCCATCACATTATAGCGTTACTCTCTCCATGCGTTTTTGGCTCCTGGATTTTCTGTTTATGTTGTTTCTGTGCTTTTTTTCTTAAGATAAGCATTATGAGTTTACCAGTTAAACTACATAAAAATAGAAAAACCTCACACATAACAGCTCAATTGCAGATAAATAGGACAGTCCTCTCTGAGTATCACAATCTGCTCGTAGAATTACAAGAACTTGAAGCCAGTGATTTTTTGGAAAAGCCACCCTGGTTACAGAATAAAAGGAGCTGTATATTTCATGGAATTTTTTAGTTCAGTTATTTCCACTGCTTTGGTCTTTCCAGTAACTGGAGCATAAAGAATCACGCTCTACCTTAATGCATCTGAGGGAATACTTTTAATTTACCTTTAGTTTGTGGAGAGGCAGCAATGAAAAATGGAAAGCTGTGAATTTTTCTTCAGAATAAATCCTCAAAAAATACTGCAAAGAATTTTTTGTATTTTAACTGATCAAGATATTCTTGCATGCAGAGACTTTTGGTTTCCCTTGTGTATTTTTTTTTAGATCCTTACCCAGCCTGGACTCAAAGTTCTCATGATCACAAAATCTGTTTTCATACAACTGTGAATAAAGTGTCGCAGCTCCTCATGTTGTAGTAACAGCAAAATGTGATCAGTATTTTTTTTGTCTGTCCAGCTAGTGATGAGTAACACGTTCTTGAGTAATTACTTTGAGGGTTTTTTAAAACTGTACTTAGGTGGGGGGGTGAAAAGCAACAATCATAGAATCACTAAGTGATTTTTAGAGAGGCTTAAATTTCAGGGCAGAAATGCATTCTAATAAAACAAAAGCTTGGGACTTTCAAATCATTTGATCTTTGTTCTGTGGTTGTAGTATACACGCATTAGTCATAATTACTGCTGTCAAAGCACAGTTTCCTAGGAGCCATGGCAAAAAGACAATAAGAAATCCTTCTCCATTTACAATATCATCACAGCAATGCCCAGCATGGAAAATATTCATGTTGTGAGAATTTGGGATGTGCTCTTCCTAAGATTGCACTGCATCCTACTGGACATAAGCTTTAGAATACTTTTTAGATAATATGTTCTTGGTGAATGAAGGCTCCTGTCCAACAGAAATTCTGCATCAAAAGCAAGCCGCTGTGCAGTTTGTGCATGTCAAATGGAATGCTTTCACCTTTGCCTTTCAGCCCTCTGAGGCTGAAATGGACAGATTAGAATCAGTTGCTGTGTACTGTGGGGATAATCTTTATCACACTAACCTTTTCTTTCATAGGGCAGAGGAAAACTGGTGTGTCACGGGCTTTAGTATATTGGAAGCAATAGAATCAGCACAGTAACAGGGAGCAGCTCAGCAAGGATTTTCATGAAGTTTTATGGTCTCCCTGAACCTAAATATGTGGCGCTTATGTGGTACCAGTGACTTTATTGAAACACCAGTTGTCCAATGTTGAAACTTTACAAGCTAATTCAATGAAGAATAATAATAATACTTAATTTAAAGATAACTTTATTGGATCTCATTCAAGATGTATGATTTACAGAAATGGAAGACTGATTTTTTTTTTTTGTTGTTATCCTTCATCTTACAGTTCTTTAATTCTTTGTATTACAGCACAGACTGTGCATCCTACCTGTACCGCTGCTGCAGTAGAAAGCTGTAGTTCTATTGGCTCTCTGTAGATTTGTTTGAGTAGTTTAAAGTCATGCAGCATTAACTGGTAAAATCTGTGATTCCTTTGCTCCCTTTTTTTAGTTGTTTACAATTAATAAATAACACCGAGGTTCATGCAGCCCTGCATGCAGCTGCACTGCTTGCTCCATGCCTACTTGCGGTATCCTCCCTAAGACTCAAAGCAGCAGAGGAGGGGTAGGTAGGGCTAGCTCACTCTGCCCCTGGGAGTGGAAGCAGTTAATTTACTGAAAGCTGGGGAAGTAAAAAGCATGAGCTTTTTCTCTACCAGACCAGGAAAGGTGATTTCTTTCATTTCTCAGTGTGAAGATGTCCAGATAAAAACATACGTTTTCTGACTTCCCCACCATCTGTTCTAACCTTCATGTGTACTACTTCCGTCTGTAGGGAATAAAAGTGCTAACTTCCAATCTAGGTACCTAGCAGCTTTGCATATGGTGTCAAACTGGCACCTTTTAACTTGAACCCTGGTAATAGGAAGTGAGGAGCTTTGGTGACAAATGTTTTACTGTATTATAAGCAAAGTACTTTTGTTTTTGTGTCTGGGAAATTTTCCAGGCCTTCATCGTGAGGTTTTGGCCAAGCTGACCATTAGTAATTCTTACTGATTTCCTCCAGTAAACTGCTGAGGAAAAATAACATGTTTTTTTGAGGACTTGAAGGTATATAGCACTATAGTGTAACAGCTGGGACATCAGGCTGTGTTGTACAACAGTGACTAGATCCTGAAAGGCCTGAGGTGAGAGACCAAGCTTCCTGGCTTAGCAAAACTGGCACAAATGTGACAGTTATTTAAGGACAGAAAGAGTGTTCTGAATCCTTTTCAAGCTGCTTCTAGATTCTGTGACTGATGATAAAGCCCAGAGGGCTGGTGGTGTGGGGACAGTGAGTGAGTTGTAAGATACAGAAGTAACCTGGGGTCAGGGTGAAGTGCTTAGATGACTTAGGTGGTCTGAAGTCTAATCTAGTTCTGCTCTCTCAGGTAGAGCAGAGGACTTTTCCAGCTGGCTGGTTCACTGGCACTTGCAGGAGGTTACAAAGATTTCACATTTTTCTGGTAGAAGATGGAAAAATTCCTTTTTTAATCACAGGCATTGATTACTTTGAGTGGAATATGAGACATTGATTGATAGTGGTTTGAAAGTAACATTGTGGTCTCTGCCTCCACACTTATCAATAATCTGATCATTTGATCTCTTTAAACTGTGTCTAGGCACTTAGATTTTATCAATTGTTCTTACAAAGTGAGATTTTTTTTATTTACTCTGAAATTGTTCTTATTTCTGTAGCTCTACCATTGGAAAACTGAACCTATATGGTCAAAATCACTAAGTACTTTATAGAAATAAATTACTTGTAAATGAAACCATGACTATATCTCTCCTATGACATTTGAGTCATTTGCAGCTGTGCAAGATGAGAATCGACACTAAAAGCACACAATGATTTAAGAGAAATGACAGCTTCATTGACTTGCAATAGTAAAGAAGTGTGTATTTTAAGTTAGAGGGGGCACCTAGACATACACATAGCTGCACGCTTCTAATTTATCATGAGAAACTCATAGTCATCTATAGGAAGTCATGTGCATGACAGAACAGTACCTGAGAGTAGGTTTTTTGTATTTTGAATGTGAACAACGCTAATTACTGATCTCTGGATATTTCATATTCACTCATATTATCCACAAGAGCAGAGCAAACAAGTCTAACAAGAATGGAACTTGAGCCTAAGAGCACTGGTCATGCAGCAGCAGCTCACAGTGGTGGAAAGAAATTGATCTCTGAGCACTTGGAGATCTCAACAGATTCTTCTTGATATATGTAGCTTCAAAAATACTGCATTAGTAAGGAGCATTAGGACACATAGCTGTTTAGCATTAAACGTGGAGGTTGGTGGCCCTGCATGTGGCAGGGGGGTTGGAGATTCATGATCCTTGAGGTCCCTTCCAACCCCGGCCATTCTGTGATTCTGTTTAATAGACAAACAATTGGTTGAGATTGCTTAGCTCTGTAGTTTTTGCAGATAAAGCTTACCACTACGTGGTTATCTGGTGAATTCAGGAATTCCTTTGGGTTTTTCATACTTTGATCTTGTGTTATCCTATCAGTCTGGCTACGTTTCCTCAGCTGTAGACTCAAGGTTCAAGTGGAAGTCTAGCCTCACTGTTAGCTTTTTTCCCCTCTTCTTCCATACAAATACTACCTTTGCAATTTTTATGTACTAAAAGCTGCATAATCTGTGTTCCTCATCAGGTTGCTTAGATACCATACACCTGATCACCTCATATTTATTTGTTGGGGCTTGGCAGTATTAAAGGATCTGATTCTTTGCTGCATAAGTGTAAGTCTGGGGTAACTCCTGAAGACAGAGCTGTTCCCTGCTAAGAAAGGAGAGATGAATGTGCCCTGCTGCACTGATGACTCTCCTTTTGCTGCCCTGCCATTCACAGCCCAGCCACTGTCTGTGCAACTTGCTGCTGCCTGTAACCTTAGGCCTGACTATCTTAGAGCAAGCCACTGTGTGAACTCAATTCTGACTTCTTGCTTTATTCTCAAGTTGTCATTCATGCACTGTTTCTTGATTAAGATCTGACCTTGAGAAAATAGAGGAGGGACAGAAACAGGGAACTAGTCCAAAAAGACAGGCAAGAGAAAGCCTATCAATGTGATCACTACAACAGGACTTGGGAAAAGGACATCAAGGGAAAATCTGGTTTCTTAGGAGGCTCCTTTACAGCTCAAAAGAAATTTCAGTTTAAATTCAGTCTTTGAGTCTGAAAACAGAGAGGCTGAGGGTGGAGTCACTCTGTCTTTCCATATTGTTGAGGGTGAGAGTACCTAACCTGCAGCCTGTGGGCCAGAGTTGGCCATCAGCCCAATTAATCTAGTTGGACTTCTGGCACCCTCTTTCCCACACGTTTTGGACTTGAACATGATGTAAATCAGGCAGAATGTTTCAAGAGCTTGATTCCTGCATCCTTCTTTCTTGAGGCTTTTAGGGCTCGTCCTTTACTGTTTGACTGTGAGAACTCCTGGGATAACATTACTACTAATCTATAATTACTATATTAATCTATAATTCTTTTCCCAGGCCTGAGCTGACATATCTTTATGTGCGTACATTTTTGGAGTCTAACTTTTTCTTCCTTCATTTTTGATGCAGGTCACTACATTTTGACAAATGAATTGTATTATTGGAATTGCTATTTCTTATGTAAAGTTTATACCCTTATGTGGCATTTGTTTGAATTTTCATTTTGTTTCTGGTTATAATGCTCATCTTGCCTAATTAAATGCTATTTTTCTGCTGGAACATAACATTATCTCAACAAAATAATTAGATTGGCTGATGATCTGTGACATACAATTTCTTGGTTTTTGTATTTTTCACTTTCTTTGGGAGGGCACAACTTCCTTCCAGGTCTGACAGCAGACCAAAACTTGAGCATCATTAGTAGGAAACACAGTTTCTGCAGAAGATGAGCATGGCAGTTGCAGGGCTCTGGAGTTCCCAGTGGGACATGGCTTTGAAAAATGTTCAGCATCTATTGTGTGTTTGAGTTTACCTTTGTGACAGCTGTGAAAACAGCTGGTGTTTTGCTTCCCATATTTTTCTTTCCCCTTCAAAATGTGAATCAATCCCTAAATGTTTTATTTAATGAAATCTAATTACTCTGGCTGAATGCATATCCTTTATTTTATTGAAAATAAAAATAAAAAGTAATTGTGAGGAAAATGTGCTATCTCAAGAGTTGCTGTTTCTTTCAAAGCCTGGATGCACTTTCTACCATGTTTCTTTGCCCCAGTTCTTCTTTTTGTCTAAGCTGGATTTGAGATAGAGCTGAAGGTCTGCTGTGCTTTTCTAGTGGCACAGAACTTGATGTTGGCTGCCTTGTGCTGTGAGAAATGGCCTCTTCTGCCCAGCCTGGCAGCAAGGAGGTGCAGCAGGGAGCTGATTGATCCCAGTGCAGTTGAAGTGCTGAGCATGTGTGTCCTGCAAGGAAGGCAGTGCTGGCAGGACGGAAGGTGGGAGGCCTGTGCCCTCCCAAAAGACTTGCTGCAGGCCAAGTGTTGGTATTTCATTCTACCTTCTGCTTTCTCCACTAGCTGGCACCCACATCTTGCTATTCTTCGGGTGAGGCGCACTTCTCATATCAGGTAAAAGCTCCCGAGGTGCTGGGCAGGCTTTGTGTATGGTGAGACTCTCCTACTTCCTTTCTTTTTCTATTTGCAAGAGAGCAGGCTTGAAGAAAAGCAAGCTTTTCCTAACTGCATGTGTCTGCATAACATGTTTCATTTTTATACCATCTTAGTGTTCAATATTATCAATTCATGTTTTTACTACTCAAATTGCTTTTCCAACTAGGAAAAAAGTAGGAATTCTGCAGCAGCAAGGCATGGTTAATTGGGGCACACTGTGTGATTGGAGGTCCGTTCTGAGGGTGTTTGGGGCATCGCTTTCAGTATGCAAGCTTTTATTTCATGCTTTTAAGTGAGACTCTTTCATTTTAAAAATGAACATCTCATAAAAGCTTTCATGATGTTTTCAGTACCACTTTGTATTAAATTAATGTGACTTGATAATTTAGGTTATGTAGTAAATACTCTTCAGAAGGAAATTATTATGATATGTTTTTGGTGCTGGCACCAAAGTCTTAGAATGTGTACTTGTGACACCTGTGTTATAAGGTGTTCTCTCCCCAGCAGATACCTGGTGCTGCTCTGGAGTGCTGCTGTCTTACAGTCATTAAAGTTAATGAGTCTTTCACTGATTTTTTTTCTTTCTTTTTTTTTTTTTAAGAGGATTGAGATTAGATCCCAGCTTTTCTGGCTGCAGGTGTAATATGTTAACACAGGGGAAGGAGAAATCACTTTCCTGTCCATCAGTTTATCTCTTAGAAGAGAGAATGGATCAAAGGAGATGTCTAGGTTTAGTGCATGATGAACTGTCTTATACAGCTACATAATTTAAGTCCCTTATGTAATGTGGTATTGAGGGCTTGAAATTGGCAGGAAAAGAAATAACTTTGTGTTTGTTATGCACAGGCTATGCATATGGGAGTCAAACTGTGAATGTTTCAATATGTCACTCCTAAGGAGCCCAAATCTTTGTTGTAGTAAAGCTGAAATCTGCTTAATGGGATGCTGATCTGCGTTTGTATCCATCTCCTGCTGACTGCTAGGCAGGTACCTGGAGGACCGAGCTGTATGGCTGCAGGATCTGGGCTTGCCTTGTGCTGCTTTGGTGTTGGCTTGCTCTGAATTTGCCCTGAGCAAGCTGTGATGGGTTGTAAACAGCAGTGGTGCTGTACAACTTTCTGCTACATCCAGAAAAACTGAGAGATCACTCAGATCTTTTGTTTTAATATCTATACTGCATTCAATGGGTCTGGCTAGATTTAATGGAAATTCTTGTCATGCTTGTGCTAGCTTTCTCAATTATTTTAAGTAGCATGATCTGTTGTAAGCCTTAGAAAGATTTAAGAGTAAACTTTGCATTTGTTTCCCCACAGATCAGCCCTGTCACAGATCTTAGTATTTAACGAGAAACAGCTCTGGAGCCCCATGGCTCTGATGATAACATACGTAAATTTATACTGTGTTCTTATTTTAAAACTCTGGAATAATTTAAAATAATTTTTAATATAGTGGCTAACCTCACACAGCGCTTGTGAGAAGGCTGAACCTGCTTTGGTACAGAAAGAGATTTAAATTAAAAAACGTTTCCTTAGGAATCTCTTCCATTCTTTGGTAACATGTGGAGATGTAGCTCTATGATGTGTAAAACAGAGCCAAATAATAACAGGTAAGAACTCTAAGAACTTGCTTCTCTTTGCTAGTTACTGAGCCATAGGTAGGATAAAACTGCAGTGAATGAACCTGGAAGTGCAAGCTGGCAGAGTGGGGAGGCAAGAACAGGAACAACAGTAAGAAAACTGGACATCTTGATTCAGAAAATTGTAACTGAAATATTTTTCACATAGTTGAGAAGACAGACATCCAAGTTCCTGCGGACAGCTGCAGGCCTGTAGCCAGAATTATATGTTGGCTATAGAGCAGTCCATTTAATAACTGTGCTGGTCAGGCAAACTGAGTTCTGTGGGAATGTAGGTGTGCTGACCTCTTGCTCAGTGGGCAGCAGCCTCTTCCAAGCTGGCCTTTAGAGCATTGCCTGCGTCCAGTCCCTCCCAGTGCCCTGCTGTAGGGTGTGGGTGGGGAAGGGCAGTAAACAGCTGTGGGTGGTGGGGAAGAAGGCCAGAAGGGGCGTTCCACTGCAGCTGCTGCAGGGCAGGCTGGCATATGGAAGTATTTCCCCATTACTGCTCACTGTAGTAAATGAGTGCACTGGTGATAAACTATACAGGTTTATGTTCTTTCCTCATTATCTGCTCTGATTTCTGTCTAGAACATCCCCGAACTGCACAGTAGGCAAAAACCCCCGTTGTGTGCCAGGAACTCAGAGCTGCTAATGAATGCTGATGTGGGAGAAGTGCTTCAGTAATTTTTTTTCATGGAGATGAGATTGACAGTGGGTCAGTGACAAACATGAAAAGGAAGGCATATGTTTAAAGAGAATAAAATATCATACAAATTATCTCAGTAAATCATTCTTTTCATACACTTTTTTTTTTTTCTAAAAAAGCCTCTGAAAATGTAAATGAAAGGAAACTGCAGTAATTTGGGAAGCCACAAGACTGCACTGGAAGGTGGCATTTGAATCAATTAGATGGGTGGCACGTGAGGGCTATGCTGCTAGCTGAGTGTGTGTGTGAGGGCAACGCTTTCCTTCCCCTTTCCTTCCTTTACTCCTAATATATGAAAAGAAAAATAATGTTTAGGGTGTGTCATACTCATTTGTCTGCTGCAGTAAAGGAATCCATACCACGACCTCTGGGCACATCCTCAGCTGGTGCAGGTGGCTGAACCCTATGGACGTCATTGTACCAGGACACTTGCAGGAGTGGGCAGTTTTGTCCTGTATTGTGTGTGCTGGTGGGTAGGACAGGTGTATTCAGCCTTTGATTTGCTAACTGTAAGATGGTTAGTTTCTCAAATAGTTCTCTGCACTGTAGCCGTGCTCTATGGTGTGCAGCAACTGCAGGTACTCAGTCTAAAGCAACCCAAGGGTGGATCACAGTACAAAAGGAAGATTACTTAAGAAAAAACAGTTTTATAATGGAAGGTATTTATACCTGGAAAGGGGCGTGCTTAGATGCTACCTTTGTATCTAATATGATGCTGAAAATGGCAATTCTTGAGAAATTCTTCCCTAGTTTTATAGGAAGGAAATGCTGTTGCAGTACTAGTTTCTTCACCAGAATTTCCTGTTAGCATGTAAGCTATTCCAAACAAAGCCTGTGTATTTTAAGCATTAAAGTAGTCAAAGGTTTGTATTTAGTACTTCAAAATATAATACAAGTCTCCTTGAAAATGTGAAGGTGAGTGCTGTGATTATATGCATCTCTTGTATCTGCTGCATAATACAAAACTCAAAGTTGCTCTGATTAGAATTTTTAATTCTAAATCAGACAAGAATAATTGCCTTTAGATATCTTAATGTCCATGCTCAGCATCAATATGCAGCTGAACTAAGTATGCAACTCCCTCATGTTCTGAAGTGATTGAACTCTCAGTGTAGCAAGGCCTGCTCCTCAGAGCTGCAGAGTGCCCTTGCTTCCATTGCTGGCCATGCGACAGAGAAGCTGAGATCTCCTCAGGAGCTGCCCCTGAATCTCTCTGGATCAGGACTTGAAAACATTCAGCACAAGCCACAGAACAAAGCAATTTTACAACACGGTGTGCATGAGCCCTGCAGGGTCACTATGTTACAGATTCTATTAAATGGAATTAATAATTATAATTTTATTTATTATTTTATTATTTTATTATTTATTTTATAATTTATTTATTAATTATTACATTAATAATTTCAGCTGACAAAAAGCTGAAAGCAAATTAGTCTATAAACATTTTAAATTATGAATCTCAAAGAACTTGGCATTTCTCATATAAGAAAACTTACTCCTCTCTTCACAAGTTTCCTATTCTACACAATATTTCCAGATTTCAGTTCCTTTCTGTTCTAACCTGCCTCAGTTTCTGGGGAGAAGGTCCCAGGGGCAGATTGATCCCTTGTGATCACAGACAGCTCAGACCCTTGTCCATCCTATCTCCTGCTGACAAGTAGACCTGGATGGAGAAGTCAAGGCAGAGCTGAGACTAGAGGGCTCTTAGCTGTAGTTAGCTGTTGTGCAGCAGTTCCTAGGGCCACCAGTGAGCTCACCCAGCACACAGCTGAGCCTCAGGGTCCTGTCTCCAGCTCTGCACCTGGAGCTGTGCAGTCTCTCTTCTGGTTTCTGAAGTACAAGAGTTCTAACAGAAGGCAGGGTAAAATATGCAAAAGTAGTTAATAGGCTGAGTGGGAACTTACAGGGATATGCAAGACAAGTCCAGTTTTCCAGTTAAATTCAGAATGGAGTGTGAATTCTGATCTCTTAACTTCACCTGATTTTTTTAAAACAACAAAAACCTTTTCATTGTGCTACTATAAGTGTGTGCTGAAAAAATAGTTGCACTGACCACATAAGCGTGGGCTATGTCTGAACTTGGTTTGCTGAGTCTCAAAGTAGTTGGGAGAACTTTTCTGGGAATTATCCCAAAAAATTGTATGTATTTATTTGTTGTTCATATAACATTCCATTTTGGCTATTGACAAAGACAGGACTTTGATGTGGATGAACCATTATGGGCAGCTGTGTGCTCTTACAGTCTGAAGGTTCTGCGTTGGTCATTTATTGGGAGCATTCTGCACAATCTACTGGGGGAAGGCTATTTGAGATACTGATTAAAAAAAAAAAATATACAGTTCACAGTTGATGGCCCCTATATAGCATAAGCAGAATTCTCTAACCCCAGATGAGAAACAAAAGTGAAACCATAAACATCCTGAACTTGCAGAACTTGCAAGACCAGATTATTGTGCGCTGTGGCTGTGAACAGGGATGTGTTGATATAGATGATTCCTATTTTTGTAGATGCCAAGAATAGTTTAGACTTCATCCAGGTATGAAAGCATGCAAAAGTGAGTAATCTTTTGGACATAGTGAAGTTCATCCGCTTTCAGTTCTTAAACCTGCTGTGAATGCTCTCCTTTCTGAAAGAGTGAAAGTTTTCTCTATAATAAAGGCTGAAACAAATCTTTCTCTATGAACTCAAATTTTGCCTGAGCCATTCATGTTGGAAAAATACCCAGTTTGCTCTTTTGTAGAATAGGTTGTGCATTAAATATTTTTTGAAGAGATTGAGTGAAACCTGAGGAGTAATAAAGGAACCATATCAGCTCAAGACCAACTTCTTTTTAAACTTTCTTTTTAAAACTTTGTTATGTTTTGTCTTACAGTGACATAAACAGTTTTGTTGAGTTTTTGGTTTTATTTTCATCTTGCTTTCCTGAGTTGTTTTAACCAAGAACAGATGTACCTCGTTAGCTGTAAGTAATAGATTGTAACGTAGTTATGAAAAGCAACTTAAAATCAAACATGAAACTCCATACAGTTTCCTTCAAACTGCATAAACAGCTCAGTAATGTTGGGATTATAAACCAATTCTACATGTTATTTATTTCACAAATATGTTTTGTTGCAGCTCTTTCTGAGTGGGGACTCAGGGTCGCACAGGTTTTCAATGAAATGCTGTTGATTAAGAACTAGCTTGATCTGGTCACTTGGACCTGGGGGGGAAGGGGTTTTACTGCTGATATTCTATGAATAGGAAGCTTGATTAGAGTAATGAAATTATATCTCTTGACTCTTATAACTTAAATATTTTTGAAACTATGTTTTCTTTTAGCCTTAGAGATGCTTTCTAAGAAGCATCATTTTCACTCAGAGTGACAGGCTGCCCAAGGAGGCTGTGGATGCCCCATCCCTGCAGGCATTCAAGGCCAGGCTGGATGTGGCTCTGGGCAGCCTGGTCTGCTGCTTGGTGACCTGCACATCACAGGGAGGTTGAAACCAGATGATCATTGTGGTCTTTTTCAACCCAGGCCATTCTATGATTCTATGATCTTGCAGTTACCCACAGTAACTTTTTCAAATAGTATCAAAGTTCATGGCAACAAATGTGAAATTACTTTGAGAAAATTAGTTTCTTTTATTTAAAAAAAAAAAAAAGAAAAACTAACCCTGGAGGAGCGTGTGCCCAAGTGAATAAGAAAGTAGTGATAAATAATGGAGTTCTATCCATTATAATGAATGAAAGCTGGAACTAGACTGTATCTGTCTTATGCAGATGGGATGGCTTAGCCAGTTTTAATAAAAGTCAAAATGTGTGAATAACAAATATATGCAGAGACAATCTTGCAAAGGATATTGAAAATTCTTGTGAATGTTTCTGGCACACACACACAAAAAAAAACCTTCAAAAACCAACAAAAAGCTTTCAACCCAGGCAATAATGACAGTTTAAAGTAGTGGATATCTGAATGGAAGATCTGGTATTGTATTCATAGGAAGTGAATAGGAGAATGAGGTGGGTAGAAGGCAAATTATCTATTATTTCTTACAATGCTAAGGACAAATAAATTAACAATGATATAATTGGGTATCAGATTTAACTGCTAAAAGAAAAAATTACTTTCTATACACACCAAGTAATTAAATCTTGCAAATCATTGCCATAGAGAGAAGATCTAATGGGTTCCATAAATAAATAAATTAGCAATGGTAAACTTTAGTCCTTCCAAGGGAAGGATCAAGGTTCAGCAGCCCAGGATCTCTTAGACTGTTTTGGTGAGCTTCAAATACAAGAGCCTTTCACTTTCTGAAAGCTGAATCCATAATTGCCTTTACTGATGAAGTGTATGTAAACTGCTGATTTTATATTTTCAAAAGTGTTCTGTACCCTAACATTAAGCCATACTTGGGGTGAGTGTGTGTAACTGCTGCCTGCTGTCATTGCAAGAACACTGAGCTGCATCCACAGTGGGTGTTTGTGTTTACAGGTTTGAATGTGTATGTGTCTATGTTCAGCCAGTGTTTGTGTATATATGCTCATAGAAACTGTGGGTTTTGTCAGTGTGGTTTCAGCATGAAGGGCTTTACACTTTAAAGCAAAGTGAAATTTTGTGTTATCATAAACGCACAATATCTGTACTTTTATTTTGTTGCTACAAACCTACATCTATTATGTTCTTAATGGAAATCTTTTGAATCTTTTTAAGTGTTTGCATTGTCTATTTTAAGAGATAATAACGTAATCTTCACACTATATTAAACTTCCCTTGGATGTTCCTTCAGAAGAAGCTCTTATCTAAGGACTTTCAAGTTTTTAATTCATTTTCAGCTTCAGAAAAGTCGGACGCTTCAAAACAGCAATCAGGAGCTCCAAACTACATCTTATGAGTCATGTTCAAATCCTATTAGTTTCCCTAATATGACTCTAACTTACAGATAGAAAATCATACTGTTTCTGGCATTCTCCGTTTAATTGAGAATGATAGGAGATGCCATAACTTTTTAGTGAAGAAGCCAATAACTTCAAGCTACACTTGATGGAAAATATAGTCTACTCTCCTGCAAAATCTCATAGATTTGAGTACATCTCCACTATGGCAAATTGAATGCAGGAAGTCTGCTTAAATAACTTTTGAATATTAACAACACATTTTGTGTAAATTCTTTGGGGTGATAAGGTTTTGAGTTAAGCCAGTCTGGTAATAGTGAACAGCAAATATGGATATATTGATTTAAACTGTTGAGAGGAGATATCATGTGGGATTCAACATGTCCTTCTAAAGTGTAGGCAGAGTAAAACTTTACAATTCTCAGGTATCCTTTGCAGTGATAATGCTATAGCACTCTAAAAGAAGCTCTTGCCCCATGTCTCAGTGTACTGCCTACCCAATAGGTGTCCTGACTTTAAGTTGGGCCACAGAATCAAAGCAGATCTAAAAGGGGAATGCTTTTTAAAATGTTCAGCTTTGCTATGGAAGGTTGAATGGGTATGAGCAGGCAGGGGCAGAGAACTAGCCAAGGTAGCTTTTGGCTTCAGACCACATGCAGGTGGCATTCCAGCGGTCACACAAACACTGCTGTGGAGTTGAGGCCTATGCTAAAGTTTAACAGCTACCTTCAGAGCAACAGGGAATGCCGTTTCAGTTTTGAGATTCCAGTTTAATGAACTTAGGGGTTCAGTCCTCTGTGCCTGTATGCAGTTTTGTGCTTCAGGGCAATATGCACTTTTGCACTCAGAGTCTATATGATGTTTAGTGAACTTCATCTCAGTTGTTCTAGCTTTCAGATGACAAAAAAATAATTCTGCCATATGAAGTGACCATTGCATTATGTAAACTATGTATTTACAATGCCATAAATTTATGGTGACACCCCCACACCTTAAGGACACAAAACCCAAGAAGAAACATGTACATTGTGCAGTTGCACCATGTGGAAGATGGTAGTGCTGGTATTTGCAGTTGTAATTGCTTTAGCTCATTGTGAATGCTGCTTCTGTTCTTCTTGGTCTGGGTATATTTTGACATGGAGCAGTTACATATTTTATGTTGCTAGATTCTGCGTAATATTCCATTAGTATTTCTGCAGCACTTCATTATTTTAATGAAGTACAAACATGAACATATTTAACTTCATTCTGTTCTTTGCTGGTAGAGAATGTCAAATTGATTTATGATACCTTTTAGGAAGAAAAAGAGTACTGTAGCTATTACGATTATCTTCTTTAAACTGCTGTGTAACTTTTTGGTTTTGTAGGTATAGCATGACATTAAGAAATTCTTAGATTTCAGTTGATAGGCAATCCAGTGCATCCCTGGATAAGGGTATATTTGTCCTATCTGACTTAGGTCAAATGATGAAGATTAGCTTTTTTCTTCCAATTTTGAGCCACTTTTGTTATAAACATGTTCTAATTCCAAAGTTTACAAATGTAAAGCAAAACCTGAAAAAAAAACAACACAGAAACAAAGTCTTCTCCACCCATTTACTGAACGCTGTGTATTGTTTCAAATTAGAGTGAAATAACTCTCAATGCCAACATTTCTTTTTAATTCTGAATCATTGAATGGCAATATACATGACAGTGTTTGTAGTGTGACTTGGTGAAGATGAGATTTCCATGTTGATCTTATGACAGTTGGTCTGTACTTGAAACTGCAGAATATCCTTATGAAGTTATGGATAGATCAGCCATGTGGCATTGTGCAGAATCACAACTAATATTGCAAGCTTGAAGAAAACAGCTTTCTTCTTGTGAAGCAAATAGAGAGTGGAGAAATCAAGCAGCTGAATGAGGAACCATATGAAATCAGGCAAATCTCTATTTTGTTTCTGTTTTGTGGCAAAGCTTCTGCCTAGAACTTCAGTAACTCCTGACCTGTCTTAGCTTGCTCCCTACTGCTGGTACACTGCAGTGTGTATGCATTTCTTTCCATGTTTGTAATGAAATTCTCAGGGCCAGACCCAAAGAAGTTATTGGACTTAGTATTGCAAATAAATGTATGGCAAGAATTGGAAAGCAAGTCATGCTAGTTTACCAGAAGCAAGCAATAACTCACTTTTGGCCCTTATAAATTTTTCATCCATCTCTGAACAGCAAGCTGATGTAAGGAATTGGTGTACTTGCAAATCTGATGGCTGAATATAACAACAGCAAGACTCCTCGATGGCAAAGCAATCACCTTAAAGAGCTAGGGTCGCTTTTGAAAATCTTATCATCAAACAACCATTTGGAAAAGAAAAAAACAACAACAGCAAAACAGCAAACACAGAGAGAGCTGCTTGACTTGAAAGTCTCCAAACAGAAAATGTCAAAACAGCACGGTTGAAGTGTGCTTTAATGAATGTGAATGATACAAACCCCATTTCTGTAGAGAGTTTTCAGCTGAATAGTCTCCTCAGTCTACTGCATTTCATTTCGTTAGCTTATCACTGACATTTTAACCAATCTTTCCCAGGGTCCATCTGGTGGTCCATCTGTCTTCAGCATCTAGAGTTCACTGTGTGATGAATGACGTGGAGACTATTAAAGAATAACAATTAGTTACAGCATTAAACATAAAGGTTACATAAATTACATATTTCTGTTAACAAAGTGTCATTCTAAGGCAGGAGGAATTTGGCAAGTCAGACAGTAAAAGTGTATTTCATTATCACTGAGCAAAACATATTTAGGTCAAATTATTTCCTGTGGATTTTTTTTTTCCCCCACCCCTCAGGTCTTTTGAATAACAGATGTTGGCTGTATAGTACTTTGGTTGTGTACAATCTTTTTCAGTACAGCAGTCTTCAACATAAAGGTCATATTTACATGCAAAGGAAAATACTCGTATGATTCATCCACCAAATATTTGTCATTTGCTATGCATTACTTTAGGACAGTAACCTGATAGATAGAAAAAATGATAGGATCCTTTTCATTTAAACAGGCTTAACAAAATTCCTGTACAGCTGCAGTGAGGGCTTAACTGCTTCTTGTTCAAAATAATCTCATCTCGTACAGGCGAGTTTTGTGTGATTTAAGTCAAAGTTGCTTGATACTAAAAGAAAAAGGAGTAAACAACTGAGCTCAGGGATGATTCCTGAGTCTGCCTGCAAAGTATGAGTATGTATCTATACACAGTGAAAACAAGATGTGGACAAAAGCACTCCATGTATCAGACCAAGGGTGGAGAATCCATGTAGGGTTGGCTATCAGCAAAAGGTACAAGGGCTGTTCTGAAAGTAATGCCTCCTATTTTAATGCATTGGCCCCAATGTCAGAGGCAGATGGTGATATGGGAGTAGAGGTTGAACCTTCCTGCCACTATCCTGTTCCATTCTGTTGCAGTGTGACAGATGGCAGCAGAGGGGCAGTCTGACAGAATGGCATCTGACATGGAATTGTTTACAATGCAAAGATGTGGAATCAAACTCCTCCATGCAGGAGAAAATGGTACCAATTGACATTAATCAATGCTTGGTGGATGTTTGTGGAGACCAAACAGCAGATGTGAGCACAGTGCAATATGAGCAACGTTTTCCTAGCAACAGTGCCACCATAGCAGTTGTGAAACTGTAGGTCACCTCTGCTGGTGCAGATTTTTATGAGCATGGCATGCCGATTCTTGTTCATTGCTGGTGAAAATGTGTAAGTAATGGTGGTGACTGTATTGTGGAAGTGTTTTGTAGCTCACCTAGAAATGCCTCATCAAATTTTATTATACTCTGTATCTGTTGTTTCTGAGGAAAGAAATGAGGCATTATGTTTGAAGTGACCTATGAACTACAAGAAGACTGATATAAGGTTGAAAAAGATGAAAAACAGGGAAAGTGATAGAAGGAAATCATTCTCACAAGCAATCTCACATAAGTAAAGTTTAGTAACTCAGTGAGTCTTGGTTATTTTGTGCCAAAAAGTGGCATTCATTCAAATTCCTTGCATACTATCCATACGCTCTAGTAGGTGCAGCTTGCCCACCCATTGGTCCCTTTCAAAGGAATATTGAATGCTTAATAACTGCTTCTGAACTGGTAAAATATTTGCTGCTTTTTTTTTTTTTTTTTCCATTTAGGACCCTTAAAATAATGAGGTGTGGGAAGCAAAAAAAAATATATATCTATGTGGACTTGACATAAGAGTCTCTGTTCCCTTGAATGTCTCTGACATTCTGTCCTCTTCCTCCTTCTGCAGAGCCCTGGATTCAGTTGCTGTCCCTTCACTTGCCTTCCCCTCTTCTGTAGCTTACCTAATCACACCTTTAAGCCTCAGCTTGGCACTGAATGACTTGATGCGTATGGAGAATGCATGGAGCTACTTACATTTAAGTACTCTGTTCTTAAAATTCACATTTCTTGATAGGAAAGAAGAATGAATGTCTCCTACTCAGAACAGAGTTTTGAAACTGAGCTTTTAAAGATGGAGCTATTGTTATTATTGCTTATGTTCTTATTAAGGAGGCATATGTTTAAAGAAAATTCTTACCTGTTTCTGATTTATCCTTTCAGAAGTAATGGGCTTTTTCTGCTCTGTACTTCTTTCCCGCTCTGGATAAAGTGAAGAGTTGCACACAGTAATTCATTTGTTAGTGGCCAGTGGACTGTAGATTATTGGTGCCATGCAGTTTCTGACCTTCCATGTTTGGCAAACCACCCTAGATGATGTGATTATTGTTTAACCCTGCTTGTTGTGGTGGATTAATATGCCCTTAGGGAAGCACAGAAAAGACCAAGAGATATGGAGCATGTACGTTGTCTCAGAGTGATGTGTTGAGAAGCATGAAGGAGCAGTGACCTGAGGAGATTGGGTTATATATAGATATCAGATGGGTGTTAGGGATAAGGCTGAGAGGTACAGAAATAAGGAACAATGTGAGGGTGTAGGAATGGGGAGGGAGATTACAAGCTAATCACAGAACAGTTGTGTTCCTTTTCCTTTAGCTCAGACCAGAAAGGAAACAGGGAGAAGCCATAGACATGCTTCTCTTCTTACAAGGAAGTGGGGGAGGTGGACCCAGCACCTCCAATGCTGGCTGGAGATGGAACCCCAGAGGCAGGAAGCAATGGTGATGGCCCAGAGTGACAGCCAGAGCTGGCTGGGGAGTGCTGCTCTCACTGCCCTGCCCCTCTTCTACTTTGTGAAGCTTAACCCTTTTTCAGCTAATAATAATGTGAATGTCATATTGGTGAGTAAGATGGTAACTGTGAGGAAGCAGCCCCCTAAAGGCTGCAGGTGAAAGGCTCCAGGTGTTTGACTGTCATAAAAATCTGTTCCCTTCCAATTTCTTCATCAGCAATATCATGCTATCAGGCTCAGTTCACCTGGAGCTAGGATGTTTCAGTTCTATCAGGATGTGCAGAGCAGCAAGGATTATATACATTAGTCTTTGTTGTCAAAGCTCAAAAAATAGAAAGGAATGCACCCCTTGCATGCTGCTTGTTGGGATCAGCTTGTGTGCAGAAGGAGTTTATATCATGTCCATGCATCTGGAGTAAAATGCTGTGCATGCTGCAAGAATCACCCTCCTAATCCAATCCTGAACAATTCTGCTACGCCTCTGAGCTGCAATAAGGTGACAGGAGAGGAGTGGATTGCATTTGAAATTGAATGTGCAATTGAACACTGTTTCAACAGCCACCTGTGCAGACATTCAGGCTGTACCTGCATGGTACCAACCCCAGGCATGTCAGCAGAAGGCAACTTGGTGGCTGCTCACTTATGGGCAGAGCAGCAGATGCTGCTTGCTTTGTGGGCAGAGCTGTGGCTGAAAGCCCGGAAGTGGAAGAGGCAGCAGGAGGAGGTTGAGGTCCTTCTCTGGTGAGAAATAGTCGAGCAGTTCTCAACAAGAGCAGGATTAGCTGCAGGGGGGAGCTATGTGTGTGGAATAGCGCTTAATGCCTTCATTTGTAGTCAGGTAGAGAGGATGAGTGGAAGGATGATGAAATTTCCTAGTGTTGAGAGTTAATTTCCTAATAATTAAGTTAATTCAGAGTATGTACTGAGGGGAATTCAAAGAATGCAAATGGTACTGGCAGAGTGATGGAGAATGAGTAACAGTATGGATAGATAGGAAACTATGTGAATAGTTGGTAAAATGCATCATTCTCTTTCATAGTAGACTATGAAACATAGCTCTATGACATAGAATGTCCAACAGAAATGTGTTGTCCATGGCATACAAGTGGGAAGGAAACTGTGCTCCCTTAGTAAATGTTGCTAAGACAATATCCTAATAGTGGACTTTACTATATTTTCCCTTCTGCTTTCTTGTCCTACAATATTAGAAGGAAGAAAAACCAATACTCTTCATTGCGGATGTGGCCCCATTCTACTGGTGTGTGAAACTACCCCTGCCTTTATCTGCTTTGTGTCCGTGAAGTTTGTACACTCTGGAATCCTTCAGGATGCAAGGTATTCTTGAAATACATTATTACAGTCTACCAGACTGTAGCAAAAACAATAATTTCTAATAACTTGCAGCAGTAATAAGATTGCTATTGTCCTATTTTTAAGTTGCTAAACTGAACCATGAAAAAGGGCAGGTAATGTTTTTGAAAATGTGACCTTGGTAATTCCTACCTGCAACATGCAAAGTTAACTTCAGATTCCAATGTTAACTATTAAAAGCACAGTGAATCCCACGGCTGCGTAAGTACTGAAATATTTTACTCGTTCAGTTTCTGCAGTCAATAGTTGACATAACATTTGTTTTCCTTTTGTTGATTTTCTTAACAACCTAATGCAGAGTGCCTAAATGCTGCACTTAATTTATTTTTCTGCTTGAATGATGAATGCCGATTTGTCTCGAGGCAACAATTTCACTGCACTATCAGCTAATATTCCTCCCTGCAATAAATGCAAAACATTCTTGAAAGAAAATACACAATAGAATTAAAAACTACCACTTTTATTCTAAAAATTTTCTTGTACATCTTGGAAGTGTCAAAATTGCTACCGTAGCTTTTGTATGTATTTGAAAGAATTGTGCTCAAACCTTACAATTTATGAATGAGATTTTTTTAGATGATAATACTCCTCATGAGGTAATTCTGAAGATAGAGAATAAGCATGTATCCTCTAGAATGGTTATCAGCCTTCAGTAGTAAACCAAAACAGATCTATTCTTTATCTGTATTCCCTGCAATGGATCCTGTGCAGACAAGTGGCATAGCTGAACTCTAGGAGCTGAGGAACCAATGGCATTAAGGCCCTGAACCTGGCAGGACTTGCAGCAGGCTGCCTAGCAGCATGCAGGGTCTGCCCTGCTGACCCCTATGTCCCATCCCCTGGGGGCTCAGTGAGTGCCCACATGCCTGCTCTAAAAGGGGATGTGCCCTATCTGCACTGAGGTCCTTTAAGTCAAGGTCTGACTTACCCATGCCTACTCCAAGACCAGCCATTGAAGAAAGCTGTCTTCTCCAGCACAAAGCAGAATTCTGTCTGTGAGATGGGAGTGGAGCTCCTAACCTTGGCCTTCAGGAGGTGACAATATGCTGAAGGCTGTGATGTTTTTGGGTTGCAGTCATCCAGATGAGAGGGCTGCTTAAGGTGCTGAGTGCATCTGGCAGTGCAGTTACAGGCAGTCTGCTCTCCCTGAGATGGGCTGAGGTCCCTGCATGCAGCTTTGCAGCTGACAGAGCATCCTTGGGATATTCCGGTTACTGTAAATTTTTGTTTGTTTTCAATGGAAACAAAAGTCTCTTTTGTGTAGAGCAGTAATAGCCCTTTCTGAAAATTTGTTTGAGGAACAATGAAATACTCTGTACAAAGTTGAAATGTAAGGGAAATGTAAGGCAGAGTGCTTCAGTAGTGTTAGAATATGAAGTAGTAGAACTTTCCCAAATCTATGTATTATGGGAGAGGAACTGGAAGCACTCTTGGTTTGGGGAATGAGGCGTTGCCAGCACTTGACATAGAAAACACCTCAGCATTGGTGGTGTTCAGCAGGGTCAGTGCTTTGATGCTGGTAGGGGAGTCAAGACTACTAAAGCAGCAACTGTTCCTGGCCACTGCTGTTGTGAGGTGGTTTGGAACTGACAAAATAAAGATGAGATGCCATGGGCTGTCATCTTTGGCACTGCCCACTGCCAGGCAGGCTGAGTGCAGGGCAGCCTCTGCCTCTCGACTCTGTGTCGCTCTTCCTGCAGTGCTCTGTGCCTTCCTGGTGACACTGCATCCATCCCCCAGTTTGGGAGAACACTGATCTCCTTTAATGGCTTAGCACAGAATTCTGCAGCAGCTGGGTTAGTCCAGCTGTCAACACCATGAGCCCAGTGTTTCCCCATGTCTTATGTTACCTTCTGGTATGTAGTTTTTGAATAAATTCAGATATTTGCTGCAGGCTCGGTGCTCCATCCTCACAAAGCTTGTTGTCACGGAGCCTTCTTTCAGGCAGCTTTTATATGCTGGCATCAGGTGGAAATACTGACCATCCGCATGGCCTCAGGTAGCATGCAGTGGTGGGGTATGAGCAAATAAAGCAGATGTTCCTCTTTAAACAGACACAGTCCTCTCAGTGGAGGTCTCTGTAGCAGAGATATTTATATCAGCCTAGATACAAGTACTACTGTGTAAAACTGTCCTGAAGATAGAGTTAATTTATTTTATTACTAAATACTTCCCATCACTTGAAAGCTTTTCCCTTGATGTCAGTTGATCTTGCCACTTAGCCAATTTCAGGAATGCCTGAGACAGTTTTTCCTGGATCAGCACTGACAGCATGTCTGAGCAATTTTTGAAAGCAGCAATACGAAATAAATGGCGTGGGGCTTGGTTGTTCTTCCAGGCTCAGCTTTACCCACATCTCCTCTCTAATCACATCAGAAGGCTTCTAGGTGCCTCACTTTATAACATTTGAAATGGAAAGCTCCAAATGCAGCACGTGAACGGGAACCTCACCGTAGGGACATACGTGCTCTCACGTTTGGTAGGGCTGATTGAATGCAATGCACAGTCACTCGTGAACAGAGCCGCCAGGTCACATTATTTGCTTCCTTGAAGTATTCAGCATTATCCTGATGCTTGTGGAAATGTCCAGAAATGCCTTATGCTTCATAGACTGGAAATCCGTCATTGCCTTTTCCCTCTTTTTCTTCTGCTTTCAACATCCCTGCTGAATTTTCTCAGCTATGGGATCTGACCTTGAATTCCCAGAGCTGTGTTGTCACTGGGAGCACCTGTCAATATAAGAGGACAAACCCATGTTTGTCAGCTTGTTCTAAGCCTGGCAGCACGGCTGTGTAGCTACAAGGACCAGGCTCTCTGTAATGTGTTTACATAGATAGCAGTGGGTCCCCAGTGAGGGCTGCAGCTTCTGGGCCTCGTAGCAGATTGCGTGAGAAATAAGACTTGTGCGAATGGGGCACCAAACTGGAGCATGGTGGGTTTCTTTTCCCTTTTTAAAGGTGCTGGAAGGCTGGCTGTGCTAATTAGCTTATCTGGCTGCTGGCACAAAGAGCAAAGCAGATTTAGCTGGGGTTTGCTCACTGGTGTTTATGATGGAGGTGTTGTTCCCTGTGCCCTTTGGAAATGCTGAATAGGTACTATGCTATGTGTGTGTGGTATCATTGTATTTAGAAGTGAATTCAGAATAACCTTACTTTGCATGGGCTTCACAAATCTGCCCTGATGTTATTAGGAGTGCTGCTGTACTGACCGTGCCCTGCAAGGTGAATTTTTTACTGTGCAACTTCAGAGATGGCACTTAGCACAAAATCATAACTGGAAAAATATTCTGTTAGACTAATGTTTCATGCATGGCCTCTATTTAGATATAGAACAGACAGCATTGGTGAGGCCTTCTGGCTCTTTGAGACTTTCTGTCCTGGCAGAAGGGAAGGGTGCTTGAAGAGTCCAGGCTATGCCTGGGTGTGCTATGGGCTTTTCAGCTAAATGGTCTGCGACTGCTGCTTTCTTGCTGTGTATGTAACCTGAAGGAAGTCTTTTCATGCTCCTATGTGATAACTTATATGGTTAAAGTTCTTAAAGGGCTGAGATTTCCATACATGGGGAGAAACAAAACAACATCTTTCTGTGTTGTGATGAAACTTTCCATTAATCGATTTCCTGGAAATGAAAGCCCTCATCTGAAGGCACTAGGGGGACTGAAGCCAGTTGTCTGACTTTCCTTTGCAGCACAGAGTGCTGGCTGCTTGCCCGTTGGGTTAAGAGGGTGCTCAGGGCTCAGAAGGTGTTGATGAGAATGGTCCAGCCCATTTCTCAGGCCCTGGCACCTCTTGGCTTGTGAGAAACTGAGCTGATCAGACCAGGGGGTTCAGAGAGCCAACAGAACTGACTCAGTCCCTCCAAACTCTTCAATTTTGACAAATGTTCATTTTTTCTAAAGAATTGTTCCTTCAAGAAATATACAAATGCCACTGAGGGAAGGGAAAGGAAGAAGAGAGAAAAGATTTACTTTTTTTCCCCATTTCTGCTTTTAAAGCAGCAGGCCAGTCTTCAATTTGTGGCCAAAGAATGAATGCTTGCAACACGTGAATTCGATGTTCTACAGTGTTAACCACAGGAACTATAGGATTATAAAGACAAGATTATCAATGAAGCTGAAGCCAGCAGTAATTGATTACTGTGATGGTCAGGGTAATGCTGCCTCTGCAAAAGACTTGAAGTACAGGAGGTGTTCTGTGACACACAACAAATGCTTTGTCTTTTTGACTAAAATATTTGCAAACCTCTCTGTTACTTTTTTTTTTTTTTTTACTAAATTTTTCAGGAGCTTCAGGTTGCTGCAGATGCGTGGTAACGAACCAGGTTATAAACTAAGCATGGAATTAATCTGCAAAAGCATATGGTTAATATGGGGAGTAGTGGGTGTGAAGAGAAGGGAATTTCAGTCAGCATGTGTTTATCAGGCATTTCCACTGCCAGCCACTTGAAATTCATCTTTTGCCATTTGGAGATGTTAACGTTACAACTCTTAATTTTTTTTCCAGGCACAAAGAGCAAACAGATACTTTCTCTCTGAATTCCGTTTATTTGATTAAGAGAACAACAAACCAACCAAAAGTAAGTCCCCTTGGCAGACTGCTTTGGTGTGTTTTTCTTCTGATAATCTGCAGAGAGGTTTTCTGTGCTCCTTGAATAGAGAAACAGAAAGGTGCAGTGCAGGAAAAGGAGATCCTCTGCCCTGCGGATCTTGGGGCAGAGCGCAGAGTGGGTGAGGCTTGGTAGCAGGGTCTCCTGTCAGCACTGAGGATTAAACCAAGGATGTGTTGCCTGCAGTCAGTCTTCTGTGTAAATGTGTGAGTGGCAGCCCTGAGCAGGGGGCAGCAGGCAGTGAGAGAGTGGCAGTGCTGCTGAGCAGGGGGCTGGGGGCCCTGTGTGGCCAGTGGGCTCTGGCAGCAGCTCTCCCTACCAAGGCATGCTTTGATCCCCCAGTGAGCAGCTCAGTGGTGATGTGCAAAACCAGAGTGGGGTTTTGGGGCTCCTGGCACAGGTCAGGGGGATTCTGTGGCAATCAAATCAGCTTTCCAGATTTTCTTCATATCTTATTTTTGGGATTATTTGTTACAATAAGGAAATAAACAAACAAAAAAAAGTAATGTGGCAGAAGTGGAGTTCTGTATATCTGCATAACAAAATGCTCTTTTCATACTTCAGCTGAATGCATACCTTTGTTTTCCTATACCACACCTCAAATTAACACTATTTCCTCTACTGTTTGCATAGAAGCTTTCTCTGCAAAGAACATGGTATGATATTAATTATTATGCATAATAATTTCTAAAAGATTGCTGAGCTTTGTGCTTTGTTTTTTAAAAATCATGATTCCTTAAACTAAAAGATGCAGCCACTGGTGAGTTTCATTTCTTCAGGGTGAGCCACATGCTGTGCTTTCCAGGGCTGGCAGCATTCTCTAGCTATGGATCAAGCCAAAGGCTGAGCTGAGCAGAGTGGGAAGGGCACAGAGCAGATACCTGGGAGTTGCAGGCAGGGGCATGCAACTGTTCAGCCTTTGCAAAGGAAACAGGAGGGAGCTGCTCCTCGCTGAGCCACTTGCACTGGCATTGTGCGCCTGGCTCAAATTAAGATCCACATATCTTCATGTATGGGAAAAGGAAAAAAAAATATTCAGTGTCTGGTTGGTAATTTAGCAGAAAAACAGAAATGAGGTGGAAGGGGAATGTCTTATTTTAACATGCCCGTTAGTGGGACTTGGCATATTCCTACTCCTGTTTATCAAATTTGCATTCATTTACACATGTGTAGTTCGTTGTTATTTCATTGTTATTTTTTTTTAAAGACTCAAAACTTAAAATAGAAATGGCTTTGAAAGCAGAGGTCTGTGGAAGAAGCTCACTGACTTTCATCTATTTGAGTTTATTTTTAGATCTGTAAACTATTTCTTGCCTTTCTGTCTTGTCAGTGTCCGTGGGATGCACCAGCTCTGGTTCCTGTTAGTTACTAGCACTGAGGGTAGAGCTTTTGAAAGGGTTTGGGTTGTGGTGCTTTGATGTGCTGTCATTTGGGAAGTCTGAGGGAATCAGAGATCCTGCAAATAGGTCTCCTGTTGGAGTAAGCAACAAAGTAGTTTTCATATGCTAGGCATATTAATGCAGCACTAGTGCTACAAGAAAACTACATCTGAGACCACGTGTGCAACTTCTGAAGTGTCTGCAGGTTCTTGTTATGTCTTAGCAAAGCTAACAGAGTGTGCTCCGGATTTAGCTTGTACTAAAGCACACTGTGTTGCTTATTGCAAGCATAGTCTGTAGATGCTTTCTGAACTGAAATAGTAATTGTTTGACCAGATAGGAAAAAATGCAGCAATTTCTCTGTTCTGACAGAATCATATGCTGTGGGCCAACAACATCTGCAGCTCCTATGTACTGTAGTGATGGGTTCTTCAGAAACCCAGAGAAACAGGGTGAGATCAAAGCACATGCTTTGCCTTAGCTCTAGTTCAAAACAGAAAACAGCACACCAAGCTCACAGCCTACAGCATCAGAGTCTCTGATCTGTTTATCAGCCTCTACCTGGCAAATGGATGAATTGAGAAACAAATCCAAGTCCTGCTGCAGGCACAGGGGAAGATAGAAAGCAGAACCTCTTCCCCAGGCAAGCAGAAGGGTGGGACACTGCCAATGTACTGAGGGAATTTTTAAAAAAGGAATTGGTTTGAGAGCTGGGGATTCAGCAGGTCTTGGCTTCTAAGCGCTCGTTCCTGCAGTGTTGAGGATCCTGTTGGTGATCAGGTAGCAGTGTAGGAGCTCAGTGAGCTGTTAGGACAGCAGAGTTTGAGTCCCCAATGCAACCGGCGAGGTTTTTCTTTGTACAACATGATTCTTCTGGCTGAAAACCTCCTGTTGACATCCAGTTTCAAGTTTATTCAGGAAAAGCTCACGTACCTTTATTCCTTTGCCAGCATCTTCTATTTTCACACTGACATCTTCTTTCTTCCTGGCATTTATCCCTGTGGTGTATTTGTAGATGAAAATGAGCTTCTATCTGTTCTCAGCTCTCATTTGTTAGCAGAAGCAAATCAAGCTTCACCTGTACCCTTCATTTGAGTAAAATTATGGGCAGTGTTGTAGTCAGTGCTGCTCAGTGTCCTCTATGCTCCCCAGGCATTACCTGCATGCTTTTAATGAAGTAAACATTCCTTGGTTACATCCACAGGTGTCACTGTGGCAGCTTGTTGCCTTACATTTAGATAGCATGCCTGTGTTCTTCTATAGTTATTTCTATGCTGATGAACTTCCTTTCTATAGCATAAGTATTCTTAGTCTGTTACAACCTGATGTCGTAAGGTACTGAATTTCATTCATTTTCTATTACTCTAATTCTTTCTAACCCTCCAGTCATCTTCTCTGTTGCTGATACAAGCAAAATCTGTGTCACTGGCAAATTTCATTAGTATGCTTTTTATGGTAAGGTCACTGAAAATATTAAATAAAATTGGTTGGTGAAGCTCATTGTCATCTCCTATTTATCCATTTCCCTTACTCTCTTACAATTCATTTACTAGCCTTCACCTTTTTTATCAGAGCTAATGAACTTCCATGTGGCAATCTACTGAGCTCCAGACAGATGAGATCTTTCTTGGGTTAGAAAATCAGTTATGTTATCAAAGAAACCTAGATGTAGCCAAACTAATCTGATATGGCTCGACATTTCCTGTCCAATCTACTCAGAATCTGGAGCCAGAAACAACTTAATTCTGTTTTGTCTTTTCAAAGCAGTATGTTCATTCGAGCTTCATTTCTATGTAACTTCTGGTCACTTTTACATCCTAATTCTGAAGCCAGTTTGCTTTGGCTCCTATATTCTTTTCAGTTTGGGGCATGCTGTATTTTCTTTTTACTGTGATGTGTTTTCAATGAGCCAAATACCAAAGTCTTCCTGTGATAAGTGAGTTTAGTACTGCAGAATACACTTGATAATCTTCTGTTATTTTAGATATATGCATATAGTCCATGATGAGGCCTCTTCCCAGTCCCCACGCTGTGTGGATAACAGACAAAGTTATCCAAAGCTATGAACTCCCTGTCTCAGCCATGTTGAGAACAGGAGTCGACAGCAGGTCACTGCAAAAGCAGTTGTAAATCATTGAAGTGTATAGAGTTCTTAAATTTCACCAGAAGTTCAAAGGTTTAGCCATAGCCAAGTACCCTGTTAAAGGGCTGAAGATAGGAAGCACAGCTTGCTACACAATGTGCCAGGCACAGCAGCCCTCAGAATCCTCTGCCTCCCTGCTGGCCGAAGTCCTATCAGCTGTGGCCTTGGTCAGAGGCTTCAGTTGCTAAACCCTCAGCATAAGCAGTGGGCATTCTCAACAGGCAGACAATATTTGGAAACAGCATAAAGAAAAAAAATAATCTGGATCTTTTTTCTCTTCCTTCTCGAAAATTAGAGACTATAATACCAAAAAGGAAAGGTAGGGGATAATGGAAATAGATGCAAAGTTAGCTACGAACAGCGGGAGTCCACGGAGTTAAAAAGGAATGGAGAATTCAGGCTGTCGAGGTAATGCAATGCAGAGTGCCTGCTCTGTTTCTGCAGGTGCTGCTAATGGGACAAACACTGTTTCTAGGAAACCTGCCTGAGTTCTGGAAGGAGCCTTAAGTGCACCGGGGAGCACCAGTCCTGCAGCCCTGCAAACTCAGCGGTTTGCTGCACCTTCCAGAATTGCTCTCAATTGTGCTAACAGCTTTTTTGAGTCAATTTTCTTCACCTTTAATTTTTGTCTGTTAGGAGGAAGAGGATGCACTCGGCACTGTGGTTGTGATGTGCCGTGAGACCCTCCACAAACAGCAGCATGAAAGTGCAGCTATTAAAGGGATTGGTGTCCCAGCCCTGAATTCCTCAACAACTATGCGGTATTACTAAAGAAAGGATCTCAGTGAGTCTCCCACAAACACAAACTTGTAGGGAATGAGATTTTATCAGTTCTGCTTCTGGTGAAGTCTCCTGTCTCATTTGGAAAAAAGTTGACCCAAAGACTTTCAGTCTTTAAATTAAACAACCATGTCATTCATACCCTAATGGCCATCACAGTTCCAATTTAAAATTCCTGTTTTTTGGTGTTATCATTTGGCTGTAAATTGTTCCATATCGAAGCTTGGCGTAGAACTTAGCTAGAGACTGCATGTATTTGATTAATCTGGGGATCCTTCCTACTTCACAACTGCCAGATAACACAAAAAAAATATTTTAAGAAGCCTTTTTTTTGTTCGCTATATGAATTAACACCACTGGGCATTTAAAGTAAATGCATTTTCCTTATTAACAGGTTTACCACACAGAATGAAAACCTATTACATGTACTTCTTTCACAGAGCGTGAGACCCAAACGTTCTGGGCCCAGCTAAGTAGCATTAAGTCAGCTGTGCTTGGCTTTTGCAGTGAAAAGTTCTTGTGGGCTGCCATGAGCAGATCATTCTAACTGCTCCAGAGTCTTCAGATAGCAAGCACAGCAGGGAGCTTGCATGTTAACTTCAGAGCTTTACCATGTGGCTGGGCTTGGGTTCTGCGATGCCAACCTCACAGTTCTATAGAAACCTCTTGAGGCTGCAGGTTGGTGTCAGCCACTCTGTGCTGTCTCTCTGCTGCTGAGAAATGGCTGAAGCTGTCAGTGTGCAAAAATGGGCTAGAGCTGTCCTTCACTTTTTGCATCGTTTCCGGGTTTTATTTCATACATAGTAACAGGAGAAGAAACAACAGCTAGAGTGCAGAAAACTGAAAATCAGTAAAAGCAAGGTATGCTTGCTACAGAGGGCAGCAGGCAGGGCCTCAACGTGGCAGCTCTGCAGCAGCACCCCATGCTCAGGCTCCTGGAGCAAATGGTGAGCAGTGCTTGAACTGCCCCAGAGCCCAGCACAGCCCCGGGAGGGCGGCCTGTCTGTTTCTCTTTTTGTCCTTGGGTTAGTGCAGCATTACAGCAAAGGAGATATTCTGTCTGAATCTGTAGAGATGATTAGAAACCTAAACTATGTATGTTAATGCACACATATTTAAGTAACTGTTTATGAATATGGATTAGCCCAGTCGATGAATGGTAACAATGACAAATATCTTGTTTTTCAGTGTCATTTATCAACAAGTATTCCAAAATGCATTGCAGCTATAACCTTATGATTTATACAAACTCTTTGATGTGCACGGAAGTCACTCTCTAATTGCAGCAAAACAAAGCAGCAAATTAAGTGTAGCAATTAATGTATTCTAGCATAGTAAGAAGGTCATCTGAAAGTAACAGACTTCAGGGAGAGCAGTTGCCCATTAGAATTCAGTATCTCTGTCCTAACATTTTTGTAACAAGTCAGCAGAAAATAAGAAGTCTGAGGTTTTAACGGTTAAAAACAGCCCTACGCTGATTCCAATCTCATGGAAGAATTACCTTCCAACTCCAGAATCATCCATATGGCACTCAGATGTGAACTTGGCATCACCACTCTGCAAGAATTTGGTTTGCTTTGTGTGACTGGTGGTCTTTGTTTTGTACTTGTCTGCTGATTTGCGTGACCACATTTAACCTACTGAAGGCAACTGAGCTACAACAGGTATGCAAAAGACCGTAGTGCATCCCTCTGAAAATAAGTTGCCCACTGCTTTACTAGTGTAACTTTCACTTCTACTTCACTTGGAGGCCTCTGCCGCTCAAGTACAGCACCACTTCTCTTATGGACCCTGACAAGACTGTAGCTGGAGGTGCTATGGCTGTATTATGTATTTTTGTGCACTCTGCTATTTCAGGATGAAAATGAATGACTGTGAATCACTCAGGAAAATAAGATGAGGAAGATGCATTTTCTGCAACTAAAAAATATAAAATTATAATAAAAATAATAGGAAGATGTAAAGTTTTGTTCAACTCGGAGTCTTTGATACAATTTTATTAAATATAGTAATTATGGTTCTTTGAGAACTGCTACAATTACTCTGCTTTTTTGATAAACTTCTCAATTAGAAATACAGGATCACACAACAGAAGACATGCAAAGGTCAGGAGATGGACTCTGTTTGTTATAACAATGAACTCTATTCTTATTACTTTTAATTAATATTTCTCAAGCACAGATACATACTTAAACTGAAGATAAAGAGAGTCGGGATAAAGAGGTAAGAAATGAGGCATGAAACATAAGACCAGCAAGAACAAAAAAGTCAAACCAATTAAATGGAGCTGAAGAATGCATTCCATAGTTCCAGGATGGGGTTTGTCTCGTGTCTGGGTCAAAGAGGTCAAAGTCTGGGCTGTGCTAGTGGTGATCTCAAGAACAGAGACAGAAGGAAACATGGGGCAGCCATATGTAAAGGGAATAGCTGCAAGTCAGGCTGGCTCTGCATATGATTCATGTTCCTGCATAGACCTAGTAAGCCCTGCTGAGAGCTTATCCACGAAGCACTGCACCATACGGATGTGCTGGCTCTGGCCTCAGAACTTAGCTTTGGATTTTCTGAAGTACATTCTATTTTTCAGTGTAGGTGTGCCTTAAAATAACTTCCTGGCTAGCTCTTCCATCAGCTCTAAACAGTGAGGGATTGGAGGCAGCCATGTTGTGTCACATGGAGCATGTGGTGCTTAGTGTGGTATTATAGGAAACATGCAGCTTTGGGAGCATGATGGTTACAATTAGGGAAGAGAATATATGTAAGTGGGATTCTGGTTCTGATTTTTTTTTTTCTTTTTGTGTCTTGTTTTGTTTTCTACATTCAGGAAAAAAAAAGTGCAGATTTCTTAAGGAATATTGGTATTTTAAGAGTCAGATGGAAAACGTGCACTGCACATTAAATATAATGTGATTGTAGAGCTGAGACTAGAAGTCACTACAAAGTTCCACATAACAAGTCTGTATAAGAACAAATGAGGTTGTAAATTAGAGGCAACTGGTAGAATTCAGCTAATTAGAATTTATGATTGTATACAAGGTGCTTTCTGCTAAGAAGCATTAAGCTATCTTGTGTTAATTATAGACTGTTTATGTAATTGTAGTCCAGGATTTTGATCCTATACAAGTCTGCTGTGCTGTTACACATTTCTTTATATTCCTCTAGTTTCATCTGCTGCTATTCCACTATGTCACATTAAAAGAACATTGGCAGTAGTATGACGAAGTCTCTAGTTTCTCCCGTGCCTGTTCATTACACCGATGGGTTGATAATGCTATCACAGGGGAGGTGGAATTGCAAGCATTTGTACTCCAGTTCTGAGCACAGCCTTTGATATGAACAGAAACAGTTTGCTTCTTGTTCTTGTAAATGTTTGCATGGAACTGCCTGAAAGAAGAGATTTATTTACCGAGAGATATTCAAGGCTTCCTGCCCTCTCCCTTTCTTGTTAGGAAACATTGAAGGTGAAACACATTCCTCCTGTGAAACGCTTTAAAAAATCCTTCTGTATAGGAAATGGAAGCCTGTGCCAAATTCTGATTGGTTACAAACATCTGGGAACTTGCATCTTGCATCAATGTCTATTCCCTGATGCCAGCTCAATGCATTAGTTCTGTTCTAAGCAATTGTTGCTTATTTTTCTCATTCCTTTCATTCAGGTCCTGGTATTACAGCCTTTAGAGCCTTCTTTGCTGCACTGGGGGGTAAAGAAGAGGTTTAGCAATGGGGCTATGGTTTGGTTTTGTTTCAGAACTTTTTTTAATACTGTCACAACTGTCTTTTCTTTGCTGTTGTTCTCAGGATGACATAACTGGTGATGAAAACTCAAATACTAGAAAAATAGGAGATGTTTTACCTGACACAAGAAATTCGGGAAGTGTCTTGCAATTAAGGTCATTAGAGATCAGATGATTTTTAAGTAGACCCAAGCTGATGTATCTGGAGAAGTAATCAGTTGCAATAACGTACGTGACCTTTCTAGCAAAACAAATCTATGCTGGCTGCAGCCAAGGACTGTAGGATACTTCTGTGGAAAAATAGTTTTCTAAAGGCTTGGTTGTTTTTTTTTTTTTTCCCCTCACTCATTACATCCTTGGAGCTCTCCATGAACATTTGAATTTGCCTACCAATACCCAACAGATTATAACTGTTCTGTTTTCCACTTGATTTATAGAGTGTTGTCCTTTATGAATTTTGAAAGAATGCCATTTTTGAAAGTATTTTAGGGGCCATGGATTAATGCAGCCAATATGGAATTTGATCTACTGGAATTTTACTCCTTTCCTTCCTTACTTCTTTGCCAAGCTGAATATGTTCCTGGCAATTCCTGTCTGCTAGTTGATCCTCTTTGATTTGCTGAAGTCAGCTTGCAGGATTCTTTGACAAAGTATGACTTTGTGAGTTGACATCTTTCCTTGTCTACAAGGCGACGTTCTAGATAGAACATTTGCTTTTGAAGTGATTTTTTTTTTTTTTTTCCTTGTGTTTTTCCAGAGGGAAAGACTGTATCAGTGGTAGTCAAAATCTTTGAACTATAAAGGGAAGCTTACGCGTGTAGGGCCACCAAGGTTGTGTGGTCCCGATGCATTTGTGTGGGGCGTGGAGGTCTGAATACTGGATGGTCTTGTGTGAGGGCTGCTCCTACCCAGTCAGGACATGCATTCACTACTAGTCCCCCAGCACTGCTTTGGTTAGTGATTGAATTTTAAGTCAGAACTGACATAAGCACTGGCTGTCACTTAGTTTTGTGAAATTAATCTTGTTATGTATTCTTCAGATCCACTTCTAAGTGTCTTTTATGATTTCAGTAACTGAGCCAACCTTGTTAAAAGAATTTCCCACAGTCTGACTGCCCAGAAAATAAAACCTGGGATATTTTGTGGTGATGTGTTTCACCTGAGACTGTTCTCTCTAGCATTAAAAAAAAAAGTATATTTTTTCTGTCAAAGATTACCAGAAACCTGAAGCTGGGTGAGGACTGAAGCCTTTTGAAAACCTTCTGGCATCAGTTTATTGGATTCCTATGCTCAGCTGGTAGAGGTGGCATTTCACTTCAGTCTCTTATCCACCAAGGTTGGAGCATGAGCAGAGGAAATTTGGGATTATCTTTCTGAAACAGTGTGCACCAATGTTCAAAAACCCATCATAAATATCAAACTTTGTGTTGTGCATCTTCCCCCAGTCACTTACTATTTAAGAATTAAATTAGGGAACTTATTATCTCTATAACTGACTTACCAGAATAATGCACTGTGGGTTTTTTAATTTGGTGGTAGGAAGTAATTCTACAGTCAGCAAATCTGAAATGAAAGAAATGAAAATTGTGAAATGTGGTTTTCAAGTGAACTGGATGCTTTCCAGATTTCCTCAATACATCTGAAGTGAAAATTGTGCAGGGCACCACTATAAGTCTCTTAGTAAGACAATTCTAACAGAGCTTGGGATTGTGAGCTTTTCTGTTCAGGCATAACAGAATAACTTTTCAAAGGTTGTCAAGGGTGAAACTGGATTGGTGCTGCAAGAAACCAGGAAATATTCATTGAAACTGCCTAATGTTTAACTCTTGGAGATATAAAGGCATTAAAGGCCAGATGTCATGTATATAGTCACAGAGCACTGAGAAATCTTGTACAAAGTCTAGGAAAGAAAGAAGAAAATCTAGGTAACAACTAGATATCACTTGCAGCCTATATGTCACTTGAGGTCTTGAATGTGAATGGCACTGCAGTAAGAGCCGCAACAGTGAGAACAAAACCTCATATCCACGGATTTCATAAGATAAGACTATGCTAGGCAAATGAAAACCTGCAAGTATTCAGAAAGCTAATAATTCCACCATGACAGATAGACATCAAGTAAGTTAATACTGACCTGCAAGAGGATTTTTTGGCAGGAAAATAGAACACTGCTACAAATTTTGTGGAAGCAAAAAGGGTTTGTCTTGTCATTACAGATATATTCAAGAGTTTCTTAAAAAGGAAAAGGAACTAAATGGAAAGAGCAATACAGTCCAAATTTTCCCAACACTGAAAATTTCTCACTGTGAGAAATGTAACCACCAGATGCTTTCCTCCCACACGTCATCACATCCTTTTATAGATTTCATTAGCCCAGTGTCTCTTCTTTAATGCTGTCAGACTCCTTTTCTGTGCTAAAGAAATACAAATGAATATTAATACATGCTTCTATTGTTCTATTTTTCTAACTTAGAGCTTTAGCCAATGCAAATTTTGGGCATTATTCTTGTATTGAATTAGAAGGCAAAAAGCAACAGATTTTTTTGGGTAGAATTCAATAAAAACAATTTAGAAGCACAGAATAGCTGAGATAGATTTCTTAGTGTACATGTTGAGCAGCTCTGCAAATGTAAGGTGATCCTAAGAAAAAATTCCTTCCAAAATATGAACAGGTTTGTGATAATTTATACACAAGAAGTTAAATCTGCAAGGAACCGTCTTGATAGTTAACGGGATGGTACCTCAATCCCTTTCCCATACAGGAAACAAAAAGAAAACGCTTATACAGCACTATGTAATGCTATTCCTTTAGGTGTTTGTTTTGCATTTTGGCCACAGCAATATGCAAAATAGCTCAATGCTATGATTTTGCCTTAGTTGAGGAGGAAAAGACCATCAGATAGAGGGAAAGGGTCCCAGCAAGGGAAGCATCTTATTTTTCCTTATGTTTGGATTGTGCATTACACAGTTTTTGTTGTTGTTTTGTTGTTTTCATTTTATTTACAAGTGAAGGGATTTCTTTGTTTCTGTATGTAGCATTTAGGTATCAAAGAGCTTCAAATATATTATTTTGGTTTCAAATATACTTTTGTTTTAGCAGCAGTGGTAGGTATTATTTTAACTGGCCTTCTCAAGGGATCAGAGGAACAAGAGCTAGTAGTTCACTTCTGAAAGTGCAGAGACAAAGCTGTGGACACGGGAGATGAACATTCTGTGTTCTAGTTGAGTCAAGGAATACTGGATTAGCTAAACTCTGGTTCAGTTTTTGTCATATCTTGATGACAGAAGATAACATTACTGGGCTGAACTCATCCAACTCCCACCCCCTCAATCCTAGAGAGCACTTCTGCATGTTTTACTTCCATCAGGTTGGTGCCATGTTAATTTGGAGTTCCCTGCTTCTGTTCTATCTTTTCTGTTCCTGCTAGATAACTTTCTTTCCTGCCTGGCATAAGTAGATACTTCATTCTCTCACTTCAAACTTACCAGGGCTGTCCACAGTCTGATTTATTCCTTTAATGCTTATTCATTCTGTAGTAATGTATGTTTAGAAACTTAACTTGATAGTACCCACAGATGTAGAAAGCTTTTGTTAAGGTTAGTTCTCAGTTACTAGAAGTGATCTAGTATGTTTATACTGAAGACCTTTCAATTTAGGGCAGTTTTAAATAAGTAGTAGCTTTTTTTTTTTTTTTTACTTGAGATGTATAAATTTATGTCACAAGACAGTAGTACACTTTGTTGTTGAGATAACTTTCACTTTGATTAGGCTTAAATTAGGAACAGCATTAAGCTGAATGTTCAGTCCGCAGCTCTACCAGTGGATCAGAGCACATGAGCATTAATCCACTTCAAAGTGCTGAGGCTTATCTTAGGACCTATGCCCATCTCCTACAGGTTTTTTGTCACATATTATGTGTGTCCTGTGATTGGAATGAATGATCAGGGACAAATCATTTTGTCTTCACTGAGAAAATGAAGGTAGTTGGAAGAAGAATTTGTTTCAATTGCTCTATTTGCTCTTAAATCCAGCCTGTAGTTTGCACAAGTGGGTCAAAAGCAGAAGGCTTTTGTTTTGTCTTTTTCTGAACACATTCATGAGCTCCACAGAGTGCCTATTCAGTCTCATCTTTGGCAGCTACATGATCATGCTTGTTTAGGGAAGCTCTATTTTATGCTGTTAGATTATTTAAAAAACATTCTGCCAAGGAGGTATGTTGGAAGATCATTCAATTATTCTGACTAAAAGCATATTTGCAGATGTCATTTGGAAGTTGTATACAAAGCTATTTCTTTTGTTAGTTAGCATTTTTCTCTTCTCCGTATATGTCTGTTCTCAGAAAGCTGAAGATTTACAACCAGAACACGCTTTCCCAGTTGGGCTGAAGTCAGCTGAAGCCTTGCTGCAGGTCTAATGGTGAGCAGCAACCTGTGGATATGGACCACCTTTCAATTTTGCTTTGCATTTATATAGGTTAATTGTTGATTCCAGTACACAAGGCTATCATTTTGTGCACTCCTTTTTTCTTGTTTTTACCTGCTTATTTGAAAGTGTCAAGTCCTGAGAGGAAAGGGTTAACAAAGATACATCACTGTATACCAGGGACAGATGAACTTTTCTCTGGCATCATTGCACTAAGTGATGCTATAAATCATTCATTTTGCTAGGAGAGTTAGTACTTGCCTCCTTTGGTTCTGATTAAAGACTCAGATGAGGGAAGAATTTTTGAGAACCCTAAAGTAAATACTAAGTCAGCATTTTGGTTATTCAGGTATTGGGCTTTTGCCAGCACTCTGGTTTGTGGCAGACAGGAGTCCTGGTCTTAGTGTTTGCCTTCTATAAATAAAAATTTGAGGATGGCCAAGGTCCCTCAAAGCACACCTCATTTCTGGAAGTGTACAGCGCTTCTGAAGTATGAGCCAAGAATTAGCAGCAGTGGATTTTAGTGAGATAACTTATGTTGCTAATAGGGGAAATCTGTCTCTTGAAACAATGCAAACACATACAGAATGCACTGTCAATTCAGTGCCTGGTTTTTGAAAATGCAAGTTGTATTCAGAAAAATAATTTAGATGCAGTCCTACTGGTGTTATACTTTATACTTGTACCTGTAGGGGTTATTAATTATACCATCACGTCTGGAAAAAAAAAATCAGCTTTGCATAAAGTAGTCATCTTTTCTGCCTGAAATGTCTGTCAGGACACACCTCTGTATTGTATTTTGTACTCTAAAATGAATTTATTTAAGAAGTGAAACAGCACCGGATATACACTTTTCATTAAATGTCTAATTATATTCATAGCTGGAGCTGTAGTGATTACTCCCTGACCTTTAGTATAGAAGTTGCTCTCCCAGTAATTATAATTGCTTATTAAACTATCCTAATGGTGCAGTACCAGCCCATAAAGAGCTGTTTAAACCAGAGATTCAGGTAGCTCTTTCCTCCACTGGAAAGGCCAATTGAATCACAGGCGTTATTCCACTCTGAAAGACAGTGTTCTTGCTTTGCCACTCATACTAAATCTTGCTGGACTGCCATCTAACTGATTTGCAACAAATGCCACTAAACCTATGGGCTGAAATCATATGCCAAATAGCAGAAAATACTCTTAAATAGTATTATATTAAAATTTAGGAATATCAGTTCTGTCATCCAGTTGGCTAAAGGTGGAATCCCTGAGGGGAGTGGGTTCAGATCATAAGAAAAAACAGAGCATTTCAATGACAAGATTGCTGCACTGGAATAACAATTAATTTAGAAAGTAAAGTGAAACTGTAATGCCAGGGAGAAGTGCAAGCTGATTTAAAATTTTTAAATTTAAAAGCAAGTTCTTCCTGCTTTTTAGTTAGGCAGTGGTCAAGAGGACTGTGTAGAGCCTAACAGATGAGCTTCTCAATGGCTGATTAAATAGGGAATAAAAAAATACCTAAAAATAAAAAAAAATAGACTCTGAGTTGAATGAATTTGGGATAGTCTCTATGGTGTATTTTATGTATGAAGTTTTCTATTGAAATGAATACTTTCCCATTTTTTCCATTTTTTTTTTTTATTTTTTATTTTCATTTCTGAACACCTCTAAAAATTCAAATTTCCCATCATTTTGGCAGACCCAAATCTGTATCTTTCAGAAAGTTTTCTGTTAGGTCTTTCACTAACTCGAAGTTCAAGACAAAGCACAGCTTAAAGATTGCAGCCATACTTGTACTGAACTGAAAGTTAAGAGTAAGTTCATTGAGAAGCGGCTGAGCCTGCTTTATATTTGATGGTGAGCAAACTAGGGTAAGCAATTTAATAGTTCAGAATTTCTCAGCTGGCTTGCTCTACAAAGCTCTTGCTTCTTTACATGACCACCTCACATACCTGTAAAAAAGGGGAAGAAAAAAAAAAGAATACATCAGAAGCTGATGTTGCCTCAGGGAACGGTGAAATGAGCATCCCATTCGGGGAGGATGTGGTTTGCAGGTGGCGAAGAGGAACTGGAACTTTGCCAGCACGAATACCAGAATGCCACTCCATTCAACTCCATCAACTTCCCAGCCAACTCCAAGTAACACATGCTGCATGCTAATAAACATCATATGGCTTTCAATCTGCACTGAGAAGGGCCAAAGCCACAATTTCCTAGATAGATCGAGTATTGCTTTGCTATGAGTGATAAATTAATTAACAAGATTCATTGTAACAGCAGTGTATGGATCAACAATTGTTTCAGAATCACTTCAAGGTATTCATTGCAATGTCAGGAGATAAAAAGGTTTTTTGTGGGCAGGGAAATGTGGCTAGTAAGATGTTATTGAAAGAAAATTCAAGCTAATGGTACACAGAAGGGCCCTAAATGGTCCTCAATTAGAAACTGAGTCAGCACTGTACTGAAATGCAAGAAAATGTTTAAAAATATTTTGTCTGCAAGACACTTTGGAGGAAGGTTTATTGGATGGGATTGTTCTGTCATTTGTTACTGCAGTGCACAGCAGCCATCAAGCAACATAAGTTCCTTAAATCAGGTTATAGTTGATGTGATTGTGTGTGCTGTCATGTTTGTCAGCCCCACTTGGTGGTGTCTGAGAGGAGGCAGACAGGGAGATCCATGGCTGGAGGCTGTAATTTCTGAGGCTCTGTTCATCAGTAAATCGTTTTAATCTTAATGGTCTGATTAGAATGCTTTGTCTAGTATTAAGTATTAGCTAGGTGGTTGGAAAGTTTAAAATGTTTGCCAGAAGTGTCAACAAAGGCAATGAGACCTTACTGCAGTTGAAAAGGAGCCAAACAAGTGTTCAGTGTGCAACTATCACGAGTCTTTCAACCAATCTCTTTCATTACCAGTTTTTTAGCTTCCATTCTCTGTTTGCAAATAGTCTGGCACAATCAGGGAAAATTAAAGGGAAGTTAAAGGAGCTTACTATTGAAGGAAATATGTCAAAGTAGATTGTAAATGGCAGATACAAAACGCAAGGGGAGAACAGTAGGAAATGTATCGATCAGTCCTTCTGTAGGACTTCATCTGACAGCTCTTAGAGAAGGGAAACGTGGGTTGGAATCATAGGTAGCCTGAATTGAATTATCTAAATTATCATGAGCAGAATAAATTTATACCAGCTGAAATCTTGTCCCACAGGTTTGAAACTTCACATTTTATTTTACAACATGTCAGAAAAATCCCTGTTCTTTTTTTCTGAGAGAAAGGCTTGCTGATTATTTCTGCAGGAAGCTCAGCTTCTCTGGGATGAGGACTGCTTTTACCACTCTTTAAAAGGAAAAGAGTTTATAGCTGGCTATATCTGTATCTTCAGAGACACTCATTTAGAATGCAGTGTAATTACCTAGGATCCAGCAATGGTCCATGTCTATGGAACTAATCACCTTTAGCTGAGTTTAAGAAAAAGTATACGTGTTTTAGTTAGATGAGGGAAATGAGAATTCCACTTGCAAAACCATACCATATCTAGTACAGGAAGAGCGCTCAAGATTTAAGAAAGGAGGAAATGGAGTAATAGAAACTGTAAGATGATGAGATCATCCAAGTTCTGCTCAATGCACAGTCAGATGATGGCTGCATCAGTTCATATCCAAGTACCTTTGGTCAAGATGCTTGGAATAACCCAGTGTACATTCTTGAATAAAAGATACTTTCTTTCACCCGATTCCTCCTCTTGTACCTAACTTCCTAGCCCTTAGGTTTCATTAGTTATCCTGGAAGAGGGTAAATGTGTGGAAGCTGAAGCTTTATGCAGTTCCAGTTTGGAAGGGTTTAGTGTTAAAATCTTACAAAACCTTGTTTTCCACTAACTCTCTGAATGGCAGTGAAAACAAGCGAGCAACCCCTGCAGAGTCATTCTGTTCCAGCACATATGCCTTCTGTTTTTCTAGTAACTAATACAGTGAGGCATGTCAGTCCAGATAGAAAACTCAGCTCTCTGAAATAAGCCCATTTAGGTCAACGTGTCAAAGAAGTTAAATTATTTTAGGTTACAATTATTTTTGCTGAAGACCTGTTGGCAGTGAGAAAACTTCCAGTTCTCCGAGTTGAGCAGCGTGCTTGTTTAAATATGAGGTTCTGCTGTCATGGGAATATACTGTGGTTTGGTTTTTTTCCATTTTATTTGAAAATGAGACAACAATGTGAATGTTTAATTGAGGATATAAACACAACTGTAAAGAAACTTAACGTGTTGATTCCCACAGCAACTGTGGACAATATATTTATATTTTCCTTTAAAACTGAAAAGTCTGTAAAAGTCTGAGCAGTTACACATGCACAGGGAGAGTTGTATGTTTTTGAACAACCAGCATTACTGAATTCTGAGCTTGAATGAAAGAGTTTTTCATTTCTCATCTCTAATTTTCCACAAAGATGGGGTTTTGTGTCACTATTTCTATAGGATGTGGCAACAATTTGTTTTACAGGCACTTAGTTTTGTAGTATTTCAAATGTGAAGATCAACTGATTAATGGATTCCATTGCACTTCTGAAGTACTAAAGGGAACGCTCCTTAGTATGACTTCTGTAATCAAGTTTAATTAAAACAGTTTTTTGTACTGCATAAAATGAGATTCAGATATTTATTTGAATGTAACTATAGTCATTTAATTAAATCATTAGTAATCACAGAGATGACATTATTACTTCCAGCTCACTTAACATGCATTTTAGCTTGAGGCAAAGCCATGAGCTAAATCCAAGACAGGCTTCCCCCTCCCCCTCTTTTGTATCAAAATAAAATCTTGCAAAAGTAGCATATTATCATGGTTGTCTGAAGCATATGGAGCTCTAGCAAATTTTACCCAAGACTGGAATCCAGCATGCTGGACACGAGCTTCCTGTAAAAAGAGTGGCTGCCACACACAGTGAGCAGTGCCAGTGAAATGAAGAGTATGAAGGACAGAGGCAGGTACTGCTCCCAGCCCCACTGCTGCTCTCAACACATGTTTGGGCCATTGATGTGAGGCATGCAGCATGCTGTGCACTGGCCTCATGGCAGCTGGGTGCTTGCCCTCTCGACTGAGCCTTAGTAGCATCATAACACAGATTGTTTATGTGCCTTTATTTTGTTTCACTCAAATACTATTGATTGAAAAGTTTGAGTGAGCATCCTTCAGTGTAAATGTGTTGCTTTGTCAGCTTCCTTTTTTCTGTCTTTATGCAACAGATTTTTCCCCGTGACTACTGACGATTCCCTTGTTATTTCTGGTGCAATGGAACTTAAAAATCTGGTGGTAAACTGGGAGTAAGCAGTGCTTTTGATGAGCAGAAGAGAAAACTCTCAGTCAGAGCCATTCTGAAGCTATCACTTTTTGAACCTGTGTGCAGCAGAGCCTTCTGGAAGCACTGCTCGATGACCCTGGGCCAAATCCCCATCCCAGCCAAGGCCCCATGTTTCTAAAGTGCCACCAAAATCTGCACAGTGCAAAAAGAACCAAACAAATGGTTAATGAGAGATAGAGCTTCAAGAGGGGGTGCAATTTTTATATTGCCGCAGTCTGACCCTAATTAATGCTTGATGGTGCACTCTCTTTGAAGTGGGGGCTGCAAAGACATTTAAGAGACAAGGATGGGGAGGCGGAAGCCAAATTGCAAAGTCTTGGTGTGCTTATGTGGGAAGGATAACGAGAAGGTTCTCATGAAAGCTGAAAGGATCTGCAGGGAGTAGCAGGACACTTGGCTGTGGAAAACTTAGACACGAGTATAATATGCTAGCAGTTTGTTCCAATTTTCTCATTTGCAATTTATGAATAGATGAAAAGAGCAACTAAAAGCAAAATACAAATGCAATTGCCTTTTTCAGTCTTCGTTAGCATTCTCCTGTCAAACAGATGGGGCTTCATCAGATATTCTTGTTAGGTTTTTTTTTCTGTTCTGAACAATATTACATTGTTTAATTATTTGCTAGACTTAAATTTATTGACAGAATATCTGAACTGTCATGAGCAAAAAGGAAGATTTCATTTTTTACTTTATATCTGGGAGAAATGCTATCTTTCAATTTAATTCACCTGCATTTTTACTAGCTTCTGATTTTTCTTGTCAACTGGAAGCCAAAGCCATGTTCAGAAAAAGGTTCCCTGTGGTTTACAGACCGTATCTACTCCGAAACCATCTTTTCTGTCAAGTTTCATTACCTGATTAAAATTTCTCATGTTTACTGAAGTGGTTGCTGAGATTTACAGACATAAAACGTCTGCAATCTCTGCACCAGCTTTACCATCTTCAGGTGAGCATGTAGCTGTTCTTTGTATTTTGCTGTTTTATTGGTCTGGTGGCAGCAAAGCTCAAAGATTGAAATAGATCATCAGTAAATTTTAACTCCTTTTCTTGTTCTGTCTCCTTGCAGTTATTTCCTTTCAGGTGGTGTGACGTGGCTGGGGACAGACTGTTTGTGGTATTATAACTGGTGCAGAACTGTGTGGCTTTCAAGTAAATATTTATTTTTGGGAAAAAAAAATAATCTGGGAATCCAAAACTGTATGAGTCAAATTTTGCAAATATTTTCTTGAAGAAAATGAAGTGAAAATTTTGCGATTTTAGACTCTCTTTTCATGACATTCTGCAGCTGACAAAACATTTGTTTTTAACATTTGAGATGTCACGTGAAATGCGATTTGTTATCAGCAGGTTAATGAGGAGAACATAATTTTGAGTCAAACTGTTTTATCTCTTCATTTTATTGAGAACATCTAAAATGTTTAATATTGAATACTTTTAAAATTCAGACTATATTTTTCTTTCAGCTACCTAACAAAAGAATTGCTCTCTCATAGAGCAGATGTATGAGATAGCTATAGACTCTTTGCTGTTGGAAAGACAGAGTGAGAATGAGGCAGAAAGAAAAATGCATTTTCCTTTCTCATTTTTCTTGTTACATTTGACCTCTGTGCTTGCTGCAGCCCTGTCCTGTGGAGCAGATGGCTGTGCTGTCAGTTACTCCTAACATTAGCTTTCTTAGACAAAGTCCTGGTGCAATGAGCGTCCCTAATTCAAAATACATGCTAAAATAAAACAAACTATTCTAATGGTATAGCTGTACAAAGATGCTTCACTGAAACTGTCCAAAGCTGATGAAGAATCTGAAAGACAGGATTTGGGACAGGGTAATATTTGGTTGACGTTTTACTAGGGGATGTTTTCCTCTCCCTAGCAGGGAGAGAAGAGCTGGAAAGTGCTTTAGAAAGAAGACAAATCCTTTCTGGGTAGGGGCAGGCAGTGGGAAGGCAGCACGGGATCCCCATTAAGTGACGTTATGTGCAGTGCCAACGTAGGTGTGCTCATCAAGCCTCTCTCTGTTGCTGATACTTTCTCAGTTTCAGTTGCAGAGGCTAGTTTCATTGCTCTAGTTAAGCATGAACCTTCAAAGGGATCGGAAATGTGTAACTCCATAAAGAAATGCTGGTAGCAGCAACATCTCAGGCCCTTCTGGCCAGGCCATATGTGCAGAGCCACTGGGAGAGTGAGAGCAGGAGGAGAGGCGGCCCTGTGATGGAAGAACGCTGCTGCACTTCAGCTCTTGCTGGCCAAATACCTTTCTTGCTTCAGTTTTCATTCTTTACGATCTAACTTAACGTAGCACAAAGTTGGCTGTTTCCATGATCTGTCTCTCTTCTTTTCTTTTCTTCTGCTTCAGGCTTAATATTGCCCTTTTCTACCTTTGGCATCCTTTCACCATGCAGCTCATTTTTGTTGTTTTATTTTTGCTCACCTTTTTGCAACTAACTGAACACAGTCACTCGCTGCACCGCTCTCTGTTTGTTTTTTAGTATTTTTGAGGCTGAAGAGGGAGAGGAGGTGAAGAACTAGAAAAAAAAAATAGGACGATATAGCAAGCAGGTAGTTAAAAACACAAGTTGGAAAGCGGCAGACATCTTTTACTCAAGAAAAAAGTTGGCTGAAGTGAATTATGTGATCTTATCAGTATTTATTAAAATGGGCAGAAGAACAGATACGTGGGGCCAAAGCAAAATGAACCCATCCTGCTTCTCCTAAGATCCACGCAGGCGTTTAGCATCCGTAGCATTCTTCTCCTTTTGGACTGAATCAGGACCCTTGTGCCTTTCTTTTGCACCTCTTCTCTTTTCCACTCCTGTCTTTAAACATTTAAGAACCTGTTTCCCAGCCAGGTGGTGGGGCGATGACTTCGATGGTAGTCGGAAGAGCAGTTGGAAAGTCAGCTCTTACAACTTCCTAAATCCCTTTTTTTATCAGTCACACTGTCAGCACGTCTCCCTAGAGCGCTCAACAGAACAGCTCTCTAACAAACATGCACTTACCCCCTGCTGTTCTGAATCAGGTACTCCAGTGGATTTTGTATGAATTTGGTCCGATTTGGTTACAGTGTGATGTTTGTTTTATCAATTTTTTGAGAAATATTTGCATGCCAAGTTCCAATATATACCTGATATTCACGTAACTATCTAAAACAGCTTCTGTGGCTTTCAATTCCTGCATGTGTAATTTTCTAGACTTAAATTTTCTGTCTGCAGATGTCACTTTAATTGAAATCTGCAATTAGTAAGAGGAAATTCAGCACTTTCTACAGTACCAAAAGGTTTGTAATTCTGTTGTTTCTACAGAAACGTATTTCTCCATACATCTATCTTTATAGAGGCTTTTTGATTGTGTATAGAGCAGTATCTGACCTGTTGGTTGTGACTTATTTATTTTGCTTCTGTCTGAAGGTCCCATTGCAGTGAAGATCCCATTGGGAGAAACTCTGTGCTGGTATAGGGGAGAAGCTTCGTTACAGATGTAGCTACAACACTGTAGCATCTTCTTTGATTAAGTTTTGCTTACAGGCATTTATGATTTATTTCAGTGTTCCATGGTTCAAACTCTGTAATGTAGTATTTAAACCTTGTGCTGATTCTGGTATTGCTGTTGTTGGGAGCAAACTGCTAGGGTAGATTGCTCTCACCCCAAGTGGTTTCTGAAGCTCAGGGCAAGATGTGGTTCATTGGTTTTGCTGTTAATTTACTGTGTTCACATGAACACTGTAAATTCTTCTCGTCTGATATTTTAATGGCAAATATCTGTGTCATATTTCTGGAGCCTCCCTTCTGAGCTGTGCTGTTCTGGATCTGACTATATTTTCATTTCCCTGTCTGCCAGTGTGCAGGGTTTCTTCTTCAACTACAGCCGTGTCTCTTTTCTACGATGCTTGGGGCCAGCACAGGTTCCCAAACTTTGGCTTTGGTAGTCGTGTTCTTCGTTACATTTTTTATTAAATGTCACTGAGCTCACGTTCCTGAAAGGTGTTTGTGGGTACCAAGGAGACTTCTAAGAATAACTGCCGCCTCTATTGACCACAAATATGTTTTCAGTTTGAGGCTATGGTAGAATTGTTTTAATTCTGGATAGAAGGTCTTTTCTGTTGGAAATCTGGTATTGGCTGCCAACAAATAAGAGAGAAATTAGGAATTTCCAAACTGTTCCTACCATATTACAAATCTGGTTTCTCCAGCTATAGTCTTGGCATTCTTCCTCACCATACAAAGTGTGTGAACATCTTGTCATACTCACTAAAGTAAGACTTTAAGAAACATACTGGAATATTCATCAAGGGAAACCATGCAACTTGAAAATACACACATCTTGAATAAATCATTTATTTTTGAAAGAGACAGAGTAAGACTCTTTCATCTTTTCTAGTCACTTTATTAATATTGCTATTTTTTGCCCTTCATAATGAAATGGAGTGCTTTTCAGCTTTACACTACATTTAATTTACTCTGTTGATTGAGGACAACATTCCTAGTTTAAAATATAGTTTAGACAGCATTGAAAATAATATTATGTTAATAAGAGTAGCTTTATTATGAATCTATAAATATAAATTTAAAGGGGGGCAAGTTGATCTTTCTGTCTACTTTAAATCTAGAGATAGCACACATACTGCTGTGGCAACAAGAAGTGGGAACTTTACCAACAATAAGATATACTCCTCCTCCTCTTCTTTCTCTACTTTGTGGCTGTTGAAGTTCAAGTACAGGATGATTTCAGTGAGGGCCTTACAGCAAACTGAGTTTTTTAAATATTGTCATGATTCTGCATGAGAGTGAAACAGACTCCTTCGATGTGTTCTTTGAAAAGAGTTTTTTCTTCCCTGGCTTTCCACCTCTTCACAATCTTTTTTTGCAGCTCTTTTTGGCTCAGTGACTATTTTATTTTATTTTATCATCTATTCAAAATGAAACAGTTCCAGCAGGAGAGAAAGACTCTATAAAGCTCACTGTTAGCATTATAGCTTCCTTTTATAAAAATGCATTTTGGTTACATTCTGGTATCAAAGTGTGCTTGATCACAGGCTCGAATACCAATGGTGTGGTATTTCCTCATCTGCCAGTTCCCCATACCCTGTTCCCTGCTGCCTTTCACCAGCTGCAGTCCTCTTTGCAGAGGAAAGCAGGTTTTACTCCTGTTTCTGTATGGAAATGGACCATCTAATCTGTCTTTGATCTTAATGACGTTATGCTGCCATGTCATAGACACAAGAGCCTCCACCTGGTAAGGGAAATTGTGTGAGCTGCAGAGCAAATGCTGGGTTCTGGACCGCCTCAGGCCAGGCTGTGGCTCTTTGCCAGGCAAAGGCTGTGATGGGAGCTCCTCATGAGTGGTTGCAGTCGCAATGGGAGCAGCAGAGCGACAGCACACTCTGTGAGGGTGAGGAGAAGCTGAGGTCCCTTGGTTTGTTCAGGGCAGAGGAGCTGAGGGCAGCCCTCATGGCGGCTGCTGCTCCTCACAGGGAGCGGAGGGACAGCACTGAGCTCTGCTGTGTGACAGCAGCAGGGCCTGAGGGAACGGCATGGAGCTGTGTTGGGAGGGGCAGCTGGGGTCAGGGAGAGGTTCTGCAGCACAGGGCGGTGGGCACAGAGCAGATCCCATGGCAGTGGGTACAGCCCTGAGCTGCTGGAGGTCGAGGAGTGTGGGGACACCGCTCTCTGGAATTGGGTTTGGGTGGTCCTGTGTGGAATCATGGAATTGGACTTGAGGATCCTTGTGGCTCCCTTCTGACTTGGGATATTCTGTGTGCAAGATATGATCCAAACAGAGAGGAGTCTGAACCTTTCTTTTCTGTGTGGTTGTTCTCTTCACCAGGCTATTATTTAAGAGGAAAATTCTAGTTTTGGAGAGCTGGCGTTTTCTAAAGGAAAATGTTATATCAGATATTCCATATTATTTCTCTTAGCAGTTAGCATGGAAGGCCTAATGAAAGTATTCTCTGGGTTTAAAAGAGGTTAACAAGACATTTCCCTGAAGGTTTGTTTCTTTGGTGGGTTATTTTCATGAGTGGTTTTATATTTTTACTCGTGCTTTCAAATCAGCTGCTGATGTAAGCCTCTTTGGACTCTTTGGGGTTCACCTTTTTTCTATAAAAGTGTTGATCTTCACAGGGAAGTATGTTATTAGTTCTTTATATTCTCTGTTCTGTCTACTGAGGACTTTTTCCAACTCCCATTATGTACTATTGGAAAAACTCTTAAGTGGAGGATAGCATATCCAACTCCTACAGTCTAAGCTTATTTAAGGAGTTTGTCATGTTCCCCACGTTGCCTCAGCCTTTAACGGGCCCAGGGCAGGCTCTTGGCCAGCACTGTCCTTTGCAAGAAGCGTTACTGATATAGGAAACACACAAGTTTTGCATCTTAACTTCTAGACTCAATAATACAGCTTAAGCAATTTATGTTAGTCTGGGCAAATATCCCAAATATCTGGGCAAAAATCTGGCACTCTTGTTGTTCCTCAAGATGGTCTGTATTCAGCCCCAGAAAATACAGAAAGAAAATACCCAGCTTCATGATTGTTTTAGTGGTCCTCCACAAAACTTGGTTCATTTTATCAAAGTGTTTATCAGCAGAGACAGCTTTAATCAGCCAGCTGCAGGTAACCAGTCTAGCTAACTATGAGATGTCTACTCTGTATTCTGCAAAGTAAGCACGCCCTAACACTGTCATACAGTTGTTAGCAACAGATGTCCTGTATATGACAACTGCTCCCTGGAGTTGCTGGAAGAAGGAAGTTCAGCTATCAGCTCTTTGACCCCGTAGCACTCTATGGTCCCATGCTCTATTGGGAATAAAAGTGTTGGTAATGAATAGTTGTAATTCACTTGTACCTGATTTTCTGTGTTTGTCTGACTTCTAGGCAGGTGTCTGTACTATAACACTGTTGTGTAAACTCTTGGATAGTGCAGTTGCTCCAGATAACACTTTTTATTGTGCTGGGGGGTGTGCTCACTGTCTTCTGATCTAAATCTCTCCTCTTGTAGTTTAAAACTCTCCCACTTTGTCATATCATTATGTACCCATGTAAAAAATGTTTATAAGTTTTATAAGTAATCCTGTTTATAAGTTCCCTTCAAATACTAGAAAGATGTAGTGAGGTCTCCCCAAAGCCTTCCGTTCTCCAAGTTGAACAAGCCCAGCTCCCTCAGCGTATCTTCATAGCAGGTTCTTCCAGTCCTCTGAGCATCTCTGTGGGCCCCCATTGGACTGCTCCAACAGCTTCACGTCTTTCTCGTTCTGGGGACCCCAAGCCTGGATGCAGAGCAGATGGAGACAATCAGTTGCCACCCCTCTTCTGATGCGGTCCAGGATGCAGTTGGCAGCATGCTTGTTTTTTTCTTTTTTGTTTGTTCATTTTTAGGTAGTCTTCTGCTTGACTCAGTCTAGAAAGATCATTGAAATTGTTATCATCTGAAATTTCTTTGCATGAAGAAGCGTCTGTCTTCGAGCAGTTGCACTGCATCATTTCTTGCAATGCAATTTCTTTCAGTTTGCAAGAAGTCTGTGCTGCCCATTGAAGCATCAGACCTTGGAAAGGGAGTAATGTGATACTCTTAGAAGAAGAGTAACATTCTCCTCAGCACTGAGTATTCCCATTGTAGAATACAAATGAAGGTTTACAGCTGGTCATTCAGCAAAGCTTATTAGAGTGAGCTTCATTAGCTCTTTTGTATGATTTTGCTAAAGGCTAAGCAGTGTTCTTTGTTACTTCTTGCACATGCTTGTATGCAATCTAAATATAGGAACCTACACAGACGCAATTGGTTACAGAAGACACAGCTGTGGAGTTATTATTTACAATCACATTAGACAAGAAGAACAATTGAAGGAAACAGAGACCCCACTAATGACTGCGGGAGCTTTCATTGAAGAACTGTTTCTTTTTTTATATCCAAATGTATCATCAAGAGAGAAACAATTTCGTATGTTGGCTGTATTATTGGAGTACGAGATTATGTTGTTTCTCCATTGCCAAAATTTACTTTTATCTCTCTTGTTCACCATTTTACATAACTACTGTCTCAGATTAGTCTATTGCTTTCATTTTTTCTTGTTTTCTTTCTCTTGTAAATTGTTGGATTCCATTGTGGCACTCTAAGGAGGAAAGAATCCGAGCCCAACACCCCCCTTCCTTAATCAAGACCAAACTGCAGAGCTGGTACCACAGAAATTAAGGGAAACTTCATTTTACCAAATTAGTGATGGCATTCCATCATGGTACTGGCTGGGGAAGAGACTCTCAGACTGCAATTGGTGCCCTTTATCTCTTCCGAAGAAATAACATGCTCTAGGCGTACGCTGATTTTTTGAGACCACGTTCTTACTGTTCAGATCTGTTCAGCAAAATCCTCCCAGGTAGCTGTGCATCGCCGCGTTGACTTCCTGTGCACTGTGTCACAGCACTAGCCTGTAGTGCTCGTGTCCTTTAGCACCCGCGGTTCAGGTTGTATTTAACGCTCTGCTGCAACCTACTGATGCTCTGAAGAACTACATCCTAGGCGATCTCCTACCAAATGTCTTCTCACTCCAGCCCCGCCCAAGCACGAGGATTGAAAGAATTTAAACTCCCCCTTTTCAGCACTTGTGCAGTCATTGTTTGGAGGGGAGTACTCTTCTATTTTGGCATTTCTATATTTCAAAGTTTCCTATAATGCAAAGTCAGAATGAGTTGCTCTGAAAATGGCAGGAGAGCTTGATGAGCACAGCAAGATGAACAGATTGCAGTCCCTAACATGACCAATTTTTTTCATTCAATGTTATATTCTTTTCAGATGTTCAGGAAGTCCTCTGGATTTATGCAGAATGATTAATGAAATCAGCTTTGATAACACTTACTAAGCAGTCAAAGTTCAGGCACGTTTTGCTCGTTAAGCTACTGAGAAAGTCAGCATGTGCAGAAGGTAGCAGCTCTGTACTAGGAGGCCTCAATACCAGTGCTGGGAATTTCACTTTTTCTGGGATGTCAATTGCTGTGTGTCCCTGTTAGCACTGTCTCTTAAAAAAGCTGTGCAAAGATGAAGCCAGAATTCTCAAAGGCACACAGCTCTTATGTCTTATTAATTTTAGTACAGACTGGGGACCGAGTGCTGAGCTGGCCTGAGAGACAAGAGGACAAAAACCGATCTAGGGGTACGTCTGAAAAGATGGGTGCTGAGAAAATAACTGGTAGATTTTGGGATAAGGCAAGATGTCTGCGATCTATAAAAAGAGATATACATGGAAAAGAGAACTGTGGGTTTAGCAGTCTGGACCTGTGCCCACAGATAGTTGTACTTGATGGTGTGCTTCTGAATGACCAGGTGAACGGTCCTGTACACCTCGCTACATCCTGTGTGCACGTGGCCCCTGGCTGGAGTGCACCTCTGCATCAAGGCTCTCTTTTGCTGATGAGGTGGAAGCAGGCGATGAGAAGGTAAACTCTGAAGTGGTGGTTGTTCAACCAGGCCCCATAGCAGAAGCAAGGCCTGGCAGTAACTCGTGTCTTGTATTTCTGAAATTCTCTTTAAATGTCAGTCTGCAAGTCACCAAGCTGGTCCTCATCCTCACTGCTATTAGGGGCAATCACGGGTTCAGCCTAGCACATCAGGACATTCAAAATGAGATTGTTATTACTCAAAGGATATGAAGAGGCTCAGAGTCTCCCAGAAGTTCTCATGTGTACTTCTTTAGGATTTTTAACTTTTAAAACAAACCAAATAGTCTCAGTTGCCATGGCAAATTAATAAATGCATTTCAGAGGGGACTGTGCTTTCCAGTTCCCTGTACCTGAGCAGCAGCTGAGGGCACTGAGCAGGTATGTGGTGCTCCATGCTCCCATAGCAGCGCTCTGACTTCAGCAGCCCTCCAAGCCACTTCCAGGTTAAAGTTGATGGGAACAATCAGACCTCCAGAGGGAGCTCATAAGTATTTCAGTGATTTATTTATTTTACCGTTCACATTTGAACTAAAAAAAAATCCCTTGTTCTGGGAGCATTTCAGTAACCTAAGCTATGGGACTTTGTCCCATGTCTAAGTTTTACATGCCATATCTATCATAGCACTATTGGATAATGTCTTGCTTTGTGTGAAGGCCTTTGGAATACTAGAGCCATATCTGGAGCTGATTTATGTTCCTACATTCAGCACTAGTTGGAAACTGAGAATATGCTTCCATACTTTTTATAATAAACATCAAAAAAGAAACAGCGAAGAAATGTTTTGAGATTTAGCCTGAAAAGAGGCTTCAGCAATCTGCCTCTGTGCTGGAGAGAATGGAGAAGCACCACCCTCCCCTGCACTACTGTTCCCTGATTGTTTTGTCCATCAGAGGAAGGTGTTCAGCACTTCATGCAGGCCCAGCTGATCATCTCAAAACCCACTGCTCACACCCTAAGATAGGTTTGCTACTAATTTGTGTTTGGCTCAACCCATACACCAACCTCACTGAAGATGCACCACGTAACCTTACTCCTTCAAAGTAACTCAAGCCAGCACCTGTACCTGGCTGAGAAGTTATGGTAAGAAGTAGTTTCTTTCTGGCAGTAAGTTGCAAGGTAACATTAAGGAAGTGATTTGTGGACCATGTACTCAAAGAGGAAACCTCATGTGATGGCAGAATTGCTGTGGCAGCCCAGGGCAGAACAGGCTTGAAAAGTCTGCACCCTGCTGCTTCCATGTCCAACCTCAGGATATTCTGTATTAGCTTTGTACCAATAATGAGCCCAGAGTAAGGCATTTATTTTCCTGTTAGAACTTCTAAGTATCCATTCTACACAGAATAGTCTAGAGAATGAAAAGCTCCTGAAGAGCAATTATCTGGGAGCAGAAGTTCATTAGGCTATGGATGGCTTGGGTAAGGACAGCTAGGAGACAGAAGTATGAAATACTGTATTAGTTCAGGGCTATGGGAACCCATCCATGATACTCTCTGAAGGGAAGATGATGCTTTTATTTAACGCTGGCAGTGGAAGATGAATTATCTGAATACTTGGAGGAAATTGTGTGAGGAGGTGAGTTAAGAGCTATTAATCAACAGGGACTGCTAAATTGAAACAAATGCAATCCAATATACTTCAGACTGTCCTCGGCACCAAAACACTTACACAGATTGGGATCACGAGAAGATAATTTATGCTGGAGAAGTTTCAACTCAGGAGGAAATTATAAGCATGTGTTTTGGGGCAGCTGTAACCTAGAGCATTCTGGAATATGATTCTTACTAATTAATATTGCAAAAGTTAAGGCACCAGCATCTGCAGTGCTACCTCTAGTATATTAGCGAATTACTTTTAGTAACAAGAGCACTCCTAGATAACGGGAGGCTTTGAGTCTGATGTTAACAAATTAGTTATTGGATCAGAGAGTCCTGCTGATTAGACAAAATGGCTGAATAGCAATGGGATAGACAACATATTATGTAGATGGAAAATATAGTAAAGGAATGTAAAACATATGGAAAGCATTTTTAAGACTGTGAAGGAGGAAAATCACTGGATCAAACCATGGAATTTGAAGTAAGAAATGTACTCTGGGAAGCATGGAAATTTTGAAGCTAAAGAGTGCTTAAAATTAATGTTTTGTTCTTTTACTTATTCCTTTCTTCCTTTCTACATTACCTTATAAAATCACAGTGCCTCTGGGAATGCCCTGCTAACAATCAGGTATGGGTCATGGTCACAGGGGGCTCTGAAGGCAGTAGGGCTTCTCCTGCCCCTCTGTGGCAGCCCTGCACACAACCCAGATTGCCCAACCAGCACCATTTGCTAGCAAAATTATATGTTACTTTGCCTCCACCGAAGAGCTAAGAGAATTTAAGCTTGAGTATGGGTAGGAATTTTAGTCTGTGTAAGAAAAGAGTATCTGGAAATGGCATATAGAAGGCAGAGCTCATGGGTAAGCTGTTTGTAATGGCTTACACCTTCTGTAGGGATGTGCAGCTAATCTGGCACAGAAGATGGATGCATTTTCCTAGGCTACTGGCCCTAGACAAATGTTTCAATGTTTGCAATTCTGAAAAGGGTAGTCATGGCACTACAGACTGTGACTTCCTTTCTTTCCTCTTGAAAACAGTGTGCAAGGGATTTAAAGTCAGTAGCAGGTTTGAGCATTAGTAAGAGGTAACAGGAGCTGGCATCACCACAAAACCCAGGCTAGCTTTTCCAATGAGCTGATAGCCACCAGCCAGGTCTGATCACAGCAGGATTTTAAAGCTAGTTCCCAAAGAGGGATTTGCTAATCAGAATGCAAGCTGATGGCCTTCAGGTGACTGAAGTGGAAAACTGTGATCCTGAAAACCTTGCTGAACTGCTGGCATCTAATCCCTGTAGACACCCCTGTTTTACTTGACGAACACTCTGTTTCTCAGAGCTCACACAGGGCGCACTGAGAATTCCTTGTCCTAAAATGTCCTCCTTCAATTGTTCTGCCTTTTGGTATTTTGAAATTGGACTGTTTGCATAGAAAAGGGTAGGTCAGAAGTTTTCCCCCATCCTGAGAGATTTCAGACCCCCATTTCCCATTCCTTGGGCTATGCTGTACACAGCAGGAGCTCCCCAGTCCCTCAGTGAAGCCACACAACTGTTTGAAAATAATGCATTGGGTGTGAACCTGAGAAAACAAGTAATAGAACAGGTTACATTGCCATCAGTGAGATACTATCAACAGGGCTGATGTACCCCGTGATATGCTGAATTTAATGTGAAATAAAGAATTGCAGACTGTAACCAGTCTGATTTTTTTCTCTCAGGAGAGTAGTGAGGTGAAATTTAAAATTATATGATATTTTTATTTGCAAAGCATGAAGAGGGAAGTGCATTTAAGCTTCTGTTTATCTCTGGCTTATTATATATTACGTTACTCTCCAACGTTTGTGTTGCTTGTAGGCAAGAGATGTACAACTCTTGAATGTTAACATCCTGTACATACATAAAGACAGTGTCTGTGGAAGTGGTATACTTTTCAGCTCTGATTTAAAATTCTTTATTTTTCAGATCTCATATAAAGGAATAGCTAAATATTGCAGTACTGTAACATGTATAAGCTCTGGCATCTGCTGTGCCTCTGCACACTGGATGGAGCTCTATGGTAGGGTAACTGCACGGGTATAAAAACCTTATGGTGGAAAATCCACAGTCCAACACAGCACATTCTCATGGTGCTACAGTACAGGATCACTCCTGCTTTTAAGCATGTGGGAGTTTTGTATTTGGTATCTTTGCAGCGTGATTCAGAATTCTCTATTGTTAATAGAAGTTGGCTCAATCCAGATCTTTTGTTATCCTATTGCCATCATCTCTTAACAGAGCTCCTTTTTTTTTGTTGTTGTTGTTTTGTTTTTGTTTTGTTATTTTCATTAGGGAAATGTTCACGAGCGTAGTTAATTCCTCTGGTTTTCAGGTGTAGAAGCCTTGTATCTCTCCTACTCACTGCATTGTGAGCAACCGGCTGGCTGTAAGAAAGGGTACACAGTGCTCTCAGTAGGAGGCATGCTCAGATTTTCACTGTGAATCAGAAAGACTTTGACCTTAACAAGAAAATAACAAACCTGTATTATCTGTTCCTTGGTGCTACTCCTTAGAACAGTTCTACAAGAATTGTTTTGTCTATTGCTGTACCTCCTTTATTAACTACTAAGTCACTGATTGGAGCCTGTGCCTATCTCTCGTTGCCCTCCAGACCTCTGCTTCCACTCTGAACCTTTACCTGCACTGTGCTGGGAGGTGTATACATCTGATGTGGTTTTTTTAGCATCTTGTTTCGTCTCTTGGCTTACTGTGTGGCCCAGATTGCATAAGCAACTGTAGATTTGTCAAATAATATTTGCATTCAGACAAAGGAATTTTCTTCTGTGACAGGCTTTCTGTACTCCCAGAGCAGGGCCCAGGGCCATGCATAACTGATGTGAGTTGTGTTCCTAACATGCTACCATGTGACATTCTCATGAACAGACCTAGGCAGCATAGAGTGCTAAGAAGTCACTGCTAGCTGAGTCCACAACTGGTAGGAAACTGCCCAAAGCTTGGGCATGGATTGGTCTGCTACAACAGGAGGAAATGTATAGAGGGTTGTGTCTGGTCTAATTGTCATTAATGTTTTCACTAGTGACACAGTCTTTGTTTTACTCCTATGTATTAACATTTGTAGATGGTACTATGCTGTGAAGGGTTGCAATTGCTTTGATGCAGAAGATAATATTCAAAAATTTGAGAAATTATCTGAAGTTCACCACTTGAAAGAGAGGAATAAATAATGACAACTGAATTGGATTTTTAGTATTAATGAATTATTAATATTCTTTCTCTTTTAATCATCTAATTGTAGCTTAGCACTATAGGTGGGAGACCATTTATGGGAATGGAGCTCATCTCCCACCTGTGAGTAATCAGCTGGCAAAATATTAAGTGCCACCACCCCAAGTGAAATCTGGGTAAGGATAGAGCTTTGAAGAGGGACTTTACAGAGTGAGCACACAGAGAAGGCAGAAACTAATATCCATGCTTTTGTTTATGGCATCTGTTGTGCCTGATTTGCATGCATCGTTCTACTTTCATGTAAGTATAACATAATGAGAAGTTGGGCCTAGAAGCTTTAAGCTGTTGGGGTCCACATACAAATAACATTTACTGATATAGTCAAGGACTCCCTGCAAGTTAGACTAGGAATTCAGAGAACTATAATTATTACTGTGCTATCAGTGATAAACAATTGCTCAGTCGTAAGAGTAATCTTGGTATTAGCCTCTAGTGCCTTTGCTAATATATCTCAAAGAAGCTATTATGTGTCATAGATCTATGTTGTCTTGTAATTGAGTGAGGAGAAAATACCTTATTTTCCAAAGATGACTTGAAGAAATAGCCTTAAGGAAGACAGAGCAGCTGAAAAGCAGAGCACCAGGCTCACTGAGATGGGCCCAGGGCACAGCTGGGGCCACATGGGAGGCTCACCACACAGCCTGTAATACGCATGCTTTTAAACACTTCTGGTGTGTTTGTAGCATTGCACCTTTAACGTGCTATAGCTTTCCAGCTGTAGTTACTCTTTATGAATGACCGTTAATGAAAATGGCACCTTCTCAGTATCTAGGTCTGCTTTTACACTTAGGTGAGCTCTACTTGCTGATTGCATTTCCGAGACATTTTTAGTTTCCTAGTCCCACTAGCCCTCCAGATTTGGATAGAAGGGAAGCATCTGATTTGTATTTTCATTTCCACGATTCCCACCCCTGAGTCATTCCCAGCTGATTGCTGCCATATAAACCACTGAGAGAAAAGGATGCTGTAATGGAAACTTCTTTCGATCTGGTTGCTACAGGGATTTAATCTTCTGCGAGCATCCAACGCAGCTCATCATAAATGTTGTATTAAGAATATGGAAAAGAAAAAAACAAAAAAACAAAAAAACAAAAAAACAAGGCAGCTTATTATCATAGGTGCTGAGGGTAAAAGCTGGGCCAAAATCATTCTGCATGGCTGTTTTTGCTGTAGGAAGTAATAGGGAAAGCTGCCTTTGTTTTTCTGCACTCGGGGATACAAGAGAGGCACTCTATTCTCCACTGAACAGATGGTAAATTAAAAGGTAGTGTATAGACTAAAAGAGTCGGTAATTACTGTAGAACGCTTCCATAGGTTGAAGGAATTGGTGATTATTATAAAAAGCTTCTCTTAAATGGTACAGCTGCATCTTTCACACACATTAATTTAACTTCTGTAGGACTTGAATGAGAATACGCATGCATGTCTTGGGCAAAAGTTTGTCCCTCAGATTAGAAACATCTTCAAATTTTTGCTTATGCAGAGAATTCCAAAGTGCAATGGAAACAGTGGATTTAGTCCCATTAACTTTAATAAGATGTGATCAGTCTCAATAATGTGATGTGTCATTATTATCAACTAAAATCAGCAGCTCCCTAAGAATCTGATGGCAGTTTCAGTGTACTGTTGCAAGATAATTTTTTAACACTCTTCTCTAGTAACACTAAACAGATAGAGTTACCCTAAGCACACTATTTCTTATTCCATCTTCTTGAATGTCTTTAATTATGAGTAGAGGAAAAGGAGTGAGATGTTAGCATCTGCCACTGTCACAGTCTGTGGAACAGAACTGTTGTACTGACTGACGTTAGCAGAAGTTAAATTTCAGCTTTTAGTTGGTGTCTTTGGATTGCTTTCCCTGTTAGAAGGTATGCAGCTTTGTGGTTGTCCATGCTGTCTTTTTATAACAAATAATTTCTTAGCATTATCAGTGTGTTTCATACTGTTACATATGTTAGTACTTGGAGATATTATCGTGGACCCCCCAAAGATTCAAGAAATCCATCAGAAAGTAGATATTTTATTCTCCCATTTCTATCATAATAACCTGAGTTTGACCTCAGATTGTCTCTGTTGCTGGATAGATTAAAAAGATTTTTGTTCAAAATACAGTAATTCCATCTCATTTTTAATATCTAAATTTAAATCAAAAATCGTCATATTGCCTTTCTAGTGTTGCTGCTTGTAAATAGCAAGTGCTTGTTCAAAAATGTACAAACTTAAAATATTTGTATGATCCAAGCAAATCTGACATAGAGACAGGTTCTAAACTGACAACATTACACTAGACTCTAGATTTTACTTGTGTCAATCGGTAATAGCTGCTAGGCAGAGTTATAGTTCCTTTGTGACCTCTCAGTACAAGGAGTCTCAGTTCACTGCAGTTACTCCCATACTGCAGGGCTTCAGGGGAGCCATAGTGATGGCATGTCAGTGTTCAGTGAGGATCTTTTCCCCTCTTTCTCCTGTAAATGCGTTCTTGAGAGCTGCTGAGGTTCCTTGTGGGAAATGGGGTGGGCTCCAGAGTTCCTCAGTGAGATTTCATCAGCCAGGAAAAACCAGGTCTCTGGCTGCTTTGGAGGGCCAGCTTACATCCATTTGCTCTCCAGAACCATCCTGAGGGTTTGGCACAAACCAGTCCTCTTGGGTAGTGCTGAACTACAGCCAGCTTGGATTCCCCAAGGCCTGAGGGTGACACCTGAATCCCTTTGGTTTCAGTGGTAAAGGGAGAGGAGCCTTGGTCACCCAGCCGGTTGTTGGTGTTATGCACGCAGTGAAACCAACAGCGGTTTCAGTTTCACCTGCTGTGAGAAGCAGGAGGAGAAAGAGAGAACCACGTTTATCCCCAAAACCATACCATGTGGCCATATTTCCACTCCGAGGAGTGAGATTCATGAGCCAGCAGCTTGGCTTGGACTGGGCTGTGCATAGAACACAGAGGTGTGTGCTGCAGCTCAGCCATGGAGCGTGGGCTGGTGCAGTGTGCTGCAGCCACAACAGGGCACTATGAGGAAGTCCTCTTGGGGTAGCAAAGGAGAGGCCTTTGCTCATCCTAATGACAATTCCTCCAGCTGCATGGGATTTTTCAATGAGAGGGAGCGGGGAGGAAGTGGTGGTAAAGGAAAAGGCTGCTTGCTGCATTTCTGGCTGTACTTAAGTCTGAGCAAGATGGCGGGATGGGTTCCCCATTCACTTTCCTCCACAAATGGTGATATGGGGAGAGAGCCTGGGCTAGTTTTTCTATTTATTTTTATACTGTAGAACTTGTGGCCTGTTCTCTGCATTTTCGTAAAGAAAAATGAATTTGTGCAGCACCTGCTTGTAAAAAGGAGAAAGTGGCAAAGCATCCAGTGTTCACCTAGGAGGATTACACATTGACTTATGGTGGCCCTAGTTCACTTCCACTACAGCTTCTGATTCTTGAGATTTTGTACCTGCAAGGTAGCAGGCTGAGTGCACTCCAAAATAAAATTTAGAGGTCATGAGACACATCCTACAAATTATTTCAGGCAGAAATAAAATCAAGCAGGCTGTGTTTAGAAAAGAAAAAGAAGAAGCCTCCTGGAATGCAGTCCTCAGTGCCAAGTACACTTTGTATAGAGAACCATGGAAAAAAAGCATTTAAAAATGGAAAGGTCAGGATCTTGACCTGCTTGACTTCCACAAATGGTAAAATATGCTGACTGGGGAAGAAGAATGTATGCACGGAGGTATGGGGGACACAACTGAGAGTTAATATCCATGAAGACAATTAATCTTGCTTTTATTATTCTGTGTCAGTACAGTGAAAAATAGGCAGGTGGAGCTCTTCCTATGATTCTCCAGGTGTTCTGAATATTCCTAAATGAAGACTGATTGTATGGAATTACATTAGGCCTCTGTTATTTTAATTTTGCTGCCTGTTTTTACAACTACAGAGATAGTTGTAATGATGTGCACATCTCAACTGCTGTGTGAAGCAGGTGTAACTTCTGCTTTAAAGGGTAAAGCCTGTTTCACCTATGGCCTCATGTTTGTAAGTGTGCAATTTCAGTCGTGCTAAATATGACAAGGCTATGTACTTATCATAACAAGTGACGACTGATGCAATTAAAACATTAATTTTTATCATACCAACTGGAGTGTTTCAGCTGAATGTATTTAGTAGAAATGATGATAGTGGAGAAATATTTTAAAGCTGAGAACACATCAGTCGTCCACCAAATGAGACAGGCTTGAAATTGATTTCCCATGATTTTCCTTGCAGCTTCCATGTTACAATTTTGAGACTTTCTAAAATGAACTTCAGCAGACAGTGGAGGAAAGATGCAAAGAGTGAAACTCTGAGGGCCATCCTGCCCAGTGCTGCATGCCAGACAACTGGTAGGAGCCTCGCAGAGCGAAATGTGTCACCACCAGTCCTGTGTTTTCTGCACACTTATGAGCAACATTCTATATTTAAAGATGCCTGTAGCCTTGTGGGTGCCAGACAGCTTACAGGGCATGGGTAATGCTTCTCACATTTTACATCTTGTACACCAGGTGTAATTGGGAATAACATAAGTAAATGGAAGGATTTCCTTGTTTGTCTCCCACAGTAGTAAGACTTAACTCTTAAAACAGTTCCACCTGCCCCATAAGGCACTTACAGATAGACTTGGGGCAGTTGATCTGTTATGTCTGTAGCTTCAAGTAGCAAGTGATTTTGCTTGCTGTATTATTTCAAGTTTATGCAGTCCTCAGTAAAATAATTCGTTATGCTCCCAGGAGGATTGTTGCTCTTCATCCAACTGAGAGATCTTTTCTCTTGATTTTTGTGTACAATTTATGCCTCATTCCATTCACAATGCAAAGCCAGCTTACCCAAAAGCAACTGGCTTGGATGAATCAATATTTCTTCAAGAATAAAATTGGGTTTGGAGTGAGGGTATTTGTATCTCTGGCGTACAGGAGTGCAGATAAGATCTGATCCCTGTGATATCCTCATTTTCAGACCACTGATCTGATGGCACATTCTTATCAGAGATGCCATAAACACATAGGCATCTTTGTTCTCAATGAAGATATTCTGTACTTGGCTACTGTGGTGTCCTTTCAATGAAGCAGATTTTTTTTCTTTTCTCCTGTACCTCTTCTATTCAATACTACAAAGGTACAGTAATTATAACGCATGGATATAATTAAATAAGAGGTTAGATCTGGTATTTCATAATCAAGGGAAAATGTTCTGACCTCAGTGAGCCTCTAAAACAAGCACACAAGTTGTGTTCTACAAGCGGTGTTATTGCTAGTAATAATTCTTTATAAAAAGGATGCATGTTTGCCTGTGGTTTGAGGGTTACTGCAATGTGCCGTAAGTTGGATGGAGTGGCTATAACTAGATGGGAAGTGAACAGTGATGTCTTAAAAGTTTCTGAATTGTTGGACCAATTTAAAAGGCACTCGAGTTGAAAATCACATTAAAAGCATTAACTTTCTTGTGCTAGCAATAGTAATGGAGATTGCAAAACGTGGAATTTAGCTGCATCAGCAATCAGAGACTTCTTAGAATTAATGAATTAATGGCTCCAGGATGCCACTGAACAGGAGAATCCATTTCACCTCACGTGGACAGGAAGAAATTATAAGACCAGGTGAAACTCAGTGTGGATTATATAGTATGATTGCTTCTTTGCAGCTCTGATAGCGAAACCCACAGCGGCCAGATCCAGCCAGCTTTGCAGTCAGGAGGCTGACCAGGAGGCAGCACCAAGGCTGTAAACAGTGATGGGAGAGGCGGGAGGTGGAGAAAGGTGTTCTGTCAATGGAGAAAATGTCTGCGTTGGTGCCTGTGTACATCAAGCAGACCTAGGGAGTTTTGCTGTGTTTTTTGTTTTGCTCTGTGCCCACTGTAAATGAGCACGGGGGAGGGGATGGTTGTACTTGTGAGAAAGTGGAACTATTGTTCCATTTTAGCTCACATGCAGCTGTGAGGGAAAATTGTTTTCGTGCTGTTGCTAAAAGAGACAAAACTTCAGTAGTGTTACTGCTTAATGCAACTGCTCATTGAGGACTTGGCGTGCTATTAGTAATGGTTTTGAAATAAAATTGTTCCAAACATTCATCATCATTGAGGAAATGTTCAAGACCCAAAGTGGTTCTAAGTGGGAAACTCAATCCAAAAAAGTACAGCCAGCCATTATGTGTAATGCTGAAATTGTTCTCCATCAAGGATACAATTGCAGTCATTCAACTCTTAGGGTTGGTTGTAAGCAGTTGTAGGTGTTGGCTCCAACTTGTATTTTAAGAACACGTTTGTGTAGCTTCAGATCTCCAGCACAAGACTTTCTGCTCAGCCAGAGATGTGACTCTGCCCTTCTTGCTACTTTAATAATGCTAATTACATGTTTAGGAGCTGACAGGTTTCTCAGGGGGTGGTGATTAACAGGATGTGCAATAAATACTGCTGTGGCTTTTTCTTAGCAGTTTGTTTGTACATTTCTGGTAGTTGCCTCATTCTTGTGATCCTGTGCATATTCATATTTAAGCAACCAGGGCTGATGGCCCTGCCAGCACCATGCTAGGGGATGCCTGGAGTCAAGTGGAAAGGCTCCTGTGTAACAACTGATTGAAACCTGAGAATTAAAAAACTTCTGAATCACAGAGGAACTATGGGACAAAGCAGAAGAATTCATCTGGCATAATAAATAATTTGGTGAACAGTTAAATTCCTGCAAAATCCTGGGTACCTGTGCTTTGTGCTGTGCAGGACAGCTTCAGAAGCAGACTCAGCTCATCTATGACAAAGCTCCATACTGTCACAGAAAGTTTAAGGGGATGATAATCAAAGATATGTGTTGTGTTTAATCCAACTGCCTTTTTGCAGGGCTGACCACAGCGGAGCAGCAGCAAAGTGCTCTGCCTAAAGCCAAAACAGCTGCAAGCCCCTGGGCCTCCATTCTCATTTTCTTAAAATCATTTTCTAAGTGTGCATGCTGAATGAAAGCCATGGTTAACATTCACGATGATTCTTTTTCACACATGCAATGTGTCTTTCCTTTGCTGTCTGCAACAAATTGCAGTGAAGCGTGTTGCAAAGTTCATCTTTGTGTTGAGGCAGAATGCTTCCTTAGAGTCACCACGACTGCTCTTCTTTTTCTTCTTCTTTGCAACATCAGGCTGCAGCTTCCTGTACTGAGCCTGACCTGGACCATTTGCAAAGTGAATGAGTCTCCTTTCTTCATCTTTGAGTCACCCTTTGTGACAAATATTTCTCAATAGAACAAGAAAGAAAAATCCAATCCTATATTGCTTCCTTATGGAGCTGAACTTCAGCTTTCGAACAAGGATCATCTCTAAAATATTTGAAGGCAACACCAACAGTACGAACATCTAGACTGGTAGCTGTACTTGCTGTAAGCCATTACGGGGGCACTTGCTGCACTTCAGACGATTCCCCTCACTGGGGAAGCCCTGGCCTCAGCTGCAAATGCTATAGTGCCGTCCCTACTCTTCTGCATGGCTTCAGGACACAGGGATTGAGACAGGGTGGCCAATGGGCAGCACACTGCTGCATTTCTCTTGGCTTCACGTCAGCTAAGTTACAGATAGAAAGAGTGGAAAAAGGCAACACAGTTCCTGTTTGCTTTGCATTGTTTCAAAGAGAAGATGAGTAAAGTCTTAAGTCTTTCAAAACTCAGTGTTGTAACAACGGGAAGAAAGGTTTGTCACCAAGCAAAAACACAAAAGTCCTATGCTACAGGGCCACATCCTTCTGTGCTGTGCTGATGGGAGACCCGGTGCTAGCAGTGGTGTGCAGCCACAGCCCTGCTCCCACCTGAGCTCCATCAGTGCCTATTCAGGAATTATACCTGGGGTTACTCAGGGTCTGCGTCAGACCGGAAAGTGCGGACTGATGGACCCCCACGGGGTGGTCACTCTCCAGCGTCTCCTTGGCCGCTCTATCTAATAATTCTGCATCACGAGGAAAGCTGAAGCACCCAGTCAGAAGGAATTCCAGCGGGGCTCTCGGCACCACAACTGCGTGTCGAGGAGTCAGTCAGCCCGGCCGGGGCTCCGGGAGTCGCCGCCGCCCCTCACTGCTCCCGGGGGCCGTGCGGGGCCGCTCCGCGCGGAACACGCTGGCCGGGGAGGGCCGGGGGAGGCCGCCCCGTGGCGCTCGGGGGGAGCGCGCCTCGGGCGGGCGAGCGGGGAGGAGAGCTCGGGAGGGAGCGGGGCACCCCAGTTCCGCTTCCTGACGGCGCCTCGGCCCGGGCGGGGAGCGGCGGCAGCAGCGCGGGGTGCCGGCGCCCATGGCCGGCGAGCGGACGCGGCGCTTCACGCGGAGCCTGCTGCGGCCGGGACAGGCGGCGGAGCTGCGGCACAGCGCGGCCACGGCCGCCGCCACCGCCAGCGGCCGCCTTCAGCAGCGGGTGAGCGCGGGCGGCGGCCAGGTGCGAGGGGCGCGGCCGGGACGGGCAGGGCAGGACAGTCCCGGCGGGATGGGGAGGGGGCCTGGAGGGCGCCGGGATGGACCCCGGCACGGCCCCGCGGAAGTCCTCGCGGGCAGCGCTGCTCAGTAGGCAGCCTCGGCTCGTAGCCTCAGCCTGCAGCCCGCCGCTCGTTTGCGCGCTCTCTTCTCTTTTGAATGGATACTGGAAGCGAAACGCGAAAAGCTCTCTGCTAAAGTGAGCCTCGCGTGCAGCGGGGATAAGGGGAGCGAGAGCTCCCAGTCATTTGCTGTCACTCGCGTGGCTTCTGGGGACTCGCAGCCTGCAGCACGGCCGCCGAGCTGCGGTGGCTCCGGCTGGCACGCGGCGCTGCACGGCGCCCGGCCTCGTGCGGCCGCCCCGCTCTGCGCGAGGCTGCGGCTCCATTGGCGGAGCGGCACCGGCGGCCGCTGAGGTTCTCCGATGTTGGCTCTCGGAGCCCAGCTGGACGGTAAATCGCTCGGGTTCGCGGGTACGCGTGCTCAGCCTTTGTGAATTGTCAGCCGTTTGTTAGGCGTCTATCAGCCGTTCTTGTGTTAAGGTCCCTTTGGACTTTCTTAAAGAGACGTGTTCTTAGAGACCAGTCCCCAGATAATCAAGCACATCACGATGTCTGTGATTTGCGTAACTCAAATATTTTCCTTTTCTAATTTCTCAGGCCAGACAGCTCATTAAGTAGCCTAAAAGGTGGAAAGAGAGAAAGTTGTAAGTGAAATGTCATCACTCATCAAAGTTGCTGGCATGCAGTGCCTAAACACAAAGCTTTATATCTCCCTCTGCGAAAGTGAGAGCTGATTCCCTGTTCACGTAACTCAGCGGGTATTGCCCACTGCTCTACAGAGCTTTGCCAAAATTGTATGTCCCACATGTCTGTACACCAAGTTCAAGTTTTTTTTCTTTACATCACTGGGCCTGCAGTGCTTTTGCAGGCATCTCCGACTGTCTACGTAAGGCTTTTCCATGCTTCAGACTTGTGAAAACTTGGTAGGGGCTTACTGCTCTCTGACACAGTTTGATGTGCCATTAACTCATCAGTATCCCAAGGTGTTTGGGCAGTCATAGGGCACCTCAGGATTAGGATTCGGCCCCTGGTCAAATAAAACATCTAACGCTGATAAAGCACTGTGGAGGAACCGTCCCAATAGGGCTGGGCTCTGCCTAGGCACTGTGCTGAGTTGTCAACCTTGGAGCATGTGTTCGAATCCATGTTCCAGCTGAACTGCTGGGTTTTCTGGCTGCAGTTCGAGGGATTTGGGATGAAGTTCTGTTAGGAGTACTTTCTGTTCTGCCACATCTCTGCTGCAAGGATACGAGAAAATTGATGTAATGGGTGAAGCAGATCTGAATACAATGGTCTGAGTCCCTTGAGGAGAGGTTTGATATGGGTTCGTTGGTTTGTCTGTTTGTTTTTTGGGGGGACTCAGGGTACAAAGCTGTTATCTTCAGGGATAAGTCCCTTCTAGCTGCGTGAGCTCACTCAGGACCAGCAGAGTTGGCTACTGCACCTTCCTGACAGTGCTGGGCATGGGGATGCTGGGACAGATGCTGCTGCAGCAGTTGCTGTGTGGCTGTTGGAGCAAAGCTCCACAGGTCTTGGGTGTTCTGGCTGAACTTATACTGAATTCTTGCACCAGAAGTACTACTCCTGGTAGGAAAAAGCCTGGTGCACTGCACAAGGCATGTTGGTGCTCCCTGCTCCTTGCTCAGGGTGCAGCATTACCTCATGTACTCTGAACCTGGCTTGGAGCATCCTGATGGCAGGAGGCAGGGTGTGTGAATAAACGGCTGCTGGCAATTGGAGGAGGTGGGAAGGTGGGGGCAGGAGGCCTTCTGGCATGGCCCTTGTGCCTGTCCTGAGGGGACTGACAGCTGGGCCTCTGCCAGCAGGGTTTGCATCAGGGGCCAGGCGGGTTCCAGCAATCTGATGAGAGCTCAAATGCCTGCTGCATGCAGTGTCTCAGGGTAGAGCTGTGAGTTGCATCTTCTACCTTTTTACTGCCTTCAAAAGTATTGCTTTTTCTTCTGTGTGCTTTCCCTTCCTTTTATTTATTTATTTTATTTATGTATTTATTTTTTATAATATATTTATTTGCTTGGTGTGGAAAAAACAGTTGCAAGTATTCAGCTCAGAATTCTGTTTGTAGATAGGAAGAAGTGTCCAAGCAATCAGGGGAAGGAGGTGGGAGGAGAGAAGATGCCTTTATCACTTGGTGTTGTGGTGTGTAAGAGTGGAACTTCTTCAGTGCCCTGCAGAACATGGGAGCAGGGGCTGAGGGTGAACCTGGCCACGTGTACTGTTGGGTTTGGTTGTGCATCCTTTACTTGTTATGCAGCCAGGGTAGGACAGACTTCCATGTTCAGAATCAGGCTAACACATGAAATAGCCCTCACAGTAAGATCATGATTTGTTTAGAAGGTACAGTGTTAACTGAGCCGTTCCAAGGACAGAAGTACTTTGGGAACTGGGCTGTGAAAGGGCCCTTTCTTCTGAGGATAGTCTGATGTCTACTGTTTGTCCAGCACAAACTGAAGCAAGGCATTTATACAGGCAGTGAATGTACCGTGTTGTTACAGATAAAATAGGCCGTGTGTGTTTGTACATACGTGTACATGCCCAGTCCTCACAGGCCATCTATTGATCTATTTCTCTGTAGACTTCTTAATGTATTGACTTGTTCCTATTTTCCCTTTTTCCTTGGTTAATGCTGGGATGATAGCCTTGTGGAATAATCCTGGAAGCGCATGCATGGAGTGAGAGTTTCATGCCCATTTTGGTGCTTGAGGAGAGGGCTTATTCATTTCATGGGTGTAAGGAAATGTTATCTGCAATCTCCCTCCAGTGAAGGTTTTGCTTTTAGGTTTCTGTGCACTTGAGGTGTCAAGGTCTGCTCAGTGTGTGCAGCTTATCAGGTGTATTCAGAGTGTTTGCAGCCTTCCGTGAATGTAGTGCAACACTGAAGTTTTAAACAACTTGTTTAGAAACTTGCTTACACATCTGTATTCCAAAATTTATCTTTAATATCCTTTGCAGCATACTTTACTTCTTCAAAGACAAACCATTACTTATAAGTAGTTTCCTTTACTAGTATATATTTTTTTCAGTTTTGGAGTGCCCGATGACTAATTCTGTAGCTGCTCTCCAGCTGGGGTGTCCCAAGGACACTCGGAGCGGTGTGGAGCTGACAGGGATCTAATCCTTTTCAGCCGGCTCTGGAGCCCAGATGTAAGAGTGAGCCGAGCAAAGGGCACAGACAAGAATGCGCTGTTTGCACATTTTGCAGCTGCTGAACTCCCTCCTCTGCAGGCAGACAAAGAGGCCTGATTCTTCTGCGTAATTCTAGGAACTGCGTCTGAGGCTTGCAGTGAGGATCATGTTGATGCAGAAATGAGGAAAGGGAGATAAGGGAAGAAAGCCTTGGAGAGAGTGGGGAGAGAAGACGGAAGAAACTCGTCTAGAAAGAGTTTATCAAGTGTTCTTCTCACTGGAAAAAATGGGGGAAAAGAGGAAAGACTTTGTAGGGAAGGAGAGGCTGAAGAAGACAATCAAACGGAGGAAAGAAATGAAGAGAGCTGCAAGAAAGATCCATCAGGTTGGTGAATAACTTGTGCAAATAAACCCTGGTCATGGAATCCTCGGACAGTCATCAGAAGGTAGCAAAACCTGGGCACTGTGGTCTAAACCTACGTGTTTCACTGCTGTCTTGAAGCCGTCACTTGACTAACACGTTTTAGATTCATGGAAAGTGAGTCAGCTTGAGTAACTCTAAATGATCTCAGCTAATAGAAGCCACAGTATCTTCTTTTCTCTGCTTACATGCTCAGATAAGGGGTTTGGAGAGGGATGGCAGTAGGAAGGAGGAGAACCAGAGGAACAAAGCCTGGTGTTGCCTTGGGGGAAAGTGGCCATGTTTGGACTGTAGCTTCCAGCTGCCGTTCAGCAGTGCCTGTGTCACTTCCAGAAGTCAAAACATGTTTGTGACTTTCCTAGCACAAGGTCAGAAGGCTCTGAAGTAGTGACATGTGGTTATTACATAAACAACAAAGGCTTACTAACTGTCTGTAATGCTTTCCACTTTAGCATTGCCAGTTTCACAAAGGTTAGCAGTACTTTTCTGAAGTGAGATGAGTTTTTTTGATCTATTTTATACCAGCTGTGTATTCTTATGTTAGTGAGTGCTGACTTCATCCCTGTCTTGTTGATAAGGGAAGCAAACACAGAGATGAGTGCCCAGGCTCGCACAGTGAATGGGCAGTGAGCCTCTCCCAGCTGTCCTGGCACCCATTCCTGTGGTGGGCTCCCCAGCCAAGGGCTGCTCCTCAGCCTGCCCTCTGCTCTCATTGCTGTAGGGGCAGCTTTCCCTCTCCTCTGACCAGTAGGAAGCCAAGAGCTGCCTCCCTTTGTGAGCGTGTTCCTCTGGGAGCGGAGAGCAGTGCTGCAATAGGAGTGCTGAATGGTGACGTGTGCCAGTGAGGCCTTCCAGAGCCTGCCTCCTTCGGAGCTTCAGGCTGTTTATTTTTACCTCTCCACTCTCTTTAGTATTTTAGATTGGGCTCACAACACAAGGTTATTTTTCCCCCTCTGCCACTGATACATAATGACAAACTAAACACATGGCTTAAGTGCAGTTTAGTAGACTGCTTGTTACCTCTGGCACCTTTGTTTATTTATTTCTCTGCTGATGATACAAGCTGGCAAGAGTCACTTCTCTGCAGAAGGGCTCAGAAACTAGGAAGGAAAAAGAACAACACTATTGCATGTTGAATTACCAATTCGTTCACCGTTAATGAGCGCTTTACTCTATTTCCTTCCCACTGGGGCTGTTGTGCAGTTGGTTTATGTGCAGTACAGAATCTTAGTGAGCTGTCAACGAGACACCGACTTTCTTAATTCCAAGCATAGCTCTCCGCTTCTGCGCTTGTGTTGTGTGGAGGAAGAACAAGGAGATCCATTGCTGACTCTGAAATCAGCTTGCTTGCTCTTCAGTTGTGAGAGTAACTTCAGCTGACTTAAAGCAAACATGATTCTTGGTTACTTTGACATGTTGACCTAAATTAAATGATGTAGATATAATGAAATTTAATGGGTGCAGTGGGGCTGTGTACACCAGAGGAGAGAAAAAGCCTTTCCTTTTGTGCTATTACTTAGGAACAAGGATTGTACAGAAATGTCCGTCTCTGAAACTGGAATGACTAGACATGTTTAGCATAGGAAGAAATAACATGTTATTTTCAGTTCTGGTTAATATAATATTTTTTTTTTAATTGACATTTAAATGCATTGTTTACCCATGTATGTTTTCTGCTGGATGAACCTGCTTTTGTTGTTGAGTAAGCTGATGTCTGTCCACTGACTGATGAATGCTTGTGATCTATAGGCATAGATCTGAGTTAAAGGCTCACCATGTGGCAAGCAAAGTGGCAGAGGTGGGACGTTTCCTTGTTTATTTTATCTAAGTGATACCCAAAGCCCTTTCACTGTGTGTGAAACGTGTCTGCTTTTATACAAGTTCCTCCGTGAGCTTTACTTCTCTGTTTTTTGTTTGCTAGAACGTAAGCTACCCCCCAGTCTGGGTTAGTGGGCTGCTGTCCGTTATGTGCTGGGCACACATCCTTCACTACTTGCGCCCAGGCACTGTGTGGAGCATAGGAAGAGGTTAAGGGAGGGCAGGGGGACAGCCTTCCACTTCTCTGCCCTTTGGAAGCAAATGCAGCACTCCTCTGTGCGCTCTGAGCAGGCACAGGAGGAAGTATTCCCAGTTTGAGTCTTTCAGAGTGAAAGGGATAGGCTGAACTCTGCCTGGGGCGTGCTGATGGATCTAACAGCTTATCCCTTGAGTCTGTCATGGGGGAAAGCTTTCCACACTGCTGTGCGAGTGCCATGGCACGTGTTGGCCTTGGTGACTTTTGTTAGGAATGCCTCCATCCTGTTTTACAGGCCATACATAACACATGGTGTTTGTAGCAATATCTGTATAAACCTTCGTTTCTCTTTGTGCACATGTGTCTTTTTTTATCTGTTCTTATTTACGGAGTAGTCTCAGGTCTTAAAAGGGGTTTAGGGAACAGAGTTTGGCCATCCTTAGGAAGGAGCTGTTTCTTGCCTTCAAAATTCTAAGCCGTGCTCAGCAGATACAGGAAGGTGCCACAGAGCAGAGCCATGCTGACAGTCGAGGAACTTGGGAAAACAGTCCTGGGTCCCACCCCTAGCATGGTGATTCCACGCGCAGGGAGAAAGGCAGTTATGAGTAACTATTAAAGCTAGTAATGAGCAGACTTTGACATTTATTCCAGAATATGATGTGGTCTGTATCTTTTGTATTCACATACTATGCAGTGCATACTAAGATGTGCTGAGCTATCGTGCCTCCGTTGTCAGTATATAGGCACACTTTTTTTCTTCCATTCACGTGTACTTCCACTAGCAATTGCAATAACAAAGCAAAGTGAAATATCAAAACAGTTATTATTTGAAAATAAGTTACTAAAATGCATCCACCTGTTTCAAAGCTCACAGCTCATCTTAGGCATTGGTTGCTTTTTACATGAGTGTAGCGGGAATGCAAAGTCACAGCTTGAAGCAGTGATTGAGCACCTGGTGGGCAGGCAGGGCCAACCCAGGGGAGTTCAGGTGCATGGAATGTACCTGAGTGACTGGCAGGGGTAGGGCCAGGATCCACCCCTTCTCAGACCTCACGGAAGGGCTGACAGTGGAGACAGGGGGATCTTGCTGGAGATCCTTGCTTACCTGAGGCATTCCAGAGGTAAGCAAATGTTCTTACTTTGTTTCTGTATCCATTGCTGCAGCCAAAGGCTTTTGCCACCTTGCTATTATTGGTGTACTTTCCATCATGTTATAGCATTATAATGTTATAACATGTTTTTCTGTTTATGTCATTGTGTGGTGGTTCTGTTCTGCTGACACTGTGTCATCAGATGGCTTGTGTTAGGATCAGTACTTGATATTGTCATAAGCAGAGTTGCTGTGTGGATTTATCCTTGTAGCTCTCTCAGAGTTAATGAGAACTGTATTTGAGGTTAGTTAGGAGAATTCACTGAACTGAAAATAAAAAAATACGTGAGCAGAAACTTAGTTTATCCTCTTTCCTAGTCAAATAAGAAACTGATTTAACAGTAATGTTAGGAATTCCCTAATATATACAAAAAGTTGCAGTCTAGGTAGGTGGTAACTTTTCTACAGGTGTATCTCTCAGGAATTTCCTGCTACTTATTTCTGTGCCTGGCTGTTCAGGTGTTTCTGTACTCTTTGAAAATTATTTATTGCATTTTGCAAGTTCCAATTTCATGTTTCGAGCCTGCTCACTTTAGAACAGGAAAAAAAAATGGGCTGGTTTTTATGTAGGAACGCTACCCTGGCCTACTGTGTTGTACTCAGTCTCTGCCTCTCTCTTGATTTCCCCATTCTTGCATCTTCCCACTCCCTGCTTCTCTGCCCCCTCGCTCTTTCCAGCCCTTGGTGCTCACTGCTCTTTGTGCCTTTCTCCCACTTGTCTCTGTGCCTGCATGTGTGCCCCTCTGTATGCAGGGCACAGTGTGTCCTTGTCTGGCAGGCACCTATCTGTGCTCACCACCCGTGCCGTCTCAAAATCCGCTGCTTCCAGGAGCTCTGCTTGCAGGATCCAGCACAGCCACCTCCCTGTTTCTCTTCTCTGCACAGCTCTGTTAGTGTCAGCAATACTCCCTCACCTCCATACTGTCAATGTAATGTCTTTGGGTTTGGAAACATGCCTCCCTCCCAGCTTTAGTATAAGGCTTTACGTTAAACAAATGCTTTTGTGTAGATAATTGCTATTTGAATGCCTGTTCCTTAGATAAAAGATGATTCAAATAGTAGGTAGTGACTCCTCTTTCAAGAATACCTCTGCCATGTCTGCTCACTTAACATGTTTCTGTATCAGTGGCTCCCTGTTCATTGCACACGCAGTATATACAGATGATTACATATGTAGTGGCATACAGTGCAATGTCTTAACACATCTGTATCAAGCCTATTTTAAAGATACTTAAACCAATTAAGTAAATAGGTAGCTGCCATGGCTGCCTTCTGTTTCCATGGAGTGACATGACATGCAAGGATTTTGGAAGTATGAGCAGAGATATCTGTGCCAATGGATACTGCAGTGTGCTAGAACAGGCCTGCATGTTCCTGGAGCTCTGATGCTTGTGGGGTTTCTCTTTCCTACCACTATTTCCCAGTGTGTTTTTCAGAAGACCCCAGCTCCAGATACTAAAGAATCTGGCCAGGGATCCAGGTTGAAAAATGTGGGTTTCTGTAATGCTTGGGAAGCTGTGTAATTGGGGATGGGAGGTAGCAAAGGACTGTTGCAGCTGGAGTTGGAAAAGCTGGGCAACACAACCTCTGGGCCACTTTTGGATGCAGTGGCTCTCACTGCTGTGGCTGCAGGAATGGGAAGTGGGCTGTGTGTGGGCATGCAGGGCCTGCTGTTCTTGGGAGCATTGTGGTGGAAGTCAGCCCCTCTCTGGGCTCTCTTGTGCTGGCAGCATCGCTTCTGATAAGCTGTGCTTGTGCTGCCTGCAGTGGGAGTGGGGCAGCCACGGTGCTGGAGGGGACTGCAAGATGGTTTTCGTGGAAAAGCATAGCACTGGGGTTTGCCTGATCAAACAGCTGCAGCTGCACAAAGGGTCACGTATCAGCAGACTGTTGGTAGTCAAAAGGATGAAACTTGAAAGCAAGAAGTCCTTATGTGTGTGGTACAAGAATTACAGGAATTAAAACTGAAGAAATTAAAAGAACTTCAAATCTTCCCCCTCACATGTTTCCTTCCCTCTTCTTTTTTTTTTTTTTCCCTCCTTCTTCCTCTCTGTTTGCTTGGAGGCTTAATGGAAGTGGAAAAACAGCGGAACTTCAGATGTTTTCATGTAGTGCAGCAGTATTTAGGTAGACTAAATGGCTGTATTTAGGGTGAAGAAGGTCATCTCTTGTCTTTCAGTTGTGGCTTCTCAGGGTGAGCCTTCTGCTTACCAATATCTGTTGCTGGATGAAAATGTGCCTTTATGCCTTTTCTTGCTGTTCTTTGGGAGAGGGTGAGGGTGCATTTATTATGTTTTGGACTCCATGCACCTCCTCCTAAGAGAAGGGAATGTGCAAGGAACTGTCACCAAACTTAGCTTTCTGTATTTTTTCCCTTGTGAAATGCAAAGTTTTGTTAAACAATGTGGTGCTCTACATGGCTGTGCCTGTGAGGTCCCACACTGAGATCTGCTGGAAGCCTGACCAATTTGTACACTGTCCTCCTCTCACTCTTGGAGATGTGTTCCTTTCTTGAAGAAAAATACACGGAAGCACTGGGCAGCTTATTGTTGTGTTTAAGTAGCTGCAAAAAGAGGGTGGCAAAGTGGTGATGGGCGCCTGGTCTTTCCCTGTGACTGGTTGCTGGATGTGTCCTGCTGCCTATAACTACAGAGTACGTTTTACTGAAATGCTGTCCCGTGTCTTGAGGATGCAAAAATAGCAAAGTGAACCATGACTAGTGAGGAGTAAGGCTTTCTAGTTGCTACTATCGTGGCCTTATCTTAGCAGGTATTTTCCCTTTTTTTTTTTTTTTTTTTTTTAATCTGTAAGATAACTGTAATGAAAACTAATGAAGGGTAAGTGCTGATAGTACGACTATTTTTAGGCAGCTTGACAGGAAGTGTTTACTTCTTCCTGTTCTGTTTGATGTTCTGTTGACTTTCTCATAAATATTAACCCAGCTGGGGCATCGGTGTCTGTTGCTACAGTGGGATGGTGATGATAATAACAATAACAAAAGTCAATGTCAGTAGTAGCCGAATTGAAATATCTTCTGTTGCTTTAAATAGATCAAGTGGATTCTGGTTGAAAAAGCACAGAATTTCCTATCAATTCTTATGGTTGCACAGGAGTGTTTTCAGATTTCTAGCTGCGTAGTTGGGTTGGAAAGTGGGATTGGCTTTACCCATGAGGTACGGGCTCACACCAACTCTCTTCGGGATCAGATTAAGCTTCCAGCACTCCTGTCCATAGGTGGATGTTGGGTTTCTCTGCGGCCCCCAGTCCAGTGATATTTTGTGGTTAGATTATGTTCTTCCTGCATCCCCAACTAAATTCCCTTGTGGAATGGGATGCTGGATCCATTTTCTCCATTACGTTCTTGAGTGATTTATACTTTCATCTCCTGAAAGCCCCTGCAAGTGCTGCCAACAGCCCAGGGGCAGCAGCAATAGCAAGGCAGAGGTGAAACTCTGTAGTAAGCCTTTGCTTCTCGCCATGCCTGATTCCTATGGCTCACTGTCATGTGAACGCTGGCCCTGCAGGATGCTTAGGGCAGTACCTTCTGTCAGGGTGCAGCACGCTTCTAGTGATGATATCTGAGATTTGCGTTTCCCCTTCGAGTCAGATGCTGATGTGTGAGGTCTGAAAGGCAGGAGGTGCCGCTGTGCAGGGTGGGATGGCTCTCGCCAAGGACTTCTCACGAGGTGCTGTGGTTTCCCTTTCCTGGTGCTTCTGAACGCTGCAGAAAGCCTGCCCCAGTGCTCTCATCCTTACATCTCGTCTTTTATGATGAGTGATCTTTTTGCATTTAGCATTGCTATGTCCGTGGCAAGACTGAGTGACTGTCACCATCCCTGACCTTCTGCCTGGCAGCCTGTCTTCAGTTTTGCCTGCGTTCCTTTTAGACATAACTGTTCCCAACTCACTCAGCTGCTTGACAAAAGCAGGAATGACAGCAAGGTGAGAGCTGTTGTGTTGGCTGCCACTCTGTGTTGCCTTCAAGTCATCATCGCATTACATACAGAGTGATAAATGATAATTAATGTCTGACTAGAATCTAAGTAGAGTCCTAATTATATGTCGGGGTAAGTTTTGGCAGAAATGAACAATTGCTATCCCTGCATCTTAATTTCTGCCACGATTTCGAGTGAAAGCAGAGTCTGCAAAAAAGGAATATGTTTGAAGGAAATCTGTTTTTCCATACATTCACTTGGATGTCACCAGTTCTAGTGAAAGCTTTGGCAGCATAGACAACAAGAGTGTTTACTTCCTTAAAAAAATAACCAAAAAAATGTTAGGGTTAAAGCTCCAGCATATAGTCTGTAGCATTTAAATTATTTACAAATGCAGTTGCACTTTCCCAGCTGGAGGTACTTAAGAGCATAAGGCTCTATGGAATGCCTGGCTGCTGACAGAAAGAGTGGCTGGTCCAGGGAGCTGGTGATCTATTTTAAAGCACAATTGCATGTTCAGCACAATTAGAAAACTGATCGCTTCCCTAAAATAAATCAATATGTTTGCTAGCATAAATAATTAAGACTTCTTGAAAAGCAGCATTGGGTTGGTTTTGTTCTTTGTTTTCTATTTGGGTGGGGAAGTCTTGGAAGACTAAACAGAAGGCGTCAACGTTTGAGTACTACCTAAAATAATTAAGGATCCCTTGGTAGTTGGTTTGAGATGTGTCATAACAAAATAGAGAACAACATCGCTTCTATGCTAAATTGTTGTCTTTTTTTGTAATGTTCGGGAGATTTGTAAGGACAGGATTATTTTTTTTTAACATGAGTTAATAAAGAATATTAACAACAGATACGATTAAAACTTTAATAGTAACAGCAAATAATTTGCAACCAGACTTCTAATTCAGTAAGAAGGAAAACTGCTTGCACATATGTGTAGTTAGCTTGTAATTTCTGTTCATATTTTAATCTCCTTTGGAGTTCAGTATTAATCTTTCAAAACACACATGTTACTAATCAAAATATTACTCTTCTAAAGATTTTTGCCTGAAATACCCACCAGAAGATGTATGTTTTTTAGAGAATGTGTTACAGCTTAACAAATATAGACCAAACAACTCACATTTGGGCAAGTTTTGCTAATTTTTTATGTAGTTGAATGAAGAGCCTCATGGATGTGAATGTTAATTGATACCAGCAACACAGATTCATTAGCTTTGGTTTTTGTATGATTTTATTCTCTTCTGGAGTTCAAGTAAAAGAAAGGGAGTGAAACCCTGTCAGGAGATGTGAAATGAAAAACACATGTTGCACAGAAAAGCTGTCCAGGGTACGGAGCAGCACAGTGCAGCTCGTTAGATGCTAAAATAACTGCTACTTCATTTGATATTGTGAGCACATTCTTGTGCCGTGAAAGAACAAAGCAAGATCACTTCTGAAAAGTGCAGAATGTTTTCTGTTGGGGCTGTTTTTTCCGGCTGAGGTAATGGGAGGTGCAAGCCTCCCTGAGGTTCCAGGTCCACCAGCAGAGATCCTGGGGCTGACTGGCGCATGCTGTAAGGAAAAGGATGACTCCTGATGTATGGCAATAGTGAGCACTGTGTATCTACAGCTCCCATCCCTGGAGACTGCTGTTTGTGCAAGTGTGGATTTCTGGGAACAAATTCATCATTTGCCCCATGTCCTGAGCTGTAGACGTGTCACAGCTGGGACAAACGTGGCCTGATGAAAAGGGGAAGGGTTGCTTGGTTTGCCCTGCTTGGACCCACCAGGCTTGGGGCTTTTTGAGTGGTGTTAAATAAACAAATACATAACTCTTCCTTAATATTTACATCCTGCAGAAATTCCAGAGTCTTATGATTTGCAATCTCTTCATTTCAGGGGGAAAATTACCATTGGGTTTCTGGATTCAAGATAAAAAGGATTTTATGCCACTGCTAGTGGAAATAATTTGTATTCTTCTTGTGGGAACTTTGCTGTCAGAACAAATGACACGTCTGCAGCTGCTCAGTTTGGGGGTGTGAGATGATGGGGCATCAGCACATGAGACAACACCGGTATCGCAGGGCCCTTCGTGTACAAATTTCACTTTGCGTTTCCCTTTCTTCCTTTATCTGCATTTTGTGCCTCATTTACCAGCTGTAAAAGGTTATGCTCAGAAATTGAATGAGAATGTTCATTTTGGTTCCTTGCTCCTGGCTGAACTGTTTGCGTATGGAGACTGTCTCAAAGTGAAATTGCCTTGAAATAATAAGCAAGGATTGTACAGCTGACTTTGAGCTGAAAGAAGCCTGATTGGGAGCTTTTGCTCCTTCCCGTGTGAGACTGAAAACAGCCCTCTGCAAAGTGAAATTGTGTGCTCTGAATGGTCAGTTTTCAGCCACTTGTTCCTGCCTTTGTGTTAAGCATTGGCTTGAGCAGCTCTTCCGCTTCGCTGTCAGGGCACAAATCTGGGCTCAGTTTTGCTGGGCTGAATGAGCCACGTTCTGGCAGTCCTGGAATAATGCAGTTTGGAAAGGAACTTCTGGAGAGGATCCAATCCAGCTCGCAGCCCATCCAGCTAAATCAGGCTTCTGGGCCCTTGGCAGGACAAACACTGAGTCTGTGATGATAGGGAGCCCATGGGCCTATAGTGCCTCTGCCAGCTCTTGGCCACCTCGTGGGGAAGCATTCCTGTTATGCACCCCTGGGTCTCCCCTTGTCATGGCTTCTGTGTGGTGCAGCTCATCTCCTGGCCATTCTGCTGCGGCTTCTTTGTCCAACACTCACATCCTGTGTGTGAGCCCAGCCTTACTTGGTACTTCTGATGGAAGTTCTTTACAGAGTTTCTCTCCATACGTGTTTATTTGTAGTGCTGTCAGACACTGCACAGCTTCTGTATATTATACTTTTCATCACATGTCAGGGTGAAAGAGGAGAAAAGAAACCAATGATGAGGCACTAGCACATGCAGTGCCAGGCAGCATTCCTGTGGTCAGTGTGCCTCTGTCCTCCCAGCTGTGATGAGAAATGCCTGCTGCTCATCAGTAGTCGACAAGGCTTTACACACACGGTCATTTATTTCATCTGCCTCGCTCTTACTATGCAGCCAGAGAGCAAAGGTTCTGGTGGTGAATCTGTCTTTCGTGTGCTCTTCCCTAGAGGGTGCCATCGTCCCGCGCTCTGCAGCCAGTGCTTTGCAGCCAGGAAGTGTGCAGCCCTGCCAGGTGTCCTGCCAGCACCTGCTAACACCAGGAGGAACTGGGTGGCTGAGTGGGGTATGCCTCTCCTGTAGCCACAGACATATACTGCTCAGTGGGACGCTGTGCTCGCTCTGAATGCTGCATTGAGAACTGCTTGTGTCAGAGATAGTTTCAGCAGGAGGAAATGTGGTTTTGAGATGAGGTTGTATGTATATATTCAGAAACTGCACTGACCGTTTAGCAGAGTGAATGCTTCCTCCCCAGTTTGCTAAGCAGTCACTGGAGGATGAAAACTAAAGAAATGCAAAAGTCTGTGTCCTTCTGACCCTACATTGCCTTGGGAAGGCCACGTTCGAGGTTGCAGTGCTTCTGGCAGTTAACTGTTTTGAAGCAGCACTTTGAAACACAGTGTTTTTGAAATACGATGTTTTGAAATGGCTGTAAGCCCTCAGATAGAGGGCGTGCGAGGAAGAGAAGGCACTGATGTTATTCATGGCTTTAGCAATCAACAGTGCATCGATCCTTCCTCTGAAATGAGAGTATGATCCCTGTGTGTGTGCTAAAGCTCCTTTCCTCAGTGTGCTTCCAGGGGTTCAGACCAGCAAAGCATAGCATCCTGTCTGGGCTGGGGAAAGTGCTGGGATGTGGTGGTGTTGGAGGAGAGGACAGGGCAGCTCCTGAGGAGGGATCCATGCGCACTCCTGTCCTTCCCTTGCGGCCTGACAGCAGCTGGGGGCAGGGAAACAGTACTGGAAATAGTGCCGTGAGGTTCTGCTGCAGTGTGGTGTCTGTCTGCTGCAATCTCATGCTTGCTTTAGAGACGCGGTCACTGCAAAAAGCTTGAAAGCTTTCAGTTCATACTGTTCAGGCATAAAACCTGATTGGAAAGGAGACATGTTGATGAATTTATTTCATCGAGCAGGCTGCTGTGAAGACTGCATCTTGGTATACTTTGTAGGCTTGGGTGCTGATTCCTTGGGAGCTGGTGAGGATTCCGTGGTTGTTTTGAAGCAGCCAAGCATGAAGAGAGCCTTTCAGAGCTGTGTACATATTTTCCCTCTATTTTCCTTGCTAATGCCTCCAAGCCTCTAAGAAAACAAATACTGACTGCAGACAAGGACCTTTGATGTGTCTGAGGAAAATTCCCTTTGCTAAAAGATAATGTCAGCTCTTTTGTTTTGGGAGTGTGAGGTGGGTGATAAATTGTAAGGTGCTGAGAGGTGACAGTAGCTCACCAAAATTTCAGTGACCTTCATGTGCATCAAGGTAGAGTGATACTTTTGCTGTTGTAACTTGCTTGAAATGCTTGCCTGCTCCTGCTATGAACGAGGCCTTTCCTGCAATTTTTCTGTAACTGAGTCTCTGCTGTCTTTAGTTCTTAATGGCTTAGGACTCTGGGGAGGCAGGCTGCCGTCAGCACAATAGAGGCGTTCACCTAACACTGCTGTGTAGGGATCTTCAAGCTTCAAAGGCTTCTGCAGAACTTCTCAATGCACGTCATGTAGACATAGAGGGGCTGTTGTTTTCCAGAGAACTTAACTAAAATATGCATGCCGTCTTCATGGCTGATCAGCTACAGGCAGAGGGCTCTCTTTGCTGTGGAGAGAGTCAGTGTTTCCTTTGGGAAGGATCTCCTCCATGAGGTGTCTTCTAATTAAAGCTCTCATCTGATGGCCAGCGTACTGATAAGCTATCTCCTTTTCTTTCATTCAAATGACACAAATTCAAATTACATAAAAAGAGGGGAAAAAAAAAAAAATTAAAGGTTGTGGAAACGAAACAAATGTGGGGTGCTAAAGAGGTATGTAATAGAACTCTAAGGAAATATTTGATAGTATCTTTATAAAGTCTCTCTTCCCGCAGAAGCGGAAGAGCAGGAGCACTGCAGAAGAGAAAGAAGCCAGAGTTTGGAAGGTGAGGGGTTTATACCTTGCTGCAGGACTCTTGCCAAAGTCGGTGTACCTCTGGCATCTCTTCCACATGGAAGCTGAGGCTGGATGACGGATAGCTGCTAGCTCAAGAATGCAGATGCCTTTGGACTCTATTTTCTTATCACAGACTTAATGAGACATGGCAAGTGTGACCCACTTCTGCCACTGCACAGCTTTGCTGCTGCACAGACCTGGCTGTTGGAGCTGCCGAGGACTGGGTCACTGAAATCATCTGGGTTAAAAGAACTGTCTTGCCTCTGCATCTTTCAGCTACTTCTTTTTCAAATGGTGGTATCTTTAGTGGTCTGCTTCCCAGCCTCTTCTGTGGGCTGTCATAGAGGGGTTACTGCTGCTTGAGCATTGCCAGTGTGAGTGGTGGTGAAGAGTGGAGGGAGGATGGGCAGTGGGTGGCTTTGAATGGGGGTTTTCCTGAACTAGCATTGTTGCCGGAGTTTTCAGAATGGGGAACTGAGGCATTGCTTGCACAGATGAGGATTTTGCTTCCCAAAGGTTTTCGGTGAATTTAGCTTCTGGATTAAAGTGCTAATTATCACAAAACAGTGCTTGATGTTTCATTGTAAGAGTAACTAACACCGTTAATGGTGTGTAAACATAATGTATGTTAATGAGATCCCTACATCTAAAAAATAAATTTATGTGGGAGGCGGGCTCCAGGCATTTTTCATGGGCTGGGAAGTTTCCTTTCAAAAGGTAGGTCATGTTTCTGTGAGACTTCCTTCAGAAGTGTTTGGGTTTTTTGTTGCTTTAGTTCCTCAGAGGCTGGTGGGCTTTTGTTTGTTGTTGTTTTTCTGTGTGCTGTAGCTGTTTTTTCAGCTCATGAGTTTTGATGAGGCCTGGAAAGCGAGTTTTAGCTACCTTGGGCTTGTGCAGTTTACTTGGTTTTGGACTAAGCCTTGTTTTAATTTGGTACGAGATGCCATGCCAAGATTATGTCATTCCTACTTGTATCTAATAATATCTTAATCCACAAATAATTGTAAGGAAGTCACTTAGACCACTGTCAGAGAAGAATTTCAACCAAAGACAACTGAAATGAATGGGATTCTTTTCTGAGAGCAATGCAAAGCTTTGGGTCAAGGCCCATGGTGCTATCCCGTGTGTGTCATTTGTGCTATGGAAACCCAGTGTCATAGAAATCCCTGCCAGCCCTCCCAGCTGAGCACTGGGGAGTAAAGACGCCTTACAGGCGGACGTGAGATGTGCCCCAAGGTAGCAGAGCAGTTGCCATAACAGCCAGCAGCAGACATTATGCAGAAAGTTATCCAAGCCCGTATTGATGCTGCTGGAATTAGGGCAGGAATTTAGCTCTCCCAAGTTGCTGCCAAGTGTATCTTCTGTGTGGCCAAGGTGTCAGGCTCAGTTCTGGAGCAGTAGGGAACTGATGGCAGTGCAAACAATTGCAGCAGGCGGGCTGCTGGTTTGGTGCAGAACTTGTGCAGCTGTGCCACTGTGCTCATATAATCGCATTAGATGAGTCAAACTACCAAGCATGCCACACAGCCTGCTCTGTGAGGTACGCCTGTAGAGGTGGGCACATCAGTATGCATGTGAGGGCTGAGCTGGGCAGGTCTGAGGGCAGGCAAGCCCCATAGCTGGGTGGGTTGTGCTGCTAACTGTACTAATGCACTCAAAGCCATTAACTCTAAAGAAAGGCAAGAAATAATGGTAACGAGTGTATTACTTTTAAAGAATATATTTGGTTTTTTTCTGGCAAATGCTTTAATTACAATTATGTCTTTTGCCAGATTGCTAAGCCATTAAACTCTAATCAAACCCAGAAGAAAATACTTCCACAGAGTGCTTTCAGTGCACCTCCTGCCCAGGGTTGTAAGAAGGAGCATTACTTACAGGGAGCACAACACCACCACTATAAGGCTGCGTGGAAATTGATGACAAACCTTCATTAGGAGTCAGAGGCTTTCGATGTACAGCAAATACATTTTTGGATGCACTTATAATCAGGTTATACATATGAGCTTAAAAGCCACTTCTCTGGAAGCCCTATAGGAAATTGTTAGTTTTCAAAGCGTGTAGGAGAGATCCATTTCTGTATATGTATTTAGCGCTAACTTCCTCTCACGTGCTGTTACCTTACACTGCACACCATTAGCCTGTGCTGTTTCCAGGTTGGTCATGTGGTTTCTAAGCATCCCTGGCTGCTTTCTGAGCAACTTGTCGAGCAGAGGCTGCTCCTGCTGCTGCCTGCAGCTGCCTGCATCCCCATGGATGGAGCACAAACACACTTTGCTTTTAGTGCTCCTGGAAGGTTGCTGGTGGTTCATTCACTGTGAGACCCTGTTAGCAGAGACCCTCCTCAACACAAGTCTCCTGTGTGGATGTAAAAATGTATTACTCTGCAGAACAAATGCATGTGTGGGAACACACAACAGCTACGCTGTTGAAAGGCATTTTGGAGCTGAACACTGCTGGCTCTCACACAGCCACGGCTATGTTAACATGAGCTGGATGAGCCAGTCCAGATTTTTTTTTTCCCCTTGTTACATTTACAACTCAAATGAGCTTGCTGTGCTTCGGAAAACTGCAAGAAGTGAAAAGATTACAGTCCAAATCCCTCAGTGAGCATTAGTATTTTCAGCGTTAAAACACCAAGTATTTTACAGACAGCATGCTGATAATGAGGGCTAATAACTTTCCAGATGTTTGCTGTTATTGTCCTACATATGACTCTTTTTTTTTCCTAAGGTATGCAGAGAGATCTTACCAGTTGTTGTTGGTGTGTGTGCAGCAAACAGCTGGTTTGTTTGAACTTGGAATTTTAATACTTTCAGTTCCATGAAAGTGGGATGGGAGGAGGCTCACTGTACAAGAGAGGGAGTGCATTTTCTCGTGTGAATTCAGAAGCAGTGAGAGGGAGGGAGAGGGTGGAAAGGATCATAATACTGCGTGTGCTTCAGTTTCAGTGGATCAAATCTTTCCTCTATCTGCATCCAAGCTATTCGGTTGTGATCAGATGATCAGAACTCAAGGAAGCGATTGGAGAGCAAACTGGCTGCAGCTGCACTGTAGGCTGTTTTCAGGGACAAGGAGCCACTGTTTTTCAAACACAGCGTAAACATAGAAGTTATATTGTAGGCTTCAGGATGCAGATATGGGTTGTGCTGCCAGCATTGTTCTGCTTCAAGCCTTTCGTTCTGTGGTACAGAGGAACTGTCCACATATTTGTAGACGACGACGGCGAGAGGAGTTGTCACATGAAATCCTGCCACTGGACAGTGATGAGGAAATGAGCAGACCCAGGACTCTCATCATCATGGTATAGTATACTTTGATCAGCAGAGAGAGTTTGCAGAATTATTATTACAGATGCTATCTGATTTGTTTTCTTTAACTGTGCAATTGGACAAAGCTTGACAGGCTATTTGCAGCTGTGGATCATTTTGCTGTGGGTTTGCTGTCTGTTCACAAGCACAGCTGAGTTTTTACTTTAATCTCAGACTGAAGCTGTGAGCTGCACATAGGCTGCATGTAAAGGTTGTGCCTGGTTAATTTGTGGATGCATTTTGTTGATGTTTGTAAGAAGAGCAGTGTTGGAGCCCATGGTTGTGTTTTATCTCAGACTTGAAAATCCGAACAACAGACGGCTTGGAAAACATTTGCTAAGTCTGCTCATCATTAAAAACAAAAGCAAAGTCAGAAAATAGGCAGAGAAAACTTTACTTTCCCCTAGGATGTGGCTGGAATTTACATCAAGTTGTTTGCAGATAAGCTCCCATATTTCTTTGCTGCAAACTGTTTTCAGCAGGATCATGTTTGCAGGCTCACCCCTTCCTGGTTGGGCGAGTTCCCTCAACTCAGTAAGGAGTCTTGCTGTCTTAGGGAGTTGTTTTCTCTTGTGATTGAATGGGTTCATTTTTATTTTGTGGTGGAAATATAAAGAGCGCTATAGCTTCATTAGGAGTAAGTGATGAGGTTGTTCTCATTACAAGTCATTATTTCACAATGGAGAATACATTGACCCCAGTTACTGCTCCTTGCTGAACACTGGTATAACGAGCATCACCAGGCCCTGAAGTGGCTGGGGTCTGACATGGCAGTGAGTTTGTGCTGCTTGGTTCTCACATGATGAAAACATTATGAAGATACCAGAGATAGTATTTGTCAGCTTACCAGAGCAATCGTGTACTATTTGAGCTTCTGAAATTGTTTGGATTTGGTTCTTTTTCTGTAAAGGATGTTATAATGAAGTCTGAATTACATCCTCTGACACCTCACTGTACTACACAGGGCAGTAACTTGAGTGGGTGGCGGTAACATCAGGGAGCTTAATAGCTGTCATGAGGTCTGGCAGTGGTTTGGGTAGAGCCTTGCTGCCTGTGGAGGTGAGTATTGCCGTCATGGCAACTATAGCAGCTAGAATCTGATCCAAGTGTGCTTTAACTATCAGCTGAGGGTATTGCCCAGTGCCCAGGTTGTAGCTACTGATCACATGGAGGGAGGCAGCAGGTTTTATCACTGTGAAGCTGATGTTCAACTGTCCTCTGCTTCAAAATCTAGTACCTATAAAACAAACATTATACTCCCCAACTTAATAGTGAAATAAGCAATCTCAACCACATTTAAACAAACAGTTGCCTCCCTCCCAGTGGTAAGCTCAAGAATAGTGAGTTCAGAAAGGTCTGGAAGAAACTGCAGCATGAATCATCTATGCAATTTGCTTCAGCCCTTGCAAGAAAAGGGCAGGTTGGGGTTCTGGCAGGAAGCAACACCCCAGTACCTGAATGTGGGCTGTCTGCAGCCTGAGGAGATCCCGTGTAAGTCCTTGGATGGGGGCTCTGAGCAGCCAGCCCTCACTGTGAGAAGGGACTCCCCACAGCCTGCAAGGCTGGGGGTACTCAAGGGTCTGCCACCCATTGCCTTTGCTCAGAGATACACCTGCCTGTTGTAATAATGGCACAAGGAAATGAGGGCTTCTGCAGCAATTGCTAATGCACTGGTGCTTGTTCTGCCCTTTCCCAGGAGGTCTGTGTGGGCTCCTTTCCTCCCCCAGCTCACCTGGAGAAGGGGAGGATGAGCAGCCCAGGCTGGCTGTGAGGCTGGTGCTGTCTGGGCCAGGTGTGTCAGGGAAGAGCTGCTGGCTTCAGAGCGCTTCTGCAGTAGGAATAAGTGGTCCCATTTCCACTATAATTCATGTGTGACTTGAAAGAGCAGCGTGATAAAGAGGACTGGGGGCTACTGCATCTTAATAAAGCATGTGTTACACTCCTAACCATTTTTCCCTTTGGTCTGTTGTAGATCATGGAAGTTTATGTCTGGAAAATACAGTGAGACAATTATGTAGGCAAGCAGAAGAGTATTTAGTTCAAAACGTCATTATTCACATTGTGCAGATGCCAGAACCTAAGCTGATCTTAAATGAGATTACTGAGTTTGCAGGTCTGAGGGAGTGAGTATGGCCTGAGAGGTGGAGGATCCCGGAGCGCAGTGCCTAAGGTGCCCTGAGGCACCCAGCTCTCTGTAGGCTCCTGGTGGTCCCCTGGAGCCAGGAGTTGGACTTGGTGGTCCTTGTGAGTCCCTTCCAACTTGGGATGTTCTGATTATATGAGGAGTTGGCACTTCTGCCTTTCCAGGCTTCAGACGAGATGGCCTGTCACTTAGTAGCTGGTGTGCCATGGGTGCGTGCCTTCCACTGTGTGTTAGTGTGTAGTTTCAATTTTGGATGATTAATGGTGTCCTGTTTAGGAACGGCATTTTTTAAGTCCACAGCTCTGCTGCAAGTTCTCATAAGTTTGCATGCCCTGTAAAACAAAAGGAAAACCCAAATGTTGCCTTGATACATAGAGCAATCCTGAGGAACAGAACAGCAGTTTAAGCTAAAATACTTGGAGTAAGTATGCCACACGGCAGCTACGATGGGTGACAAAAGGAGAAGCAAACAGATTTCAGCTATTGCTGGTCAACCACCCAGTAAGCACTGCCTGAAAGTTGCAGGCATCACAGCAGGTATTTCTAGAGTTCTAGTCCTTATTGAAAAGGGTGAATGATGTCTTTGTCCACCATTTTTTTTCTTTTGCAGTTTGTTAGTTTAGAAAACTGGTATTTCTTCTTGGCAAGATGGGTTGACAATGTTTTAAATCCTGACTGGATCCACAAAGCAGGGAAAAGCTGTAAAGAAGATAAAGATATCTGTAAGTCCTCTGTCACTGAGTATGGTGTGCCATCTTGGACAGAATCCTGGGAGATACTGGAGACACATAAAATAAGTATCCAAACAGCTGCTAACTAGATGTGTAAGTTGAATTGATATGTTCTACACTGAACAGACCGCCTTGTTATTTTCTGTACTGTTAAGAATATGTCTTTAAGAGCTGGTTTTCAAAATAAGACTGTGGGGTAGCGAGGCTTCAGATATTAAAAACTTGCGCAGACTGAATGCAAATGACTGTATATACTGTTTCTGAGAGGGGGAAGAGAAGGAGGAGGGGAAAGGAAGGGGCCTGAGGAAATAAAATACAGTGCTTAGGGCTTTGTGGTACTGTTTGCAAATAGAGTACTAACACTTAGTGTGACACTCTGCATTTGGAACTTGTGACTGGAAAAGAAGTCAAGCTTTATTTAGTAGGTCATTTATTGTTTTCTTTTCACATGATTTATTATGAACGTTGGCAGCTGAGATTTGTGTGGAAGATAAGAGCAAAACGTGAATTATCCCCTCCTCCCTTGGTACCCAGCTACGCAAACACATGGTAAAATGTTTTGCATTTTAAACAAGATGTTTTAACTTGAAGTGACATGTAGCTTGAATTCAGCAACAGCAAGGTGACGATATTACTCTTTGTATTCAGTTTTTCATTTCTGATGAGAGTCAACCTGCAGAGATTTACTCTCTTTGTTCCAGTAGTGGAAGCGTAAGAACTTCTCCTGTTGCACAAATGCAGGCTAGCTTCTCTGCTGTCAGAGCTCCTTCTCATGTCCCTTTGTAAATGGAAGGTTAGTCTTGCAGGCTAGCAATAGAAAAGATGAAAGTATGGCTTTGAGTTTTCTTTCTTGACAATTTAATAGTGACAGTTGTGCCATATACCTGCTGCTGTATGCCACCAATAAATGGCAACTCTATAAATCCTTTAGAGATTCCACTCACAGCTTATTGATTTCATAGGAGTTAGGCTGGTGTGCACCTAAATGGAGAGGTCAGTCTTAGGTTTACCTCTGTGAGGTGAAGGACCTTCTTTTACTCTGATGACTTAAAGGAGGAGTATCATTGGAGAGCCAAATCACTCAAGGCTGGAAGGCTGAAAAGAAATATTCAAAGTAATTCTACCTTCCAACTCAAGTCAGAAGCTTCAAAATGAAATAATGTTATTGTCATTTAAAAAGGTATTTTTCTTTATTTGATCTTAATCAACTTCCACTTTGACATTTGCCCTCAGTGGGAGCAAATAAAGACCTGCACTTGAATAATGTTAGTAAAGAGAGGAATAGCTAGAGTGATGCACAAAAAGCAGTTCTAGTTCAAAAATGTGTTTTTGCAACAGTTCTTGTTGTATTTGTGACTTCATTCTTGTGTCTAGTGCTATGCAGGCCTGCTGGTAAAGTCCATAGCCATGAACTCTCCCTTTCAGTGGGTGTACCCCAGTGGCAGTTGGTGGGGCTCAGTGCTATGGGGATGGTGTCTTCCTCACTTCTTCAGAGCAGTGTGTGTATTCCTGGGCTATAATGTTTGGTCCTGGCTTTTACCAGCTTAAGCAGCAGATGTAGCTCTGGGTATAGTTTCTTGAGTACAGACAGGAACGAGCCCAAAATGGGGATTTGTTTTCATTCTTGAGAGCAATGCAGTAACATTTAAAGTATCCAAATAATTGAAAAAGTGATGGCATAATACCAGCCTTTTTCCACTGAGCAAGTCTTCTCCATCTGACTTCAATACTGATTAGATCTCTGTCTTGAGGAACCATATATAAAATATTGTTCACCTCTTGTTAATGTTGCAGCGATGTGTTTAGCATTATAGTATGTGGGATTAAATATGAATCTATTAACTGTGTTCTTATGGCAGCTATGAAGTGTGTGGATTCAAAATAATAAAGCAGGTGATGAAAGCATTCTTTTACAGAAGAGGATATTTTTTTCCCTTTTTGCAAAAGAAGCAATTTATTTATTTGTAAGCAGTGCTTCCCAGAAAGAGAAGGGTAGGATACAACTTAAGTGTATATGGAAAAGTCTCTGCCAGTAGCACTCATTGGGAGTCCTTCATGAAGGCTTTGTGGCTTTATGAAGTTGAGATATGTGCTCAGAATGCTTCCTGGGAGAGAAGGTTACCTATGGGAAGGTGACTTGATGAAAGCCAAGAGAATAAAGAGGAGAAGAAAGAAAAAGGAAAAAATAAAAAACAACCCACAGCCTTTGGCTTTCAGCAGCCTCACTGCTTTGCACGTTAAGCACATTTATAAGCAAATCTGTGCATGTATGTCTGCTGCAGTTCTATCTGGGGGGTGCTGTATGTCATTCTGCCTGATTCTACTTCTGATGGGCTGTACCAAACACCAGCCTTATGTGTTTCCCTGACTGTTTCGCTCCTCCATTCTTTTTTTTTGGTTGAAGTATTCTCGTTTTACAAAGGAAAACAGAAGAGTTGAGAAGGAAATTCCAATGATCTTGTCTGGTCTGGGATTCTGGAATTGGGTGTCTCTGGTTGTAGAAACCTTAAAATGTTTATGGTGGTGTATATGAGAATATACCAAATCAGGTCTGTGTGCAAACGTTGCATTTGTTTGTCTGCTGGCTGGGCTGTGTGGGTGGTTTAGGATGACAATGTATAAAGAAGGACTGGGAGCACTGAAGCTGCCTGCTGCTGCATCTGCTGAGAAATAGTGTTATCCCATGCTGATCAAGCTCTGTTACAGGAGCAAGTCCCAGCTCGTGTGGCAGGTTGGGGCAGCACGAAAACCCACAGTTACCTGTAGGAAGCTGACTTGATGAAAGCCAAGAGAATAAAGAGGAGAAGAGGAGAAGAAAGAAAGGGAAAAAAAAAACTACCAACCTCTTACAGCCTTAGGCCATCAGCAGTTGAGATGTGTTTGTAAGCCAGCAGGACGTGGCAATAGCCCCATGGTGCTTCAAGCACACAGCCAGCATAGATCAGGGGTTTATATGGTGCTACCTGCAAGCATCTGCAGCTGGAGGGGCTGAGGTCTGGAGGTGAGCAGCAGCATGGGGCAGCAGGGCTTTTGTTTTCTGTGCGGTGCTGTCTTGGGACCAGGCTTTGGTGAGCTGGGTGCAATAAACTGCAGTTGATTCAAAAATAGATTAAGCTCCTACTTCCTGAAGCTGCATCAGTGTCCATCCTCGCTCTGTGTCTCCTGATGACATTAACCCACTGATGACTGTGGCACTGAGAGCTGCCTTGGCTTTATTTCTGCACAATCATGGAGACAGAATATCATGAGTACAGCTGATCTGGATCTGAATGCATATAGCTGTCCAGCATCTGTTTCCAGGCCTTTGGCTACAAATGTGGGGATATTGATCTACCTGGGAGCAGCTGTGCTGAGAGAGCAGGGCTGGTGCAGGGTGGCCCTGCTGAGGGACAGGCACGTAGCAGGGAAAGCTGTCATGGCAAAGCGTGTGTGTGAGGGGGAATGACTTGAAGATGAGAGAAAAGCCAAGCAGAAAACGCTGCTGCTCCCCACCTGAATTGAGTTAGGCATGTACTGTTGAACTTGGGTAAGATTTGATTTTTGAGGGCAAGTAACTACTGCAATATGTTGACATAGCAACTGCTCTCCTACTGACAGCCCTTTTCCCTCCCTGCTTGCTGTTTCCAAGAGTTTTGGTTTTGCTCTACAGTAAGTGTTAGTCCTTCTGGCGATGTTCATTCTCTCTCCCTTCCACCCACCCCTCCTCCCCCAGGCACTTCTCTCCCAAAGTGAGAGAAGTCTTCAGCTTTGACTTCTGGATAAACTCTATCCATTCACCTCCCTGTTAGTTGGGAAATCTGAATAGTGTTTGACAAACAATTCTTGATATTTTCCACTTCCATGGATTTTTTTAATTTTTTTTATTTTTTACAACAGTAATTTTAATGCCCTTGGTCTAAGCTTAATTTGAATAAATTAGAATTCCAGTTCAGGCCATTCAGATGCTCGCCTTAAGCAAAGTTTCATTGCTTGTGAGAGGGCGGCAGATATCTTTGAGTGTCTCCATGATTCATAGTCTTCTATATGTAAGAGTTGTTTGATTTTAATGCACGTAGCTTCTGTCGCTCTGTAGCCTCTCCAGCAACCTCTGAGCAGCAAGGTGGGGTGATGCAGTGCAGTCCAGCAGGAGCCACTGCACCTCCCTTTCCCCCAAAACAGCTGCTGAACCATCTCATTTCAAGCCTGTGTGGCTGCTGATAGTCCCAGGCTGCAACAGAAGGATAAACTGAGCAAGGTACTGCAAGTACATCCGTGCTTTAAAATGATGCGTGGGTTACTCTATGTGCTGTAACACCTCATGCAGATAGCCTCCGTGATCTTCTTTTCCATCACATCCCAGGAGAGTTATCACCTGACTTCTAAAGGCTCTCAAGAGATTCTGTCTTCTAGATTCCATTTCCCATATCACGCAAGATTCTAATGAAAGGCATGGCTGCTTTTTGACTGTTAGGCAACTACTGTCAGTCCATGGGTGCATGCCATTGAGCTCCAGGTTGCAGTATCTCCAGTAGCTTGGATAAGTGGACAAACATAGGTGATTTTAAGGTGCCTTAACCAAAGAAATATCTGTAAATGCAAAACCCAGGATTTCATTTCTAAGGCTAAGCAACCTTTCAGCACATTTGATCCTATCAGCTAGCACTACCTGGCAGCTCTGCTTTTGTCAGTGTGTGAAATGAGAAATTAACTCTGCTAAGGTTCTCAGGTAACTGAATTCTTGCATGCTGCAGTGCTGCTGTTTCAGGAACACAGAAATGATCACAGTGTCATTGCAGTGTCTGAACCTAAGGAAAGCAGATGGCCCAGGAAATGCAGGAACCATTCCTTGTCCTCTGGGTTTTGAATCACTTCCTGGAATAACCAAGTTTTATGGCCTGAAGTAGTGAGTGGAATGCCATGGGAAGGAAGGAATGGCATTCAGCATCAAAAGGCATGTCACTGTTTACTATTTGAGGATGTTCTGGGAGGCAAGGTTCTGACACTGTGGGGCACTATTCCATATCTGGTCCTTCATAAGCCAGCTCAGATGGTTGCCCAGCACCTCCTCCACTGAGCAAACTGTGCGTGTGGACGCATCCTCAGTCAGAAGGAAGCTTGGCACATCGATTCCATTGTTCTGCAGGCCACTTATTTTAGAGTCAGGAACCTATATAAATAAGTACATGTTATTAAAAAAAAAAAACAACCACACTGTACCTTTTTCTTCCTGTTAATTTGGTGCCTCTTCAGAACAAAATGTTATGCTCTGTCTGAATAGAAAGAATTTGCATGCAATATCTTGCTTTTACAGTTGCAGTCTGTTAATAATTATTGCCAATTTGTGGTTAGCTTAAAACGTAATAATGTCTGTGTGTGGTTTTCAATGAAAAATAGCCATTGTAATGTTTGTCAGACTTCTTTATGCCTAGGGCACTCTGAATGCAGTGTATAGAACCAATTGAATAGCACACTTCATGTCTTGGTGTTTGTTTTTGCTTACTTCTCATCTGTCAACTGCTGTGCTCATTTTCTTTTTATTACTGCTGATACTTGAAGATGAGACAGCCGAATTCACTTCTCAGTTTTACATGTGTAAATTCAGCAGGATACATTTCTGACTTAATGCAGTAAAACAGATTAACTCTGCTGCTTGCACGTTCCTCTTTTTATAAAGAAATCGTAAAATGGAAAATGTGTGTGGCCTTGCTGGGTCAATGAGTGATTAGCTATGAAACTGGGATGCTGGGAGTTAAACTTCTTGGCGTCATCACTGACAACTTTCCTTTGGCATTTCAACATGGTTTTGGTGCTACAATGGTGTTTTCAACAGGTGGCGAATTATCTGCTGAAATCAGATCCTTCAGAGGGGAAACCATAACAGTAAAGAGATGAGTTACTGAATCATGAATTCCTGGAACCAGATGCCCCTCCTCCTTTTGAGAGGCTCCTTCTATCAGTAAGCATTGTAGAAATGTGTACCTACAGCTCTTTCTGTAGCAAATCTGGTCTTAATTGGTTTATGAAGGAGGACTGTTACTTAAAAGAAACATTGCCTGAAATTGGGCCTCTGTTTTATCCAAACATCAATCTTTGTACCAGTTCCCAGTTTGTACCAGTACCAAGAATATACATAATATTTTTAAGCAGCCACAAGCTTTTGCACATGGAAAGTGCTTGTCAATTTTCCTTTTCAATACAAAATCAAGGGTAATTTTAAGTTACATGAGCCTGCAGGAAGAATCTGAATTGGGGGCTGAATATTGCTTTTTGTAAAATGCGTTCAAAAGACAACTGTATTTCTTGGAAATGTTCTCACAAAGGATTTGCTCCTAGAGCCAGACCATGTCTGCAGTGTTTTGAGCAGAACAAGGAACCAAGTGAGGAAGAGCTGCAGCAAACTCTGCTTTATTTCCCATCCACATCCTTTTCTGGCACTTATAATGCCTGGCTGTGCTGTGTATTTGTAGGGAGTCAGAAGTTAACCTCTTAGCTTCTGATTCTTCTGACCAAATCTTTTGTATCTAGCACAAGCAGTGCATGGAGTCGGGTTTTTCCAGATATTTTGATGGAAAGAGAGAAGTATTTGGACATTCCAGAATTTCCAAAATACAAAAAAGTCCCACAAACTTGATGCAGATGAGGTTGTCAGTAGTCAATGGAGGTCCTTCGTGGTTAGGCAAGAGTGAAGGTCTAAGGACTTGCACGTTGGACACAAAGAGCTAAGTGTGGGAGTGGAGAACAACATAAGAGAAGGAATACTGGCAGACGTTCATCCTGTTAGAGAAAACCATTCCGAGAAGGCAAAAGAGGAGGAATCGTTGTGATTCAACTCCCTGCCTTGCAGCAGCTGAGATCTCAAAGCCGAGAACAGCTTTGCTGTGTTAAAAATGATATAGTTCTGATTTTTTGCTCACTCAAAAAGCAATAGTTTTTTTTTTTTTTTATCTGTTCTTAGATAGAGGAGTTCTATATCAGCTTCCTGCAAGGGCTTTAATACCATGCACTATTCATAACACATGGACCAGAACTGGAAAATTACAGAGAAGAGAGGAGGGTCAGCAAAGGTAGACTGTGAGTGCATAGACATGGTTTGAACCTGAATGGACCTGAAAAATGACTATGAGGGGCCATGGTAGAAGTTGGGAAAAACAAGAATGGTGTCAGACAAGTCAACCTCACTTGTGGTTCCTTCTGCCAAGAATTCGGTGTCATAAACTGAAACTAGTGGAGAGCAAGTTTGGAGGGGAAAAAGAGAGTGGAGAGCAAAAAAAATTTGTTTGACAGAACGACTATTTGAGCTGTGTCTTACAAAATATTTAGCATCTGTAATGTCTGCATAGACGATGGATTGTTTTGGGTTGTTGTAGTTTGCTGCTGTGTGTGGGCCTCCCCCTGTGAGCCAGGTGATGCTGGCAGCTTGTCCATGCATCTGCGCCTTGAACATCCATTGGCTGCTGCTTGCTGTGAAGGTGGGCTAAGTGGGGGAGCAGAACTTAGTGGATTATATTTCTTTTTGCTGAGGTTGGGGCTATATTTAGTTTTGATTACACAGGCTTTCACAAACCACAATGCTTGTTCCGGGATTCCAACCACTGCCCCTTCTGTTTTTTTCCAGAATTTTTATTTTCTGATTTTGGTAGGGCTGAAGATTGCATGTTTGTTACAAGTATGTGTTAGGATTGGCAGTTCTTAGCTTAGAAACTAGAAACGGAAACTGAAAAGTGAATCACTTCTCTGGAAGTACAGAAAGTTGTGTCAGTGTGAGAAACACCTTCTCAGGTGTTGGCAGTGTTACAATTCACTGTTTTACTTTGTGTTGCAAGAGATTGGGTAAGACAAAGAGAATGTCAAAGGATGCAGGATGTCTCTTTCTCACTGCCAAACTAAACCAGTGCAGATGTGACTTGCAGGATTTTCTTGCATTCTTTTTTTTTTTCTGAAGTATCATGCTGATCATGAAATCATGCTGATCGGTTCTTTGAAATTTGTATGCCTTTTCTCTCTTCCAAAGTGCCATTATTGACTTTTCAACCATAGGACCCAAATGATGAATTAATATTTTTCTAGTTGCTTAAGATACCACTATAAGATAGGATAGCATACAGGAATTCATAATATTGAATTTATGCTACAAGTATGTAATGTCAAATACAATAATAGTTGTACTGTCAGCTTGCATACATACAGAAAGCAAAGTATTTTAGTATTTAGAGAAAACAATGAAGAGAAGCTAAGGATATTATATACAGTAAGTACGTGTATGTATGTATATATGCATGTATGTTTATGGCATTGCAGATGGTGATTCTGACCTTGACTAAATGAGTTTCCCGACCTCTTTTTGCTTCAGCTATCACAGCTGGAAAATTGGATGAAAATGTGGATTCTTTGTAAACCAGATGTTGTTGAAGCCAAGCTTTTCTTTGCAAATAGACTGAAAAAGAATTATCATTTCTGCAATGTAGCGTAAACAGAAATAGCAAATATTGGAGTTACAATCAGAAAAGAATGCAATGGAAGCCAAAAAACATGGCAGCGGCAACATGTCTGGGGATAGTAAATTTAGATGATTAAATTATTTAATGGTTTTTTATGACCCTTTATTGCTATGTGTTTTGTTATCAAGGGCTGATTGAAGTCCAAGCAGATGAAAACAAAAGAGTAACGCTTGTTTGGAATTTCCCAACGCATTGAGCTAAAGAAGAAATTAAAGTAATTGCGTATCTTATTTTTGTACGCATCAGCATTGCTGATTGCTAATGGAAGGTTTATTCTTCCATCCTGATTGCTGATGTAAAATGAAGCATTTTGTTTGCTGAAGTATTCTTACTAGCCCAATTCAACCTGAGCAAAGATAACTGGAGCAGAGGCCCACGGTTACAGCTCTCAGCTGTGCACGTACAGTTTGTGGCTCACTGTGCTCTAGGGACTCGGATTTGCAACAAGGGCAATTGGCAGCACTGTAGCACATGGCTCTGCTGGCTTTGCCAAGGACTGTTGTCTCAAGTGTGGAACAGGTGTGAAAGGAGTGGCATTGTCATAAAGTGGAAGGACTAAATATACACACATTGCCACAGAGTTTTTGGAGTTGTTTGTTGTTTTTTTTTTCCTAAATACAGAAGCTTAAAATCACAAGTTTGTTCTGTGTAAGGTGCACTGATATCTGGGCCATGAGGTGAAAGTAAAGGGCGCACAGAAGAATGCTGAGATCAGTGCTCTGTCAGCCCAGAAGGGCAGAAATGGATTGACATAGGTGCAGCTGCTGGCATTGGGGTCTGTTTGCTGGAAAGTTTTGTTAGCAGAGCTCTGACAAATAGAAGAGGCTTCTTCTCATGGATGTTTATGAAGGGATGCTGCCACCTTGCCTTGAGAGCTCACCTTCTGTGTTGATGTCATTTTTTCCGTGATAGATTCCCAGCCCTTTGTCTGCTAAGGGCTGTCTGTGTGGATGTGTAGGCAGAATGCAAGCATCAGCTGCTTCAACAACTTCACAAAGCTTGTTTTATATATGTGGAGGTTAATGTTTCAGCTTGTTGTTAGACTGTACCTGGAGTCAGATTTCTCAGAAATCAATGTAACTCTCTTCCAGCTGATTCAATACCAGAATGACTTGCAAGAAGGTTGCTTCATGTGTAATTTTACCATTATAAATTTGGGAGAAAAAGGAAGTCTGTCATAAAAACAAACAAAAAACAAAACAAAAAAAAAACACAACAACCACAAAAAACAACTTATTTCTGTTCCCACTGCCATGATCTACTTTACCTGTGCAATGTGAAGCTTTTGGGAAGTACAGTTTTTACATGCCTTCACAAATCCAAGCAGACTACATCCTGTCCTTGACTTCTGGAAGATGTGGATGAGATGAATGTGGAGTGTACAGTCACTGACACCAAATTTTCTGTTTTCTGATAGGGGCTGAGTGTCATCCTTTGGTTTTTCTTCAGTGATTTTTCTCATGTGGTTCTACCAGGAACTCTTGACGTGCTGGGATTTCCACAGCCATTCAATGGAGGTGGGCAGGGTCCTTCTGTGCACTCTGCTGAGCGACCAAGTGTTAATACTTGGTAAAAATTGGGTAGGCCAAGTATCTCATTAGGTCTGTATTGTGGAGACTGCCTGGGTGATAGTGTCACTGTCATTGCAGTGGCCTATGTTTATAAATGAAGCTAGTTTTGTTACAAGAGGTTTATCTTTCATTTAGAATCTAATTTCTGAGTAGGCATACTACACAGTGCTGTTTGAGGCTTGGGTGCAGCATGTTCCAACAGGAGTGTTCCTGCATGTTAAGCTGTCTTTTTCCAATCTGTTAAATAACTTTGACCCTGCTTCACCTGCAAATGCTAGCCTCCTAGTGCAGCTCTGCAAAGATGGATGAGCAGGTTTTAGCAAAATAAGCAAAAAGCAAATGGGCGAGACAGATAATTCTTTAGGCCGGTGGAGCAGATGTTAACTATTTGCAGTATATGTTGCTCGTATTTCTGTAGACTGGTTTATATATACTGCAGAGTTTATGCTGGCACAGATTTCTCTGTTGTTTTGAAACATACCAGAGTGCTTGCAGACTCGAGGCACAGAGTACCTATAGATAGCTGCTGTGGGGGTGGTGAAGTCTTTTCCTTCCATAATGGACCTTGATGCATGCTCGAGAGCACCTGAGGCTGCTCAAGCATGACCTCTTGTTGGTTAGTACCTGCTCTTCTGTATTTGTTTTCTTGCTTTCTCATTCTGAGCTCTCCTGTGCTTCTTTCTTGGAGGTTGTCCCATCTGATTTAATTCTCCATGTGTGCCTGTTTCAGTGATGTAATTGTAGTATTGACAAAACTCTGAGTCTGCAGTACTACCACGAAAGTGACTGTGGGTGTGCAGTTATTTATGTATACATGAGCATAAGTCAAGACTGTACTTTTGACTTGCACTGTGCGTGTCAGCATTCCTCCTGAATAGAACCCTGAGCCAAAGGGAACTATTCATTCCCTGAAACTTGCTATGAATTTGATCTTTGCATGAACTGATGCTTTATTTTGATCCTTCTTGGAGGGAGAAGATTATATTACTTAGGAGGGCAGTATTGTAAATTCAGTATTTACAATTGCAAGTAGAACATTCAGCAAATCAAATATTTTGCCTTTTTAGAAATGCTTTCTATGTTGAAGGTACATACTTTCAGAACTGAATTTTTGTATGCTTATAGGGCTGCTTGATAAGCTTCAGTTAATTCTGTTTTCCAGCAAGTGAATGGCATACTGTAGGAGTGGATTAGTTTGTCCAGCAGTACATTTCTACATATCACTGTGTATCGTAGATTCAAACTGAAGTCAATGAAGCATTCCAGTGCATAGATTTAAAAGAGAAATAAATTAAAGAGGGTGGAAGATACAGAAGCAATGTAGGAAAGCAGAAGAAAAGAATCATTAGAGAATTTGTGACCTCCTGTCAAAAAAACTGAATGCTAATGGCTATGCTGTTAAAATTTGCTTTGCACTTCTGCTACAGAACAAAGCATTATTAGATGGCTGGGGATGTTATTCCTGTTACGAGTGCAGAGGGATGTGCTTTCAAAACACATCTAAGAAAGTGATGCCTTTATTTGTAGTTGTTCACTGTTAATTCTGTTATATTGCTGTGTGAATACTATAGCTTATTTGTTATTTCATTGCTTCAACCTTTAAATGTCATGGTGTTGAGAAATTACTGTAAGCATGTAAATTTTGTCCTTGGCTGAACTGAGCATCAGTAGTTTGCAGGCCTTACGCAGGCTGCAGGAGCTGGCTGAGCAAGGAACCATCTTCCCCTTTGGGCAGCCTGGCACCGTGCTGCACAGTTTGGGGTTAAGGGACTATCTTTGCCAGGTTCCCTCGTCAGGAGGTGTCTGTTGTCCTGTGTGCAGGCAGTGCTGCAGGAAGCTGAGGGAAGGAGAGCTGGAGATTGTGATGTGTGCTCAAGTTACAGAAAAGAGTCGATATGCTGTGGAGCCTCTGAGAAGAGTTGATATCTGCTTAAAGTTAAGTCAGCAGGGCTGATGGATCCGGCACTAAATTTAACTTCTGGCAAGGACCTTTTATCTTGGCAGCTGCATTCACTATGTTAGATGAGAGGCACTTGGGACTTGGTAAAGATAGTGTGGTGGTTGGAAAGAAAACAAGGGTGATTCCAACTTGGTTAGTGTTGTGGTGCTATATTGGTAGCCACTTGAAATGTCTGCATACCTTGGCAAAAGACTTCGGCTGTCTTTTCTGTTTTCTAGTGCCAAACATGGATGCTTTTCACTGCTAAGTAAGAGTGCAGTGAAATCTGTCTTTACCAGCCTGCTATATGACTGCTGAAATTCAGCTTCAATGAGATGATGATCTCAAACACAGAGCTGAGAGATGAAGATACTGTTGGTATCGTTTTTTAATTCATGGAATTTGTGCACTGTACTTTAAGTTTAGAAGACAAAAGCAATCATGGGACGGATATGTTTATGTAGTGCTCGGGTTATATATGCTGTGCTCAGTATGTCTGGGTCCCTGGCATTCTGCCTGTGGAACAACCATGTGGAAATTTTGCAGAGGTCTGTTACCATGGATCAAATGTTACTAATGCTGAAAATGCCTGAAAGAGTTACTGGAATTCCCAATTATTTGCTCAAAGAGGAAAAAAATAAGCAACAACAACAACAAAAGACAGTACTCAGGGCAATGTTGCATGTCTCTGAGTACTTAACTAAAATTAGTTATGAAAAAGATGCTTATAGTTTAATATAGTTTAATATGCAAAGTATCTGGAATGAAAAAGTAGAAAAATGGATTATTGTCTTGGTTACACAGACTTAGATTAACTGAACGTAAGGCTAATGGACATCCCACAGAGATGGTCTGCAAAGGGAAATGCAGCTCTGCTGCCCAGCAGGCTGAACCCTCTGCTGAGCAAAGGAGAATAGAAGGGGCCGTGTGTGTGCATGCACATGTGTGGGCACTGAGGAGGTTTGTTTGGTTGTCTCAGACCTTGATGCCCTGTCAGCCTGCAGACAGCTGACCTTGAGCAGCCTCACCTCAGCAGCAGCAGGCAGGCTGCCCTGTTCCGTGCAGGGTAGGGGGGCACATAGCTGCCCTGAGCGACCTGCACTGATGGCTCCTGGGCACTGCAGTGTTGGTTCCACCAGGCAGACGCATGGCAGGTGACTACAAAACCAGGCTTTACAGGTCAAAATGTATTTTGAACTTCACCCCCTTTTTTTTTTTTTTTTTTTTTTTTTTTTCTTTTTTTCCATTTTGCAGCTGTCTGCGGATGCATAAGTTTGCAGGGTGCTTCCTCATACTGGTATTTGCACTGATTTGAAAGGGGAACTGTTACCTTGATACAAAGCAAGGCAGATCCCAGGCCTGACTGGCACCTACATGCTCTGCCAGGCCTGTTTTCAAGGCTGCTCACCTGCACTGCAGCAGACCACCATTTAATGAGGAGCTTCTTTGCTTGGAGACATACGTGTGCATGAAAGAAGAATGCAACCATTTTGACTTTCGAATCAGGGAGGAGAGAGGATGTAATGGTTTTTGAGGCAAAGGCAGACGTTCAGTTGCAAGCTTTTTTCCTACAACTTCCTATTTTGATCTGCATAAGAGCCAGGGGGGTGTGGGGGTGGTATATTTATGGCTTAATGAGACACCATTGCCGTAGTAGAACATTATTCACAGGAAGAAATGAGTTATTGCAGGCTTTCTTCTTTCTGTTCTGTTTCTGTGGATACAGTGTGTGAGTTTTAGCCATACTTCCCCATTGAGTGGTATCAGTACCTTTCATTTGTTGCACTGAAGCTGCTGAAGCAAAGAGGTTACAGGGGCGCAGTTTTTTAAGAGTGATTGTTTGCCGCTTGAATTCCTACTGATACAATGAGCTTTCGAGGACGAGTTTTCAGAAGGGAGCCCAGTGAGCTGCGGAAGAAGAGAAAGACCATTAGGCGAGTGAATCGAGGAGAAATGCAAAGGCTGAGCTGTGTGAGTATTCCTCCATCTTCCATCTCTACTACAAAATTGTTGTGAGATTAGAGGTGAAATATAAATAGGGGAGAGCAGGACTTATTCCTTGGTGAAGGAATACAGAGAATGACTGATTCTCATCAGACTGTAGGATAAGGTATGTGGTAGAATGACTTTTTTCTTATTTTTAAGACTGAAACATGCGAAGTTCAGGGAGTTTACATCAGGAAAACAAGGTAGCATCATGTTTTTCTTCTTGGAAAGAGTGTTGAGGCACTGGCACAGGGAGGTGGAAGGCTCACCGTCCCTGGAAGTGCTCAAGAACCACGGAGATGTGGTACTGAGGAACAGGGTTTAGTGGGCAATGCTGGCTGTAGGTTTGACTGTTGGACTAGATGATTTTAAGTCTTAGTCTAAGTCTTTTCCAACATAATGATCCTGTGTTGTTGATCAGGCAGATGCTGCCAGCAGTGTAGTGTGATGATGTCTCTATGCCTGGTAACAAACGCTTGGCAGTTCTGTGAAAATTCATAATGGTGTCTCTGGAGTAGAAAGTTCTTCTGTGTGATTTCAGGGTCATTTCACACTTTGTAGTCTGCTTTGTGTAACTTGTGCCTTTGGAGACCAGGAGCAGGAGAGAGCCACCATCCTTCTGCGGCGAGCAATAGGGGAAAGCTCCAGCGCCTTTGGTAGAAAGCTGCAGAAAGGTTCTGCCCCATCAAGGCAAACAGTGGCACGGAGCTGGGACTGCACATTCTGAAACTCAGAGTGTGGCACACATTAATTGTTTTGTGTCTGAACTTTCTCAACTGAAAGTGAAACTATCGGAAAGTTAGGTAAAACACAGAACTTTGCTGTGAAACAGCTTAAGCAAGCACTGTTTTTCAGAGTATTCTCTTAACTGGAGGCACTACTTCAGATTTAAAATGTTTATTACTTTCCCTGATGATGATTTGGAGACAGTGGATCCTTTTCTTTGTAAGAGCTGTTCAGTTTTCTTCTGTAGTTTTGTGTAGCAAATTAGATTGTGTTTCTATGCCTGCTGAGGGATTTTTGGAGGCTATTCTTCGTGCTAACGTAACAAAGAATCAGTGGTAGTACACCAAAGATGATTATTCTCATTAGCTTTCTTAGGAAGGAAAGTATATACGCAATTGTAGCATTTAGTAACAGATAAGGTGGGATGGTCTGTGGTTCATCCAGGAGTAAAGTATTTGTGTTTTGCTTGTGACCATCTGCCATTTTGGATTTGTATTTTACATGGAAGTGGATCTTTCAGACACAGCTGCTTCACAACGTAGCTCCCGCTGTCATATAGTTGGAGATGCCAAGGGCTAGGGAGGTTTTGAAGTTAACTCTCAAACACTGCTAGATTTTCAGAAGTTCAATAGTTCCCAAATAACTGTTGGGATTTTCCAAAGAGTGAAGTGTGTCAGTCTTCTGGACTGAAAACATTGCAGCTGAGTGGTTACCGCTGAAAACTTACCTTACAATTTCAAAGTGTCCGAGTCTGCTCTTGTTTCCTTGAAGCTGACTTCAGAGTTCGGTAGAATCAGGGTTACATACCTGAAAACCATAACATTCTTGAGAGTTAACGACAACAAAAAGCCCTCCTTTTGTACTTTGAAGGCATTTGATATTTTAGGAAGTTTCATGACTAAGCTTTTAAGGAGGCCTATTTTCCCTTGATAATAGTAATTACTTGCTTTTGATAAATTGATGTTAATGAATGTTAATGATAAATTGAGTTAAATCATGAGCTTTTTCATTGGTTAGTCCTTACCAGGCTACCTGTTTTGTTTTGTTCAATAAAAAAGAAAATTGTACTTCATAGTCTCAATCTCTGAGAATGAAGGCTGTTGCTGCTGGTGAGAGCATCTGACCCTGCAGCTCACAAGACTTGTTAGGACATAGGCAGTGTCACTTGACTTATACTGATAAATCCTGGTTGTTTTGTTGTTATTGTACAGATCCTGATTTTATGTGATTAGTGCTCCCTAGAAGTGATTGAAGGCTTGCAGGAAAGACGGTTAGAAATAAAACAAAGCCCAAATAGCAGCAATAAATCAGTAGCATGCCTGCAGGCAGTGCACTGCACTTCTGCAAAGTGTCTGGCTGTTATAATATGTGAGATATAAGTTGGGTTTTCAGGGGAATCTGTTTTTATTTCTTTTCAGACAGAAAATAGACTGAGATGGGGTCACTGTGTCATGCTATTCTGTGGATGGATTTCTCAATAGCATGTTTTGCCCCTGGGAAGCACAAGCATACTTGGCTTTACTCTTGTGGTTTGTGACCCGTGTCATTCTACCCAATATTTCATAATTGGAGCATGTTAAATTGTTGGCCTATGGGTACTCCTTGTTACCAAGCCAGGAGCTTTTCTCCCCTGTATTCATCAGCAGTTGTACCAGCAGTGCTGCAGGTCTCACAGTGCTGTTAACACCCGTGGCCTCTGGATGGGGGTCCTTATTCAATGACAGTGTTTCTTCCTACAGCATAGCTAAACCTGTGTTTTCTGTAGGTGGACTTGTGCTATTTGCTGAAAAAATTCTTTTGTAAGAATAATTATAATCTGATTAGTTTTAATTGATTATAGATTGCTGATGGAGCCTAATGTGTTTGAGCAGATTATGTTTTCATTTACGTTGTGCATGTGAGTGATTTGGTTGCTAATTGATTGGGAGGGTGGTTGATGTCAGTGAAATGATTACAAATTCATGTCAATGGGAGAGCTGAGTTTATGGTGACTGTGCATGAATGATACTGTTGTTTATGGATGAATCCTCAGTGGAAATGCAAACGTGATTATTTGAGCAGATAGGTAGCATGAAAATATCTATAACTCCTGAAGAGATAAATAACCATAGTGAAGTTAGACAAAAGGAGATATTTACTAACTATAAAGAAGCAGGGCAGCATATATGAGGTCTATCATACAGGATGTTGACTTACTGCAAAGTTCACTCTAGAAATCAAATGTTACTTTAAAAAATATTTGCATTGGCTCTAAATAAACTTTTCAAGATTTGTTTTTTTGACTGAGGGATTTCTGGAGTCTTTGAGCACCCTTCAAAAATGATGTTTGCTCAGTTTCCGAGTCTGGGACTTCATTGATCTAAATTTTAGTACTTAGGTGAAAATGGCCAATGTAGTTGACCACTCTGCACTGCCCTGCAATTTCATCATGCAGTTCACAGCAGTGATTAAAGCCTTTAGTGTCAGAGCATGTTCTCATGAACAGACATTAGAGTTTTCTTTTGGGTTCTAAATACTCACTGCAAAACAGAGCAACAACAACAACAAAGTCTTATGCACACCTTAAAAAGTCAACTAAAAAGAAACCTTCACTTTTGAAGTAAATAAAAATGATTCTAACAGGCAGCTCAGTGCTGTGCACTGTGTTCTGTAGCTTGCACAGCTGCTCCAGCATCAGGATTGTGCCAGATAAGGCTGGTGGAGGATAACCTTGCAGTGTCATTGCTTGCATCTTCCTTCCTGAACTTCCCCTGAACCTGTACACAGACAAGTAAGTACGTGTGTGTCACTGCATCTCCCTCACTTGTCCAGGTTGGACTGAAGGAAGGAACTGGTTTGGTGTGATTTTTTTTTTTGTTGTTGTTACTGTAACCAGTGCTCTTATTGCTGTGGCTGTCAGAGCTGGTTTTTCATGTTTACTATGAGGGTCATTACATTGGCACTGAAGTGCAAAAATTGAAGGCATCTTTTTTCCATATACATTTTCTATGGACTACAGTGTTTGAATGTCTTTCTTGGCGCACGTGTATTATTGCTTACATGAACTGCACTGGAAGATTGGAAGCTTTGCTCAAACCCATTATGCTGCAGAACAGTTTCTTTTATGTTCCTCTTTGCAATTGTGAGTCTGTTCAACTGAGATCATCCTAGAAAAAGCGAATGTGACTGGCAAGTGCTGTTTACAGAGCAGCATCCCCTTTGTGCTGCCCAAGCAGGACTGCTCACATCTCCTTCCCCATTCCATGTGCTCCAGCTCCTGGGGGGTCCCCCGCATCCCCTCCTGCTCCCATCCCACCTTCCCAAGCTCACTGCACAGCATCCTGCCCATTTGACGCCTTTGTCTTTCTTTAAGAATAGATTCAGCTTTGAAGCAAATCACTTGCTGCTCTAACTGTGCTGTTTTTCTGACTAAGGTCAGGTAAGGGGAATGAAGTGGCCGAGTAGTGCCAAGTTAAAGGGCTGCATAACTTAAATGTAAAAACAACTTTAAGGTGTTTTATGTGTTTCTTGTTTTTCCCCTGAGATGACCTGCAGACAAATATTTGGTCTAGGCTTTAGAAGTGCTTGCTATTTAGAAATGGTCATTTTTGACGTTTTTAAGAAATGCAGCAGTTAGTTTGGAGGCCGTGTTGTTAGTGGCATGGTAGTGATACTCTCCTTCTTACAAAAGGTTTTCAGCTGCTGCACAAGGACAGGAGGCAAGTCTGCTTCTTTCTTGTGACCTTAAACGTTTTGCAGACTATACTAGTAGCTTTATTTAACCTTTCAAATGCTAGTCATTGAAAATGCGCCCATGTATTTTGTATTGCCCGGATTCAGAAATTTCTGCAGCAAGCAAGCACTCATGGCTGAAAAACAGAATTCAGGAAATGCTTATAAGTGGAGCACCACATGAAGTGTCCCAGCCCCCACGGGTGCTTTGCTGCACTAACACTGCTGTGTGGCTTCCAGATTCGTATCGTAGCTCTAGTAGGCCTGATGCTCTCAGAATTCATAATGAAAGCAACAATTAATTGTAATTTGAGAAGTAACAGGCATTGCAAGAACTTGGTCACTGATGTGTCTGAGAAGCAGGTCCCTGTGGTTTGGGGTGCCTCTGCAGCAGGGCTCTCCAGTCAGCCCCTCAGAGCAGTTACCTGTGTGTGCCACTGAGGCCACAACTGGCTGCAGCAGTCAGAGCAGCCGTGGCCAGGCTTAGCTCTCAGCAGGGAAATTTCCATTTTCAAATGCACTCTGTGTTCTCTTACAGTAACTTTTATGGCTGGAAAACAGGCACAGTAGAGCCTTATAGATTTTGATCCATAAGTGATGATAATTTCTAAGGTAAGGGATTAGAATTCACCCCTTCCAAAGCTATACTTGAACAGGATAAGTCAGATTGAGTCAGGCAGATTCCCGTTGTCAGTCTGAATTTTCTCTGAATAAAGAGAAGTCAGTGAAAGAAAATCACTTTTCACTTTCTCTCTTCTCACCAACACCTCCTATAGGTTTCCCTGCTTTTGTGTTCCTGAAGGTAATAAATACTATTGCATTTAGGAAACTAACTTCTAAATTTCTAAGAATTTAGGGGAGTTGGATCTTTGTATTTCTTTGCAGTTTATTCTGTAGAAGAATTGTGTGGGAACTGGCAATTCCTTTAATGAAATTTACTGGCTTGTCAGCCTCACTGCTGCCACTGAAGACTATATCAGTTATACTGTGCAGCTCTGAAAAGCTGACTGGATTCCTTCCAAGTACAGTTCTCCAAATTTTAGTGAAAGACATTACAAATCAAACATTTTGGAGCTGACAAGTGAACTTCTTTGAGAGTAGGAGGGAAGAGTTGTCACTTAAGTTTGTCTTTGTAGAGCTGATCTTAACAAATTTGTTGACTGTGGATCACATCCTGAGCCAGTTGGAGCCATTGTGACATGACCAGAGAATTTGCTGACTGCAAGTAGTTGCATACTAGGCCAAACAACCGTAAAAATTGTGAGCTCTGCTATAAAAGGAAGGACTGTCTGTCTCTTAGTTTTGACTGAGCTTTCCTGGCATCTCCCTGCTTACCTTTTGCATACCCTGAATTTCTTCTCCCGTGCTTGAAATGTGGTACTTGTTTTCCGTAAAGGTTTAATAACTCCATAGCAAGGTGTGGGGTGAGCTGGGAGCAGAGCGAGGGCAGGTTCAGCTGGTGGGACCTGCCTGTCCTGCAGCTGAGCAGCCTGCAGGCACGGAGATGCCCATCCAGTGGGGAAGTGCATGCAGTGTGTCACCCATGGGTCACTGCTGTACTCTCCAGTGGCAGTTTGGTACAAACATTGCTCCAACAAAATCTATTTTTGGTGACTCCATAAAACATGTATGGAGTCATCTAGCCTCAACTGCAGCTCTGTGAATATTCAGGTATTTGTGGCTCACATTCATGAGAGCTTTTTTGTAGCCTGCATTGTCAGCAAGTCTGAAGACAGGGTTTGATTTAGCCCATAATCTGCACCTCCTCCAAAAGTCATGAAGTCCTGGCTCTTATTTAGCTTTGGTTCTAACAGCTTGGCCAAGAAATGTTGAATTTAAATTAGCCCACCCTGGTGGAATAAAATTAACTGCATATATATCAGCTACATAAAAAATTTAAGTTCTGTTCAGTGCCAGATATGGCATATAACTGGGTACAGGAAGGGAAGAACAAGAGTCTGAGAATCAGTTGACATTGATGCCATTTCAGAAATTAATTTAATTTACTGCTCTGAGATTTAGTAGGATTGGGCTTGGTTAACAACACCCTTGACAAATGTATTTAAAAAAAAAAAGGTGCTGTTCTTTCAGTACATGGCCCTTTGTCTTGTAAGCCTGTCCTTTTCAGCGTTTCAAAAGTACACTGAAGTGAACTGTGGTTTTAGACAACTATAACTTGGGTGAAATGCAAAATCAGTCCTGCCTGACCTTGGCCAATCTCGCCATCACGATTCTTCTGAATTTTTAAGAACACACAGACGATCCTCCTGTCATGAAGGTATATTTGTTCAGGTAACCAGAGCCCTTCAGCTTAAATTCTTTATCTTCTCTTTAGCTGTGTCTTTCATTTGCTTCTTTCTTTTGTGAGGACTTTAAGAGAAGAAATTTATTTAGACATCTGTAATAAATTCATAGTCTCTAGATACTCAGAATTTGGTGTCTGGGAAGCAGACACCAAATCTTAAAGCATTAGAAAAATCTTAGCATTTGGTCTAGTTTATTTTTAGAGTGGGGAAGTGCTTGGGTGACTATCCATCGACTGCTAGTCTCAATTGCATCATTTCCTCCTTTAATGAGTGTATGTATGTGTAGTATGTAGTGTAGTATGACTTCAGGAGGATGATACTTAAGTCATTTTATCCTATAATTATGATGAAAAGGTGTGCACTAGCATCAGCACGTAATGGCTTTGCAGCTGGAGGCAAGCCATGTGCTGTGTCTGTGTATGTGAAATAATATGTGGATATGTTGGATCATTATTGATGAGAAAATAGTTCTGTTGTATCTGGATCAGAAGATTATGATTTGGGCCTCGTTTGAGAAGGTAGATTTGTACAGTGCTGATCAAACACCGCATCACTGGTGCAAAGCGAAGTGGTGCCTAACTGGTGCTTGTTAGAGATGACCATTCTGAAGGATTTTAGAAAAGCTGGTTCAGCAATGCATGGAGGTATGCTCCATAGCTCTGCTGGTGTGTAAAGGAAATGGTTCTGTTGTGGCTGTTGGAGCAGGTGTGGAGTTGGAGAGTGCCTTTCACTGCATGTAGTCACAGTCATTTCAATACAGCAAAAAATAATTCATTACTTGCTTGAGATAGAGAATATAAAAAGCACTATAAAGATCCAAGCCAGCATAATTTGATCTTGGCACACAGATTGCTTCGTTGGTCTGTTTCCAAAAAGAGCAGACAAGTTAAATTGAGGAGAGACAGCGCTCCGGTTATTAAAGCTTTAAATCAGCCCTACTCATTTACAAATCTCTGCTAGCACTTGCAGGGAGAAATCTGCTAATCCCCACATCCCTGCTTCTGTCTGCCTGTGACAAGCAAACTGAACTGTTATTCCATGTCTTTGAGAGCAATTGCTAACTGGAACAGCTGCTGCTTCCCATCATAAGTGCAGTGCTGAGAGCTGTAGTGCCCAGCTCTGCCAAAGCCAAAGGATGTGCTCTACAAAGGACAGGGAGAGTGTGCACAGTGCTTAGTGTTAGGATCTATAGGAAGATGCAGGATTCCTGATATTTCAGTGAGTAGAAGCTTCTAAAGAGAGGTCTCATGTTTATGATGTCAGTGGTGGATGGACTAGGTAATCCCTGCAGTCAGTGCATTGAACAGATTGGGTTATTACTTGCATCTCTGACTTATGAGACTTGAAATAATAAAATATTGCCCTTTATGCAGGATTTTGCTGTAGAGTTGTGGAAGGAATAATGACATTTGTCACTGCATCAGCATCACCATAAATGCTGAAGCGCTTCACTGAAAAGTTTTGAACTAATTTGGATAATGTCATATCTACTTACTTTTAGTTGCATTCTGGGTGTGTAATCTTTCTCATAGGGCTTCTCTGTTAACTTCTGTTAAAATGTTTATAGCAGCTCGTGTGCTTTGCAGCACTGCGAGTAAGAGAATTAGTACTGAGGGAATAGTGATGTTTATATGCTCTGTTTCTCTGCCTCAGGGTTTTCTCGAGTTACATTCTCGCCTCGCACAGATGACCTTGCAACTGTCGAGGAGACATTTGGCCCTGGAGAGTTTCAGGCATCTATCAGGGGCAGCTTTCCGAGTGCCATGTGTTTCTAAGGAGAAAAGAGGGGCCAAGGCAGCATGGCTTGCCCTGCCCCCACCTGCATCTCGCTGTCAGCGTCACTGGGTCTTCAGAAGATGTAGCAGTACCCATCCTGGCCTTGCAGGGATTTCCAGGAGGAAGAAGAAATACCTCTTCATTGTCTCAGCCCCAGCAAAAAGGGTAGTTCCAATCTGTGTAGAGAACCTGCAAGTGCTGGGTGCCTTTTTATGGGAATCCCCCCATATTTGAAGAGAGTCCAAAGATCAGTGGGATTTCCCAGCTCTTTCTTAGTCTGTAACTTTAGTAGGAAGGTAGCTACTTATATTGTTTTTTTATTGCCTTGTGTGTTTTTAAAAGATTTCTGAAACGTACTGTTGATGAGGTTTCTCTAAAGTGCAAAACCTACATTAATTCTGTCTTACCACACCTATGTTTCTGGAGGGCGGGTGTTCATGGTTACAGTGGCATGCATGGCTTACTAAAACCCGAGATTGCTACAAAGCCATTACTACTGTGGTATCTGGTTTTGGAATGGTGGGTTCTAGGTGTAGTTAAAGTTGTGAACTTTCTGCAGAACATGTATGTGTTTTAGTGAAACCTCTACGCAGTAAACTAGCCTTCATGAAACACTTGTACCTCAAAAATGTCAGTGCATGTTTTTTCATTTTACTTTGGGTTTACTGGCAAGTGGTTGCTCTCAGGCTTCTTATTGAAGATAACAATAATTCTACAAATTTGCTTTTTTCAAAATACAGAGAAAATAAACTTTAGCTTTCAGGCCTGGGCATCATTAGCGGTGCACTCACCATTTGTCAGTGGTGTTTTCTCTTCATGTTTAACTCCTTGATAGTTAAGTCTCTTTTGCAATATTTAATATAGATATAGCTAGATTTAATGGAAGAGAGTCTAAAACTTGTGGCTAAAGGATGCTGCTGTGACTTAACTTGAAAGGAAGAGAGAAAGAGCTGACTGATAGCTTTGGACCATCACATGTATAACGGACCACATATATACACAATTGTATAAACAGTACATGGTGGATAATCATCAGATTGTCCATTGGAGAAACGGGTTTTATAGAGATGTGCAAGCTTTCTTTTTTGATACACCATGGTTTTGGTCTAGGTAAGAGGGAGGGGAAACTTTATAATATTCTGAACTTTATATTGTTCTAAGCTTTATATTATTCAGCACAGTGCAAGAACAACAGGTAAAATACGGCTTATTTAACAACTGTTAGTGTGTCAAGCAGAAGTGTTCCGTAGAATTGTTTCTGCATTTGCTTTCCTCTGGGATCCTCTATTCTCTCTGTCTTACCCATTTTTCATCCCTTCTCCTACTTCTCTTGCTCTTTCTCATTTACTCTTTCTGATGCTGCAGAATCTTTGAATTAAGCAAATGTTGCTACCCTAATACATCTCATTAATGTATTCTTGATGCTATGATTCTTGCATGTCCAACGGGCTTCCTTTTTTCTGTCTCTCTATTTCAAGATTGTGTGAATTTACTTTTGTCTTGCTATTCCTGTGGGAGTTTCTGACTTTCACTGTCTTCACCACTAATTGCACTATTGTAATTAAACTAGGTTCTGACAAGAGAAACCTTGGGAATGGATGCCAGGTAATTTATTCCAAGAGAGTAACTTAGGGTTATTACCAAGTAAAACACCATGATGACATAAACTATCAGCAGTTCAAGGGGTTGGGTCTGTGCGTGAGGATGAAGAAATTAGCTCACAGTAATGGAATCAAGTGCTGGTAGAGTAGGTTATTTATTCTACAGCACATTAACTCAAAGTAATATCTATATTCAGTTCAAACTGTGCCCATCTATTTGTCTGGATATATTTGCAGGGAATGAGAGGGTTTCTGAGGCTGACAGACAAGTTAATAGGTCAGTTTAGTTTCCGTAGTGAGCTGACAAATTGCCTTTGAATTAGCAGGTTGAAAATAACTACCACAACTGGCCCAGATGCTTCATTTCCACTTCTCTTAATCAGTTCTGTTGCAGCAAGCTAGGAAGTTGGAGGGAGGCAGGGGGAGAAATTGTTCATACTGACATGCAGAAAATGTAAAAAATGATGTCATTTTATGGAGGGGGGAAAGAAAGGAGAATTTGAGTAGAGATATTACCTGATCTTTTTTTTTTTTTTTCTCTACAGCAGGAAAAACCAAAACTCTTGGAACCTTTGGATTATGAAGCTGTTATCACAGAGATTGAGAAAAATATTGGAGATAGCCTGTTTAAAGATCTGATACTGTTCCCTGATGATGACTTTTCAGTAAGTGCAAAACAAATGTGTGTTGTTTTCTTCTCTTAAGTTTGTTTATTTTATCCTCACTGCTAACAGGAGGGGTGGAAATGTTTCTAGGGCTCTCTAAGACTTTTCTTGATTTATTCACAGCTCCTTATTCCTCTCCCACGAAGTTTCACTTGTGTGTGTGTGTGTGTGTGTGTGACATTTGCATATAAGTGAACTTGCAGTTCTGTAATAAGTACAAGGTGAAGCCTTGGTTTTTCCAGAATATATTTCAGGAACTCAACACAGGTTATTCCATAACATGTACTTGTTGGTTCACTCAACACAGTGGTTATTTAGCCTGTGTTGGAATTTCTCCCCACTTTTATAATCTAACATAATTGCACTTCAGAATGTTACTTACAATCTCTCTGATCCTATTCTGTTTGATGTATTTGACCAGCATGGCTCTTGACTTTCTGCTCTGTCAGACTTTTTAGATGGTAGCTATAACATGCATCTAAGCTGTGCCATATACCAGCATTAGTTTGCAAAAGAAGAGTACATCTGAATAGACTTGATTTTGTTTAGTTTGAGAGCTATCTCAATTGTGGATGGAGATCTGGCAAGCTGTCCCCAGGTGCTGGGGATGTAGTCTCCAGTGCCAAGGTAGCCCCTGTGGTAGGGTGCTAACAGGCTGTGGGTACTGGAGCCCACTGCCATGGGGCTGCCCAACCTCATTTGTGGTTTCCCAGTGTTGGGCCTGGCAAGCTGCAAAAAATTTAAGCGTCTGGAAGCCTGGGGCAGCTTGGGAGGGCAAGGGCTGCCTGCAAGGTGGTTTGGGAGGCATGCTGCCAGGCAAGTAAGCTAGCAGATTACCTGCACCTTACAGCAACTTCTTCAAAATCAATCAATCTTTGTAAAAGATTTAGGTTTTGATGAATAGGCATTCTCTAGTGGAAATACATTTCAATCTGTGATCGACTAACTGCTGTGTGAGAGCCTTTCCCATCAGCTCATGGCACTGCTTCTGTCCTGTGGGGCTGGGTTAATCTAATAGACTGCTTTGTTTTCCTAAATGGCTCTATTTCCTTGGTGGCATTAACAGAGTTAATGTGCTCGTGGGATTGAGGAAGAACTAAACAGAATACGTTTTGCCATCACTGTTAATTCCTTTATCCATTTTACACATTTGTGAATTTATGAAATTGAAAATTAGCATTATAAAACTGACTACACTTGCTTGTGTGCTGCCACAAGGCACTTGAGCCCCTGCATTTAGAATAACCGAGCCCAAATCAGTGGAGCAAAAACTGATTTTTCTCAGCAAAAGGAGAATCATATCCTACTGCTCAAGACCTCTGCCTATCAAACCATGTTTTCATATCCTTATTTTCATTACATTTTTAGCTGTTGCAGCGACTTCAATTTTGTTTTCTCTGTATTATTTTGCAATTGTACCTCATAGTGAACTGCTTGCGTACTAGAGATGACCTGTACTCACAAAAGAGCAGAGGCAGTGACACATGGGGTCTATAGCCTTGCAGTAAAATTCTTTTTTTTTTTTTTTTTTTTTGTTGTTGTTGTTGTTCAACTGCAGTAGCAAGAGCTTATGTCACCAGGCAGGGCTGCAGAGCTTCCCTAGCAGATGGGTTTTTCAGCTGCAGAGCATCTATTTATAGCTCTGCTCCTTCCTGCTGAAGCATCACCTGTACACAGCAGTCTGGGTCAGCCATTTGAGTAGAAAGAGATCCAGGTCTGACTGAATTAGGAGATGCTCAGGCTGGCTCTGATTGTTATTTAATGCGATGATGCCTCAGGAAATTGTGGGTCTTACTGTTACCATTAACCATTAGAGCTGCTTCAGACTTTGTGGCGGAGGGATGATGCAGCCCCACTTAGAGCCTGTGTTAGCACACTATGGGCAAAAGCATCTTCAGAGTGAAAGCCAACCGATGTGCTTGGTGAGGAAGTGAGCATAAAAGAAAATTCTGTTTTTAATGATGATTGGCCATTTCCGGATCTGTAATATTCACTGTGTGCATCATCTATGGGCCAATTATCTACATAGCTGCAGTACTGTCTGATCTTCTCTTTGATCTACAAATTCCTTTCTCTCTTTGAAAGTGATTCTAAGAGAAGACACGTTTTCTTACAAGACCTTTTTAGGTCATTTCTAGCACCTTGCCATAAGTCTACAGGACAGTAAAGAATTCCTGATATTAATCTGAGCCTGATACTCTTCTGTTTCCCTCTGTTTCAACAGAGGAATGCAAGGCATATATGTTACAAAGACACATTCTGTGTTTTAATTCCAGCTAGGAAAAATATGCTTCTTTTTTTGTGATTGTGCATGATAATTCTTTAAAAAGAAATAATAACCACTGATCCTTGTTTGCTAACTCTCCTCCTGCCTGCCCAAAGTCCAGTTTCCCTTTGAAAAAAAGTACGCAGCTTTGCTTCACTATTATCTGCTCTTGAATCCCATGAGCACATGGTCTCTCTGTCACTGTGCTATGAGCAATGGTTAGTGGAAATTTCTACTTCAAAATTTTGCATTTGCAGCAGCTATGTGGAGGAAGGATTGACACAGCTTCATAGGAGCTCCTTGTCAGGTGAACGTGAGCTCGGGTTGTACTTCATAGTAAGTGGGAGTTTATGTCCTTGTGGTTATAGAAGTGGATTATAATCCTCATTTCACCTTCTGTTCTCCCAGACTGGACCACATTCTTCCTTTGCAACTGGGCCATTGTCTGGCATTCCAATTTCTGACTTTCCTCCTATGTGTTTTCTGGAAAGGTGATTGTGAAATAAGTGTGACAGCTTCATTCAGATCTGTCTCCCTCTCAGTGGTGCCATCCCTTAGTGACAGCAGGCTCAGCATCACGCTAACATTGTGCTTGTGTTGAGGTTTAATGAGAATACATGTTACCTTTATTTGATTTATAAATGGTAATTATCATACAAAGGCAATTAAAAATATTTAATAGGTACTTTGATTTGATACAGTAGAAGATCATGTTAAACTGTGTCTCTTTATGTGAAACAGTGAACAAATGCTGGAGAAATAGCTGTAAATGAGGAAGGAGAGCCTTCTTGGAAATAGCCCAGAAAACCCCAGTATTGTTTCTGACATCAGAAGAGTTACTGTGGTGGATTACCAGGTTGTTTTCAATGGCACCTGGCTTATTCAACACTTTCCCATGTGGTAGGCAGTATCTTGTCATCGAAGAAGAACTGAAATTCGGTCCATTACTCATGACTAACATGATGCGAGATCTTTCACATGCAAGTTCACGTCAGCTGGAAATAGCAGATAGGCAAGGGGCAGCTAGACTGAGAAAGATATGTTTCACGTGTTAAAAAGAGAGGGCTAAAGCAGCAAACACTGTGTGGGCATGGCCCCTTACACTGAGCTTTGTCCTATGAGGAATGGGGCACACTGAAGCTGTCCCCTTAAACACCCACTGTGCTTGTGCTTGCTTTCCTGTCCCTGTGCCCCTGCGCTCACCTCTCTGTGGCAAGGCTAGGGCCAACAGCAGCCCACGGAGTTCCACCTTGGCCTTCCTTTGTGATCTGACAGATTAACCATTTTCACTAACGTTAAATAAACCTGTTGACTTAGATTCAGTCTTTCAAGCTGCTTGGACTCCTTTTCACCTTGGCATTAACACATACGAATGTTTCTGCTTGTGCGTGGTTAGCTCTCTTAGGAGGGCTGCCTTTCCCAGAAGTAAATGTAATCTTTTTTGGTGCATCCGTCTAAAAGTTTAACCGCTGGCCACATGCTTTCAGACTAAGAGCTGTTTGAACAGAGTGAGGATGTTTGAAATAGCGAACGGAGTTTAACTCCATTTTCAAGTCCTACACTTGCCATGTCAGTGGGAAGTAGATACTGTCTGAAAATATTATTCCTTATTGATCACTGATAAGGAATAACATTAGCCTGTGCTTTTCATTGTAGAAATAGTCTTCAGTGAATGTTGCAAAAGGGCACTTAACTGAATCACACCTTGTATCTAATCTGACACCTGAGGCCATCAGTTCCTGCAAATGAGACACTGCCTGAATGCCTGAAATCACTTTGGATATAGGGTATTTATATAAAATTGATATCCAGAAGTCTTTGTCGAATGTCAGGTTTTAGGTATGAATATAAATGTCTGTGCTCTTTGATTCTCAGAAGATGCTCTTTTGACCTTTGACTTAAGTATGCAGCTGCTACGAGAGCTTAAACAGAAAACTAGATTGCATTCAAAGCACAGCGACGTGCTGAATTCTGCCAGTGACAGCTTGCGATTTTTCAGCATGTATTCTGGTACTGAACTTTAGTTGTTTTTTGAAGTAAAAAAAGTTCTGGTTGAAAAATGCTGTAGCAGATCTACCTTAAAGGCCGTTGAGCTTTGGAAGTAATCAGCTCTGAACAGGAAGTGTTTTTGTGGCCAGACTTGTGCAGCGAAGTGGTTGATCATAACTAATTCTCAGAAGGGAAGTGCTTTGTAGTTTTTAAAGCCAAGGTTAAATATAACAATACACAAGATTTGTCATGTCCCAGTTCTATGTAAATAAACCTATGATATTTTTTGGCAAAGTCCACAAATGCAACCAGCCCCATGTTACCCAGTTTCTCAGTTTTGCAGGGCTCCGTTTTCTTCTTTCAAGTGCAGTCTTGTTGTGAAGAAGAGGTGGGGGTGATTGCTGAGTGTGCAGCATTGGGTTGGAGTTCCGTTTCTTCTTCTGCCACAGTCTTGTTGCTTCTCCCATAAACTCTGTGAGGGAAGGGAGGCATGACAACCCCCATGGGAAAACATTCGGCTGCCTCAGTCAGTGTGGTGCTGTCTTTGACAAGAAGCGTTGCATTAGGTGTAAATTATATATATATATATATATGTTTTAACTAAATAATGAAAGATGTCTTTTGCATTGTTTGAAAGGCAAATAAATGTTATTGTAGTCAAGCAGAAGAGGCTGTTGGTCTCTGCAGTTAAGTCACCATCTGCGCAATGTGAACACTCAGTGCAGAGTGCATCACACATGTCCTTTTTGTGCCTCTGCTCTGCCTTGCATCTGGAAATCTGGTCTCTGGCAGCAGTGACCTCATGGAAGGGCAGCCTACGTGTTTTGTGGCTTCTGCTGCTGGCCCCAGCCTGAAGAAGAGCTCCTGCAGTGTGATGTCTGGGGGTTTTCAGCTGTTCTCAGGGATGGCATCGTCTCAGGATTGCTTAAAATGTCATATATGTGTGAAATAATTAAGGAAACGTTTTCCAGACACTGTGAGTATTGCTGGAAAGTCCCTAAGCAACCGAGGATTCAATCATTTTCACTATTACTAAATGTGGTCTGAAAATCCATATTTCTCCATCTGTTGTTTCTCTTACTCATGGACTAAATGATTGTATACATCTTCTCTGCACGTAGGCTTTGGTAATACAAAAGAGGAGAGCCCTGGAATCCATGTTTATGAGGGGTCATTATTATTTGTTGGAGCCAAAGTATTTTTACTATGCTGTATCCTGAACTATCCAGAACAAAATGGGAAAAAGTCAGAAATCCCGTATAGTTTGCATCCACCTGTGTGGTGCATGCCTTTCCTTTAGAATTGCTCATATAAAAGGTCATAAGGAGAAGCAGTGTGTTAAATGTAGGCTGTAAAGAAAAATGCGGTCAATAATAGCCTGCTGATTGGCACATACAGCCTGGGTGCTTCAATTTGTGGAGAAAAAAGTTCACTGTTCAGTTGGAGACTGAGGATATGAAGCATCCTCATGGGCTACCAGCCATGGGTGCTGCAGGCTGCTTCACTGAAGAAAGTGGTGCTTTGTCGTACTAAACTGGTCAGATGCTGCAGGTCTTCCTGTGGAAATCATGTGCCATTCTGTAAGGGAAAAAGCAATAAGGTGTGAGATGACGTTTGTCTTGGTGTCGACCCTTGTTATCTTCAGTTGAGTTATTCCACTGTAACCAAGAGTAGTCTGATCTGCTGGAGTGTGGTGGTGGTTGGTTGCTTTGTGCAGAGAAAACGAGTGGGCCTGATCTCATAGAATCACAGAATGGCTTGGGTTTGAAGGGGCCTCGAAGACCATCTTGTTCCCATCCTCGTGCTGGTGACAGAGTTGCCAGTTGCTAAATCAGGCTGCCCAGGGCCCCTGGACATCTCCAGGGCGAGAGGATTGAATTAACCTGAGAACGAACATCTCTTGTGGGTTTTTGCTGGCTTGCCAGAGCTCTGCAGTGAGCACTGCTGGTTGGCCTGGCCTCTTGCTGGCCTGGTGCAAACTGGGGATGTCAGCCTGTTGGATCTTCTGGAGATCCACTTCTCTTCGTGGTTTGCTGCTCAGTCCTGACAAGCCAGCTCTGCCAGGAGCTGCTCTTTATTAAAAAACAAACAAACAAACAAACAAAAAAGAAACTTAATTGGTGCAGTGTCCAGTGATCTGAGAGGGGATTGCTGGATGCAAGCTTAGAACAAGCTTGTTCCCAGAAATCTGTTTGAATAGTACTTTGCATGTAATTAATGCTTTAGCTGATAGTAACGTATGAGGGAGGGAGTTGGGTTGCAGTTGTTCCTGTGCATGTGTATTGGCTGCACAAAATGAAAAACTGAGAAATGCAAGCACCAATAATCCTGTTCCTTTTGCCTTTGTGAGACAAAAGTGCTGCTTTTCATCATTCTGGCTAATTTTTTTTTCTTTCTTTTTACTGTCAGATAGATACAATTTCACTGGAAATCAGGACGCTGTATCCTTCTGTACCTGAAGATGCAGAACAAAAAGCGGAGAATCTGTTTGTTAAAGAGGTAAAGGTCTGAAATGTGTATCCTCTTTGTTTTAGTATTGTTGAAGTGATTTTTAAAGCAGGTTTGAATTTTGGATGAGGAAAGATTAATAACGTGGCTGTAGTTGCTCGTTCTGAGATAGCTGTATCTAGAAAAAATTGCAAAGGCACTGGATTCATTCCTCATTCTACTGTTCTCCAACTTCATTTCCTGTCACTACTAGTCCATTAGTATTAGTATTCTCACATGAATGTTACCACTGGTGCCCTGAATTGGTTAGAGCTTGAAAAATATTGATACCTTTTCAAAAATACAAATATTTGACATTATTTCAAACTTTTATTACAATGTATATATCTTATTTGAGGTGCTTATGTCACTATTTGAGGAAGTGTGAAGGGTGTCTAGAAGCTTGTATTTATTGTCAGTATACATAAGCTGTTCTACCTTTTCATTATAAACCCAAGCAAACTTCTTTCACAGCAGTTAGAAGCCCACTAGGTGCGATTACTTGCTATCGCTTTTTTACAAATGTAGTTATGTTGGTTCCGTACCTTGGCTCAGATCAAAAGAAAACATTCTGTTTGCTCTTTTGCTACCTCAGGGATATTTTGGATTGTCACTGATTTTGTTACTTTGAAGGACATGGAAGATATTGGTTGCACCGTTCAAAGGAATTTACTTCAGCCACTGCTTGCAACCTTCTCCTTATTTCACTATAAATGTGAAGTATAACCTGTCCTTTGTATTAGCAGAACAGATGTATAGAATCAAATTTTCAGCCCTTCTTCTATAAAGAGTTTAATTGCAAACACTTGATAATTAGCCAGTAATGTATGTGTTCTTTGCCTTTTTTCACAGGTGGGTTTTTGCATGCCTGGGATTCTACTTTGAATAAGTGTGGGCTATTTCATGTGTAGTATAGCTTGCAAGATAACTTACGGAGGAAAAGTCGGTAGGAGAGAAGCACAGCGGGTTAGGAAAAAGAATATTAGAAATATAGCTGTTGAATTCCATTCAACATGACATTTTACAGGCTCTATTTCTCCCCAGCAGCAGGTCTAGAAAGAGCAGTAACAACTTAATGCCAGCTCAAATAGCCCGAAGCTCATCATCTTTTTTTTTTATATAATGACAGGAGGGTTAAAAGATAACACAGCTTATGGAATTATATATCTTTCCTGAATTCTCTCTGCCCTTTCAACACTTTAGGGTCTGCTTTTTATTTTAAGGTTCTTCAAGTAGCAAGGCCAGCACTGTCCTCATTGCTTTACAGAGAAAGTGGTGTATCTAAAAATGGAACATTATTGCACAGAACCTGGGAATCATTACAGCTGAGTACTCCAAGGGGATGTTAATGACAGCCTGGTAAAATACATACTGAGGAGCTCCATTACCTTTCTCTGCAATATCAGTAAGCCAAACTTGAGGGCAGTAGTGGAAAAAACAGTAGTAAAGGGCTAAGACTGCATGGAAAATAGCAGGATAAGACCTTGCATAGAAGTAGAAATGTTTATGTTCCACTTTGTCACAAAGCCAAATGCAATACATAAAACAAATTAAGCTCCAGGCTTCCAGTCCAAAACTAAGTAAAACTGAGCATGGGGTGCCATGAAGATCTATGATTGTAGTCTGCCTCAGTGATTGCAGCAATCTGTACTGACCCAGCAGCATACTCTTCCACCTGGAACAGCAGCTCTGGGTAGCTGTGCAGGACTGGAGTTTGTGACCTTCACTTCTCTTCTTAGAGCTGTGAAAGAGCAAACTCTTTGCTTGGTGAAGGAAGTATCTCCTCCTTCAGATGTACTGTGGTCTCATGAAGCTGGAACTAAAGGGCTTATCCATCTGTAGCAGGAAGTTTTGCCGTGGTTTGGCTAGTTGGCTTGCTCTTAGTACTGGGTTTAAATCCCTTAGTAAAAACAAACAAAAACCAAAAAACCCTCTTGCATGGTAAATCATTTTGAGTGATAATAACTGTTGCGGTTATTCACAGCTGTGTCACTTCTGAGTTAATCTGCAGCATTGTGAGTTTACTTGGACTTTAAGTGCTTTTAAAATTCCTGTTGCAACAGTATTGTCATATCTCACCTGGAAAAGAGGCAGAAGTACATCAGACCTCCTGTAGGGCTTCATTTTAGAGGCAGTGGATACTCAGGTATCTGACTCACTGGAGATGTTGCAGGTCTGTGCAGGAGTGAGAAGGTCCTTGGGAGCTGCCCCAGGCGGTTCCTCGGGGCTCAGACCACTGCCGTGGGTTCGTTGCCTTCTGCTAGGCAGCAGTGCCCTGTTGCTGATGCTGTGTTGGCTGACAGTGGTGCACATAAACATATTTAAGGGTGTGGGTGTTCACATAAAGTGCTAAAACATTTTGTCTCTCCCATCCTTTTGCCAAGCTCCAAGGAAGCCCGTGCCAATTCTGCTATGTACAATTCTCATCAGGGAGAGAAAAAACTTGTAATAGATTTCAGTTACGGTAATGAGTGAGACATAAGGATGCACTGTAAATAAGTTGTGTTACATTCTCCTTTTTGCTGAAACTGCAATAGGAAGGTTTATCAAAACAAAACAAAAACAAAAAAAACAACTAATAACAATCTTTTGAGAACTAAATATTTTCTGTAGGATGCAAGGAGAATATTTCACATTTTGATGGATTAACATCTGGGTACCTTTATTTATTTACACTGCTTAGGTATATTCTAAAAAAAAATCCTTTAAGAATCTATTGTTCCTATAGCTGAAATGCTCTTAGGATTTTTTCCTTATGGCTTTTTCCACCTTTTGTAGGGAGGAGGAACTTGAGCAACTAAGGCTCCAGGAAAAGTTAAGTTTACAGAGTTCTTAAAGCCAGAATAAAATTGTCTTTAGTACTTGTTTTCTAAGTATTCTTAACTGCCCTGAATATTTTACTGTACCATTCTGTTTATTCCTGAATTTGTGATTTCCTCACTCCTTGCAGGATCTGTTACATGCGTTCATGCCAGCCAGCATTACCTGCATGGTCTACAATTTCATTCACTCCTTGAGAAATAATATAATTATTTTTCTTTATGAATGATGAGAATATGCCTAATATAGTCTTTCCAAACTTTTGTTTTCTTGGATATGTACCCCAGCACTGGCTGCTTCTCAGTTGTGGGTGTAATTGTAGCCCTCACGCTTCATCGTTGGAGCAGGGGGACAGTGCTGGCTGAAAAGCACAGCATCACAATGAAATAGTAGTGTAATAATACTGAAATTTCATTCCTGTGTAGATTTTCCTAGGTACAAAAGTTGGAGCTGTCAGTCGTGTGAAGTTTTTTAGCACCCCTGCTATTCACCTGGCAGCTCTTTTTATTCCAGATTTTGTGTTTTTTCTCCACAGGATTTGTAAGTCACTATTAAACATGAGGTTTATTAATCATAGTGTTAAAAGAGCCACAGCCTTCCGTGTACCTACTGGAAGTGGTGTGTGTCAGTGCAGTCGTTTTCTCAGGCTTTTAATTCAGTCTCGTGCCCATTGTGCTGATATGTTTCAAAGCCAAATTAACATGGAAGCTCCTGTTGGTAAATGTCACAAACAGTTTAATTGTCACTGGACAAAACACTGTCCCTCAGGTCACTGCAGCAGGGGCCACAGGAGGGGCAGTGGGGACAGCGCTGGGAGCATCACTGCATGTCACTGATCACGGGGTAGGGTGCAGAGTGTGCCCTGCAGCTTCCCTTTCCCTTTCAGCCTTGTGGCTGCTTCCAACTCTGGCGTCTTTCTGCTTTCAGTTTCCAAACCCTTCCTCTTTAACATCTCCTGCTTCTTGCTTCACTTTGCAGAGCGCGTGAGGAGGCAGAAGGGCACTTGGCATACAGTTTCTCTGCAGTTGTTCCCTAAACAGCTGTTGTCATACATGTGGCCGCACACCTAGAGCTTAGAGAGAATGTAAGCTGCAGAGGAAAGGCACTCCAGTTGCCTTCAAAAGTACCAAGATGCTTGCTTCAGTTGTATTTCTCTCACTTCCCTTTTTCTTTTTCAAAATGTTCATTGGCATTGTAGGGCAAGTCTTTATTAAGTTGCTCTTTCACTGTGGTGGCCATCACCAGAACCAGAGCTAAGAAGACACAGGTGAAAAAGGTTTGCAGGATGGTCAGTCTCTGTAAGGAAAAATTGGACTAGCTGGGCGAGGAGAAAACCAAAACGATAGAAAAGAAGTGAATTGGATAGGTCCCTTGGGAATGGGTTGGGCAGCCTGCCTGGTCAACAGCAGAATAGGAAAATTCATGCAGACATGTGCCAGCCCTCCCACATCCCAAAGCTTCCATTTCTCTGCCTGTATTTTTCCTCCCCCGCAGTCCCCTTGAGCTTGAGCCTATCAATACCTGAAGGGAACCTACACCCAGGAGGGGAGTAAAGTCTTCAAAAGGGCTGATAACAGCAGGACTAGGGGAAATGGATCCAAGTTGAAGGAGGGAAGATTTAGGTTGGATGTTAGGGGGAAGTTCTTTACAAGGAGAGTGGTTAGGCCCTGGAACGGGCTGCCCAGGGAGGTTGTGGATGCCCCGTCCTTGGACGTGTTTAAGGCCAGGTTGGACGGGGTCCTGGGCAACCTGATCTGAATGTGTATGTTTGGTGGCCCTGCTAGGCAGGGGGGTTGGAACTACATGATCCTTGAGGTCCCTTCCAACCCGGGTGATTCTGTGATTCTGTGAACAGCTGTACAGTGGTGCCTCTGCTGTTTGCCAAGAGCAGTGGGATCCTCAGTGAAATCTCTGCTTCCAGAAGGGTTTTTCTTGCTCCTCAAAGGTATTTTTCCTCACTGTTAAAATTAGATTTACAGTACTTTTCATATAAAAATACAATAAAAATCTTTAAAAGTCAATGCAGTCTGCAGAAGAACTTGATTTTTCAGTTGGGATACTCTGAATAGAAAATGCTGTGCTCTTGTATTAATATATTTCTTTTTTAAAACCTAGATTTGCTTTATAATGGCTAACCACAACAAGCAAGTTACAGAACCATGGTAGCTGTTGCACTGGATTGACTTGCCTTCTGTGAATTTTTTAAATGATACTTGAATGCATTTCTTGTCCCCTTTGATTTTTATCTTGATTAGCTTTTTCTTGAAGAGGCACAATAAGCCTTTATGGTTATAAGCTAAAACACTATGACCTGCTCTACATGGTATTCCCAACTATGTTTTGAGTACCTCAGCCTGTAATGTTTGTAGTAAAAGACTGTGGTGAGAATGCTCTGCGTGCATTAATTGCATTTGCTCAGTAGAATACTTAGTGCTGAAAGTACCGCAGGGAAAAAGATGCCCTTTCTGTAGAAGACTTGATTATTTCACGTTTACCAAGCAGAAAGAGGGTGAAGTGTGAGCTGAAGAGTCCGTGCTCCTCCTCACAAGGCTCAATGAATGAGTTTTTCACTGGCTCTTGTATAGCAGAGTGCATGCTGCCCTTGTAAGAGAATTCTTGTAACCCAGGTGAATAGCAAGTAGTTAAAATGAGAACTTCGGTCATGCAAACAGGAGACAAAGTTTTACAAAAGACAGGTGACAAAGGAATTTTGTGGAGAGTCATAAGAAGAAGTGTTTTTTTAATATTTAAAGCCTGAGCTGTGTAGGAACATGATTGTCGTGTGTAGGCTGTGGGCTTTGCTCTGTAAGGTGCACAGTCAGCTGATTACAGTACCGGAATAGTATGGTCATTGTTGGATAATCAGTAATTGTTTTTTTATTTTATACTGTTTAGTGGTCACACTTTATTTTGCATCTCATGTCTGAAAGACAATGAAGGCTTATGTCAGATCAAGGAGATCATAGTTTCAGATGGAATCCCTTTACTGCAGAATGCATGTGGCTGTGTTAAAATATTCTGTTCCATTTTAGTGCCAAGAGGACTCCCTACTACTGAGCATCCACTTCTTCATCTTCTTTTTCATATGCTAAAACAAACAAAGGTGCTGCAGAAGACTGTGATCACACCTGAGATCATTTCCTAAATTCATCTGTGACTACATATCTGTGTGCTTTACACAGGGCTTAAAAGGAGACTTGGCAAGCCAGCACTGAGTAATTAAAAGAACACAATTTTTAGGTTTTCAGCTCATCTCAGACTGCAGTAGCAGTCTCACAATCCCCTCTCTGTCCTTCCAGGGCAAAGACCACTGTGCAAGCAGTGACTCCCATGGGAACATCAGGAGAGACAGGCGAGAAAGAGGGAATACTCCCAGCTGGAGTGACCCATCTTGTCCCTTTATTGCCTCTTCTCCCACTTTTTCTGCTTAGCTTTTTGTGTTCTAGTCTCTTTGATTTATTCTTTACTCTTTTCCTCCTGCAGCCTCATCCTTCCCATGCCTTTTAGTGAGACTCTTTCCTGCTCTCACCTGAGATTCAATTATCTTTTATGTCACTGTTTCTTTCTCTACTGTAGATCCCCACAATTTTCATTCTTGACTTGTCTCTTCCCTGTCAACTTCAGCAATGCTTTCTGCTGATAGATTTTAGGCCACTTTTTTCCTTCTTGTCCATCTTACGTGTGCTGAGGCAAATGTTGAAGTGAAGTGCAGGAAGAAGATAATATGATGTTAGGGGAAATTCTTCAGCATATAGTGTGGTTACCTATTTTCATTTTATATTCTGCAGTGAGGATTGCTGGAAATTCTGACTTGGGGTTATTTTTCTTCTTATTGATGTGTATGTTATCAATAAACATATATTTCATGCATCTTGTTTCATCTAACTGTCGTGTTTAATTGCACTGATAAAAGTTCTGTACTGAGTAAATCACAGAGTTAATCTGATTTATTTGACAGCATAGCAAAACCCTTCACTATAGTCTTTGTGCAGGTCTGTTTTCCTTATTTAAGAAAGATTTGTATATCAAGAATGATTTCAGATGAGATGCAAAACCAGCTAAAACATTTTCTTAGAAAATAAAAGCTGCAGGGAGATGATGAGATGACTGAGCAAATCCAGTGTGATGGGGAAAATGAGACCCTGATGATAAATAATAATCCTGTTAATATATTCCTGAACATTAAGAGAATGAAGATCAGTCCCTAGGGGCAGAACAAGAAGTAGAGGGCTTGTGCTGCAACAGCAGGGAATAAAAAGAGTGAGGCAAATGCATTTACAAATGGAAGACTTAGACAGTGAAACAGGTACAGATGAATGTGTGATGTCCATGGAACAAGTCAGGCGTAAACTGCACGGTGTCTCTTGAGGGTCTGGGGATCTAAATTAATGATGCCTGCAGAATAGGTGATGAGAACTGGGAAAGCATGTTAGGTTGTTTTCAGCCTGTCCCCACTCCATCTTGTATGATTCAATGCATTTGACTTAAAAGAGAAATTGTGCTTCCAAATGTGGGAATGTGACAGTCACTTTCTTCCGAGAACTCTATGAAGGAGAGGAATAGGTTCTTCTTTTATCTCTTCTTTAGCCTTTTCTGAGCCTAAACAATTCTAGTAGAATTAGAGTCACAGATTACCTTGAGTTGGAGAAGACCTGTAAGAATAATTGAGTGCAACTCCTGGCTCCACAGTCATTAACTAATCATTAAGAATTTGACATTTTAAGGCAGTCTGAGGACAAGACAATATAAAAAGCCCCTTAACTGTCTGAATCTTGACTCTGTGTAGTTTAGATGTGAACGGATCACTCACTGTAAATATATGTCCATTTTCTATTTCTTTTGATTTGGGCTCTTTTGTGAGAACATGTTGTATTGATTTGCCAATGCAAGGGACTGTAGGGCTCTGACCAGTTCTGTTTCAGAGATATCAGTTTCTTAATTAATTCTTGTTATTGTTATTTTCTCTTTAGGCTTGTAAATATTACAGTTCTCAGTGGCATGTTGTGAACTACAAATATGAACAGTATTCAGAAGACTTTCGACACTTACCACAGTAAGATCTAGCATAAGTTCTTTATTTTTCCTGTTAGGTTTGTGTCATTTTGCTGAGTTGTGTCCTTATTTGTACTTTCCTTTATCTCGTATTCTGTACTTGTTTTACTGTATTTACAGAGGCTTGCATTTTTAAAAAGGGGAAGAAGAGGTCTTTTAGCAAAAGTTCAAGGCTCTGCAGAATCCAGTAGTATCGAGAAACTCTGTTAGTGCTGATTCAAACCTTTAGTGTGTATTTGCATATTCAAAGCACAGTTAATACAGAAAGCTAGATTCTGTTTTCCTTAATAATGCATAAATGTCATTCACCTTTAACTGGGATTAATTCTCCTTTTAGCTATCCTGTGTGCCAGAGGAGTAGGATTTCGCTTAGGGGTTTATAGCTGCACAGTGCAGAAGGTCTGTGTGCAGTGAGTGCGTGTGCTGGTACAGTGCATGGGACATGGCTGCAGAAATGTGCAGCTGTCTGGGTAAGCAAATGTCCTCTCCATGCTTGGATGTAGTACATTAAATCAGTGTAAAGGGAGTGGGAGGAACAATCTCCTTGATGGGAGTGGAAAGAAATTAGGAATTTGGTGTTCGTTCATTTCTGCATGTATTCCTACACATACTCCCACTTCTGGGAGGTTTATATCCTGTACACTGAGGGCTGTTTTACAGTGTAGTGAATGAACTCACTGAATGCCCAAGCAAGCAGCATTACCACCTACTTTCTTGTAATTTTGAGACATAAAAATACAGTAGTGGATGAAAAGAGTGGTTACATGCTTGTAACACTGACCACTGGAACAAGGGCTCTAGACTTGGCTTGCAGACTAGTCCGAACTAAACCTATGGAACAGCTTGTTCTAGATGCCCTCTCCAAGCAATTGGAAGACAAGAAGGTCATCAGGAATAGTCAGCATGGATTCATCAAGGAAAAATCATGTTTGACCAACCTTGTAGCCTTATATGATGGCATCACCGGCTGGGTAGATGGGGGGAGAGCTGTGGATGTCATCTACCTTGACTTCAGCAAGGCTTTTCATGTTGTCTCCCACGACATCCTGATGCAAAGCTGAGAAAGCATGGGATAGATGAGTGGACAGTGAGGTGGGTTGAGAACTGGCTGAGTGGTGCAGAGTCTGGTTGGAGATGTGTGACTGATGGTGTTACCCAGGGGTCAGTGCTGTGTCTGGTCTTGTTCAATATCTTCATTGACCACCTCAATAAGGGGATAGTGTGCACCCTCAGCAAGTGAGCTGATGATGCAAAGCTGGGAGGAGTGGCTGACACTGAAGGCTGTGCTGCCATTCAGCAAGACCTGGACGGACTTGGAGAGCTGGGCAGTAAGAAACCAGGTGAGGTTTAACAAAAGCAAGTGTAGAGTCTTGCACCTGGGAAGGAATAACTGTAAGTATCAGTATAGGTTAGGACATGACCTGCTGGAGAGGAGCTCTGCAGAGAAGGACCTTGGGGACAACAGGTTGTGCATGAGGCAGCACGGGAACAGGCTGCCCAGGAAGTTTGTGGATTCTCCTTTTCTGGAGGTATTCAAGACCTGCCCAGACATCCACATGTACAGCCTGCTGTAGAAGCCTTCTTAGCAGGGCAGTTGAACTTGATGATCCCTGAACATTCCTTCCAATCCCTCCTATTCTGTGATTCTATCGTGGAAGGAATCAACAAACTGACTCTGGTGGTCCCGTTAGATGTGTTTTTCAGAGTGTTTGTGCTGTAAGCCTTCTCACCGATCTGCTTTCTCTCTTGCACATTGGTGATTAGGGTAGTACAAAGAGCCAGGGAGAGCAGTTTTGCTAATTGATGTTATAAAAGTGCTTTTTCTTATGTATCCAATATAATGATTGTTTTATAAAATTAATGCATTTAGTGCTAAAGAAAAATGTTTGTTGGGCAGAAGTTTTCCATTTAACCTTAAGTACTTTCATTCTTATGAAATATGCATTTGACAGACGTGGTTGCATTATTCTGCTAAGCGGTACATTTTAGCTCTTTATGGACATCCTCTTTGAAGGATATTTTAATATGGTGATTAATGTCACTTGCCTGAGTTCATGCTCTAGGAATGTTATGATGTGTCAATGCTACTTCCCCCTCAATACTGTTGTTTTAATTCTTTTTATAGGAGATTGTTCTAATAGAGAAGGTTGGATGAATGATAAGCATTTTAGTTTTGCATCATGAGATGTGACACCAGATTTAGCTGTGGCTAAAGGACTCCCATTCACTACGGGTACTCTGGATCTTCTCATGGGGTTTTGCATTTGGGAACACAAAAATTGAGGACTCGGCAGCCTTCAGTAGTGCTTGAAGGAATTCCTAGTTTTTTGTGTGTGAGGACACTGTTCTATTTGATAGTCATAAGAGATGTCAATTAACGTCTTCATAGTGCAGCAGATTTTTGTCAGATACCAAAGTCCTTTCCCACCATTGATCCTTTTTGTTCAGGAAGTAGCCACAGTGTAGTGCAGATCATCTGGAGAAGGTGCAGTGTGTCCTGATGCAGTTTCAGTAAATTAGTGCTGTGACACTGGGTTAGAGCTGAACAGCATGGGGATGACACAAACAAAATTTTAGGTATTACTTTAGTTTTTCTCTGAGTGTGTTCCTCCTCTGAGGTTTTTTTTTTTCAGATCTCTTTACCTCTTAAATTCCTCTCTGTGAGCTCTCACTACCTCTTTTTAACACCATTTTTTATGCTTTGTTGTGTGTGTTTTTGCTTCTTAAGCAAATGGAGGGGTGGAGGAAAACCAGGACTTGCTTAGCGTGTGCACTGTGGTGACAGCATGTCTGGAAACAGAAAAAGCCATTAGCACACTTTTTGCTTATAAAGTGAAAAACCCCAGTGTTTGATAGGTATTTCAGTTCCACTGCCTTAGAAGTTTGCAAGTTTGAAGAGGCAGTAGGTGAAAAGAAAAAGAGAATCTGCAGACATGTTTTATCTGCCTGCCCTAGGGAGTTGAGCACTGTACCCGAGTAGGATCCCACGTAAGAAAAGGAAGAAAAAGCGGAGAATGAGAGGTCTGAGTGGATGAGTGTTTCTTGTGTAGTCAGTGAGGGAATACTTCTGCAGGACATTGTGTGATCTCATTGCAGACTAAGGTGTCTCTACAGCTGGGTTTTGCTGGTAGCTGTAAGGGGTAGCACGTTACGGATTACTGGACCTTTACCTGAGGCCTTGTATAGACAAAGAGAAAAATATAGTAATTTTTTCACTTTTTCAAAACCTGTTTTTACTGATGTAGTTTGCCTGTCCCAAACCACTGATATTGTCTTTGCTTCCACGGTATGCCTACTCTGACACCGGAAGCATTGGTTGTTCTTTTCTGTCTCTCATACAGCTCTTCTGGGAGGACAGAAGGGTTTCCTTTTTTCTCAGAAGCACACCGTGTGCTCAGGCTAGCAGAAGGTCTGTGGTTTAGTGGGGCAGGCTTGCCTTTTCATTGGGGTGACAAGAGCCAGGCAGAATTGCAGTGTTGCAGTGTCAGGGCACCCAACACCACAGCAATCCAGCTCCTCCTTCCCTGCGCCTTCTTCCCTTCCCTTGTAGCAGCAGTTTTTCTTTTGCTTTGTTTTGTTTTTCTCAGTAGCTCAGTGTCTTGCCCCACTACTACTTGTACAGGTCCTCAAGCGAAGGCTGTGGTGTTCCCCAGCAGTGCATGGGCTGGTGGCAGTGGGCAGTGCCACAAAAGCATGCTCTGTGAGAACTGCAGTGCATCCTTGGTTCTGAGTGATGAACAAGCCCAAGGGATTCAGAGTATTCACACTTCATAGATGTCAAAGATAGCAACAGATTGCAGAGGTTCCTTTTCTCCACAATATTAATCAGTTGTTTACATTAAACACTGAAAAAGGAATGAGCTAAAACAGAGAATAAAGTGTCTTGTGTCCTTTTGTATTCAATGTGCATTTCATTATCCTGGCTTTTCTGAGTACAATGGGATGCTGAAGGCATGATATCACTGGTTTTTGAAACAGAGAAAGCAAAGAGGAGATAGGTATTGCTTCTTACTCTAATCGTCCTAATCTATAACTTGTGTATGAATGAACAGAAAATGGAAAAGGAAAGGTAACTGGCTCTTTTTTTTTTTTTTATTACTGTAACACTGTGTGCTTATGTGGGTTAATGTTTGCTAACATCACAGAGGAAATTATCTTATGAGCACATGGTTCCTGAACTACTGTTTGCTCCCGTGTATGACAACATGGCATTTCTTTGTTCACCTGATAAGTCTGAGTAGATGAAACTCTATTCTGTGAAGATTAGTCTTCCTAACAAACAATGGCTTTTACCATGATAGCTTCTGTAGTTTTTTCACATCAGTAGTAAAGACTTTCGAGATGAGATTTTAATCTTCAAGAATTCAGCGTTAGGGCACAGAAAAAACTGTTTTTTTCTCAATTTAAAAATATCTTTTACCAAGTGCATTGTTTGGCTGTTACTTAAGGCTTAATTCTGCAATGTGCAAAGTACTTTGGGATGGTACAACTACCCATGTGCTTAAAAATAAGCATGTGCTTAAGTGCTTTGGTCTTTGATTCTCAGTTTTGTTTCACTGTCTATAGTGCGGAGCTCTTAAGTGGCACCACATCTAAAAGATCGCCTTTTTAAAAATTACCTGAAGCCTGTGCTCATCATATTGAATAGTAAGATACCTATCTTGAAATATTAAAGAAATATATAAGCTTTTAGCAAATGTTCTAATATTTTTATTGGTTAAAAAAAAGCTACAGAAGAGTTCATTCTGGTTCATTTGTCAGCCTTTAATGGGACCTCTCTCTGCAAATTGTTTAGTTTTTGTTGTCTGTTGTGGTGAAAGAGCAGGAAATAAAATAAGTAATGGTACTTTATCTTTTATATGGAGGAGCTGGTTCATACTGCTGGGGAAAAAAATGAAGGGAGCTTAAGAAAAAAAAGCATTATTTTGTAAGCGTACTGATTTTCAAAGGAATACAGAATCAGAGAAAAAGGAAGGTATTCTGTCGATGGGTACCCAGCATAATTGCCTCCCTGCAGTAGATGATACATTATAATTATTTATTTACTTAATACTATAAAAGATTTTTTCCTCTTCTCCCAGAAATGACTGTAGACCAGAGAAACTGCCATCACATTCCTTTGAAATTGATCACGAAGATGTAGATAAGGATGAAGTATGTATTCTGATTATTTTTTCCTCTTTTCTCTATCAATGGAGACTTATCTATTACTTTAATATTTTGGAAAAGGATAATGGAGAATCATTATCTCCTGTAAAATATTTGACATTTTAAGTAACTCTGAAGTTAGTGGAACAACATATACACAGCAGGCTTATTAATAAAGTCTTATATTAAGAGGAATGTAAGGATGATTATTTGTTGTCAACTAGATATTCATGCATTACAGTTGTCTTTTGCAATGCACTATTAATTACATCTTTCATCTAGGATACAACGTCCCACTCATCTTCAAAAGGTGGCGGTGGTGGAGGAGGAGGATTAGCAGCAGGAGTTTTCAAGTCTGGATGGCTTTACAAAGGGAATTTCAACAGCACTGTAAACAATAGCATCACTGTTCGGGTAAGGGGACCGGATTATTCTTTTTTCTGTTCCAATTTATATCTCCCACAGAGGCACACTTTTTTGCTGTTGTCATTTATCTGTTTATATCTCAGATTAGTCATGGTTACATTGCTTCAACAGATCCTAAAGTAATGTTGCAATTGTCTGCAGAATAGTGCAATTGAAATGTGGGTAGAAATTGCTTTTTATTTAAACCCTGTGAATCAGGTATCAGTGAAAGCAATTTGCAGCTCAACAACTGTCTTTTTTTCTTCACTTCAGTCATTCAAAAAGCGCTACTTCCAGCTGACACAGCTGTCAGATAACTCATATATTATGAATTTTTACAAAGATGAAAAAATATCTAAGGAGCCAAAGGGATGTATTTTCTTGGATTCCTGTACAGGAGTCATACAGGTAAGTCTGATTTTATTTCATTGACTGTTTTGGTGTCAGATAAGAGTTATTGGCAGCACACAGACGAATGTACATGGGTGGGTCTCATTATCAGTTGCATGGAAAGAAAATGCTGTTTGTTTTGCTCTTCAGATTGGTGCCAATGCTCAGACTGGCGGAATACAAGACATACTGTTGAAGTATGATAGGAGATGAGTATGCACTCTTTGCTGATGGCACACACGAGAGAAATATCTCAATTTATGTAAATGATTCAATAGGTTCCTTGAAGATCCTCTGTGGGGAATGGCAATTTACACTGTGTATCCCATAAAGTATTTCTTTTCCAAATAGCTGCAGGACAGGATAAGACTACATGGCAGGGCAGTGGTATCTGCTGCTGTCAGTCCATTGACTTGAAAGACCTGAGAGGTGGCCTGGAAGTGATGAAAGCCAGTGAGGAGATAGAACTATGGAACTGTTAAGGCTGGAACTTGCCCAGGAATCCTACTTAGAAATGCCTAACGTCTGCAACACGTTCTTGTGCTAGTCTGAGCTGTGTGTGTTTGAGATGGTGGTCAGCGTGAAGGAGACATGCTCTGTGCAGTTACAGGCACAATGGTACAGCCACAAGGGAGTTGCTCTCAGCTGAGCAGTTAGTTGTGACTAAGGGAGTATTTACTTAGCTTAAAGTAATGGTCATCCTGGATCCTGTGAGTTGGTATTGCTCAGTCATTTATAAGAAGGGAAAAAATGACTGCTTGCTCTTGCCTGCTGGTGGTGTGTGCTTTCTTTTAAGACAGGTCTCAGCCAGAACCCTCATTAAGACCTGAATGTCTCTGCAGTGTGGCTTTAGCTGTAAATTAAGTACTCACCCAGAGGGTGCCTGATCTTCAGTGTTGTTTCTGATGACACTCCTTGGTAGCAGAAATCTTTAGACTGCAAGATTTCTGGCCTTATTTGCTAACCTTTGGCAGAAAAAAAGCTTAGAAATGCTTGAAATCATTCTTCCAACTACTGACATCTGCCTTCTAAATCTATAGAATTCCTGCTAATTGTCCAGAACAGTTTGAACTGTAAGTTCACCTCTCACCACTAGACACTGATTTTCTTGATTATTTAATTGACATTTAGAATGGGATGAATGAATTTATGAGCTGTCTTCACTCAAAAGTGAGAGCCTTAGCCAAGGCAATAATAGTGCAAGTATCATCAGCACCAAAGACTCCAACTGCTATAAAAATGTGGTGAACTTAAAATCATAGGACTGAAAAACAAAATTTTTATTAGGGTTGCTATAGGCAGGGAAACCATAGAATCTGGAGAAAGTGCCGCATAAATCTGAAGGCTTAGAGGAACTATGATGTGAAATTTCTGATTTTATGAGCTGTGTGCTGCTAAGCACATTTAACTCAATATGAATGACTTTGAGCTCATTTGATAGAGTTTACTAGATTGCAGTAAACATCCTGGAAAAAAACATCTCCAGATTAAATGCAAAGCACCTTCAAAACAATTCTTTTATTTTGGAAGAATGACCCTGCAGGCATTAGACAGCCTTCTGTTTCATTTATAGCTCATCTGTAGTTTCTTTTTTATTCTTGTGTAATTTCCTTCTGAAAGAAAGTTCAAACTTGGAATTAAGTGTTGAAGATTACAAGTTAACCTCAAGGTCCACGTTCCATATAGATATGGAAGGACTTACAAAGAAGGAAACTGAGAAATGGAATTTGGGGTTTTAGATTTTTTTTGCTCTATTAACTGATCAGGAAAAATGTAGTTGGCTTTAGACGTGAAACAGAGCCTTTGCTGTAGATCTCATCTGCTTGCCAGAAGTCTGAAGTGCAGATGGAAAAGTGGATATTGAAGTTTTCCTGCCAGTGTTCTTAGGATTCAGCATGCAAGATGTATTGCTCTATTAGATAATGTCTAATAGTATTACAGGACCTTAGTTAAAGATCATGGCTGTGTCTGTAAAGGGAAGGGCACAATACAGACAAGTGCATTCTTTTTAGTGATCTTTATACTTTTTCTGAAGACAGATTGAAGCACAGTGCTTTTTCTTCATGGACTGTGCATAAATTTGTTTACACGATCCACTTAAATTATCTACCTTTAAAAGTTTTGAGTGGGCACTGGCTGAGGATTCTTGACATCGTTTTTTTCCACGTTTAGCTCTTGTTCAGGCCCTCATGATTTATTAGCTAACATAGATTTCAGTAAAATTTTAGTTATTATTTTACATTAATTTGAATGTATGCAGTAACTAGAGGATTACCTTGATTTCACTGTGATCAAGAATGTAACCAGACACCCAAGAATGAATTGCTACAAAACCCAACCATATTCTTCCCCTGTGTAGGGCAAATTAAAAGTTTTATATCTGAAAGATTATTCACCTCAATAAAGTATGTGAGAGAAAATGATTTCCTAACAAGAGAATTTTCAGTAGCAGAATTTAAAAGGTACACACAGAGATAGGCATGCATGCCTGAATCAGTTTTGAAAAACCTAAATTTGACTGATTCCATTGACCAAGTAGCTCCAGAAGTTGTTTAGTCTTGCTGATTCCTGAGCTGGGTCATGACATGCAGTATGAAGATTGGAGCAAGTGATTAACAACAGATTGGGTAGGAATCTTTTAAATCATCTCTGCTGCTGCAAAAACAAAATTGTTCATGGAATTTTTTCTCCATGTCCGGTGTTCTCTATCTCCTTCACTGCTAATAAGCCCCAGATTTTGCCTCTGTTTCTCATACACAAAAGATGATACCAGTGTGATTTGAACTGCTGGATTAGATGCTGTTCTGGGTAACTTGATATAGGGCTGCGGTTCTGTGTATTGAGAAATAATTCTGGTATGTAAAACTATAGGATACCACTGTCATTTTGTTTAAGACTGAATTAAGAAAAAGAGCATAACGACCAAGTGTGAGTTGGATGAGTTGGTTTTCATCTGTCAGTCCAAGGTTAGCTGTGTCAGCAATGCCCTAATAATTGCATGTGAGGGCAGTTTTCTGGAATATGGAATGTAAAATGGTGACACTGATGTCCATAGTCAGTAGTTGTAAAACTTATGTAGCAGAAGTAGGGAGCATTAATTTTCTTCCAGATTTAAACAAGGGAAAGAGACAATTGATGTGATTATTTCTGTAAGGCTAACAGTTGGAAGCCTCACTCATTTGATAAATTTGAGGAATGGAACATACTGCATTAGAAGATCATTCTACTCAGTTTTATTGAGCTGTTTCATTAACTAAGCAGCTGTTAATTCTTATAACAGAAACTGATGGATCAACTATCTACTGCAGGTACAATCTGGTGATACAGACCAAAAGCTAAGTCTATTGTCAGTATATTGGGTTTAGATTCCTATTCTGCACTTTAAAAGGCCAGAATGCAGTGACTGGGCAGCAGTATTTTCACCTTTGGTGTCCCGTGAGGAATTGTTGAAAATGCAATAGTCACTTGTAACACTTCAAAGTGCTCATAGTAATGTCTTCTCATGAAGGAATCTGTCCTGTTCACATCATCTGAAGTGGTTTATTGATTTCTATTCAAAATCTAACTGGTATTATGCAGAAGCTCTTTCAAAAACAAAAAAATGTATTCGCGAATGTCCTTATCCTAATAACAGTATTTCTAGCTTCATTACATGCTTCAAAAGTAGTCATTACCTTTACAAAGTTTGTTTGCAACTTCTGTAAATAGCTTGAAAAAGAAGGTTGCATGAATTGTTCAAATTTAGTTATTCATTTCCAACCACAGCAGTCAGAAGTGGAACAGTCTTTCACTATGTACTTCTTCACTTGCCTTCTAGATTTAATTTGTTGAACTAATTCCATCCTCTTTCCACAGCACAAATTTGAATGTTGGTTAGCACTGCTTGGTATCTTCTTGAGTGTCTGATGCAGGACTTATAGGAGATTTGGACCTTATTTTCTCTATTCAGCAATGACTCATGTAGCAGTGTTGTACTTTCCCCATAAGAGGTCTTTCATTATTTCACTTAGGAGATGTTCCCTACTGTAGTCTGAAGCGTTACTGGCCATAGTCTTAGATCTTCTACGGCTGAACAGATGTTAGATATACAGACACAACATAAATGGACGTAAATTCATTTTCTGTGATATTAAGAAAAAAAAAAATATTTAAAGTCAGTTAATTTCGTTTGAAATTTACCTATAAGGAATGGCTATGTAGAAGTCCATCTTATGGATGCCTTTTTAGGTATCTTTTTATAGTTGGTTCTGGTGTTTACTTTTTCCTTTCCTTTCATTCCAACAGAATAACAGGCTTAGGAAACATGCCTTTGAGCTGAAAATGAATGACCTCACATACTTTGTGCTGGCAGCTGAAAATGAACAGGATATGGATGACTGGATTTTCACTCTCAACAAAATCCTGCAAATAAATCCAGAGGGGACCATTCAGGAAAGGAAAAGTGCAGACCTCACTGATCTGAAACTTGGTAAGAGTGAATAATCTTGTATTGTTTTTAAATCAAATGCGCAAAAAAAAAAAGCCTTCAGCTACCAATGTCGAATCACTTTAACTGCCTGAGCCTGTAATGGATTCTGTATCTATTGATTTCTGATGGAGCAGCTCCAGCCTTTTGGCAGGCCTGAACAATGTCAGCTAACTACCCACAGATCATTTTCAAAAGGCTGTGAGAGGGAAGTAAAGCTGCTCGCCTTAAAGTCAGCAGGAACAGCATGGCTCTGCTTTGCTTATGCAGCTTTTTTTCAAGAGTAGTTCACCCTGTCAGTGATCTTGCTGGTACATTGTGTTTTACTGTCTTGGGTCTCAAGAAAGCTTTAAAGAATCTGCTCTTGGGGAAAGATTCTTTTTCCAGCATTTTGTTTTTCTTTAAACATCTGGAGTTAATGATTTAAAAAAAAAAAACCACCAGCTGTTGGTGTATTGCTCTTTCTCTGGAAGCTTACTGACTTTTCATTTCTTGCTTTTGTGACTTTGCATATTAATATGCCTTGACCGTGTAGGAAAGAATTAGATGCTTGGTTATACTGTACTCTTTATGAGACAACAATTCATCATTTTCACATAATAAATCCATGTTCAGTTTGATGAATCCTAGCTAAAACTGTATAACTGAAAACACTTGAAACTTTAGTAAAAATTATCACCACCACTTACATTATGAACTAAATCAAAGCTTTGAACCCCATGCATCTGAATCTCGAGGAAGTTCAGAGTTAACTGAAGGCTTTAACCTAGTGTTTATAATAAATTCTGATCTGGGGGGGGGTCAGAAAGCTCTTCATATAGCCAAAGATATGTTTTTATGATTGGGAGGCACGAGGGATTTGCACTTCAGAATCAGAGAAGTGCTTTTGAAAATTCCACCCATTAGGGTATTAAGTAACAGGAAGAGAAATGCATGTGAAGCATCAAAGACATAAGGTTAACAGAAAACAGTTTTTAGGGGTAAAAATGCCGATAGCATCATAGCACGTTCCTCTTGCTCGTTAGCTTGTCAAAAGGCATGATTCTTTCTTGGCAGAAGGGCCCTGAATGTCTGTAGTGACTTATTTCACGTTGGTCTGAAAGAAAGAGCCAAATAAAAGATTTGCTGTATAGTGCTGTTTTCTGGAAATGTAGATTTGCAGCTTTTGGAGTCCAGACTTTCTTCTCAAAGAGCAGATAGGGTCCTGTCTGCCTCACTGACTGCACTGAAAACTCATTTTACTGGGAGTCCAAAATCTTTGGGTTGGCATAAATTCTCAGGGTTGTCTTGGGAGGGACAGAGAGAGCAAAGGAAGATGTCTTTGTTGTGGACACGAATATTTGTCATGGATGGATGTGCCAGACACTTCAGCAAGTAGAGTCCAGCATCTTTGGAAGCTTAAATACAGTCTCTGTTATAGTAAACACTGCTGGGAGATGAGGTTGGGGTGAACAAAGGTCACATCAGTATCTCCTCTATTTTAGAGAGGGATTCTAAGAGAGAACAAAAAGGAATCGGATGGGGATTGATTTTTAAAACCCACTGGTAAGAGCAAGCATAACAAAAACATTGACCTATTTATTTATTTACTTGTTTCCCTTTTTCAAGACCCTGCAGAAGCTTCAGTGAATTATGATTGCTCTCAAGAAGAGGCTGATTCTTCAGAGAACACCTTGCATCCAGACTTTGCAAAAGTAATGGCTGTTACGTTTGTCCTTACACGCTGAGTGGAAAGTGCTGCCTAGGTCAAAATGCCTGCCAACAGATGATCATTACTGTTGTAAAAGGTTTAAAAATAGAATACACCCCATTTTGTGTGTTAGAGCCATGATAAATGATGGAAATAAAATTATTTCTGAGTTGATGGCTTTGTATAAATGAAAAGAATTCCACTGGGTGTAAAGAAAGTACATGCTTGCTTAAGTGCTTTGATTTATACCTGTGAAGTCAATAAGGATCTAACCCCTGCAGTTGTTTATAAAGTATTTACTTTTTTAACCTGCATTTCACAGACTTTGGCCCTTAGAGAGACAAGGTTTCCTATATGACTTGCAGCACTTAAAGGAAACAAGCTGCAAACTGTTCATCACCTTCGCTAAATTCATTGAAAGATGTCTGTGGAGATATTTTTTCTTCTAGATCTCTCAGACTGCACCATGCAAATGAGATAATTGTTGAAGGTGCTAAAATGAGGAGAAGCTGGGTTGGATGTATATCGTCACTGGTTTTCTTAGGTTAATGTATGATGTTTGTCACCTTCTGTCATGGAGCATCTATAGATGCTATCTACTTGTACGTCCATACAGCAAAATGCTGCCTGAGAATATTATTCCTACAGATTTGAATGAAAATGAGAACAGAATTTGGTTTACATTTTACTTTAGGTCATATTCATATTTATGAAATGCTCACACAATTAAAATAGCTACGACTAGAACAAAAGATAAATCACTGTGTTCATGTGGGAGGGCAACAATAGTTTTTGATCATTTTCTCAGTAGGCAAATGCTTTCTTTACTACAGATAGTTCAGTTAAAGCAAGTGCTTTCTTTACTGGTGGCCTGCAATGCTAAAATAAATGCTCTGCAAGTTGTTTTTTGCTTGTATTGCCCTTTATATAGTTAGTTCTTCTTTTTACCCCTTGCTTTGTATGCCTGGCTGCAGTAACCAGGGCCTGCCCCTCATCTCCTGATCCTGTATCTGCCTGAAACAAGGACAGAAAGATGGGTGGGGAGAGGACTCCCAAGCCTGACATTTGTGGGTGTTCTGCAGCCTGTGGGATTCTGCCTGTTTGAAAGGCAGGACAACACTTTCCCACTCTCCTCTCTGCATTCCCTGCAACAAAAATGGTTTTGTGGGAGTCTGTTTTTCCCTGGGGTTGTGAATCCCCAAAGTGTTTTCAGCGTGGTGAGCCACTATTCTGACATCTTAACAATGGACTTTTAGTAAAATATATGAACTTGAGTTACTTAATTGGTCTTCTTTTGGGTTCCTTTGAAGTATATTGCAGGCTGAAAATTCTTCTTCACGAAGGCATAACCTTCAAAGAATGTTTGAAAGCACCTTGGAATACCTGGTGCAGAAGTGAGGGCTGTTATTATAAGTGACACATTGGTCATTCATTTAAAGGTTTAACAACTCTATGGGTTTCTGTTCTTGTGCAGAAAATTAATTTATTGTCTGTCATTACAGTACACCACAGAAACAGAAGAAACAGTGAAAGCTTCTCGAAATACAGAGCGACTAAATCTTTTCTCCTTGGATCCTGATATAGCAGTAAGTAAAGTTACCTTTTCAAGTTCCTATAAGTTTTTAAATACAGATGCTGAGGTAACAGGGTTAGCTAAGCTACCTGTGTGGCTGGGAGTTCAGTGAGCTACTGAGAGTTCTGCCCTGTGCTAATCTCACTTGTGTGCACGGGACTGTTAGGCTGAAAATAAAATTAGAATGGAAATGGTGTTTCTTTTCAGCTTCAAAATGAGTAGGGGGAAAAATGCTGTCCCTGCTCTGCAGAGGTTTGTGTATAGACTGCCCTTACCTGATCGCAAAATGTTTGCAGTTGGGTGGGACCTCTGGAGGTTATCTTGTCTGGTGTAGCTGAACTTTGAGTCAGTAAAGCAGACTGAAAATACTACAGAAGCAGAACCTTTCATTGGACTAGGAATGTCACAGTAACAGATTTTTATTGTTATTCAGTGCACTGAATTTGACTGCAAAATGTGAATGGGTTTAAAAAGCGGGAGGTACAATTGGAGGCATACAAGTTTATGTATGTGAAAGAAGTTTAGCTGGAAATGGGAAGAAAGGTAGATTGCTTTTCTTCTTATCCTCAGCTTGTTTATTTAGTGTTAGACTTCATGATTAAAATAGCATTTCTGTTTGTGCTAAATGAATGCTTGTTGGCTGACTGAAGAAGGAATATGGAGATATCAGCAGTGATTTTGTGAGGATTTTCAGGTAATTCGGTGATAGTAAACACCTCTAGAAAGCTTTCTGAGTTTTGGATTATCGTGCTTTTTCCATATATAACTAACCACCTAACGTATTTCAGTCAGTGAATCCTCTGAAAAAGGAGTTTCCAGGGACAAACTCAGTGATCAAGCCATTTGAAGAAAAACCTGCTAAGCGGATCCTGATAACTTGTAAATCCCTCAGTTTGAATCTGCAGGCCTGCATTACTGAAAATGAAAATGATCCTTCAACTAATGTAAGCTTTCATTGTTTCCCTGTGTGCTTTTTCATTTTCTCCCCCATCAAAAAAAGACTTCCTCTGCACTTTCTACGCTTGGTAAGCTCCCCCTCAGCCTATCCCTTTGAAACGAGTAATGAGGCTGGGGAACCTTCCAGCACTTTGAGGCTGATTTAGATTGCAAACTTTTAGCTACAGTGGAATGGGGAATTGAAGACGTTAAGACTCTTGAGGATCCTTAACAGTTGCTATAAGAACAAGTTTAAACTGCAAAAGTTTATGTAAGGAGGCAATTGAATATCAGTTGGTGGTGGGTAAGAGGTATTCTTAGTTGTTTTTCTCAGAGAGTTAGGGGGCCAGACAGATTAAATTACAGATGAGAAGGCAAATAGAAAGGACTGGATGCTTCATCGAGTAAGAAAGCCCAGAGTTAGAAATAAATATATATATTTAGAAAAAAAAAAAAGGACAAAGCATAAAATTTTGTTTATGTTTACTTTAAGAAAAAAGTGCAGGGAAAGGGAAGTTGTCGTTATCAGTCCATAGCTTTAGGTTAATTCTCCTCAGAAGCAGGGAAGGTTTTGAGAAATGTGTCCTGGAAACTCAACTTTCATATATTCCATGAAGCATTGATTTTTATTTTGTTTGTGTATTTCCATATGACGATGACCTCTCCAGTGAGTGCATATTCTGCATAATGTGATCAATACTTTTTTGGCAGACTGGAATAGCTGTTTAAGGGAGCTCATGATAACTGAACCAAGGGCATGCACTTGTTCATTACTGAGCAAAAACAAAACAAAAACAAAAGCCTCAGTTTGTACCTGTTTGTACATTGCCCTTATCTCCTGAGTTTTAAGATTCTGATTTCCAAACAGCTCAGAACTTGTCATCACAAGTTCGTCTCTCTTATCCTGACTGATGTGTTTCATCAGAATAGTGAAGGCTCTATAGAGGTTACTTACAGTCATACAATTTAATTCCCTGGCACTATGGGATAGAACAAGTGGGTACTGTCAGAGCTGTTTGTATGTTCTTGGTTTCCTAGCAGAATAGAATGTGTGTTTCCCCCTGAATAACACACCCACGCGTTTGCGTTTGTACCAGTAAACGTTTTTCATCTCATTACATTTGTCATCATTTCTGGTCACATTTCTGATGATCCCTGGAAGGCTCACCCTCACTATCCATTCTTTTATAATGAGCACAAATTTGCATTAAAATTATTCTGTAGCATTTCTCTGAGGCCTGTTAATTTACTCTAATCATCAGCTGCAACAGAGACATTTCTGTATTCTTTCTGCAAGTTTCTGTGTTAGCTGCTGATTGCTATTCTGGCCCAGTGTCAATGAGCTACCTTTAAAAGCCCCTAAATGTTGGAATCTTTGTTGCTGGGTGAACATGTGTTTTCAATGAATCTCATAATTTGTAAACAGTCTTCGTTTACTTTCTTTTTTCTAGCTCTATGGTTCTAGTAAAAGATTTTAATCTCTCTCTTGGTTACTGCATTGTTTTGTTTCTGGTGTTTTCTCCAGGTGGAGCCTTTCTTTGTGAGCGTGGCCCTTTATGATGTCAGGGATGGCAGGAAGATGTCTGCTGATTTTCATGTGGATTTGAACCATGCTCTTGTCAGACAGATGATTTCAGGTTCTTCATTTTCATTAGAAAATGGCACTGTTGAAAATATAGACTCAAATGAAGTGGAAGAACCACAGGTCAGGGGGTTCCCAGAAGAATGGCTGAAGTACCCAAAGCAGGTATTCCATGTGTGTGGCTTATGTGACTTAGTGCTCTCATGACTAATTTTAGTTCAGTAGTATTAATTTTCATTGGAGACTTTTTCTACTACCATTGGTTCTTTTTTCATAACATGCTTTTTTCTAACAGTATATATCAATGGTACTTGGATATAGATGCATAATATTTACATTCCATTCACAATTCAAATAATTAATGTCTGCATTTAGAGAGACCAAACACATTTCCTGAATTCTTTGGGTTCATTCACTGATGTTCTTCAAACCAACCAATCAAAACTGAACTTAAAGCCTCATCTAAACACAGTTGATCTCCAAGTACTCCCATGTTCTTGCCCTGTGTTGCATTTCTTCTCAGTGCCATTCCCATGAGGTGTGGCTGCTATTAGTGTTGTCTCAGACAAATGGTTAGGTTAGGTGATTCTAGCGTTTCTTCACTTCAGTTAGTGTCTTTGCCAGGTGCTGAGGGCACAGTCTTACTGCAGAGCTAAAATGAAGATTTTAGTTTCCCTTTGACTGTCTTGAATGCATGGAGATATCCTTTGTAATGTCTTCTGAATTTGGTTTGATGGCATTTCCATAAGCAAAGAGCATTGGCAGTATTTCATTTCATCCGTATTGCCTTATACTTTTTTACTGTTCTCTTTTCTGTTCTCAGGCTCTTTTCTCCATAAGTAATCCTCATTCTGAGATCGTATTGGTAGCAAAAATAGAGAAGGTGCTCACAGGAAACATTGCCAGCAGTGCTGAGCCTTACATTAAGAATCCTGATTCTTATAAGGTAATGTAACATGAACAAGTTCCCTCTCTGTAAGTTTCCACCTATTGGAAGCTGAAGGCATTGGCAATTCTGCTTGCGAATCTCACCAGTCCTAAGAAAGCAAATGCCCAAACTCCACTAACTTTGTTAAGGTAAATTATTATGTGGTGACCAACTACAATCTTATAAATGTTTTAACCCAGGTATGCAAAATGAAAAAAAAAAAAGCCATTTTGACTGAAGCGTATGAATCCGTGCATGGTGCATTCCTATGCTAGTTATGTCCTAGCAAAGTGAAATTCTGTTTCAGTAATCTTTTATGAATTCTGAACTAGTGCACTTTGTATGCTCACATAACTGGGGTAGGCACCTACCCGTGTCTGAGAACAGGCAGAGCATTTGCCATAGATGTATGAAAGCAAACTGGAATGGTAATTTAACTGCTGTAGTTCTGGCTGAAAGGACACTGAAGAGGTTTAACGTGTCAGCAGTTCCATGATGCCTCTCCTGTCCATTGCAGAACCTTCTGTCATGGGCAGTATCAGATCCAATTGTTTTGGAGCCACTACAGCCTCTCCAGCAGAGTTTGTTATCCTGTGCTGTAGATATTACTGGCACATTGGTGACACAATTCATTGTTTTTTTGGTGTTCTTTTTTTGTTTTGTAGTGTGCGCAGAAAGTGTTAAAATCCAATAAACAATTCTGTAGCAAGCTGGGAAAATACCGCATGCCATTTGCTTGGTCAGTGAGGTATGTATTAATTCTTTTTATAATTTGTAGTAACATCTTATACACTATTCTACTCTTGAATTTGTATCATCTTATTGCTTTTCGCTTGTTCTGCCTAAAGCTAAGCAAAGTTTTCTGTGTGATGCAGACCCCAGAAGATCCTGCAGCTTTATTAGTTCATTGCCCTATTTCTCACATAGATGAGTATTGGTCAATTTCTCATTAAATGTTACTGTGTTGGAATCTTTTATTTAAGTAAGTAGTGAAGTTGCCAGAGAGTAACAGAGGTAACTGACAGATTATCTGGGTATCGTGAGCACCACTAGTGATCTGATGCTAAAAATTACTGAAAGGTTTTCAAAGTCACAGTTTTTACAATCATTTCCTACAAAGATAGTTACTGTCAGATACAAGGATGTAATGGCCACCTAAAGTACAGATTCAACAGTCTGAAATTCTGCTTGTTACATTTCAAGTTAGTATGACCAAGAACCTGGAGTAATAGTGATCCAAGTACAGTGCATTAGGCCATGGAAATGAGAATGCTTTAGGTACTTTTGCAGTTTTATTGGTTATTAGATGAAAGAGACCTGTTACATTCTTGTTTGCTCTAGCTCTGTGATAACAGATCTCTCTGACCAAGCTACTCTGTGTGTCCCTCTGGCAGCACTGTCTTTCTGCCATGCATGGAGCAGGGAATACAATATTTTATATTCTCTATGAAAAGGAAAGCTCATCCATCAGCAAGCACAAGCAATCCTCTTTTTCTGTTCTGACACAGCTGGCCTGCTGGAAGGCTGCCTGAAGCTGTAGAAAGGAAGAAGGAAAAAGCATTAGGTGAAAAAGTCATGTGTGGTGCTATCCATGACCATTAGGGATGGCTCTGTGGCTGTGTTCGTCTGGTGTGGAAGTAGGGGGTACCAGAATCACATGGTTTGTCCTTTGACATGTAGGTGAAAACTTGTGTTTTTAGTATACGGAGCTTGGATGGCAAAGGAGCAAATACAAAGATATGGCCATTTGAGGAATCATTTATTTTTCACTGACATTTTTTTTCCTCAGTATCCAGTGGGAACAGGAAAAGTGGGCATGTGCTCAGGAGAAGGGCAGAAAAATGTGCTCTGATCTGTCACAGCAAGCTCAAGGGTGTTCATTAATACAGTAGTACTGTATTAAAGCCAAAGGGCCATTCATCAGAATGATATTGATGGGTGTCTGTTTTTTTTATTGATGGGCTACTTTTAGCATGTAATAGATGGTATGGTGGCAAGAGGTGCAGGCTGGGCGACAGGCTGGCTTGAGGCTTTTTGTTAGCTCTGTCCTGGCTGACTGTTGCTGGTGGCTCTACCTTCAGTTATTGTCCTGTAATTCAGTCATTGCTTGTGTGTGTGCCTCAGTACAAATGGGGATTGGGTACTCAGGAGCCTGAGCCTTCCTCAGCCTTCCTCTGTTGGTGTTATTTTCCTCAGGAAAGTAAGACTGAAAAGACCTTCACATTGTGCTGTATCTTACACTTTCTGTAGGAGAGCATCAAATCATGCCTAAATATGTTTAACCAATATTCTAGCTATGATTTCCCACATAGAAATAGAAATATGTGCTTGTGTTAGCAGATGGAGAGCAAGCTCAACATTTCGTAGGCAGTTACAGTGTGTGCATTACACAGATGGCCTGCACGTGAGCAGAGGATGTACCTGGAGTTTATGGACATCCCTCAGTTCCAGCAGGCAGAAGTTTTGGATGTCATCCTACTTCAGTGGTTCACTACCCATAACATTAAGGAGCTTTCCTTCCATCTGTGTGATTAATTACTGAAAATACATTCGGGTGTATTTATCAGCTCTTAAAACTTTTCATTATTACTTATTTATGGGGATAACAGTGTAAAGATTGTTATCCAAATAAACCACATGTAGGATCTCGTTGGCATCAGTGGAGTTGCACAAGGAATTTATTTAGATCATTGTGTCAAATTTTGCCCTCATTTACATCTATTTGTGTTTTAACATTACTCAGAACACTCTTCAGTGAAAGCAAAGTATAATTTGGCTCTGTGCAAACTATTTCTATTTTCTCAGCTTGAAAATAGAAGTTTCCACTGGAGAGTATCATGTTACAGGGGGAAAAAAATGGTCTGACTGGGATAAATAGCAAAACCCTGCATTTGAAATAACTGGAAAACACATTTCCATTCTGGCATTAGCCTCACTCCTGTTTTTCTGCAGAAATATTTCCCCCTGCAAGCAATTGCAGATGACCACAATGTGATTTTTACATATATGTTTAGGGAGTCAAAGTCTGACAGTGAGTTTTATACAAGTGACTGAAACTTTAGTTATCTTATGTGGCATCCAGTTTTACCATCATGGAAAAGAATGACTAAGGGTTCCTTCCTGACTGATTTCTTGCTGTCACTGGTGTAATCTGGTGCCTATATGCTCTCACAGGTATACAGTTTATGTTAGAATTGCAATGTGTCAGAATCATTTTCTACTGAAAAGTGTGTTTCAGTGTGAAATTACTGACCTTGTGTAGATTTTCTGCATTTGAATAGTTGTTGTAATTGTAGGCTATCAGCTGATTATATCAGAACAGTTAAATAATTGAAACATTCAAAATACTGGAAAAGTATCATTTTCTATAGTGAAATCTGACAATTTCTTCAGGATTTTAGTTTTGTTTTTTTCTTTATAAGATCTTCTAATAAGTAAGTAGCAGGTAGTAAGGAATCATTAATATATTAGGTAAGTATTGGACTCCTGAGCTGTTGAAGTGCTTTGCTACATTTGCTTTTCCTTGACCTTGCCACTCATTGTTCTAAAATGCCTTTGGTATGTTCACGGTGATAAGGTGCTCCATCTGTGCCCAGGAACTGAATGGATCCAGCAAAACGTGGGAATGCAGTTGTTGAACTGCAGGTGTAAAACATGTAATACTGCTACTGTGACAGTTCTTCAACTTTAAAGAGCTGGGAGCATGAATATGTCCTTATAGTTTGACCAGCAGTAAGCAGTCAAACTCTGCTCTGAATGCAGGAAGTTTGCATTTGTGAGAATCAGCTTGCTTTCCATGGATGTCTGAATTGCGCCTGTAGTGGCAAGTGCTCTTGGAGTGAGCTACTTCCAACACAGATCTGGTTCTGTGCGCTATGAACAGCCCCAGCCTGGTTCACAAAGTGCCTCTTTAACCGAGTGTGCTGAGCACCAGGATGGGAATTATTCATAGGTTCCAACAGAAGCTGGGTTTGCTCAGCAACCCCAGTGCAGAGCCCAGTGGCACAGCTAAAATGCTTTCTCAATGTTCTGGTCCTCTCTGGTAGTCTGGAGAAGGAGGAAACAATGCTGAGCTCGTCATAATGTCACCGATACTGTAATAGTTATTTAATCTTATCTTTTGTCTTTTTTTCCATCAGTGGTTTAATAGGATTTGTAAAATAAGAGATGGCTGCCAGAAGTTGGGTCTGGTTTCTTCCTAGTAACTTAAAATATTTGATGCTGGTGTGGACTCTATTCCCTGTAAATCCTGAAAGCAAAAATCTGATAGAAGAGGGCCTATTATTCTTTACAGTTACAAGGAAATGAAATAGTAGTGTTTTTCTCAGTTAATTAATTAAAGCCAGGGTGCGTTTGTGCTCGTTCTTGGGATCTTCTTCCAAGGGTTTACTCCATTATTTTGCATCTGGCAGCGATTTGTGCTGGCATCAGTTACTCTTCTCCCTGGCAGTGAAACAGAGAAGTAAATTAAAGAAGAAAGATTGGCCAAATGATTCACAAAACAGCACTTAGTGTCAAGAACATTTTACTTTTGTTAAGCAATGTTTTAGCGTACAGCGGTTGAATCCAAAGTTCATTAATTTGGATAGCTGCTACATTATCCAGTCCAGCCAATGTGTGTGACCCTTGGGGCTGTACAAAGGGCATTGCAGTGTCTTAATTAAATCCTGCAAGTGTCAACGAGCAGGAATGGAAATATCTGAGCATGTTTTCCTGCGTGCACGATAGCTGATACTTATTGTTCCCAGTTATAAACCATATCCTTTCTTTCCATTTCACTTGGCACTTAGTAACTGGTTCACCAAAAATTTAGTTAGTGTTCCGCAAGCCTGTTTTTTGAAGGAAAGCTGAGGCACGGTGAGTTGATGTCTTGCTTCTGGAAGACACAGAACAGATTTAATGCATGAGAAAACTCTCTAGGGGTCTCTACCCTGGTTTTGCATAAGCGCATGCTTCTTTACGTGATGAGATGTAATGGCTGCAATTTGATGTTTTGCCATAATTTGTTTAATTAAAATGATCAATGGAGGGTGGAGTAGGAAGCGGGCTCTGGTGAAGTACACTTCAGCTTTCTCCGTTGAGACTTAACAAAACATAAAGGGAGGAAAAATGAGTGGATGCTGAGCTGGATGATGATTATCTGTTCTAGCACTAAAATGCAGGAACTCTAAGATGTCAACAGTCAGGCTACATCTGAGGTGACTTGGGACTGTTTGCATAGTGTAAGATCCTTAACTCTTTGCAGAGCTGGGGCAGTGTGTGTAAATACACTGGAACTGTCTCTGCTCCTGCAGAGGTACACCTCTGAAAAGCTTTCGTGTGTGAAGCTCTGCAGAAAGTTCTTAAATCTGTGGAAGAGTTCAGGTCATATCCTTATTAAAAGATGACGTGACAATTCCAAGCATTCAAATTGATGTGTTTGTAAACATGTTACTTTTCTTTCTTTATAGACCAGTGTTCAAAGATAATCAGGGAAACGTTGACAGAGACTCACGATTCTCACCTTTGTTCAGGCAAGAAAGTAATAAGATTTCCATGGAAGATTTGATTAAGCTAATAGCCGAATACAGAAGGTAAGGAGTGCTTTTTAATTCTATTTGAGAAGGTATAAAAGCTTTATAAAGCTGTGAAAATTATTTTTCACAGTTTTTTTTCATCGTTTAGCGCAATATGCCAAAGTAGCCATATTATGAATTGGTGTTTTTCACATTAGTCAGTGTCTGCCAAAGACTGCTTTAGATTTTCTAGTTTTCCTGGAAAGTCATTTGGCACATTAATAAATATTGCTGTAACCTAAAGATAGTAATTTTTAAAATTAGCTTCTGCCCTTCCATCAGAGGAGATGCAGGTAAAGGAACCAGCAGAGGATAGTATCATAAAAACAAAATCAAACACATAGAACTGTGAGAAAGTGTTCTTTAATAGTTTCTCTGTTCCTGGTTTGGTTTGTTTGAGTCTCCGTGTCAAGCTGCAGAGAGAACATTTGAAAGAAAAAGCTTTTCCAAGCTTAAACTTCTTCTTTACTCCAGAAGAAATAATAATATCATCTAGAAATATTATAATAAACTTTTCCTGTTCCATTTATGTGAGATCACAGAAAGATTGAGTATCTACTAGGGAAATTGGATCAATGTCTTAATCACTTGGATTACCTTACTGTTACTAATTGGTAAACTTTGTTGACATTCTTGGTATTTGAATAAGAATTCTCTGCTCTTCTTGTCTGTTTGATGCATATCCCAGATAAAAAGGAATTTAGTATCATGGTTTTGGCATATTTCAAGCTGCTTAGGCACAAGGAATATGTCTCAGTCCCTTTTCGGCATAGCATTTTTCAGAAGCCATGATTCTATGAGCTCCTCATGTCTCAGAGGTCACAGAATTACTCTTAAAAAAACATTTATTTCAAACAAAAAAAAAGAAAAAGTAAGTTAATTCTTGAAAGGATAATTGTTAGTTCAGCAGTTTCTTTCTCTTCCATAACCTGTGACCGCTTGCAAAGAGAAGGCATAGAGAAGGAGTGAAACCAAGAAAGACAAAATATTTCTTCCCTCCTGTTGCATTTCTTTTGAGTCTGGCCACCAACAGGTTTATTTTAAAGGTTTTTACTATATATTTATATCTTAAATCAAGGTCTGTTTTTCATTTAGGTTTAATTCCTATTTTGGGTCTTATGTCCCTTGTTCTAATTTTCTAAAATGTTCTCATTTCTGTAATTGCAGAGCAGAGAAGATTAGCAAAATACAGACCATACCTGGCAGTTTGGAGATTGCAGTTGATTGTGTTCCTTTGGAGCATCCAAGTACGATTCCACTTTATGATTAAATGTTATAATTAAATAGGACATTGTCATAGGCTTTCTGTCCTGAATTGTGGTAATGAGACCATTTTGGTAGAACTGTCCATCACTGTGTAGAAAAATGTATGCAATTGTTTGGGAAGAGAATATGCCTGATTTTGTTTTTTCTTTTCATTTGATTACACCATTCTTTTCCTCCTTCACCTGCACAAACATGCTTTCGTGATACAACATAACCTGCTGTCTCCATATGTGATGAAAGTGCAGGGGTCACTTTTTGATATCTAAGACTTTCAGCCAAAGAACTGGCTTGGGCTTCTGTTCAGCAAGATGTTAAGAGCTTGGCACTGTCAATGTTTCCTGTGATGCATGTATCTTCTGTGAATCAGCACATATGGGATGTGATTACCAGCAGGTTTTCAGAATGCAGATGAGATGAAGGACTTTGTTCAGAGGCAACGCTGGCAAAAGTGCAACTCCTAGTACAGATGCTTCTAATTTAATCCTGTTTTAGTTTTTGTTTCAAGCGACGCATTTCTGTCCCCCGCTGTTGCAAAAAGCTCAGGACCATCTCAGTTCCTCTGAATTAAGTGTAACTGTCACTGTTGTTCAGGTATCATTACATCTATGGTCCCTTTCATTTAGTTCAGAACAAGCAGAGCAACTGCTCAGTGTCAAGATGGAGATCAGATTGGGATGTGGACAAAATGTGGTCTGTGTGGTCACAATATCTATGTATGCGTATGTTAAGATATGTGATGGTCACACATTTCATACCATCTGTACGTGGCATTAGATTTAAGAAACTTTTACTAACATTTAAAAAGAGATTTTTGTATTTGGAATCAAAAAAAAAACCAAAACCAAAAAACTTACTAACAAAGTAAGCCAAATGTTCCAAAGCAGCTTGGATCTTTCATTATTACCTGGCTCAGTTCACTGTGGCCAAGTGAAGGTCGGATGCTAAAGGTATGCACTAGTGAGGTGCTCAGTACATGTGGAAAGTCAGTGAAAATTCCCTTGAACAGTAACAGCTTACACATTTCTTTGGCACAAAGAGAATGTCTTACTTTCAGTAAGGCTATAAAAAAAATTTAAAGCTGTAAGAGATTTTAATGTTTTAATTTTAAAATTTTAAGATTTTAAAAGAGAATTAAAATCTTGATGAAAATTTGACTTTAGTCAGCTCTGAAGGAAGCCCCTGTAGCAGCTGCGTCCAGTTCTGTTGTAACACCTCCTTCCACTAAAAATAAAGGTCTTGCTTTGTGTTAAAATCTTGGCAAAAAAGAGAAGAGCCAAAGCAAAGGAAGCTGGATGCAGATGTTGTCAAGAAACCGCTGGTACAATTGTGTCTCTGGGGATGGACACTGCTCTGCTTCGTATTAACATCAATTTGTATTAGACAATTGCAGTAGATCTTTGTTTTGGTAAGATGTTATTTGAGATAGTGACAATAAGAGCTAGAGATGGGGATATATCAAGAGATGTCTGCGTTTAAGCTTGTAAGAATCTGTTGCTTTTTTGCTGCAGAAGCGGGGGGGGGGAAGGTCAAAATCATTTAGTTTTAGGAAGGGGAAGGAAAGAAAACATCAATGATGCCTGGTCCGTGCCTGTTGACAGAACTCTGGAACTGTCAGGAGGGCAGCAGCCATGTCCCCTGCTTTCCCCCCCCCAAAATAACCTTAAAACCCAGAACTGGGAGGTTCCGTCTGTGCAAAGGACAATTATGGAGAGTGGCTGATGGCCTTGCAGCATGTTTTTATGGCAATATTTATATGCAAGGGATCACCAGCTTCTTTCAGTTTCCTCCCCACAGATTGATGGGATTTTCTAGTGGGTCGCTGTTGGGTTTAAGGAAAGAATTCTTACACAGAACCTTCAAATTGCTGTTCTCAAAAATAATTCAGGACACCCCTAAGTTGATGACCCAAATCTTCTCAAGTGCTTTTATGCAAACAGTCCTCGTGTTTTTCATGCTGAGATTGCATGTCTCACTGATTCAGTGGTACAGATATACAGAGTATCTCTCCCTGTTGTCTGGGTGACAGCTTTTGTTTTCATCTTCTGTTTCTTAATTGGATTTCAGTCATCCCAATTACACCATGTATTTAATCTAGTACTGTGCTGCTTGTTTCTTCATTTTGTTTACTGTGTTATTAGATGATAGAAAGGATTAAATGAGATATTGGACTGTAAAATTAATTAGAAACTGCATCAGATATTCCTCACTTATTTCATTGAAACTGTCAGTGTACCAATGGTTGTTATGCCATCAAACACCTTCAAATACTGTGAATGTCAAAAGTTTTTCAGTGCTGCACTGTTTAACTTCAGTGAGATAAAGTGCTTAAGATTGATGTATGTAATTCTGGATTTACGTGAATGCATGTTACAGAGAAATTTGACCCACTGCATCTCAATAGTGCTTATTCTTAGTAAGACTGTATAAAAAAGGTCATAAAGGGATGGTTTTCTTTTCTGTTCTTTTGAAGATTGTGTAACTTCATCTTTCATACCAATCAAGCCATTTAATGACATAAAGGAACATCAGCCCACAGTGGAAGTTGAGGAGTTTGTACAGGAATCAACAAAATATTCTCGACCTTACAGAGTTTACAAGAACCAAATATACATATACCCAAAACACCTCAAGTATGATAGCCAAAAACATTTCAATAAGGTACAGTATGTGATGACCAATGCAGGCCAATATTGAATAGGTATGTATTACACAAGCTCTGTTATTGGAATGATGCAGTACTTATTGAAAGGAGAGGGAAATGGTGATGCAAATCACTGACATTTTTGACCTTGGCGGTCATAAAACTTTGTTACAAATTTTAATGAAATAAATTTGTGTATTAGTTTTAAGTTTTATCACTAATTCATGGACTAGCGAGAAGGAGGTAATAGTTTTTTCACAGTCTTCAGAATGTACGTATTCTAATAAAATCATGTATGCAGATGCAGTGAATCTGGAATTTTCTTTTTTAAGTGAAACTTGAGTACTGATTGCTTTTGTGTGCTGGTCACTTTATAATCTGCTTCTCTGCATTTGATTGACAGCACTGGAGGGAAGGCAGGAAGGCATTTCAAATTTGCATGTTTTTCTTAGATTTTTGAAAAGAGCTGATTTCATTTTTATGGCCATCCCAGTCCTAATCTGAGCACTAATGCATTTCCTTTTCAGGCACGGAATATAACAGTATGCATTGAATTTAAAAGCTCTGATGAAGAAGGAGCAAAGCCACTGAAGGTGAGCCACCACAAAATATATTCAGAGAGCATTATTTCTGAGAGCATTACTTATAAAGCCCAGGAAAGGGAACTGTACTGATTTGGAACAATTTAGCTTACTGTTTTTACAGTGAAACTTGCTTGGTCTGAAATTCACTATTTACCTGAATTTTCTTCCTGAGCTTAAGATGCTTCATAAGAAAAAATGAGGGAAAAAATTAGAAAACTTTAAACTTAATTCTGAACTTTGCTATTGACCAAGCTCTATAACATAATATTGTTGTCGTGTGAATTCTGCATGAATAAGCTGTCATCAAGAACCTCTGGACTGATCTGTGCCAGCAAGGGGATTGTTAACAGAAGTCAGTAAAGGCTTTATATTGTGTATTGAACCTCATTAAGATGAAGTTGCTTTTGTAAAGCTTTTTGCAGAAGGCAAGTGGAATAATTAACAGCAAGGAAGAAGTGGAAGGAGTGCATTGCTTAGAAAATTCAGGGTAATTTTCGTGGATCAATGAACTATTACTGGAAGTTTGTTTAAAAATATTAAATTGTAAGCAATTATCAATCCTTCATGGTACTGCTTTTAATGCAGGTGTGTATTAGATATACTAAGAGTGCCATCGTCAGCACAATTTGACAATGTAATCAAAGTATGTTGCTTTTCTCAGCGCATTTATGGGAAACCAGGTGGACCATTATTTACAACAGCAGCCTACACCGCTGTGCTACATCATTCCCAGAATCCAGATTTCTATGATGAGGTCAGTCTGCTTTTTTACTCATAAAATGCTTGCTAACGAGACAGGAACAAGTGTAAAGAATACCTGTTACAATTTCTTTTGTACATGTATGCAACTTTCTTATGTCAATCTACATAACTGTTATATCTCAGTGAGTCTTTCCTCTTATAAGATGTTCTGAGTACGTTTAAGATGCTGTAGAGTTGATTAGGAACAGCCTACTCTCTAAAATGCTTGTCTGAACAGCAGAAAGGATTCAATGCATCTCTGAATGTGATGGAAACAATAAACGTTATGATGAAGAATGGAAAGAAATGTCAGAACAAATCCCTCTGACACTTAAGATCTGCACTGGGACATTTTTGTTTATCCAGTGATCCGAACGGAATGTACAGTGATGTGTAGTGGCTGCAGCAAGTAGCTTAGCTCACGCTTTGGAAGATGCAGCTCTAGAATGGTGGTTGTATGTTGGCCGTTGCCAAATGCTAGATGCCCATCTTTACCATGCATTTTTACATTTCACCAACACCAACTACGATTTCCACGCTTTCTGCAAGTGAATTTAAATTCACCCTTTCAGTCAGCAGTGTATTTGATGGTGTGATAGTGCCCTATGTGTTATCTGGATTTTTCCCTACTGTTTCTGTGTAGTGATAATGCTGGCCAACAGCCCCAGCAGAGTAGTTAACCAGTGTTTTTCAAACCACTTGATCTTGGAAAAACTTCCAAACACTAAAATAGAGGTAAGGTCAGCAACTATATATATAGGCATTAATTTAAAATTTGTGTTTAGGAGCTGGGGTGGAACTTTTGCATTTTTATAGAGTAATTTAGGTTGGAAAGGACCCTTAAGATCATCATCAGATCCTGCTATCAAACTGATTTTCAGTGGTTTTGAACTACGTTTATCCTACTCCTTTGCAAGCAGTGTCAAGGGTTATAACACATTTGACAATTTGCTTCTCTGTGATCTCAGTGAGCCATTTGCTTTGGGCAAATCACTTTCAGTGTAAATGAAGAACTGAACTCAGACCTTAATAGATGAAATGGCTGGAAGAGACACACACCTATTCTAAGCGTTACTTGTATTAGTCAGAAACGACAGCAAATGCAGTCTTGAAAATAGTGTAGAATGTTATCAAAAAACTTGTCTTAATCTCCACATCTGAATGCCCATTTTGTATCTATATTTATGGTATTAGATTCTTACCCATAAGCTGATTTAATGCTGCAAATATTTACTAACAATTTCTAAGCCTTACTTTAAGCATAGCATCAGCTTGGGTAACCATTATCACAGTTCAGAAGGGCAAAGTGTCTTTTTCATTAGTTCCTATGGTAACATGTTTTGATTACTTTGTATATTTATTCCAGTAGGTTAATAATATGTCAGTTCAAATCTGTAGGGATTTGTGGACGACATGACATGGGATTTAAGAAGGACCGGAAATCCTAAATAAAAGTTGATTTTCGTGTAAGCCATGACATTATGCTGAACAAAATTTCGTTTTAGTTTCCATTTAGACTGCCTTAAAAATAAGATAACAGTGATGGCTATTTACGACTGCACTTGTAAGCGGAGTCTATAACTCTTTAATTCTATGCTCTTTTGTCTTCTGTTCTCTCATCAAAAATGCAAATACTCATCCACAAGACAGAGAAGAAAAAGGCTGTTTAATTAAAAGTGATAGATAACTTTCCTTAGCAATTTCCATAGTCAAATATCTATTACAAAGGCAGCAACAGCACCACACAGATGAGCAATTGTCAGTAAAGGCAGACTGTACTTAGATCTTTGTGTAGAGAGATGTCATTCATTTAGACCATCTCTGATGCCTGGTTTAATCGATATTTAAACTAAAGTGAGGTGTAACGTTTTACATTTCAGGTGAAAATTGAACTTCCCACTCAACTCCATAAGAAACACCACATTCTGTTTTCATTTTATCATGTCACGTGTGACATAAATGCAAAAGCTAATGCCAAAAAGAAAGAGGCTCTGGAAACACCAGGTACCTGTAGCAGAATTACTTTTAATTATAAATATAAATGGTGTACATTCAAATAAGGATTTCAGAATTTCTGTCTAGATGTTATTGTCTTCCTTTAAATTTGAGCAGCTTGTTCTCCAAGGTGTCATATTAATTTGTTCTTGTGTGCAGTGGGATATGCATGGCTTCCGTTGTTGAAAGATGCTCAGCTTGCTTCCCAAGAACACAACGTGCCAGTAGCAAGCAGTTTGCCTCCTAATTACTTAAGCCTTCAAGAACCTACTAGTGGAAAGGTATTAATTCATACTTTCATATATTCAAGTAGCACAGAGTAGTAACTTGCAAGCGTTTTATGTGAGATCAAGTTTGCATTTACACTCATCTAAAAGTCATCCATTTTGGAATGCTCATGTGCATAGTATCATTGAGTATATAAATGAATGTGTGTAACAGTGGGCTGTGAGCCATATGATGCTGACTCAAGAGCATATATGGAATAAGTGCATTTTATAATTTTCTTCTACAATATTATACTTAACATCTCCAAAACTCCAGAAAGAACCTTTAATGACAAACTCAGGCCATATGACATTCATTCTCCAGTTGATCCACAATCATGATTCATTCTCCAGCTTCGCAGCGTGATATCACTCTTTCCCACTGATCCTGCCAGTTTGGGTTATTTGTGCCTTCTTGTTTGTTTTACTATCGTCATGAGGACAGGGTAGGGCAGTGATCTGGTCGCTTGAATTACAATGTTCATGGCCTCTTGCTGAAAAGTTGGCTTTTGTTGCACTAGTTCTCTATTTGTGAAAGCTATTTGGAAACAAATAGCTATCACAGTTTGTATGTGCTTATGTGCAAACCTACACAGTGAAAAAGAGGTGCTGACTTGAATGAATAGGAAATAGTGCAAAATATGTTTTTTGTTTTATTTTAATAGCAGATCGGCTGTGATGTAAAATGGGTAGATAGTGGGAAGCCACTTTTCAAAGTGTCTACTTTTGTTGTATCAACAGTAAATACTCAGGTAAGCTGAATTTCCTCTTAGCTCTGTTGTCTGTTTACAAGTAAAAAGCATCATGGAAAGTCTGAAAGATGCTTTCTCTCAAGTCTTGTATGATATGTTTCTCTAACGTTTAAAGGTTACTTGAGTATAGAATGGCAAGATGACAATGATGGAATTTTAATGAAAAATAAAAGTGACTTAATGTCATGCTACAATAAGAGTCATGAAATGTCAGTTTAACAAGAACAACAGAAATTGTGAGCACTAGGAAAATAATTCTGGCCATTGAAATCCCCTGGATTGTGAGAAGAAGACTAATTATTCACAACACAGAAAGAAAAGATTGGACAGAGGACCTAGAGATGTTTTGTATATAATAGGGTATATATAGTAGCCAGAGGATTAACCTAAATAACTTGATCTGTCTTCCAAGGAGTTACGTTTAAGGCATTAGGTACCAAGTGTTGTCTTCAGGAAATTTCTATAACCAGTTTATTGGGTTGAATTCTAATCCTTTCTATAGCATGAATTAACATGAACTTTTGTTTATCATTTAGGATCCATACCTGAATAATTTTTTCTATCAGTGCCAAGAAAGGGAGAAGGATTTCTCTCAGCCTCCTACCTCAAACTTCATAAGTTCTTGTAAGGTAAAGTAACCTGCAGCACAGAATTATGTTATAAAATGGTAATTAGGACTTCATCTCAACTGATCTACCACTGCACAGTTCTCAACATGGCATAGATTTGGCAGTAGGCAATGAGTCTATGACAACTCCAGTTAGGCTTCATTGGTGCAGCAACTGTATTGCTGGTCTGAAACATGTCTCCCATTCCCTTTCCAATTTAGAGCACAGGTGCATCTGTTTTATTCCCAGTTTTGATAATCCAGCCTATGCAGAGCCTCAGTTTCCTTTAAAAGATGGTTGAGTGTTGTTTTGTTCCTCTAGGGCTGTCCAAAATAAATGATCTGGGGCCTGTTGGCTTCTGGTATTCCCCCTAGTCCTCTGTTGCCTTAGATATACTGTGTTTTGTATTACCTCCTACTTGTCTCAAGATTTTTTTCTCAGCAAACTGCTAATTAAAAGGGCTTTTTTTGGAGGGGGAGGAGGGGAGGTTGTACTTTGCCTTTGTATAAATCAGGAGTACTAGTTACCTGCCAAGGTCTGAAATCAGTTAGAATCTATCCTTTCTGCGGAGATGAAATGAGCAAGTAATAGCATTTCACCTCAAGTACTGTGTTCAGTACTCACAGACCCCTCACAACAAGGAAGATATTGAGTCCCTGGAGCATTCCAGTGAAGGGCAAAGAAGCTGTGAAGGGTCCGGAGCTCAAGTCTTATAGTGAGCAGCTGAAGGAACTGGGATGTTCAGTCTAGAGAAAAGGAGGCTCAGGGCAGACCTTATAGCTCTCTACAACTCCCTGAAAGCAGATTGTGGTGAAGTGGAGGTCAGCCTCTGCTCCCAGGTAATAGCAACAGAAAACTGGGGAATGGCCTTAAGTTGTCCCAGGGGAGATTCAGGTTGGATATCAGGAAAAACTTCTCCAAAAGAGTGGTGAGGCATTGGAACAGGATACTCAGGGAGGTAGTGGTGTCACCATTGCTGGAGGTGCTCAAGAAACATGTAGATGTGCCACTGAGAGACATGTTTTGGTGGTAGGTATACGGTTGGACTAGATGATCTTAGAGGCTTTTCCCAATCTTAATGATTCAAATTCTATGATAAATGTGTCTGTATTTGGTAGAGGTCAAAAGCTGTGAGGTAGCAGAGGTATAGCAAGCAGTTTTAAAAGAGCATTGGGTAAATGTAGGACTGTAACACTTCCTTCATGAATTAGCACTCTGCAGTCTATTTAGTGAACTTTAAGACGAGGAGAAGACTGAAGGATGGCTATGACATTAGTTGCACCACTGTATTAGCTCTAAAACATTGTACGTGGCTGGTATTTATTATTTTTCCTTGTAGCAGGCTGTAAAATCTAATTGCTGTTTGGGGGTTTAGACATGACCATCGTGTATGTGCTTTTCCTGTTTCATTTGTCATTAATGTTTGAGCAGATTTTATAATGATATTCGAGAATTTTCTATAATAAGCAAACAAAATGTTCCAATAAATTACAGCCCCAGTTCTCTGAGCAAGGCCTTAAGGGTGATTTGAAAGGATTGCTTTGGTTTTAAATGCTGACAGTTTGTGCTAGTTAATTTAACAAAGTGATTAAGGAATGCTTTCAAAAATGAAAGCGTGAGTTAATTATAGATTATACCTCTACTGAATGAAGACCTTATTTGTGAATTTTTGAGTAAATGTTAAGCATATTGGACAAAGTTCAGGAATCCAAGCTTCATTACTTTCTAGCTATCTAAATAACCAGAATCTCAGTGGGTTTTGTTTGCTTGTAGCTTACCTTTTAAAATATTTCATTGATTTTATTAGGAAATAGAGATAATGTTGTCTGTAACAAGGGATTAATTATGCAATATAATTGAGGAGTAATGTTACACAAGATATTTTTATTTATAAATCATTAATAACTTTGAAGAAATTTAGGAAAGATTTAGAAATGACTGAAATGCAAAAATTGAAGGAATTTAAAGGATTTTATTTTATTTTTAAATTAAGAGCTCAATATCTTCCTTGATCAGAGAAGGTAATATAATGTCATTCTAATAAAGCCAGGATGTTAATATTTTTATCAGTGCGCTTTTTACATGATTAGTTTAGCCACAACAAGTACATTTCACCAGATTCAAACATAGAATGATTTTACCAAAAAATATTTGGAAGTGCATGTTGTAAAAATAGTTCATTCTTTCAGTGCTGTGGTTTTGGGCTCAGGTTTTTTGTTTCTTTGTATTTTAATCAGGATAGAGCAAAAGATTGGAATTCTGAGATGTGGACAATACCTGTAGTTTCATGGATTATTCAAAACAACTCATGTTTAAAACAAACTGCATCAGGAAATAGTCCTCCACTTTGCTGTCCATTTCCTATCACTGTAGCCATTCTGCCTTCCATGTGCTGAAACAGGAGAGGAAATAACTAGCTTTTGTTTTGGAAATCTCTTAATTTTCTTTCTCATGTCCGTTACAGAATTTGATGAGGATAGAGAAGATCCATGTAATTATGAACTTTCTTCCCATAGTCCTGAATCAACTCTTCTGGGTTTTGGTGCAAAACAGTGATGATGAAGTTGCAACAGCTGTGACCAGGTATCTGAGTAGGTTTCGTATAAAGGACATAACTGTACATGTTCGTCCAAAAATAGCTGCTCTCATGAAGGCTGACTACAGTGTTTACACTTCAGTAAGTGAGAATGCCTGCTTCCCCTTAACACAAGGTTCTGCAAGTAATTCATGGAAGAGCACATGGCATCATGTGGTTGGCTCTGGTACCAACAAAGAGACCACTGATCATGGTGAATGTGTCTCTGTACCCACAGGCAATGACAGTTAAAGGTCTCATTCTTGAGGAGCTAATTACTTCTTAATGAACCTGAATATCAATTTTAATTTATATTTGAATGTGAGGATGTGGAATTCAGCATAGAAAGAACTTAGCATCTTGCAACAGCCAGCAAAGAGTCAAGCATTCAAGTTATGCTTTTCTAGGGCATTTTCTAATTAGAAATATATATCAGCAATAATTGGAAAGCCATGGGCAGCATTTTCTGGTGAGCTAGCAAACAGCTGGAATGATTTTTCGAGCTTCTCACATAATGAGATTGCTTTTATTGATGCTGTTGATCAGTGCAGCAGGAAAAAAAAATACTGGAAAGATTATTATTCTTCTCTGCAGGAGGGCAGAAAGTGGCACTGCATTTTCTTTTGGCTATAGTGGTGTTTCTGGTGCACTTCTGCCAGGAGCTAAAAACTGTGACTATAGCTAGTAGGAAAAAATGACAACTCTCAGCCCTCAACAACCCTGTTATACTCAACTGCTGTCAGTACATTTTCTTTCTCCAATTATTTTCCAGGATTCATTTCTGAAGAAGGATTAACTAGGAAAACTTAAATGAGGAAGCTAAATTCCTCATCTTAGCCTTGGGAAAATAGAGTTTTAGTATACTTTATCAAAGGTTCATGGCATCTTGCAGAACAAAGTCCTGCCACATCTAGGTGCTAGGAAACATGCCTCGAAATTTGTGATTTCATGACTACATGCAGTTTTCAGAGGGAAAGAGACAATTGGCCTTTTGTCCTGGAATCCTTCACAGCCAGCAAATCTACTAGTGTTAAGACCAGTTAGGGAGAATGAAGAATCCTTACCTTGGCTAGAATTGAAGTATCAGTTGACCAACAGGAAAATTAATACATCAGAAGAAGCAGTTGTTTAAAAGTTAGACTTAATGATTAGATGGAAAATAGGAAGATGCTATTTTTTTTTTTTTCATGCATCAGAACTCACCTGGTTACAGAAAAAAGGAAGAATGCTCAGTTTTTTCTAGTTTGTGGTGGCTTTTGTGCTAATACTGTTGATGTCAACAAGAATTTGCTCATCTGCTGTGTGCGTTATTCATTGATGTGTCCTATATATACACACATTGTATTTTGTTCTGAATAGCTTGGAGCAGATTGTGTTGAACTTATTAAAAGCAACAACAACAGAATGAAAGCTTAGAATTGCTTATGTGCTGGGAGAAAACATTATGCCTTTCATACTCTCTCACGATTACTTACTTGTCCAGATGCCTAGACGTGGCATCATTTCTCTGTCTTATCTTTGCCAGAGCTTATTTCATTTTCAATTCAGAGTAAAGGCTGAAGGATCACAATGGACACAACTAACTTCATCATAGAATTTGTATCTTGCTGAAAGTTTTACTACTTCTACAAAAAGAAATTATATATATGTGAAAAATATGACCTTGAAAGAACTACAAAGCTTTTGATTGCAATAAGAATTACTTAGATCACCCATCTATTAGAAACAGCTGCTTGTATGTGGACCAGAGTCTGGCATGTATCTGTTGGTGTCTCTATGTATTAATAATCCATTTCAGTTGTGCTATCATTATGAGTGCCCTTGAATTTGAGATACTGTCTACCAAGTTTTTGTATTAATGTTCTTTTAACATAAAGCTAAGATTATGAAATTTCAGGATGTTTTCTATGTAAAATATCTTAGATTTGAAAAAAAAGAAAAATAAACAAAGTCCTAAATGAAGAAATGATATGGTTAAGTTGAAGGTAACTTCACGTGTTTTCTGAAACAAGATGGTGTCAGGCAAAATGGCTCACATAAACATTTAAGAGAAAACCTTCCTGAAACACTTGATCTCAAGTACTTCTACATCTGCTGTTAACAGAAGCACAGGCTTAAGTTTGGTGTTTGCATGACCTGAGGAATTCTCTTCCATGTTAATGATCACCAGGGTGTTTCACAGAAGCTCAAAGCAGCTTCAAATGCCATGAATGCCCACCCTCTCCCTGCTGCACAGAAATGAGAGCTCAGCCTGCTCAGACACTTGGGCTGTGGCTGAGTCCCAAGCAGTGCACAGAAACTGCAGGACTGTTTTAAATTGGGTCTTGATAACACAATAAAGTGATTTGTTAAATGACCCTTCTCTGCCTTGTGACACAAAACAGTTCAATTTGCATTTTTGGTTTTTGTTTATTTTCCAGGGTTCTTACTAATATTGTTGCTAAATGCCATGAAGAACAGCTAGACAACTGCATCAATTCCTATGTGACGGTATGAATGCTGCTAAACTTAAGTAATTTTATGTAGCTGTTTTGTCTTGATTTGTGTTTTTTTTTCTTCTCGTCTACCCTTAGTTGTACTTCTCTGTAGCTTTCTCTGTGTTAGCATTGCAGCTTTCTGCCACTGGCAGGCTAGGTGGCTCAGCAATGAGGAACTAAGACGAGACTTTGAGGAGGTCTTCGAAGAGTGAATTCCAGTCCTGTCCTAAGTTTTTTGTGCCACCTTGGACAAATTACCCTGCCCCTCCATGCCCTAAGTGCACCATATGCAGTAGGGACTCTCCATTCAGTGCTTCAATCTTGGTTTCAGTACTGAGAACTGTTAGTTGATGTCTCCAAGGTGTGGGTTTACTTTCATACTTCATGGAGGTGTGTTTTACGGGTGAAGCATCTGAGCACCTTAGTCAAATTCTAATCTCAGGTACCATAACTGAAACCCAGAGGAATTCTGTTGAAGTTCAGCAGAACAGTTGAGGCTGTGAAAGTAATAATGTATGTAACATATAAATATAGTTAATTCAGTGGGTATTAACATCTGCTTGATAACTTTTGAGATTTGCATTAGACACCTATTGTGATTAAATATCTTTGAAATTGCAGGTGATTAATCAGGCTATACCAAATGTCCATTTAGCTTGTTTCCCATTTCTAGCAGCAGCCAAAAGTTAATAACTGTTAATCTCTTTTATCTATCTGTAAGGAAATGAATAATACCTACTTTTATTTTGCAAATAAGTAAATTCAGAATTGTGAGTCACTCAGATACTGTAATAATGTGAAATTACTCTCACTTAACTAAGTGGACCCAGAAGTGTCAAATGGCATAGGGAGAAGCTTATTGCATCTGCTCAGGAAATAAAACTGAATAGTAATAAGATATTTTCAAGGGATAGTCCTTTCTTTTACATTCTTTCTGCTTGTACTGAAATAACGTTTCTTCCTAACTAAAGTGGTTGCAACACTCTTGTTTTTGGGAAGCCATAATTGATCACAGTACCAAATTATTAGCTGAATAAAATATTAAATAAACCTCAATAATAGATCTATTAGTTCTGGGCAGTTTATTAGGTAAATTCTTATCTTTAGGGCCTGATGGGGTTTAGTTTCCCTTCTATCAGTTCTAGTGGGTGCTTTACACATTTCAGGATGAAGAGTTGCTACTTAATCTAACAGTTGCCATTGGAAGAAAGGAGGAAGTGAAAGGTGGCCTTGCCTAGGTGGGTGAAAAACCCTCCTTTCTCCTTCTAATTGCCTATTCTTTGCTTCCCTGGTGGAATGGCTTGAAAGGCAGTTTAGTTATGAGGATCCTATGCCCTACTGGAGGAAAAAATATGTTGTGGCAATGATTTTTAGCACTGAGTTGAAATCAGTATCAAGTTCTGCTTAAAACTCAGACTTTGTAGGGGGTAGAGTTGTACTGTTACTGCTAGGGGAATTAAAGATTGTGTGAACATATTTTTCAGTCAAGATGTTTTAGAAGGCAAAAATTGTCAGCTGTTTATGGTCAATAATTTATCTTCACCTACTTTTTGTATTTGTTTCAGTACTATTTTGACTTTTTTGTTGTTCTTCAGTATGTGTTCAGAACCAAATCATTTGAGGAAAGGACTATTCATGAGGAGCTGGCCAAGAATATGACTGGTCTTCTGAAGTTAAATGACCAAGTAACCGTGAAACAGGTTTTAAAGGTGAATGATGCTGAATTAGCATTTGTAATTTTACAACTGCTTTTCAGCCTGAAGCTTTTCCCTTCTTTTTTTTTGTCTTCTTTTCCTGTATGAGCTTTGCATAAATTCAACCTGAACTGATTCAGCAGAACAGACTTGCAATACTTACAACTTCTTAAGATAATTCATTTCTCAGAGTCCATGGTTTGCATAAAAATGCCTCCTTTCTCTTACTAAGTCTGTATGGGAAACCTAATTGACTGCACAATATGACATTAGCACTTAGGATATTTTGGTTTAATCTTTATTTTAGAAGTTGTTGCACAGAGAATAATCATGTGTTAGTAGGACGTTTACATCTGATTTGAGCTGCTGTTTTTGGGTGGTTACCAAAATGAAAAGTATTGAGTTCCTCCCATAAGCAAGATCTAAGAAATTGATACATGTGTAAGCCCCGTTAATGAAGCTACAGTTACTAAAGTACACAGTACTCTTGCTCTTTCACTTATTTGTCATGGAGAATTTACCAATATGCTTTACTGAGAAATGCATTCCATCTCTAAAGAATGGAATTGGCCTCATAAAATATTTCTCAGATAATCTTATTTCCTAATCTCTTTTTTCCTTCTTTTAAACAGCACTCCTGGTTCTTCTTTGCAGTCATGTTAAAATCAATGGCACAGTACTTGGTTGATACAAAGAAAACAAAGGTAAGCATATATGTTGCTCATAATTAACAAGGTGATCAGGTTCTAAGGGAAAATATAAAATGCAGAATCATGTGAAATAAATGTATTTGGAGATTTCTTCTTGAGTGGACAAAAAACCAAAAAGTTGTTACACATTTTAAAATACTGTTTTTACCCACAAAAACTCTGACCTGCTGGGCTCAAACCTATTATTGCTTGTACAGAACTAGTCAGCCAAAATACAGTTGCATCATCTTTGTAACAGATGGATTAGAATGGAATGAGAATTCTATAGTTTTTCCTAGCAGAGGATAACTAGATGGCAGATAGGTGATCTTGAAACAAAATTTTGAGAAAACCTGTAATAGCTGGAGACAAGTTCATTTTTCTTCCTGGCCTCCTTTCTGCCTAGTTATCAAGGGTACTTTAAGCATACATGTGCTGGCATCTGAAGATAGCTTTTCCCACTTTTCTGTGGACAAGCTCCATGAAAATCTAGAAATACTTACATATTTTCTATTGAATTATCTGTGCTTTTCATTGTCTTTACTCTTGATCCAAACGTGATTTCAGGTTTAATATGCAGTGTTACATAGTCTCAAGTGATGATCTATTCACTGCTTAGGTTTCTCGAACTCAGAGGTTTCCAGAGTCATTTCAAACTGAGCTGGATACACTTGTGATGGTCATGGCAGACCATGTTGTTTGGAAGTACAAAGAAGCTCTTGAAGAAGCTAGGAATGCAAACTACAGCACTGCCAGGTTTCTCAAGGTATATATTCTGTCATTACACTTAATTGCCCATACTTAATGGAAGATTGAGGCTATTCTGCTCTAGTTGAAGGGAAAAAGCAATTTTGAGTGAGTGATGGTTCAATTTCCAAGTTTAGTATTGAATTATAGCTCAGTTTTTCTATTCCCTTGGGTCTTTGACAATGCAAAAGCTTTTTCTAATTCTGTTTTAAAACAGTTTTGATGGATTTATATCTATTCCCTAAGAGTCAAGTTTGTGAATTCTACAGATTCTTATGTTATATTTAAATTAATACAAAGTTTGGTAAAAATAAATAAATAAATAAATAAATGTATTTCCCACTGAACTGGTATTTTTTCCTTAAATACTGGAGCTCTGAATGACTGAGTGGATTAACTTTTCCTAATCACAACCACGGTAGGCAGCTTTTACAAATCAGAATAAGCAAAGTGCAAATATTGCATGGAATACTGTAACCTATCTCTTTATGTCCTTTTTCTTAATATCCCTTTGTTTACTAGATATAAACAAATTCATATGCGAGTTGGAGAAGTCATAAAGTGGGTTGTGTTTTTTTCTTTTTGTCCTAGTATTTCTCAGTCATATTTATTTCCCAACATCAAATTAGTTGTGAAGCATTGGAAAATTGTCATTCAGTAAGTGGTGTGTCCAGCTATTTATCTAAGTAGCATGTGAAGCTGCTTATCTGGTGATTTCCCCCCTAACTTTCTGTTGGAAGGAACTACCCTTCTCCTAGCATATGGAATGCTGTATTAGTATACACTGAAATCCAGGCCAAAATCTTTTATGACAGATTGAAGCTCAGCATTAGGAGGAAGCTGTATTCCAGCAGTAAATGCTCCTGTGAGGTTAGAAGGAAACCAACCACAAACTGAAGGTGGATTTCTCTACACTCGCACCTAAGTAAAATTAATAATAGAATTGAGAATAGATAGGAATTGCTATTACATTGGCTTCTGTTGCTTGTTTAATATGGATGTCCAAATAGCTGTATACACACTTATCTGCATATATAGCTGCATCTATTTGTGGCGGTATATCACTTGGAAGATGATGAAGTTTGAGGCAAAAGCATAGATGGAGAAGCTTAGTCAGTACTGTGAGGTGTTACACCTCTGTTGCTGCAGTTTTGTGTGTTATTTTTGTACTGTTCATCTGAACTGAGAAGATGATAGTGTTGTGTTATGCAATAAGGCATATGTTTCTGTTCTAATTTCTTTTCAAATCTGGTCTGCCAGAAACAATTACATAGGTACAGGGACAGTATGATCAACGCGTAATTATTTGCGAGGAGGAAGAGCTGATTTTCATCAGTTTCCCAGTGTTCTTTCCCCCGCTGTTACTGATTTCACCTGCCCAAATGATGCAGGTTTACAGATGATGCAAGACAAAAAGCGAGGTTGATGAAGTCAAGTACTGCTTTTTTAGCAATAAAATAATATTCTTTCCTCTTTTCTTAGCGCTGCTTTACATTTATGGATCGTGGATTTGTGTTCAAGATGGTCAACAACTATATAAGTATGTTTGGAACAGGAGATAGCAAGGTATAGTTTTGATGTTAGTTTCTAAGTGACTCACTAGTAGAGAATGATTTCATTTTAAAAGCATTCGTAATGCATTCCATTGCTTTGCCATCCTCAGAACTCAGTCGTTAAAACCTTAATTTTACAAGGGTTCTCCTACAGATGAACTCCTGGTCAAACATGAAAATTACTTATATGACCATTTCTGGAAATTCTTTAGATGCAAAAAAAAAAATCAACAGATGTGCATTTAAGTACACTTTTCCCTTACAGATGAAGTATTAACAAATATTTCATGTAAACCTTGGCTACATGTAAAGTATTGTTAGCAATTACCAGTCTGTGAATAATATTAACAAAAATAATGTGGGGCTTTTTTTGTTATGGTTGCTTTGGAGCCATCTATTCTCCTTCCTGAAAGTGAAGAGCTGTGTCCAAACAACTACTCACTGAGTGCTGCTAAAACATGTAAAACATGAAAGAGGCTGACCCATTCTTTGAATTTAAGCTTTGATTCTTGGGAGAATATGCTTGGGATTTGGTCCACAAATATTAGTAACATCTGAGAGTAATTTTATTTGAGGGCATTAAAGTAAGAGCATACGAACAAACTACCATTGTGTAAATTTGACTGTATGGGACCTTGCTTATAACACAAGTAAGCCAGTGAGCTCCAAATTACTTTGCACTTGCTATGAGGAAATTCCATGTAGTATGAATTTCTTCTATAACATCTATAATGCTCAGTGATGTAATTTGGATAGTAAATGTCAAACTACAGGAGGTCCCAAATTTTTCAGCTCGATTCCTTCATTTTTAATCCGTGAGAGAAGTCACGTATCTTTCTCCTATTCCAGCCATGTATGTGAACTATCTCACCACATTGTTAAGACAGTAGATAACAGGATGTATTCGGGATGCGCAATCTGTGTGACTCATCTCTCCCAGAAAGCTTACAAAACTTTTGTTCATTAACTTTTTGTAACTCTTCAGTGGTGATCTGGGTATTTTTAAGTAATGAATGAGAATTACTCCAATCTGTTTCACTTAGTAAATCAAAATATCGTGCTGTACACAGATTTCTCACATCATCTCTGGAGAAGATGGATGGTGTCTCTTGGTAGTAGTGTTGTAACCTGGAGCCTATAATTCTGTGAGCAATATTATGTAATCTGAAAATTACTTCCGTATTTCAAAATTCACTAAATCTAAATGCATTCAGCCTCCTTAACTGTGAATATGTACACATTGCCAGCCACCCAGCTTCTTTCCAAAGCCATCTGCTGGGACACATGAAGGAAAATCACTGTGAATTCGATGCAGATGTGCTGCTGGAACAGGCTTGCATCGCACACAAACAATAGCCATAAAGTAAAATCACAGGCCTTTCCCTGAGGTCAGAAATCTCTGTCTTGGATTGGCTTCATTTTCAGTCAGACACCTAAGCAGGAGTCAGGCGTTAAAATTTCCTGCAGGATTTGTTCCTATATGGCCTTTGCTTCTTCAACTGGATTGTTTATTTTACAAAAAGATTATACTATAATCTGGCCTCTCTTTTCAGGCAAAATAAATTCAGGCAAATTTAACAGCATTTGTTGCTGCCTGAATAAATAGTCTGTGCATGTATCAATATATAACACTGCAGTCTCCGTTTATTCTAATTGTGAATAAATACCTCCCTGGAACTCAATTCACTGTGGTATTCATTCAAAAAGACTCAGTTCTTCTTGGAAAACGTACTTCAAGTGCTTCCTTTCTTTAATTGCCATTAGACCTTGAATTCCATGGACAGCTGTATTCCTGATGTACTATAGTGCCATAAAATGTTTCAAGGAAAACCCTCTACTCAGTAGAGGATCAAGCTTTTATTTATCAGTACATCTTCAATGCAAAATCATATTTGAAGAATGCAGTAAGGATTGTTGGAGTGCAACAAGTTCCTTTGATAACAGAAGAAAACTAAATGTTATTCATGTAGCTTAACATAACCAGCCATAAGGTTTTATCATCGGATGTCAGTTAGAGATAAATAGAGCAGCTCTATCTTACTGTTTTCTTTCTTCTACTGTAATCTGAGCTATTACCTGTTATGATTTTCAGACTTTACATCAATTCAAATTTGACTTTCTCCAAGAAGTCTGTCACCATGAACACTTTATCCCTCTGTGCCTGCCCATACGATCTTCAAACATTCCTGGTAAGGTGCCCCCTAAAAGGATTTTGTAGAGTAGGGAATTACTGGGTGGTTCAGATAACTCTAACGTACTGTCTGTACATCAACCATGGAAGTTTGTCAGATGTGGTATTTTACTGTGATAAAATAATGTTGCTTCACTGTGTCTGTAAATAGAAGCAACCCTTGCATGCCCAGCTGGAAGGTGGGAGCTGACTCTCCTACTGGAAATGTGTTGAAATCTCTAAACCCTGAATTACTAAAGCCTCTGCACATGGAAGGAGTTAAACAGATACAGTAAAAAGGAGAAGACAGCAAGGCTGTGGTGATTAGAGAACTGTGAAACTAATTGCTGGGAAAAGCTTTCCTGCTGCAGTTGACTGTATGACTTGTCCATATGACAGTCCTTCCCTTGGGAGGAGGACATGAGGAATTCAGACACCTCCTTCTTATGGAAAAAGAGGCTGTTGGTACTTTAGCCTCTAGAGTATCTGTAGAGTATTTCTAGGTTGGCAGGAGGGTACCATGCAATAACTCTTTCCTTCCAAATGCATTCACTTTACATTGTCACCAAGTTCTGCTGTGTTTTGCCTGGAGCAGCATGGCAAGAACGGCTCATTTCAGAGTGCGTTAGTGCTGCCACCTGAGCTACTTCTGAAGGTGGGAAATACTGTGGATAACCTACATGAGAAGCAGATTTTGTTTAGACTTTGTTGCAGGAGCTAATTGACTCTGCTGATGCCCCAAGACAAGTAGCAGCCACGTTTTCCTGAGCTGACGGCCCAACCCCCCTGGCTACCAACCCTGTAGCTGGACAGTCTGCATGCACAGCAGGTTTCCTTCTACCTGGAGCAGGAGGCTGATTGATAGTGAGAGCAGAGCCCTGCGCTGCTCCTTTGTGCACACTGAAGCCTGTTGTTTAGGACCTAACTCTGTGGCCAATACCAGCTACGAAGTGCTTTTCTTCTTGGTTTCAAAGATGGTAGGATTTCAGCTCTAGGTACAGCTGCCAGTTCTGACAGTTTTCTGTGGGCTCGGGGATGTTCTGTTGGAATGTAGTCACTGAAGTTGCTGGGATCTGAGGGTACCTTTCAGGGATGGGAGAATTATCCTTCTGTACAGCATTTCTCAAGGGAAGTGTCTCTTTTCTTTTGCATTAGTTTGTGCCACAATAAAGAGAGTTCAGTTCTGGTGCTCATCACTGTTAGCAAGCTTTAGGGATTTTATGTTTTCCAAGCAGTACATTTTGGAGAAATATCAAATACTGGCTAACAATTCATTTTTAACCTGCTTGGGCAAAAGCTGTGCAACGTGTCACTGTTAAACCACTGTGAAGTTTATTACTTCTTTGTCATTGTGAAAAAATATATATTTTTAGAAACATTTGATGAAGACAATCATTTGGCCATTTTGTAGTGTTTTTTTGGTATAATTGAAAAGCTGAAACTTACTGTAGTGGTTTCTTGTGCGTAATGATGTAAACTGGTTATTCATCTTCTATTTCATACAAAGCAGTTGTACAAAGTTGAAATGAAAGCAGAGACCGGTAGAAGCTGCTTCATTCAAATATCAGTCAAATTATTTAAAAAGTTACGAAGTTCATGTATTTGATTGTTTATTTTTTAAAGCATTTTTTTTTCCTGTTATTGTTTTATATTTATGGTAAATGAAGACCCCATGACACCTTCAGAATCAACCCAGGAATATCGAACGTCAGGTATGAGCAAATTACTGTGTAAGAAGCAAGTAGAATTCTGCACTAAGAGCCTTAATAATGAACAACTGTTGTCACTGAATTGGACTAAATTAAACCAAATATTAGTCAGTATTTGTAAAAGTGAAGTTAGTCTACAATTTGGACTTGGTGCCTCAGAGGCACCAAGAGACACCAAGAGGCACCAGAGATCAGTCTTACTATGTACAAAACATTTGAGTTTGTCGTTTTGGAGTGTGTATATAGTCTGGATGAATGGGACAGACAGACCAGGAAATCAAGCTTTAACAGTGGACTAAATCACAGTTATTGAAAGTTCGGAAAACAGGAGACGGCTGTTTTTGTAGCATGCGTTAATTTAGGCTTTTTTGTCCTTTCTGTTCCAAGATATTCCAGAGTACACATTGACCAATGAATTTTGCCGTAAACATTTCTTAATTGGAGTACTGCTGCGGGAGGTTGGGTTTGCCTTGCAAGAAGACCAGGATATTAGGCACTTAGCTTTGGCTGTGCTCAAAAATTTAATGGCAAAGCATTCATTTGATGATCGATACGCAGAGCCGGTAAAGACACTTGTTTATTCTTTTTCCTTATTTGTTCATACAGTGGCTAAATACGTGAAACTTCCTTAGCTACCAGTATACAGTAATTAGTTTCTTCGGATTTATGTTATATCTTTTCTTCTTAGGCAAAACAAGCACAAATAGCAAACCTGTACATGCCACTCTATGGAATGCTTTTGGACAATATGCCAAGGATTTACATGAAGGATATGTTCCTTTTCAATATCAATACTTCCAATCAGGTAATTCTTGTGGCTTCAGAACACTGAGAGCAGTTCAACTGACCAAACTGAGGTCTGATTCCAAGGTCTGAGAAAATCCAATCTGGTGGGAAGAAATCCAAATTTATCCTTGTCAGAAATTAGCTAATGAAATACAGGTCTGATTTGCTTGCACACCCAGTAAGCAGAGTTAGACTTGATATATTCTTTTCAACTCCACTGACTGACATTGCAGATAGCTCTGGCATATTACAGTAAGCCTTGAGGGGTTTTTTTAGGCTGTCATGTCTCCACAGCTGAAAGTATGTTTTCAAGCTCCCTCTCTAAGAGGGACAACCTCTTAGAGGTTGTATGTGTGTATTACTGTATGTGTGTTGTCATTGTACAAGTTATGAGTGATATCATCTAGCAGTTTGTTCTGGTTATTTCAAAATACAGGGATCTAGGGATGATTTGAGCACAATTGGAGGATTTCAGAACCAGACAGCAATGAAACATGCAAACTCTGTGGATACTTCCTTTTCCAAAGATGTTCTGAACTCTATAGCAGGTATGTATGACAGATTGATCATCCACACAGGTGGATTTGTGTGTATCTCAATCCATTGTGCTTTCTGCTTAGTATTCATGGATGATATCATTAACCCATGTTATACAGTACTCAAGGAAACATGGTATCCAATGTTTCTCTTCCCTTGGGGTGTTTTTGGTTTGATTTTATTTCTCCTGTGAAGCTATTCTTCTTCCACTGCTTCACTTACTCTCCTGCTTTGGAATGATGCCAGGCTCTCACAGATCCCTGTGCCTGAGTTCATTCTTGCAGTCTGTTTGTCTTAAGAATAGTTCAAAGGTTTCTCCCGAGTACTCCTAAAGTCTCTTGGAGGAAAGTACTCTTAGTTTTCCCAGGCTTAACAGAAGGGTGAAAACAACTTACTTTGTACACATCGTCCAAACAATTCTGGGAAATTGAGGGACATCTTCCCAATGATTTTCATGGCTTTGGGTCAGGCGTTATGGAATGCAATGAGCCATTTTAATGACATTAATAATGGCAAACTGAATCATTTTTCTTCAACTTATTGCATGTTTTCTGTACCAAACATACTCATCAATATCTTTGGCATTGAAAGTTCAAAGCACTGGTATCAATCCAGCATGTGACACATTTTAAGTTCTCCATTTTTCTTGTTAGTTTTTGTATCCATAGATGTTTTGGTTTAGCATGTTTGCTATGACTTTCATTTACAGCCTTTTCATCAATAGCTATCTCTGCAGCAAACCATGCTGACTCAAGAGCTTCCTTAGCAAGTCTTGAATCTAACCCAAGTACCAATGAAAAAAACAGTGAGAGAACTGACACGTGTGAAAAGGTACATGTGAAAATATTGAAAATGATTACTAGATGTGAATACTTATCACTGAGCTCAACAAAGCCCTTTGCTGTCAATTCAACAGATCATGAGACCTTTGTCTTTGATTGGATCAACTCTTCGTTTTGACAAGCTGGATCAAGCTGAAACTAGAAGCCTTCTTATGTGTTTCCTTCACATTATGAAAACTATTTCAGAAGGTGAGAAAATGTGCACTGCCTGATTGAGGTTGTCGTAAAATAGTATGAATACCGAATCCAAACGAACATTAGAATAATTATCAGTGGCACACTTAATTCCTTGTAATAGATACGTAATATATTTTAATATCTCTCTTTAGATGCACTAATTTCCTACTGGCTGAGAGCACCGTTCTCAGAAATAACAGACTTTTTCAGCATTTTGGAGTAAGTTCATTTTTATAGTTATTTGATTAAACGATTATTTAAATGGCTGAATGATGATGTTCGAAAGCCAATGCTGTCAATTTTTGAGTTTGTCGTCTTCATGGTATAAGCTAAGAATAGCTATTGTATCTTCGATTATTTTAGCACACCCTTCCAAAGACATAGTGAGACATTAGTAACAGAACCCCTGTCTTCCAATATGTTGGCCATTTCTATGAACAGAGGCCTTAAAGCTTTGGGTTTTTCTCCCAGACATTTTAATAGTATAATTTCCTTGTATGGGATTGAGGTTCTTTTCTTCCATTTTGAAAATATTTAGCTCCTCAAACCTTAAGAAAAGGTATGTAACCAAGAACGTCTGTTTTTTCATCTCTGTAAGGTGGTCTACTCAGTCCAACCCATGCATGTCCATAGAATCTACACAGGTACCTATTTTCAGAATTCTCTTCCCACTTGATAAGTGAAATGCAGCTTAACTTCACCTGGTGAGGAAGCAATACTTTTACAGCCAAATCTTTGCCTTTGAGTTTGCCTCATGATCAAGCAGGAATCTTCAACCAGGGAGAAAGTGAAAATGGGTGAACAACGTGGTCCCCACACCTTCTACATACTTAGTCTGGAAACTTCTGCATCCTATTTTGCTTGCTAGTGAGCAGACACATTCAGCAGGTCTTCTCAAATCACTACAATTCAGCTGCTTCTTGTTGTCTTTTTAGTTAGGAAGCCATTAAAAGACATAAATGCTGCTTTATCTTTCAGGGTGTGTCTTCAAAATTTCAGATATCTAGGAAAACGCAATATTGTAAGGTAATTTTTGGTTATAACTATATTATAATATTTAAATATTACTGCAATATTATAGGCTGTATGTTAAAGTATTAAATTGTTGCTGATTACATTGCCTGAATGTTTCCTTTGTTTATCTTTGCCTGTGTTACCTTCTGAAAGCACCAAGCTGTTGTACACTGCATTTTTTTCTTCTATGCAGATATTCTTATCATAATGTTTTAGAGTGATGAGTACATGCCTGGTGTCAAAGATGAATTGCTTGTGATAGCCACTGTTGCATTTATAACCCATAGTTCTGAACCATTCTTCAACCTTACTTCAATGTATGTCATACAAAAGAAACCGAATGCTATTTTTCATCTATGTGATGGAACAAATGGCTTTAATGGGCATAGAAAAGTGTTCCACAGCAATCAAAAAAACAAAAAAAATCTTCTGTCTCTACCCACTTTCCTGAAAAAGCATGAGATCTTTTTCCAGCTGCATAATGTGAAACGCACACTTTGTCTTAGTTGCCGTTTCATTTTTAATTTAATGCTACTGCTGTAAACTTATCTATATGTCACACTGTGGAGAAATGAAAGGTCGCCAGATAAACCAGTACATGCTCTGTGGCAGGTTCTGTCAGGCCTTTGTTTATTCTTCAGAGGCATGACAAAATCAGTGTCCCATTCCTGACAGATTAACAGTTATTTTCTTTTAACAGGAAAATTGCTGCTGCTTTTAAATTTGTTCAGGGCACCCAGAATAATGGCACCCTTAAAGGTTCAAACTCCTCTGGCCAGGCGTCAGGTCTGCTCTCACAATGGTAATGACACACCTCATTATTAACCCCTGTAAAAGCACAGCTTTTGTCATCCTGCGGCCATCTTGCTCAACCACAGCATTAATTGTAAAGGAGCCGGCACAACCCGAAGCACATTTCAGAGCCCCCAGAGCTGTAAACTGTGAAAGAATTGAGTCTTCAGCTTCAGCTGGACTTAAAAGCTGCTTAAAACTTTATGTTCAAAAAATTCTTGCTGTCAATATACTGCTAAGTGATGCAGAAAGGGTAGCTGTTGTTTTCTGCTCAGATGCCTATTTGAAAGATACTTCACTGTTCTCCCCAACCTGAATGAATTCAAATGTTTGCATTCTTACTGCTTTATGGGTGAATTTCTTGGATGCATTTATAACAGCAGGAGATTACTTGTCTCTTGATAATCTTGGATTGTGAAATACAGAGTCAAACTTCAAAATAGGTGTGCTTGGTCCCTGTCTTTTTAATTCCACGTGGCTATGTGTAACATAATACTATAGCATTACCTCCATGTTGCCATTCCACAGCCTCTGTCTTTCACTGTCTTTTTTCCTTTCTCTTCCTAGTCTAATGACTGAAAGATTCAGTTGTTCTCATGGGTAGCATAGTAATGAACTGCAAGTGCAGTGCACCTTTAATAATCTTTTTGACCCTTTTATGGAATAGCAGAGCATTTTCATAGTTAATAATGTAAAACTCCAGAGAGAAAGTGAACTTTTGACTCTACCCTTGTGGCTGTATCTAAGGGCATGCTGAGAAAGTTCCTTGTATGTTTGGATCGTTGGCTTTTCTCATTTACGTGTAGCTAGAATTTGCATGCTACTAGAAGCATGTACTTTGGAGTAGAAAAGTTAGCACACAGGAGAGAAGATGGCTTCCCTCCCATGCTTCTTTCTTTGTTCCCATACCATGCAGTTTTCAAGAAATAGCACTGATTTCATTATTCTATCTGGGCCTGGCAAGCAGCCTTTAGGAAACTGCTGTTCTGCTTCACATTCACTGATGAACAAATGTGGTGGGATAGTCACGTAGATATACTGGTATATGTCTGTACATACATATATATATATATATATATATATATATATATATATATATATATGTACATGTATCTATCTATCTATATATATATATACATGTATCTATTACACAGTATCCAGCTGCATGTGCTGTGAAAGAGTCCTTGTGTGTATCTCACAGCTGAACGATGCTCAGGGTGCTGTGAAGCCCTTCAGAGACTTTCATCTTTCTGAATGTAGTTTTCAGGGCCACGTTTTTATTTTTTGCTGAGCGTTCTTCTCCTGACTGAAAACTTCTTTGACTTCGTCACAAACACTGGGGTCTGATTTTGTGGGTCATCTTGTTAATAGTCTTGTATTCTTATGCTAGCAATTTCTTAGGTTGCAAGTGTGATTTATTAGATTTGTGAGGGATCAAACTGCCCCTACATAGGGCACCCACCCTACATTTGTGCTGATTCCGGGGCCTTCACACACTACCCCCTCACAGATTTGTTATCCAAAAGGCTGTTTATGGCCTGATGTAATGCTGAGCATTCTTTGATGATGAGCTGAAAGATGAAGCATTGCTGATCAGTTCTAACTTGCATTGACATTTATGTATTCCAATTTGCTGAATGTCACCGTGGTCATGGAGAATCACCTTCCTACCGAAGGGGGGAAAAAAAAAAAGCCACAAAACACCTCAAGATCAAAATTCCAAATATCCAGTGCACTGGTTTGCCAAAACGTCCACCCAAATCCTTCCACTGTGACCCATCATGGAAAACTGTCATGTTGACTGGCAAATGTCTGGCCGTTAGTTTCATACCTGAGTGTCACGGATTTGACCAGATCAATCTATGTCCGTGACAGGGGCAACAGGCCTCTGCCCTCCCCCCCACCCCAGTCCCACAAAAAATGGGAAGGAAGGAAGGGAGGAAAAGAGCAGCGGCAACAATCTATGGAGGAAAACTTATTTTACTATAATACCGGAATACAAGATAACAGAATATAATACAATTTAATTGAAATTGAGATTAATAAATCAGACAAGATGAGAGAGAGAGTTCCCGGGACCGATTCAAACCTGAAAAGCTTGGAGCGGCTAGGAAAGCACCTCCAGCACCCACTGCCAGGCAGCAAGAGAGCGCCCCCCCCACCCGGAAGGGCCAGATCCTGTGACTGCTGTAATGTACAGGGATAGGTAGCTGGGATTGGGCAGTGACACTTCAATGCCCCGTACACTACATGATGTTTTGATGTGGAATACTGAAACCCAGAAACAAAAAAACATAGGACCATGACACTGAGTTGGAAACTTCCTTGTTAAATGTAGAATCTGGTTTTTTTTTTTTTGGTTGGTTGGTTGTTTTTTTAATAAACAACTAATGAAAGAGGATTTAGCGAGGTGCAGGAAGCAATTTTCTCCAAGAACATCTATAAATTACACCATTTTATGAAGCTACATTTAAAAATAATATTTGAATAAGTAACCTGAGCTTTGATTGATATTAAATCTTACTGGATTCTGTAGTGGTCACAAATTCAAAATTCTTTCACCAATTATGATAAACTTTTCATGATAATGAAATACTTTAGACTGTTTGACAGCATAAAAAGATTGAAAGAACAGGCATACAAACACACGTAGTTTCACTGTCACTGTCATTCTCATTCTTTTCCCCCTTGTAGAAGCTACTTAGCTGTATTTGTTCTTTCATGAGTGTGGTCTGTTTCTCCTGTGTTCTTTTTGTGACAGGACTAACTTTAATTTTTCTTCATCTAATGTCAGTGTTCTAAACACCAGCCAGCTATTTAAGCTGGTGCTTTTTGGAAAATACACAATGAGTTTCATCTCCTGTGGTCTCTAGAACATCTGTTCATCTGTTTTGTTTCGTTCACCTCTCTAATGTTCTCTTTGTTTCTTTGAAAAATTTCACATTGCTTGGTTTCACTTTAGCATTTGAGAAGTACCTCAGAAAATTCTGATGTGGAAAAGTTTTGTATAGGCATGATCAGTTTTTTCCTTATTTCTATTTTTAAATGATACCTTTGGATTTCAGGATGCATTCTACTTCTAGTCACGATGGCCACAAACATCACAGATCTCAGACGTTACCAATAATTCGTGGCAAAAATGCGCTTTCTAACCCCAAACTCTTGCAGATGATAGACAGCAGTACTGCATGTAAGTACCAAAAAAAATTGTATTTACTTCCCTCTAGACTTCTATGGGATTTGGATCAAGCTCTAGACAATTAAATCTGTTTTCATGCTTGTCTGTGAGAGAGCCTGAAGGGAATCGGAGCTACTGAGTTTACACTTGTTTTTTCAGATGCTAAGAAATCTAAGATTTGAAAGTTCATTTTAAAAAAATAAAAAATAAAAAATAAAAAAAAATCAAAGTAACCTGACATATTATAGTAGCCTTACTGATAAGTAATCCTCCCTACACCCAGCATCCCTTCCATCTGTGGTTATGTGGTTGCTCTGCAATCAGACGCATGCTGACTGAAGCATTACTTTTATTAAACTAAGCAATGAGAGTGACCTTTTCAGGACAGAAGGTTCTTTTCCCTTTGGACTGTCTCAGAATTTGGTAGTTTTTAGTCACCTTCAATAATGACAGCATATATTATGAAAAAATACACGGTCCCTTCCATCTTCCAGGAACATTTTTCTTTAAAATACCCTTTAATTTAAATGTGCAGTTAGGACACCATCTCTACTGCACAGGGATGCAAAATTTCGTTATCTTTAAGGATGCTCAGAAAATTGTCATTGCTTCATATGTTCTAGGCAGCTCGAACGAAACAGATATTATACAATACGTGGACACAGAGGCAAACATTGCTACAGAAGTTTCCCTCACAATTCTTGACCTGTTGTGTCTTTACACTCTGAACCACCAGGTATGTTTTGCTGTTTTGTTTTCTGCTTGAAGTGGTGCTGTGTGAGTTCTGCAGTGGGGGAAGGACCTTGGGGTCAGGGACACAGAAGACTCAAAATGCCTGAGACAGCAAGATCAGGAAATAAGATAACAGTCCTCAGTGAGGGTATTTCATGAACTTTCATGGTTTGACTCACAGTATGCAAATTGAATAGAAAGATGGGATGCAGAGCATCCTGCATATCCAAGGCTATATACAGCTGTGCTCTGCATGAAAGGTTTGCTCATCTACTGTCACCTCATCTTACGTATGTTCATCTGTATCTGCACAAGTTGGCAGGTGAATCCTCTGCACTTCAAGATCTATTTTGAGTTTTTAAGTTCACTTTTTAGTTCTATTAATGTCAGCACAGGTGACTTCTTGAAGATCTCATAGCTACAAAAAGAGCAAGCAGCTGTTTCAGATTTAGCGTGTCATTTCAGCACCCTTAAATCTGGTATATGTCAGCCAAAAGTAGGAGTACAGGGCAAGTGTTACCTTCAGAAAGCTGCAAGCAAAGCATGTCTGCAGCAAGCTGGTCTGCCTCATCCGCTGACACTTCAGGGCAGACACTGATAAAAAAAAAAAGCACCTCACTAGGAGCTATCAGTGCAAAGTCCAGCAGGTCATCACCTGTTCATTCCTTTAAATAACCAGCATGTTCTGTCTTCTGTGTGTGCTTTTCAGAGGCAGCTCCAGCAATCTGATTGCCAGAATGCACTGATGAAGAAGGTCTTTGACACACACATGCTCTTTTTGCAAATCAACCAGTCAGCAGCAGCTCTCAAGCATGTCTTTGCTGCCCTCCGGCTGTTTGTAGGCAAGGTAACCATGGTTTTCTTCTGTTAATTTGAACTATTAATGTTACAGCAAGTGCAGCTTGAGGATAGTAGAGTACTTCGACAGAATTTTCACTTGCACTGTATTGAATGCGCATTCCTGAAGATTTTCTGATTTATTGATGAAAAGCAGGAAACTCACAACTTCTGAAAAACTACATGTGTTGGAAAATGAAAATATTGAAATTCTTATGAAAGAAAAGTAAAATGTATAATTAAAATTCGTCTGGTGTCTGTCTATGTCACAGCCCTCTTGGCTTTCCTGTTTTTGCTGTTTGTGGAAGAAAGCATGAAATCCTAGAGGCCTGCAGTCCTTATGGCAGATGAGTTGCAGAATCCAGCTGTCCCCAGAGGAGCTAGCAGGAGATTATTTCGTAGGCTTTCCCAGCAGGTCACCTGAAGTATTACATTTTTACAAACGTCATTTTCAACATAGAATAAATTTTGGACAAAAACGTGCTCATCAAACTCTCTTTATGTGCATGCATTGCACATGTATTAGTAACCGTGAGCAATTAGACGTTTTGTACCAACTGCAAAGGCTGTTCAATTTCCAAGTCATAGCCTTAGATAAGAGAGATCCTTTTAAAAATCACTGAAATGTACTGCGCAGATAAAAAATTGGTATGGGGAAGTGAGAATAAGCAATGGTAGCCTGGTCTCCCAGATGTTTCTGCAAAGCAGCACAGTGTAGATAAGTTTAAACCACATGGCCTCCTTCTCTGATGGTGGTTGTGTCAGGGAAGGAAACCATGCTTCTCCCAGTAACGTGCCTCGGGGATGGGCAAAATGTAATGTAGATCAGCCACAGACAGCTTTCAATTACATACCAGACAGTCAGGAACGGAGGGAGTATATGCAGTGGGGAAGATGGATAAATATCCAGGATTGGCCTTTTCATTCATTCCGTAGCTCTCAGGATTAATTTCTTCCTTTGTAGTTCAGTGGGAGCAGGGATCAGTTTTGGTTCCTGCAGCAAAATGTTCTGGGCAGAACTTGAGATCTGTGCCCAGAATGTACCACTTCCAGCTTTCATTGCTCTGTGTTCTGTTGTATTCACCCTGTATATAAATACTATGTATCACTTACAGAGCTGTCCTTCACCCTATTGTTCCAGCACTTGACTGCTGGAAGTTCAGTGACTGCAGCTCAGAGCATTTTCTTTCCCCTGAGCAGCTTTTATAGTAGAGCAGACCACCACCCCCCTCTTTTCCTGTTTAGCTGTTCTGCATTCTTTGCAGATAGGCTGCTCTGCATTTATGCTTGCTGTGTACCAGCTGCTGTCTGGACTTCTCAGAGGTCAGCCTGATTGATGCATTGCATATGGTGTTTGCATGAAAACCTGTGTGCTGTTTTTACTTGAACTTGATTTGCACATGGGATTATGTTTAGCCAATGGCTAATTTCTTCACTAAACCCTGGTGTCAGTGAGTATGTGAAAGACGGTTGTTTTTACTGGAAGCATGACAGGCAAACACTCTTGATTCAGAATAATTGTAACAAGGCCTGAGAGCTTATATCCACACTTTTTTTTTTCCCCGATAGTTCCCATCAGCATTCTTCCAAGGACAAGCAGATCTCTGTGGCTCACTTTGCTATGAAATCCTGAAGTGCTGTAACCACAGGTCACGTTCAACTCAGACGGAGGCGTCTGCTCTACTTTATTTTTTCATGAGGAAGAACTTTGAATTTAATAAGCAGAAATCAATAGTCAGATCCCATCTTCAGGTGAGTCAAGTGTAAGATCATGAGTATTTACTTGATGTGCATTGTTCTGTCGTTATTGCTATTATTATTATGCATTGCAGCACAGCAGTTCATTTGAATTCCCCAGACAGTTCTCTGTGGCAGTTTGATTTTTCTGCCAAGTTTGAAGACATTGGGATGAATTCTCTGTTCTTGGCCTATTCGGCTCCATTCCAAAGAGAGACAGCTGTGAACCCAGCCACATGGCCGAATAAATCAGATATAAGGGTGTTCTTGAATTGTGTGCATTGCTTACAGCACTGAGAGTATAGCTGATGAAGTAGCTAAACAGAATCCAATAATATATTAACAGAAACGTATTGCCCAGTAACAATGCACTTATATTGCAAAAATGAAAAGCTTGCTTACAATCCCTGCATTCAGAGAATGTAATGATAGGGCAAGGCATAGTGGCTTTAAATTAAGAGGGTGAATTTCCATCAGAAATTCTTTGCTCTGAGGGTGGCTATGCACCGGAAAGGTTACTCACAGAAGTTGTAGATGTGCCATCCCTGGAAGTGTTCCAGGGCAGGGTGACTGGGGCCCTGGGCAGCCTGATTCAGTGGGAGGTGTCCCAGCCCATAGCAGGGGGTTGGAACTAGATGATCTTCTAGGTCCCTTAAACACAAACAGTTCTATGATCTTCTTAAAATAGGTCTAAAAGAGCATTTCTGCTTGACTAGAACATTAAGTTGCATTAAAGCAGGCATTAAAAAAAGTTTAGAATCCTTGATTTTCATTGCTAATTGCACCCTATTCTTTTTTCTTTTTTTTTTTTTTTCCCATTTGTTGGACTTTGTTGCTACTCTCTACTTGTACAGCTCATCAAAGCAGTGAGCCAGCTGATAGCAGATGCAGGGATTGGTGGATCCCGGTTTCAACATTCACTTGCAATTATAAATAATTTTGCTAATGGAGACAAGCAAATGAAAGTAAGAAACTTTTTATTTTATCAATCACTACCTCTTTCAAAATATCAACAACTTCAGAGGAGCAAGTGTTTCTGTGAATAAAATTGCTGACTTGGGTTACACAGTGACTTGTGCATACGTAGTATGCTTTCTGGGGCAACCAGACATCGATGAATTCACGAATCACGAAATTAATAATTTAGATCAAGAGATTTCAGATTGAAATGTATTTGCTACTTGCTGCTTAATTTGTTCTCAGAAGACATTTTGGCTACCTGATATCAGAGAAGATGCTGTGCATTGTGACTGATGAAGCGCTACCACAATTAGCGGTCTTTAAGTCTACAAACTGTCCCTAATCTGTTCGGTAGATGTGCACCAAAAACAAGCGTAACAGTGTAAATTGTGTGTATACTGCTGAAGTGTAAATCTGTTTTCAACCAAATGAACTACGGGGATAGGGTGTTGTTCCACAAGCAGAATGGGAGCTCAATCAGGGGTGCTGCATGTGGTTCTTTGGATGGTTACAGTGATGTATCACTTATCTTTCCCAAAGAACGTTAATTTCCCAGCAGAGGTGAAGGATCTGACCAAACGCATCAGAACAGTTTTGATGGCCACAGCTCAGATGAAGGAACATGAGAAAGACCCTGAGATGCTTGTGGACCTGCAGTACAGCCTAGCAAATTCCTATGCCAGCACACCTGAATTACGCAGGACCTGGCTTGAAAGCATGGCCAAGATTCACGCAAGAAATGGAGATTTATCAGAGGTAATTTATAAACAGATGAGTAGGAAATGCATTTGTCATTAGGCTGAGATGAAAAGGGCCATGAAAACAGATAACAGCAGTGATTTAAGAGATGTATACGATCTCTGGAAGACAGGTTTGAGCAATGCCTAGAGATGTGATGTGCTTATTTCATCAGTTTGCTTAAGCGTGACAGTGCCTGACGTGTGCTTGAGCAAGACTTAAAAGCTTCTGATGGGGAAGATGTATCCAGCATCATATTAGCATCTCACCGGCTTCACTCTTAACAGGCATGTTAGTGTAAGTGAGGTTTTAAACAGCGCTTTGTTTACATGCAGGTTTTTATGTAATTCTTTTTTTTCCCCACCTTAAACAGTGTAGGAGAGAAGTCGCATATTTATAACATAACCTTTTCAACAAAAACTGAATGACTGATGTGAACCTCTAGTACTTAGCCCAGCATTATTGTGTTTATTAACTGATCTTATGTTGTTCTGTTGAGCAAATTTCCTGGTGTCCTCATTTACTGCTTAGTCTGTGCTTTTATCTGATGCATTTTGTGAAATGCAGAGAGGTTTCATCATTTAATCCTTTAGGTTTCATCGTTCAGTCTTTTATTTGCTCAAAATGTTACATGAATTTTGTTTTCCCTCTTCTGCGGTGTGACTTGTCAGTAATGAAAGTACATGCCCATTCCTTTTCACACACATGCTAAGTCAGCGTGCTTCATATACACGAATCTTGGTCTCTCATTGCAGGCTGCTATGTGCTACATTCACATCGCTGCTCTCATTGCGGAGTACCTAAAAAGAAAGGGTAAGACCAATATGTTCAAAATCAACCCTATGTATTTATAAATCATATCGTTGAAAATAATTTTTGATTGTTCTACTTTCCTTACCTTTAAATAAAGTATTCTTAAAACTGCTCAACTTCTACTAAATACTTCATTTTCAATACATTGTAAGTACTAGTCTCAGCACTAGGACAGTGACAGTATGTGTTTTGTGTGGAGGGTTAATTAAATGTTTAGTAGAGTAGCGCTAAAAGAGAATGCTTCACTTGTTAATGTGCTGTTATTAAATATGCATGTATTAACACATACCAGTAGCAGTGTACTAATACCATCTTACGCTATCATAGGTTACTGGAAAATGGAAAAGATTTGTACCTCACGTATGCTCCTGGAGGATGGTCAAGGCTCTGATAGTAATGTGTTACTAACAACTCACACTGGAGGAAGTGAGTGCTCTAACCGTGCCTGTTCATGGGTCAGATAACGTGGCTAGAGAATGAATGTTCTTCAACTGATCTGGAAAAATATCTACCAAACTGAAAATATTTATAGTGCATGTTGATGGCTGTAACAGCAAGCAAGTAATGTCAGAAGCATTGTGTTACTTTCCTGATGCTCTTTGACTGGTTTGATGAAATGCACAGAACAGCTCTGGCTAAGGGTTCTTCTGGGGACAGAGCAGTCTGCTCTTCATTAGCAATCTTCTCAGGTCAATTGGTGTTTAGCACACAAATCCATATTCAGTTTCCTCGACTATCCAAAGCTGGGGGACAAGGGCAGAATTAATATCAGATTATCCATATGTAACTTTGTATAGATAAAGATTTTTTTAATCTGTAATGCTAATTAGAGAAATAAAGTGCAGGCTTATGTCTTTGAAATGCTTCCACGCGTTATTTAGTTCATGAAATGTGTGTTTTGAAGGAATTTTCAGCTTGAGATATTTTAGTAGCATTCATAAAAAGCAATTTCCAGGGACAAAAGCTGGGAAAAGAAAACTTAGTTTTGGAAAGACCATGGTTCTCTGATATCTTGCAAGTGTCTGTGGATGAGATGAAAGGGGCTTTTGTACACAGCAGTATTTCAGGGATATCTCACTTTTATACTTTGTATAAATAACAGATCACAGTAAACAAAGTGAAGAACTTTTGGGTAATTTTAAACCTATGCATCAGTAAAAAGATAAGTTGCTCAAAACTCTTCCGAAACTTGGCAGAAGGAGGGCTTCCCTCAGCAACCACTCTGAGCTGTCTACAAGAGCTCCTCGAGCAGCACGGTGGTCACGCTGCTTTCCCAGGGCAGGATAAGGAGCACAGCTGTCGGGACATCCTTGAGCCCAGCAGAGGCACAGCTTATTCTGGAGTGGCCACCTCTGCATTAGCTGATATGAGCCTGTGGCAACTGTGCCTCTCTGTTAGGAGGTGGGATGGGTGGAATGACTGCAAGTCCCAGCATTTAGTGTTGTGCCTTTATTGGTTTCATTAGTATAAATTGTCACCCCTCTACCTGCAATGGTAATTGCTTTGTAAAGGAGTGTGGCATGCATAGCACTGCACAGCTAAGGAACTGAAATGCCAAAGGGAAATAAGATTGCATCAGAAAAATGTTGCAGTTACCCTTTGCCTGAGCAAATTGATTTACTTCATAGAGGAATTGTATGATAGTCTCATAAACTCAGTCAGTTCCATTTGTATTTCTCATCACTTGAGCTGTGGGAAAGAAAAAGTAACAAATCTCATCAACAAAATCAGCTTTGTTTTAATAGCATCAACTAACTTTAAGGGTGTGGTGATTCGGTTATTAATTGATGTTGTTTTGACTTGCACTTCAAGGCTTATTTTCCATGGGATGGCCTGCTTTTCTGAGCATCACCCCCAACATTAAAGAAGAAGGTGCTATGAAGGAAGACTCTGGGATGCAAGATACTCCCTATAATGAGGTCAGTGGCATTAACTTTTATAGACTTGTTTTATACTTACAGTCAGCAGTATTTCTAACGGATGCCTATGCAACAAATTACAGTGAGAGTGCACTTCACCCAACTTTAAAAGGCACGCTGCTTTTGAGTGAAATACCGTAGCTGTTTTGCTAAATATCTGGGATAAGCATTCAGCTGAGCAGAACATTAAGTATCAGGGTTGGAGCCCACAGTGCCATCCTGTTCTACTGAATGAGCAGTCAAGTATTACCACAACTTCCAGTTCGTTGTCTAAAGAAGTGCTAGGTCACCAATAGCTGACTAAACATTGTGTGATTGGACTAAACTTTAGTACAGAAGATGCAGAATAAAAATAAAACAGTGGGTAGGTACTTCTCCTATGCACTTAATAACGAAGTGCTGTCAGCTCTTGACTGATACGATTCTTTGTGGAATTGCAGAACATCCTGGTGGAGCAGCTGGAGTTGTGTGTTGAGTACTTGTGGAAGTCTGAGAGATATGAACTTATTGCTGAGGTTAACAAGCCCATCATTGCTGTTTTTGAGAAGCAGAGGGACTTCAAAGTAAGTTCTTTTTTATTATGGAAATCAGTGTAAGCCAACAGTAAAGATCAATATTTTTAAACTAATGTGCCTTCTTTACAGGGAATATTTTGTTCTTCCTGTCTGTAATTTTTCCCTTTAGTGCTTCATGCTATGAGTAAATAAAAAAAAAAAAAACCTTGGTTTCTTTTCAGCATCAGTGCAACCATAAACAAACAAAAGCTTTTCAAACAAATCAACCTGTAGAGGTTATCAAAACCACAGCAACATCCTGCTAGCCATACTTCATTGAGATTCTTTTTGTTATGTCCCTCGTTACATGTCCCCATGGAGAAATCTATCTCAGTTAATCAATGTATGTTTTACGTATGTTTTTAAACCAAGATCACAAGTTCAGAAATAACTGATAAAGTGTGTGATGGCTTCGTGACACCAGGGTTTCTTCATTTCTTGTTTACTAGTGAAATTCAAAGCATAACGGATAACCTGATGATGATCATATACAGATTTTCTGGTTTAAAATTAGTAAAAAGGAAAAGGAGCAGGTATAAGCTGTATATTGAAGAAGGAAGTCCTCAGATTTAGACTCACTTGAACTCTTGGCTCTGTACACAAGACTGTCATTTGTGTTGGGAGCTGAGGGCAACATACCATGTGTGGAAGCTGACTGGGGTTGGTGGCACGTTGCCCTTCCCTGCACTGAGGACACTTGCTTCCTCTGACCACTTTGATAGTTCCTATCACTGCTTTTTCATGAGATGAAGTGTGACCCTGCACATGTGGACACTCTCTGCTATAAAACTGCATGCTTGGAAGACATCAAAAGCCTTGAAATAATTCTTTAATGTCAAGGTTTAACTACTCCCTTGACAAATGTAGCTATCTTTGCAAAGGTTTGGGTATCTAGTTAAGGCAAGCCATGCTTGTGCAGAGCTTCTCTGTCATTTCCTGGAGGACTTGCTCCTCCTCACCTTCCCTTTTGCTCTGTCTCTCCATGCAGAGGCTGTCTGATCTGTACTATGACATCCACCGCTCATACCTGAAGGTTGCAGAGGTGGTGAACTCTGAGAAGCGTCTGTTTGGGCGATACTACCGTGTTGCATTTTATGGGCAGGTAAGCTGACTCGTGTTCTTTTGTCTTCATGGATTCTTGGATTTCAGCCAGTACTTTCTAATCTGCTGTATTTCAGGGAAGCTAAAACAGGGAAACAGTCAGCAGGGAATCATGGAGTAAAAAGTGCATCATGGGTCAAACTCTCAGGAGGCCTTTACTCAGAGGGGAGATCACTCAGTTGCATCTGTGCAAACTCTACATTGGATTTAGAGGTGCAGTGGAGAACAAACATTTACATCAGATTTAGTTCTTGTTTTTTGTCAAGCAAAACTGAGACTGAGGCAGAGCAGATTTTTCTGAATAAAACTGAACTGAAACTGAATAAAACATCTTTCTTTTATATGGCCTTTTCTTCTCACAGTGCTTAAAGCAGAGTGGTATGCAGTAGGTTTATGTTCTATTTCTCCCTGGCTGACTTCTGCTTTCAGGCCACCTCTGATTCTGTGCAATATACTATAGAGTAGTTTTATTCCCTTTGTTGTGCTTCAGCATCCTCAAAGCATTATTTTGTGCCTTCTTCCACTACAAACCAGTGTAGAAATTCAGCATGCTTTTTTAAGACCTATTTTTGACAAGCATACAAGCAATACTTTAAAATAAGGTGTGTAAACAACAGATTGATGTGAATCATTCTGTTTGCTAATTAGATTTTAATACAGAAATTTGCTCTTTTCTCCTTTTGATCTTATTCAAGGCTGTGGTAAGTCTAGTTCTTTTGCATGTTTTGTTTAATTCTCCTCACACATCTTCCATCCTTCGCCATACTTAACATTAACTTTCCTGCACTCTCAATTCTTTGGTTTGTGGCAGAAAAAATAACGTTCCATTCGTTGTTGCATCCTGCAAACTAATTTTTGTTTGTTCAGTTACCCAAACTACAAAGCTGTATCTGTCACCATGTTGTATGTGCACTGTGGAGTTCAATGCTGTCACCTCATCTCAGTGACAGTTTCCCTCTCAGCTTCACTGGGTGCAGGATTGAACCCCTTCCTTCTGTGCTGAAAAACTCAGTGTCACACTAATGCTGTTTGAATGCAAGACTGCTTTCCTGGCCTGTGCAGCAGCTCCAGAGTGGAAGGCTGTTGTTCATCTGTGTTTGGTGGCAGGAGTAACTGAGCACCCTGGGCAAGGGGCAGCCACAAAGCCCCATGATCTCTTCTTAGGAGCATGCAAATTTGGGATTCAGAGGGCAGTGATGAGTTCTGGCTCTCCCTACAGATCAGCAAAGCTTAACTTGCCAAATGCAAGAGAGCAAACTGCTGTACCTGAGGAAGAGTAGAGTTTTAACTTATGCCCTTCCTCAAAATGGGGACAGTGAAGGGGAAAATAAGACTCTCTGCTTGCAACTTCTTGCTGGGGCTGCCCATGTGCTGTCCCCCCACCAAACAGCCAAGCTCATGGAGTAAAGCTACATCTAAGTGGGTAATTTAGCTGCAGCAGTTCTGCTCAACTGGGTTAAAATGTTTGTTACAGGGCGGTGGCTTTCAGCTGCTGGTGCCACGAGGGCAACTTCATTTAAACAACTTTAGTGCTTGAAAGCATATGACTTTTTCATAGCTGTGTGTTGCTCGGTTTATTCCCTGGTGCACATGGATACTGAGCTCTAAATGCAAACAAGCACAGCTTCTTTATTTCCTTTTGCAGATGAGATTTTATGTGGCAGAAATTGGAACTGCTCTGTACTGCTCCTTGCAGAGACATAGTGACTAAAGCGTATGGCACAGTGCAAATAATTGAAGGTAGATTATTCCCATCAACATTACTGGTGCCTCAATTACCAAGGATAATAGCACTCAGTGTTGCAAAACTGATTAAGGAAGGCATACCAACACACCAAGCACCACATGAGATGTAGGAATTACAGATAGGGATTGACCACATGAAGAATGGAGAGAGAACTGTGCGCGCCCACATCCTGCACATTTCTCCCCTGCAGAAGGTTTCTTGTCTGCGTTTCTATCAGCTCCTTTGTCCCTTGTGCCGTTTGCTTCCATGTTGGCTGTACAGGTGGAAAGGTGTGGAGCCTTTTGTTTCTTCTATTGTCAGAAATGCTTGCAGGCCTCTGTGCCTGTTATATCTTTACCGGAGAGTTTTATTCACCAGTTCAGAGAGCCAGATCTCAGGGCAGCTGCTGTTTTAGGCTGCAAATTCTGTTAAGGCCTTTGGTGACAGCATCTCATTGCACCACCAAGTGGCCACACTAGCAATGGGCCAGGGTTTATGATTTTATTCACAGTTGAATGTTTTGAGAGGTCAGGATCTTTATATATACATGAGAGCTGCTGGTTATGTTGAATAGCTCAAAACTTGTGCTTTTATAAGCAAAAACCATCCAAGACATGGTTCAGTGCAGTGAGCTAAGAGTAAAGTTGAGGTTTTGTTCTCCCATCTGTTCAATCAGCTCTGGTAGTTATTTGGAGGGCAGACTTTCTTAGCATAAGATATCTGCAGGTTTATGTCTGAAGATGACAGAATGATCTTTTCCACATTTGCTAGTAAAACAGCTGTAATAGCTTCTTATTGAGTTGTGCACAAGCCCACTTAGTACAGGAAGTGATGTTGGCACTGCACACTCGATACAGGCAGAGAAGATTCCTCTAAATAACAAATCTCAGCCTTTGCTGGCTATGGAAATGCTGTTCCATGCAAGAACATCTGAGTGAGTGCTAGGTTGTCTCTGGTGCTAAGGAAATGAGTTGTTGGGGTGCTTTCCTCTCTCTTTGCAGTGGGGATGTGCTTGCTGTAGTAAGGGATTGGAGCATTGGCCCACTTTAGCCCACATAAGCAGCAATCTCATTTCCCACCAGCATGCACTTGGCCTGTGCAAAGATCATCTTTAAAGCATAAGGCCTCATCTCATTCTGCCTGCTGTGGGAGCAGGGTGTGCTTTACCACCCAAGGGCAGGGAGGAAATGCACTGTGAGCTTTAAGGGCTGCACCTGTGGATATGCAAGGAGTAAAAAGGGCCCTTTCAGCACTCTCACACCAACATCTGGGGTCACAGCCCCACTCACAGCGTGGCAGAGTGCAGAGGAAGTCCATCACCATAGAGTGGTTCTCTCTTCACTTAGATTCAGCTGCTCCGTGTTAGTAATTTTCAGGTGTAAAGCTACACTGTTCTCGAAGGGCAAAAACAGTCAGCATGCAAATAGTCTGGGAATATGCTTTGATAGTGTGACCCTGGCTGCTTAACATTTTAGAATCCTTAAATTGGAGGATATTTGGCTCCTAAAAAATATTTAATCTCGCTTTCAATAGTCTTAGGCAGACATATAGCATATGGCAGACACGATTATTTATAGCTCACAATTAACTTCTGTCCACTGAAATACTGCAGGGAATTTGTTCATAAATGCTATCTCCCGCGTTAGAGAGGAGACAGAATTTGTTAGCTGTGTCTTTTATTTTAGAAGGGTTTGTGTTGCTTTTCACTGTTAATCTCAGGTTTTTTCCTGAGCAACACCGTTAGCAGAGGTAGCATCCTAGCAAGCCATGCAGCAGATTTGGTCCTTGCATATGAATGCTGTCCTGCAGCATGCAAACATATCCAGAACCAGCGTCTAAGATAAGAGGATAAGCGATGTTCTAGGTTGCTATGTGATTAATTTGGAAAAGGGCCTTTTTTTGTCTTAGTTTTGGTATTTGCTTTGTTGTTTGTTAAAAGCATTGAACAGTGACAGACAGCGGATGTTTTCTGACAGAAACAATCCTAGCAGCGTGATTGAGTACGGTTCTGTGAAACTAATGAGGCTTTCAGCTGTTTCCACATAAAGTGGTATTTCTGCAGTGGAAACAAGATCAGAAACCAGGCTGTGATCCTGCACATCCTTTCTCAGTGGCATCAATAGAAAGTGACAGCTCAGTAAATGTTAATAGGGTGCCAGCTTTTTGGGCTCTAGATTTGGTCTCTAATTACCTATGTAGCTCTTCCCAATGCCTGCAGTGATTAATTGATTAATATTGTTAAAAATGGCACAGTGTTAGAAGGTCATGGTGAGGCTAATTAAGATACTATCAGACAAGCTGCTGGTGCTATTAGTCATTTGTTTTAGTAATGCCCACAGTACTCTTGGCACTTGTCAGATGCGAACAGGTGTTTTCTTGTCCCTTGTCCTGACTGGAGGAGAAGCCACAGATATTTGTTAATCTCTGCTAAAACAAAGCTCAGAATTAACAGCTGATTTATCACAAGACTGTATGTTTTTGTAAAATTTGCCTGGTCTATTATTTTAGTGACCAAAGTTTGGAATATGCTTCAGCATGAAAGGGCTCAGGTGTTGTTTGTTTGTTTGTTTTATTGTTTTGTTTTTTTACATGAGTGCCTGCCACAGATTTTGGAGATTTCTCCTGACTTTGTTCAGTTGTGCTACTCTGTTTTTCAACAGATTGCAATTTGCCAGGGCATGTTGTAGAATTACCTGCCCAAGCTACATCATGTTTAGTTTAAAGGGCCTTGGGCCTGGCATTGATAATGCTGTCTTTCTTATAGTTATCCCTGCAGCTTCAGATATTTTCCACTGGGTCACTTTGCCTTGCAGTGAAAGGGGTACAGCTGCAGCATTTAACACTGCCAAATTTCATCAGCAGCATATGAAATGTTAGAGGGAAGGCTGGTGCTGCTCAGGGTGCTGGGATGAATCCAGTTGTTGAAGGGTCGGCTGCTGCTTTCTGCTCAGCTGGGATTGCTGCTCTCCACTGTTTGATATACATGCTCATAGAAGCTGTGTCTCACCTGTAGTGATGCAGTGCCACATTAATTTTCTGAGGCCAGTGATGCTTCTGAAGATGCCCCCAGAGTTACTCTTCAGCTGCCCTGGGCAGACAGGTCTGTTCACTGGGGCTCCCTGTGCCACAGCCTTGCCCATCGCTGCAGTGTTGGGGGCTGTGCCACATCCTAGCCAGGCTGTGCACCTAGCAGGCAGCTGCAGTACTTGTGGTCTAATACTGTACTGTTTCACAAGCGAGTAATTTAACCTATTACAAATGAAACCTTGTTAAAACTCCAAGTTTTATTTCCTTAGACTTTTTTCTTTTTACATACACACATCAGAATTCTAGAGAAGATGCTGTCACTGTTGAAACAACTAGATCTCTTATGGGAAAAAGTGTATGAGTTATTTACTGGGTAAGTTAGGAGACACCAAGCCAGTGTAAAAGCAGACATGAGGCAGTGTCTGTGAGGATGGAGGGTGTCAATCCTTTACTTAGGTGCTGAAAATGGCATATTGGAAGCACTGGTGGGTATACAGACATATCCTGGGTGCCTCCATTAGGCTTTGCCTTGCCCAGTGTGTTCACTGTATCCTATTTCTTTCCAACCAGGGTTTTTTTGAAGAAGAGGAAGGGAAAGAGTATATCTATAAGGAGCCCAAACTAACTGGCTTGTCTGAGATCTCTCAGAGGCTGCTGAAACTGTACGCAGACAAGTTTGGAATAGATAACGTGAAGATCATCCAGGATTCCAACAAGGTATGAAAGACAGGATTCCTGTACAAGAAAGAAAAGCGACTTCATGTTTTGTGAACAGTTTTTTGAACAGATGTGAACCGAGTGTAACCCAGTTTTGTAACCAAAGAAGCACCTAGCCTCATAGTATGGCAAGTGTGTATGGAAATGCCAGTGCTAGAGCAGTGTTTCACTGCTAGTGGGAAGAGAGCGTATGCCAGCATGTGCATGTGGACAGCATGTGAATGTTTCCTGTAAAGGAGAAGCAGCTCTCATTCACTTCTGGATTATCTTTGATCAAAAATCCCACTGTTTTTATGTGGGTGTCTAGTTAAAAATGTTTGTATTAATTTATGGTCTGAATACAACATTTGGAAGCCTCATTTTTGTTGATACTACCATGGTAGATAAAAGAAATAAATGCCTTGACGGTCTGTCACACTTAACAAAATGTTGTTTGTTTGCCACTGTTACACAGGTGAACCCCAAAGACCTGGATCCAAAGTATGCCTATATTCAGGTCACATATGTCACGCCTTTCTTTGAGGAGAAGGAAGCAGAAGATCGAAAGACTGACTTTGAAATGCATCACAACGTCAACCGGTTTGTGTTTGAAACACCTTTCACGCTCTCAGGAAAGAAGCACGGCGGTGTGGAAGAGCAGTGCAAGAGGCGCACCATCCTGACCAGTACGTCTGCTTGCCCCGCCAGCCTGCCTTGGGCAGCTAAGGCTCACAGTGCATTCGTGTGCCAGCCTTTCTGCAGATTGTAGGCACAGCACTTTATGTAAAGTGATAACTTCTCTCTTCCACGTGCCTATTTGCAAAGTATGTTTGTTTGTAGAATCCTGCTGACCCTCTTAGGTGAAGTTGTTTTCATTTGTGAAGTTGTCAGCTTTTTTTCCTTTATCTTTCCTTGTCAGCATCTTATAATGATGGGGTCTGGGAGGGGTTCTGCTGAAGGCAGCTTAGCACTCAGCTAACACACAGAAGTGTTCTTTTAATAATAAACAGAAGAAATTAAAAGCAAGGTAGGGTGCTTGTTCTGCTGTGAAGAGTAAGTCTTGGATAAGAACTTTTGTCCGCATGGAAGTAAGACACATTACATAGTATTTTTAATGTGAGAGGCAAGCTTTCACATTGGTGGTTACAATCACTGTTTTAAGGCAGGAATGTAGGGAGAACTGCGTGTCTATTCTTACTGAGTCATGTTAAACAGAAGACATTCAGTTCTTTATCGTGACTGAAATCTCTGTGAAACTACTACTGAAACCTGACCTGTCTGAATTTTGGCTGGGAGCATGAGGAGCTGCCTGAGATAGAAGCATTGCCCTCCTGAGCAACAGTAGGCAGGGAGGATGATGTTCACAGCAAAGGCTTCTCAGTGACAAAAATCCTGTTCTCCACCAACTTCAGCGTGTGTGCTTCCCCAAAGGGCAAAGTGAAGAAAGGTGCTTTCAATGTAGGCGTAGTCACCTCAATGTTTTGTTCTGGCAAGTCAGAAAAGAGGTATCTGTGTCTGGGGGCATCTTGTTACATGACACAGCTCTGTTTATGAGAAGAAGAAAGGAAGAACTGCTTGTGTGTGGTTTTTTGAAGTGCCTCAGCAGCACTTGGGAGTTTTGAGATCTGTACTGAAGCAGGCAGCTTCTCTGACTTGAAAGTGCAGCCATTGTGGTACATCTGGCAAAAACAGAGAAAGCTGTTGGTCCAGCAGAATAATTTCCTTTGGCTGTTACATGACACCATCAGCTGCCAGCAGTCTCAGCCTGGCTCCATCTTCAGCATCAGGGGGGAATTTGATGACCTCTCCCCTGCTTTCCCTCTGGCAACTGCCTCACCTTGGCACTCTTCTGTGAAGGAAACACTGTTTTCCTTTGGATCAAGTCAAATAGTTTTGCTTCCTTCCTATGCTAACGGAAGTGCTTTTATTTTGAGAAGAAAACAAAGCTTATTAGGACAGCTGGAGGACTAATGGCAGTTGTTTGTGCTCAGGCAAAGTTGCTGGATGGCTGCTTGGCATCCCTGCTCCAGAGTCCTGCCCTTGTATTGCACAGAGCATGAGGGTGGTCTGGCTGCAGCCTGGCTCTCTACCATGCCTGGTTGTTACTTGACCTTCCAGCTCTGCCAGTCCTTGGTTTCCTGCTGTCCAAGGAGTGACAGCCACCCTCTTATATGGAGCTCATTTAGCTCTGAGCTGCCTGGCACCATATGCTTGTTGGAGGAGGGCCTATTTGGTGTCTGCGAGGTCTTACAAAGTGTGTAGGGGATAATCAGGAGAAGGTTAAACAGCTCAGATCAGACAGTACCCCATGCTGTATCATTGCCAGGTTTCTTGAGATCCATGAAAATGGCTGTACTGGAAATAAGAGGCTTTACCAATTAATGATTCCCCTACCAGCTCCCATAGTAATTATTAGGTTGAATACTAAAACTGACTTCTTACTTTTTTTAAGCATGGCACTTTGATAATGATTCATCTATTAGCATGTAATAATCAATTCAGCTAAGCTAGAAGCTCCTGCCTCTGACGTGAAACTTGTTCAGTGGGATATTTGAGGTGTTTGAAGTTCATTACAGGTTTATCATTTGGTGCTTTAATTCAGAAGAAGGAATTAATACATTCTGAAGTCTGAGTGGTGAGAGTTTTCTGCCACGTGCATCTGGCAGAGCTCAGTAGCAAACGGTAGTGAATTCAAAAGGAAATGTTTTTCCAGTACCAGATCTGTCAAAAATTCAGTTTAGAACTGCTGAATTCTATTGCTTACTTAGTGATTAAAACTCTACTTGTGTAGACAGTGTCAAAGTTAATACGGTCTAAACCTTCAACTGACTTGTTTTGCTTTCTTAAATACTGTCTTGTTGCTAGCCAAGCCTCTCTAATGTATTTCTTGCATTTGAGCAGCCAGCCACTTGTTTCCATATGTGAAGAAGCGTATTCAAGTCATAAGCCAAACCAGCACAGAGCTGAACCCCATTGAAGTAGCCATTGATGAGATGTCCAAAAAGGTCTCGGAGCTCAATCAGCTTTGCACAATGGAAGAAGTGGACATGATCCGACTGCAGCTTAAACTTCAAGGAAGCGTCAGTGTCAAGGTAATGAAAATTAGACACACTGTTTTTGTTTTTCTTGGCTGTTGTGTTTTGGTTTGGGTTTTTTTCCCCTGTTCACCTGAATTTTTATTCTGGTTTTCATCCTTCTGGACATGTTTTGTCTGTTTTGTACTTCTGGTCGTATCTTGTTTTCCAGTGCAGTTGGAGCCTGCTCAAAAAACATATGGCAGTAGAAAGCTTTCCATTGATGTTGATGAGTGTTGGATTTATGTGCAAACATAACTAATTCTGTCAAATCTTCTCTAAATAAATGTTGAGACCTTTCTAGCAAGACCATCATGTATCCCTTGAGAATAGAGCTTGTCACACAGCCAAATATGCAAATACTTTAAAGTGAGGGTTTTTCAGGATTAATTTTTTCATTTTATTAGAACAGTTGATACTGGTGATACATGCATGCATTTTTGGTGTCCTAGTTGAAATTCTCTTCAAATGCACAGCTTTCTAGGTGGTTAACAAGCTAAGTTCCTCCAAAGGCCAGCAGAGATCTGCAGTTAGTGTGGGGCTGACTTAGCTCCTTTTTACTCAGTCAAACTCTTCAGATTTCATCCAAGTGGCAAGAGGAGTGATTCTGATATTCTGCACCAGCTTGGTTGCTCGAGGCCAATTCCCTTTGAGGCACAAGAAAAATGGACAGTAATCTACTTGTTTTATGCACCTAAGCTGTATATTTCTCCCCCAGGTAAATGCTGGACCAATGGCCTATGCTCGGGCTTTTCTGGAAGAAACAAATGCAAAGAGATATCCTGATAATCAAGTTAAGCTTCTGAAGGAAATCTTCAGGTAAACATTAAGCTTAGGTTTGCTATCTTCTAATATGAGGAGTGACATGACATGGAGTTATTCTGAATTGAAGCACGCTGGTTTACATCTGCATTTGCTGTATCCTACAAGTCATTCTCAGGAGAACATTTACTGAAGCTTCAACCTATCCCAGTAGGTTAGGGGCAGCCAGTCTTCTTAATTTGAGGATGATTTCTGAAATTAATTTCTAGCAAGTTATAATGTGCAAGGAGAGGAAGAGGTACAGTAGTGATATACGTATATGTGTGTGTGTATTTATTTATTTTCATTACTGCAATATTTGTATGGTTGTTCTATGTGGTTTTGTGTTTGTAGGCAATTTGCAGAAGCATGCGGGCATGCTCTTGATGTCAACGAACGCCTTATTAAGGAGGACCAATTTGAATATCAGGGAGAAATGAAGTCTCACTATAGAGATATGCTCAGCGAGCTCTCTGCAGTTATGAATGAGCAGGTTAGTTTGTCTGCTTTAACGATGTTCGAGGCCAAAGGAAAGCAGTTCATTGTTTCTTCTAGTGACAAACGAAGTTGTAAAGCAGAAATCTAGAAGTAAGATTGGGTAGTGCAGCATTCATTGAGAAAACATAGTTCCACTCTTTTTTTCTTCACTTCAGCTATATTACATACAGTGAACTTGCTTGCCTGACAGAGATTTGTCTTCTGCTCGTCTTGTTGGATATTGAAAACTTGAATGTTAATGGGACTGTAGACTGAGGTCCAAAGGCATGGAAAGAATCTCATTTAAACTACTGTTCTATGCCAGCCAACTTTGTCCTAAATATCTCCTGTGACATTTAATTAAAACAGTAAATTGCATTTAAGACCTAACTTACAACTGGAGAAGATATTTCAATAGTTTATGTTTGTGTTCGGCTTTCAGAGTAAGAGTGATTTTTTATTTATTTATTTTTTAAAGTATAATGTCAAAAAACTCCATTTTAGCTACTATCAACTTTAGGATTAGTATTCCTGGTTGCATTATATGCTGTGCCATAATACTGAACTGAAATTCACACTATGCTGTATCTATGCAGATACTTATTGCTTTATGTTTTAATGTAAATAATAATTAAGCTATTCTGCACACTACTTGCAAATTAAAGCATGCTTAATTGTACCTCTGTATGGTTGTGGGTAGGCCACCTTATGCTGTGCCCGAGAAGCATTTATTCTTTCCCAGCTGCTCTGTATGCCCAGTTGCCCGTAGTACAGATAGGTGCTACTTGTGTGCAGTTACTTTATTTCACCATTGGAATCAATGATGGCATCTCAATGATGGTGCCTGATTCCACCCCACTAGACCATGCCATGTTCTTCGTCTTCACATGTGAGGAGAATAATGATTTACAAGATTTTTTTGGCCCATTGCTGTTTTTACTGAGAAATGAAGCTGGCTTTTCCCAAAGTATAAACCTGCAAAACTGCTTTGAGGGCTTGGTGCATGCCAGAGGTCAGGCTCAGTGGTTGCTGTTGTGTGAGTTGTGCTCCCTTCCCAGTTAGATGCGTAGGGATTTGTGAACCTCGTGCATTTCAGTAACTTCATCCCAAATAATATTTATCACTGTTCTACTGAAGCTGTCTTTGGTTGCTCATTGCTCTCTGGTGGAAGTTACTTTGGCTGCTTAACGTTCAGAGATGGTACCGTACCATATGCCTTGTGTTCCCCACAAAAATGGAAGATGGTCAACTTAAATTAGTCATGAGCAGCCCATGAGTTTCAACATGCATAAAATATTCAGTGAACTCTATTAAATATTCACAGCTGTTTTTATTATCTGCATCAGCGTGCTTGGAGTTTTCCTCATGCAAGAGAAGAGGCAAAATAAAGCAGAATGCCCTGTACGTAATTGTGCTAATGTGTAACACTGAGTTGATCCAACAGAAGACAAAATCGACTTTTGCTTAAAAAAGCTTTAACCAAAATCAGCAGACTTTGAAAGTCTGTTCAGAAGCTAGTCTCCCACTTAATAACTGTGGGCACTTAGAAGTTTTCTGTGCAGTGTGGCTTTTTGGAAGCAATCCATTCCTCTGTGAGGAATGCACAAACCCCTGCTCCTGAGCAGAGCATTGCCTCCAGCAAATCACCTACTGTAAACTGTAGCCAAAATATTTATTTTGCAGTTGGAATGCTTAAGTCTGTATTATAACTGTGCTCTTTACGAAGACAGTAAGCGTTGTCATCTTTCTCATTGTCATGATCTAGAGAGTTTTTTGCTTGCTCACCCACTGATAGTGGCTCTTTCATCACCATATGTTTTTCTCTTTTTTGTTTTGTTTTGTTGTTCTTTTCTGACAGCTCTGTCATGGTCCTTGCTTATACAGCTTCTCTTCTTCCCTGTCTAACATTTCCCTCAATACTATAGCCAAAAGTGGTATGTTCGTTTTTCTTACATCTTTTTTTCTTTTAATGTCATGTACTCTCTCACTTGATGGTTTTTGTATGTGCTGTGTTCATTTAGTTTCAAGCCTAATGATTCCCTTAGGCTCAGGGAGGTGTTATTTTTTTCAAAGAAAAAACAAAAAGCTGCTGTGGTGTATTATTCCTGACATGTGTTGAGACACGTGTTGTTAGGATCCTAGCCGTAAACTTGGGTTGGTCAGTGAAGCAGCTCAGCAGGATCCTCCTGAGGCCAAGAAATGTGCTTGCCTGAGCAATAAATGTGGCATGGCTAAGCTGTGCTGTGACCAGCTGCCCAGGGTGTCTGAGGGTTGATGGCACCAAGAGGTTTCTTTGCCACCACTGATGGCTGCTTGGCCAAGGGAACGTGTATATTGAAACAGGGAAAATAGCTATGGCTAAGTAGAGCATTTTTAGGGAACAAAAAGAAGTCTTCTTTGCTAAAAGCTGCAGCTAAGGCAAGGTGGAGCAAGATTTGGCCACTGTTCTTCCCTGGGCATGCGGCTCAGCTCTTTCTCACCCCAGGATGTTGGCTCCAGGGCTGCTGTTGGACGTAGTCTTGCAGTTGATGTGTGTGAGAAGGTCTGGGGGGATCCTGCATGCCTTGAGTGACTGCGTGGGCCGAGCTGGGAGCAGTCCATACCATGCTGAGGAGATGCTAGTGAAGGTGTTTGCTGGTTCTGTAAGATGTTGTGACTAGGCTGGGATTGCGTGAGAGCTGCTAGAGAAACTTTGGTCAGGGAGCCCCATGAAGCACTGCTGGCAGAAGCCTGTGACTTGCACCCCAGGCCCATGTATCCCCCAGCTCAGGGGACCCGCTTGTTCTTACTGCAGCCTCTGGTCACTTCTGGCTCCTCAGCAGGGATCCTTTCTCTCCACCAGATTGTTGTTTAATGACCTAAAAACGAGAAATGACTGCTTAGATAATAAGTACTACAAAAACCAAGATATCCAGATCTCTCTCACCATTTTTTCTTCTTTTCTCTTTAATGACAAGATTGCATACAAGGAGGATTCAGCAAAACAGCAAGGAATGGAGCGCACGTATTCACGAATCATCAATAGAGCCAGCTCGTCTGCGCCAGCAGCAGCCACCCCATCCAACCCTGATGCTTGATGGAGGCATGAGTGGGGGAACATGCAGCCGTGGAAGGACTGGGATGATGACGTTTTGTTTTCGTTTCCTATTAGATTAATAGTACTGAAAAATAATTTGGTCACGGACAATGCCAGGAAAAAAAAAAAAAGACACATGTTATGATTTTAATTTATTGGAAGTTTTCACAGTGATGTTTTTTAAAAAACTGCAAGCTTGATTTTTTTTTTTTGCCTGCCCCAATATTTGCACATTCCCTGTCTTTTTTTTTTGTTGCTGTCAGTTTTTGGTTTTGAGCAGTCTTTATTAAGTCTTTATTAAGGCTGATCATACAATTTCCATTGAACAGGTAGCTACACAGCAAACCCTAAGTTTGCTATAAATGATAATATATCTAATACTAAGTCCTAGTATACATATATTTTAAAGGTCAGAGTGGATGTTTTATAACATTTAAGTATATTGCAATTGTAAATAGAAGATGTGTAAAATATGTCATTTTTACAAAATTTAAAAAATATGTTTTTAGTTAATTATGGCCGTACTAAGAATATGGATAACATTTCAGTTACTATTATATTAAAATATTTGTGTATGTGTTTAAAGCGTCCATAAAACTTCCTCTTTAAGGACCTGTGCATCGGTTCATTCCCGTATCGTTACATTGCAGAGCAGCAGAGATCAGGATGCCTCTTGCTTATGGCCTCTGTTATGGCCTCTGAGGAGGGAAGTTTATGACCATCTGCAGAATATGGCTTCAGATTGTAGGAATGGTCTTAAATTGAGGTCACCTTAAGAAATAAGGGTCACGTAGTCCTGCTTGAGGGCAAGGAAATCTCTGCTCTTCTTCCCTTGAAGTTTTCATTCCTAAGTTTTGCCCACAGCCTGTTGGGGAAACTACGTGCCTCAAGTGAGATGGTTCTGCATCACGCTGGGATGAAGTAGACCTACTCTGTCAGCTCTTCTGAGTTCCTTTCAACCTGTTCCCCCACAGTCCTTCTTGTTTATTCCTCTGCCAGGGCCCTGTGCTATCTGTGGTACATAGAGAATCCACTCCACTGTGACTGGTGTGTCACCAGCTCTGCATTCCCACGAACAATCCCAGGTGACAAAGCAATACCTGGCTCTTGTGATTGTCCGTCCGCTTGTGCCATGCAGTGTGTTCACAGGGAAAGCACAGTGCAACCACACAGTGGGATGGGGAGCCTGACATGCTCCTCTCCTCATCCTGTCCTCAGAAAGTCCAGCTCTGCTCTTTAGACCCTGTGATGTTTGAAATCATCCTATGCAAAGGAGTGATCTGAGCCCAGGTTTTAACCTGCTGTATGCTGTATATGTATTAATTCGTGGAATTACCTGATGGTTTATGTGGATGGGAGAATGCAGTCATTGGTGATGGCAATAGGAGTCCCCAGCATAGAGGAGGTGGGTCTCTGAGCCCTGGGCCTGAAGTCCTGTTCTCACTGGGCTTCAGATTTGTTTGGACTCGCTGGTTTAATGCCAAGAACTCAGTTTGCATTTACTGTGGTTTGTGTTGATGGAGGATACCTCAGAAGACGTCAAGGTGATGTCTAATTAATATTAACAAGAACTGAGCCACTAAATCTGTTGGGCTTCTTTGGAAACAACACGTATTGCTAAAGGATGGTTTGCACTGAGAGACGCATCAAGCTGACACTAGGCTGGGGAGATCCCTGGATTGTTTTCTCAATTACTTGAACTCAGAATGGGTTTCATTTTTCAGTCTAAGAGTTGTGGGGTTTGTTTTGTTTCATTTTGAGCAGCCAGCTTTGCAGCCTTCTCAGGGGCTGAAAATTGAGCCCCTATGCTAGCTGTTACCTTATTACTGGTATCTGAGATGATCAGGCTTGAATTTCATTATTCCAGATGGCATTTGCTCTCCTGCTGTGTCCAAGCACTTTCAACATAGTTGCATGAAAGCAATTAGCAGACATTAGCTTTGAACCAGGTCTACAACAGGGGGAGAGACAAAGCAGTGACCATGAATTGTTCCAGCTTTCAGGGGAGAAGATGACAAATGCAGAAGAGTGTGAGGCTGTAGAGTTGTTACAAAATGTGGTTTGTTGCTTTGCTGTCACAAAATTCAGCTACCAGAACTGCAGGGGATGGATGTTTCAGAGCTGAATCCCACATCCATCCCAATCTGTGGGCTTTTAAATCCCTAAACACTTTCTCCAACCAGTTCTGCGTAAGAAGGCTTGTAAGTGCGAGCTTAGAAGGTACAAAACAGAAGAGCCACGGTTTCAGGGGAGGAATTTGAGTTTTTAGAAATCTGCCCAAGTCTGGCAGTGATCCTTGGCTTCTGGAGCAAGAGAGAAAGCAGGCTGGCCCGTGGTGGTGGGCTCCTCCTGAGAGCGTGGGGCTCTGCCTCTTGTGCAGGCCTGTCATGCTTAAGAGCTGTAAATAGCTCCATGTAAGGGAGGGGAAAAAAGTCAGCATGCCTCGTAACTGTTCGTAGCAGATTTGTGAAGGACTGACAGTTTGCAGTGAGTAATCAAGACAGAAGCCAATCACTCATCAATTGTGATGACCCTTACTGACACTGTTGCTCTTTTTGTGCCCTGCAGTATGACTTTGATATTGCAGAAGTGATGAAATATTCTGCTGCTGGATTTACGAATGTTATTTGTGTAGAAAATTGTTTCTCTCTGCACTTAGAACTGAGGTAGCACTCGTGGTTTCCTGCTGTGCTTGCGCTGATGTTGGAGGAGAATGTGGATTTTTAAGGCCAGATGCTTCCTTGTACCTTTTACAAAGTAGTCTGGAGGCACAGAGAGGTGCAGCCCTCTCTCAGACTTCAACCCCAACACCTCTGGGAGATGCTTTCTGCAAAAGTGCTCATCAGCACGGTGTCCAGAGCTCATCTTTGGTTGTAGCCCCAAGAGGGGCAGGCCTGGTGGCAACAAAGCAGTGCTCCCATGGCCAGTGGCTGCCCTGGGCTGGCACTGAGGTGAAGGACACTGCAAGCAGTGAGGTGTTCAGCAGGACCAGGAGCTGGGCTTGATTTTGTACTGTGTCAGGTACTGAAGTCCTGTTGGTTTTTGTTTTTGTTTTTTACTATGGTGCAAATGAATAATGTCTTTCATTTCATAGCAAGCTTAATGTATCCTTTTTTTTTTCTTCTAGGATGTGTTAATTAGCACTAAGGTCTTTCATACAATCCAACCTATTTGAGGAAGACAACACTCTGATTCCCAGGCCAGCTGTTCTTTTGCCACCTTAGCAGAATATCTCCCTCACAAATTTCCTTTCCAGCTCTCCTGTGGTGCCTTTGCATCATGAATTGCTGCCTGAGTCATGAATAAATATCACGGTATGGAAATTAGAGGGAAAACACCTGTAACTTAACTCCCGGGCAGACTGAGGACTTCCCGGTGGCTCTGGAGGGAGGAGGCTGGGGAGCTGCGTCCCCCTGGTGCACAGACACAGCAGCCTTCCCCACATTGCTTTCCAGCACGGCCCACCCTGAGGAGGCCTTCCTCCTTTGAGAGTCACTTTTCTATTGTGTTTTGTGACAGAAACGAGGACTGAGCATGATCTTCCAGTGTCGGACACAGCCACCAAGCACGCTAGTGCCCTGAGTCCCCACTGCTATTTGGTGTCTGAGAGACACCGAGCCTTCAACTACTGGGTGCAGCACTTCATGCAAGCAGCAAGCTGTTCCAAGCAGTGAAAATGTAGGATAAACACCTCCCCAAGCCAAGCACCTACAAGGATCTGAGGCAGGGAGTTCCCAAAGAGGAGCGACCCTGGGACACTCCATGCTGTGCCCATCTCTAGGCAGGCTGCTGAGGACTGGCAGCAGGGGCTGCCAAGGGCTGCCAGGGCACTGGGGCACACCTCAGCCTGCTCCTGCTCTGTGACAGCCTCAAATGGCTGCTCATGCCTCAGGTGGGCTGCCCAGGGCAGTGGTGGAGTCACCAGCTCTGGAGGTGCTCATGAAAAGGGCAGGTGTGGCACTGAGAGACCTGGCCTAGAACAGGCATGGGCTGATGGGTGGACTAGATGATATTATTGGTCTTTTCAGCATTAAAGATTTTATGATCAAATGAAATCCAGCAATGAGAAGTTCTGGAGTACAAAAAAAAAAAAAAGTTAGTGGAATCTCTCCCAGCACGCCTAAAGGAATTAAGCGTTATACATATTTTATGTTTAATCACATCTTCAGTGACACCCAACCGCAACCAAAGGCTTAGATTTCAATTAGAGGGAGGCGTGTTAAATGTTTAATAGGAATCATTCCTTACAGGGTAATTATATCTTAACGTTCACTGGAGAGACAGTATGCTGGCAACATAATGTTGGTCTGAACAGGGATTTCTGTTTCTTGGGTAATATCCAAGTGAGGAGCAGGGTGATGGTGTGCAGTGCTGGGGAAGGCCATGCGTGGTTCCATGGCCCTGCTCATGGAGTGATGGTGGCTGCATGACACCAGCAGGGCTGTGCTGGGAACCAAGGCAGGTGAGATTCACTGCAGCTTTGAGCACAGTGCTCTGGGGCTCGGTACAAAAAACAGAGCACTGCACATGTTGAAATGAGGCAGCGGCTGCATTGCAGCTTAGCTTTGAGCATTTTTTACACTGGTGTCTGACTACTCAGTATTACAGCTATGATTGATAGGGGAGGATGAATCTTCAGGACAGATTATCTAGCGAGGATAATTTAGAAGCATTTGGTTTGTGTTTGAATATATTTCCCAAATTCTAGCAAGTTTAGTATGCGGTAAAATTTAAATTATCACAGAAAGAATGAGTTTTATACACTCATAATGAGCAAATTAAAGCCATAAGATGAGCTTTGAAGCAAGGCAGTTAAAATTGACGGATGTGAATAATATTAAATGCAAGCAGAGATAAGGGATTTTGAGAACAGCATCTAAGCAATAGGGAAAGGCAGGAAGGAGAAGGATGGAAAAGGAAGAGAAGAAAAGGAAGGAACAGAATGTGTTTCTCAGTGAAGTGAATTGTGCTGAGATAAATAAAATTAAGCCAAAAGACACAACCATGTAGAACTGTTACCTTGACTGTGGAATGACCATCAGCTTCACATCCAGGTCTACAGCCAGCTGCTGGTGCATTCCTGTGGTCCTGGCACAACCGGGCTGTGTGGGGGAGGCTGAGTGATGGGTGTCCTTCAGGACAGGAGTTGTAGTCCCCATGGGATGCATACATGAGTGCTACATATGTTGTGTTGATGTTATTTTTTTGAAAATTCTCAGTAATGCAGAATTTTCACAGGTGAATGCCTCCTCCTGAATGTTACAATGCTGGTGGTAATGAAGTGCATGTTTCCCTTTCATCCTATCAGTTTCCCATCAAATTGATATAAGATGCATTTTCTGTTTGCACTTTGAGCTCTGCTCCCCAGATGCCTTAGTTAGCAAAGATCACTTGTTGCTATCACTGAGCAGAGACCATGGGCATGGGTTATTTCCAAAGCAAGGAGAAATCTTGGTGAGCAAGGTGATCCATGTGGATGGGGCACGCTCCCCTTTGCTAACATGGCTTGTGGTCTGCATTCCTGGCCTTATGCCTCAAATTTAGGAGCTATTCCTCATCACCATGCCATTACTATGGCACTACTCATAGCAATCTGTGACCGTGCAATATATTTTCAGGACCTGCAACAGTCCTATGGCATTTCTTACAGTTTCAGTCATGTATGCATTTTTCAATGTATGTATGCAGGTTGCATACAGAATCATATTGAGTTGGGTATATATAACGTGGCATGCATTTTATGTGGTATTTTTTGTTTGAGAATAGCAAATTGATTAAGAAATAATGACTCTTCCAGATTTAAAATGGATTTCTGCTTTGCACTGCTCAGTAACCATGAGTCCATCTCCCATAAGTGACCACTGCTTTACTTTGTAAGCCTTCCCATCCCTGTGTGGGTAGCTAAAGGCCCCATTCCTATTTATGAACGTCTCCTGCTGCACGTATTTTCATGCACGAGAGGCAGGTTTGTGCCCAGCAGCATATGTTGTGCTTGCAGGGAGCTGGCACACAGCAGAATAATTCCCACTGCAGCGGACCAACCTGCGGCTGTTTAAAGGAAAAGGAGCCCAGAGGCATCAAATGCCACATGCAGGCATTGAAGTGCTCTCTGAAAGTATGAAGTGTTCCTATATAGACATGCTCAGCTGTCCAAAACACAGTTGAGGTTTCTGGATGTGCCTTATGCATTTCAGTGTTTCCCGTGTTCGGGTTAAGCCTGGTTTTCAGAAAGCATTGAGCATCCCCTGCTGGAAATGAGACCCTTTTCAGAACCTCGAGTACTCAAGAGTCAAAGCACTTTGTGTCACTGATCTTTCATTGCGTGGGATCTCCTGTGTGCATGTGGTGCACATACTGGGGCTCAGGCAGCCGGGAGGACCAAGAATGGTGCTGTCAAAACTCAAAGGATGTTCAGTGGGCATTGACAGATTACATACCAGTTAAACAGACAAATTGCTGTGCCGCAGCTGGCTCAGAGAAGCTCCTTCTGCAGAGGTGACGTTTCAGCTGCGTTGCTGCGGTCGGGTTGCGATGGCACTGCTCTTCCCATGAGAGCTCAGCAGCCCTTGAAATCAGTTTTCAGGAGAAAACACTCACAAACTTCCCCAGACTTCATGCAGTGTGCCAGGAGGGTGTGAGCAAAAACGTGAGCTCCTCCCAGTGTTCGTACGTTTGCTGCAGTGATGCTAGTCAGTATGCAGCTCATACAGCCTGCAGGGCCAACCTGCTGCATGGAAATCAGGGCACTGCGGCTGCTACATCCCTTCACCTGCCCCAACTGCACCCCCCTGTTCAGTTGTTTTTAGTGGAGAGATCTGGATGTGGCTGAAGGTGAATAAACCTCCCCCTTGTTCAATGTCTTTTGAAGCTTGCTGAAGAAGTTCAGATGGGAGAAGCTCTGTTATTTATGTTAAATGACTTCAAGGTGTTTCACATATGCCTTGGACCACACTGAATTTCCACCAGGCTGCAGGTGTGGAGCTGTCTGGTCACAGGGAATGTGCTGACAGGCACACAGAGCTCCACCAGTTCCTCCAGCTCATCCCCATGGTGGCCCTTTGCTCCACGGGCACTAAAGGCATTAGGAGCAGCAGGGTGAGGTTACACGTGGAACACTGTTTCTTTGGAGGCTTTGGTGCAGTGCAAGCTCTGTGCCTGCTGTCAGTCAAGAGAAGATGAACCTCTGCAAAGAAGAAAAAGATGACACAGCAAAGGCCACGCGCTCCCTTGGTGCAGCAGATGCAGGGTTGCATTCATGTATCACCTGAGGGATGTGGGCTCCAGGCGGACTCTTCTGCCTTGGTCCCATGGAATACCTCAACCCTGCAGCAAGTGAAGGCACAGAGAAGGGCTCTGTTGGTGGAGCAGCACTGAGATGTCACTGATTTGTGCCAGCACGTAGGGCTCAGCTCTGAAAAGTGACACTTGGGATGAATAAATCATGGGCCCTCTCTTAGCAACCTGATGGCTTCATCCAGCACTGCTGGTGGTGAAAGAGGGCGCAGGCTCTGCTTTAAGAGCAGGAAGAGCTCGCTGCCAGCTGAGCCATCAGTAGGAGGTCGGGGAGGCCATGGAAAGGGACCTCCTTCAGGTCATCCGCGAGATGCACTCCCAGATCGACAAGCTGGAGCGGGAGAACCGGATGTTGAGAGAAGAGCTGCGTACCTGTGGGCTGAGTGCCGCTGTGGGAGGTGGCAGCAGGGTGATGGGCAGCCCGCCCTGCCCAACAGAAGGACCTGATGCATTGCCCACAGCCCCAGTGGATCAGGCAGGTACAGTAACGTTTGTGTGCGACTCCAGTTGGGCTGTTGTGGATCTGAAGTGACACAAAGGCGGGCCACAGCTGTGTATCTAGCAGACATAACCATGTGCTCCGGCATCCTTCAGTGCCCACATCCAGACCCATGTTAGAGGTGTCTGTGACCCTCTATATGGTGCCTGCACCCCTGTAGCACTGGGCTCAGTGTAGTGCTTTGCTGTTCTTGAGGCGTTCTGCTCAGAGCTCAGTTTGTCTTTATGTAAGCAGAATTTGATTTGGTGCCATGAGATTTCGTGGGTATGGGCTACCACAGTGCTGTTTTGGGTGTTTCTGTCCTCTGAAAAGGACCAACAGCTGTAATTGTGTTGTCACCTCACTTCAGAAAAAGCTGGGAACAATCTCCTAGCAGTAACAAATGGGAGATGTTTCATACGCCACATCAGAGGTGCAGGTTCTTCTTGCAGATATGCAGTTAGTTTTGTCTGAGGGAGAAATGAGGCAATAAACAGGAAAGGAAGGCTGTCTTTTCCCACTCTTATTAGAGTGGGGAGAAAATGGAGTATTTCCTCATTTGTAGCTTGGTTGGCACTCATGGAGGATTTAGTGAAGCAGAAAGAGCAAAAATGCTGTTAGGTGAGAAGCAGTTGTCCAGAAGTGGATGTGGTTGCTGCAGGGTCAGGCTGGTGAGTGCAGCCTGTGCCGTCTGTAGCACCTAGGCCACCAAAAGCATTCAGTAACAGCTTCCTGGCACTGCCACAGCTGCCGTCACAGTCTGAGTGCCCTCCAGCAAGTATTCCCAAGGCAGGGCTCTCCCAAAAGTTAGCTGCGTTTGTTCCCAGCTCTGCTCTTCTCTCTGCTCCACAGACACCACCATGACGGTGCGGCGCTACTCCACCGCAGCATCAGCACCCTCAAGGCCGCACCGTGCCAGCAAGCAGCCCCCGAACAGCGCGCAGCTGGAGGAGCGGGGCAGGGACGATTTGCACGCCTGTCCCACTGCAGCACAGCACCTCAGCGATGCGGGCAGAGGCCTTGGGAAGAGCCCAGCCAACTGCTTCTCCAGCAGCAGTTCCAGCAAAATGAGGCTGTTCCAGGAGCACGTCCACAGGTGCAGGTAGGGGCAGTGTGCCTTCACACCTGGTTTCACCTGGCCGTGGCTCTGCTTTGGGTTTCAGTTCAGCGGCAGCGATACGTCGGATTGTCTAAATGTCTCTAGGCATTGAGCAGAGGGGAAATACGTAGGGTGGGATGTCCTGCTCCTCCTGCCAAACCTCCCCAATGGTCAGTGTTAGCAGCTTACGTTTCCAAAAACAAAGGAGAGGGTGAGGAAAGAGGGAAGGGGTTGCAGTGTTCTTCCCACCAGAGCAGAGGGGGTTTTGCAGGTTGATAGGCAGGTCTGACAAGCCAAGTTCCAGGAACGAGGGGATACAGAGTTAATCTGTGCTGTGCTTCTGGAAGCATGATAATGTGGTGCATGGTTGCAGATTCTCTACATCATTTTTCTCCTGTAGCTGAAGCATTACAAATTAATGCTTTCAGCCTCGAGAAGAATGTTCTCAGGGCTCTATATTAAATGGAATGGCTCCTGGAGAAGTTGTGAGCACCTCTGCTCGCTGGAGAAAAGCTCTCCAACACACAGCAATAATTTAAAGTAAGGGCTCTAATGGTGAGTCTGTGATACTCAGCAGCTCCAGACCCTCCCACTGCTGTTACACACGGTGTGACTCCCTTCACATAGCTGCTTTTAGTGCCAATCATGCTGTGCTTAAAACAGAGACAGCCCAAACGGCCTCCAAGCGTGCACTTAAACAGGAGAAAACCATGGGCTTGAACACTTACACCTGTTTTGTTGTAAGAATGTTTCAGGGTCAGGTGCTTTACAGCATTTTAACAAGTAAATTTAGACCCAGGCAGGGAACACATCTCACTTTCAAAAGCACCCTGACCCCATAGTGCTGGGTTTCAGCATATGCTTTGCTTGGTTCTGGCAGACTTCTTAGTCAATGCACGTAGGCACTTTAGAGAGTTCTGCCCTGGAGGCGCCTCGCTTGGGAGCCTTTGTGTCAGGATGTGCACTCAGCGTGCAGGGGGCACTGGCAAATGTCACCGTTTTCTCCCAAAGGGAAAAAGTTTTCAGAGTTATCGAGCTAGCAGTGTAGATGTCTTACAACTGATGCTTTGTGATCTGTGGACGAAAAGCATTGGTTACTTAATAGTAACAGGAATATTGCTGATTATTTTATCATTCCCTTTAGAGCTGCCTTGGCAGCACTGGCCTGCACCAAATCTGGCACAGGGTCTTGTGTCAATGCACTGTTGGCTGCTTTAACAGAAGAAATAACTATGGAGTGAGGTTGTTTTGTTTTGTTTTGTTTTTTAACCTCACCTTACCAACAGTCCAAGTCACATCTCAAAGCATGAAACTCTGAGATTTTTGTGTGAATAAAAGGCTTCGTATGTTTTCAGGCCATAATTGTGGCCATTGCCGCTTACACACAGAGGGCTAAGGCAGGCAGAAATCTTGGTAAGCCTTTTACTAGCAGGATAACTTGTAGCAGTGAGTTCTCCAAGCTAATGAAGCATAATTTTTTATAGGGATGGCATTTTGCACTGCAACAGGTCTTCATGATTTGTTTTCAGTAGTAGGTCTCTCACATTTTGCTCTAACATCATAACCACATGTAAGATGAGTATTTTTTCCTTTGGAAGTTACTATTCAGATGTATCCCCTTGGATTTATCTAGAGGAGCCAGGAGTGCATAGAACTGTAAGACTTAATGGAAAAAGGCAGATGCTCCCAGCAGCCAGCCAGCCAACACCGTGCCTGGCCCCTGGGGAGCTGTGTGAGCTGTGTCAGCAGGGCAGGAAATTCTGCCCACACACATCATGCAAGTGCTGCCTGCATTCACTTTTGGCTTGCTGGTGGGGGTTTTGTGCACATTTTATACATTTGTGATCCTCATAATCCTTTCTCATTTTTCTCCAGGGGTAAAGTAAAGGCTGTTAGTTTCCTGTTACCAATGGATGTGTGTTATGCTGGAAATCAAGGTTCTTTCAAAAGCCTGCAAAATCAGGACACAAAACAGTTAAGTACCATCACTGAAAAGGATATGTGAGCTGGTGAATTTTTAAAGGCCCATTGATTCTCGAGATAAATTGGCCTTAAATGATAGCTATGTGTCAGGTTCCTTATCTGCAAAACGCTTTGGCAGGCTGCCTTCACAGACTCACCCAGACGGTGTTTCGGGTCACTGCCCTGTTGTTCAGCAAGGAAATGGAAGCCATGACAAAACTGGCTGGAAGCATGTATGCTGCGATGGAGCCACATGATAGCAAAGCTCCTCCACAAAGCAGCTTCTGCTCAACACGACTCGAGGCTCCCTCACCTCAGCACTGCTTTAAACAGGATGTTAAAGCTGGTTTGCTATGTTTGTTGCAAAAAGCGGAAACCAAATCACATCTTGTGTTTGCTGATCCCTTGACAGGTGAGGTATTTGTTGCAAAAGATGAAGAGCTGCTAAAGGACCTGGGAGTCTCTTCTGTACTTAAAACTTCAGATTTCACAATACCAACACAGCAAAGTCAAGGCGATGTTACAGAACCAGTTAACATTACTCCGAACTTTTGCAAAACTTGTCTGTGACTGCTGATGTCCACTTCAGGTCCAACTCGACAGGAGCACAAGGTGCTAATCAATATGTAAACATGACTGCAAATCTGTTTCTGAGCTGGTGTCCATCAGAGATACCGTACCCCAAGAGAGAACAGGAAGGACTCTGAACCAGAGGACTCAAATGTTTTAGGAATGGTGTCTGAACACAGCTCAGATCAAGAATCATTAGCAGACATCCAGCATACTGGTGCAAAACCAATGGAAGAATAAAATGGCTTATAAAAAATGAGGAGTGCTTGATAACATAGATCTGGTAGTGTGAGTAAGGATAGTGTCCCATGTGCTGTTTGCTTTGGCCACAAGCAAATGTTTGTTATGTTTTTAACACGCAGGCTGTACCGATGAGTGAATACTGCCCAAATTGTCAGTCTTAGTGTCTACCTTTTACACTTTGGAGTCTTCAAAAGTGAAAGCAGAGAGCTGGTAGACAAAGAAACCATCTTGACTTTCAGTGATGTTTTATACCTGTGTAAAAAATATCAGTCCCTTTTTTATTTTGAAATTGTTTTATATATTCCAGAACATTTTTAATACATTCCCAATGAAATAATCTTTTCAGTTTCACCACTATTTCATTTGTGGATTTTATTTTCAGCTTGACTCCATACGGAGCTGCATTGTAATGTTAGAAGTGTTTTTAATCAAAGACTCCCAGCAAATTGGGTTACAGTTAGGAAAGTTTGCTGAACAGCTCTTTTCTGAAAGCATGCACAAGGAAACGCTTTTTAAATGTTTTAATGAAAGCTCAATTGCAAGAAACTAGATGTGTGTAAAGTACCTAAATCCAGCTGGTTTCACTTAACAGAGAAACAAGCGCCTTTGAAAACCTGGCCTCTAGACTTCTAAAGGTACCCCAAGTGCTTTTGAACATTCATGCTTGAACGCCAGATTTAATGGGATTTGGAAATCCATGTGCTCCAGACGGCTTTCAAAAATCTCAACTTTTAAATCCTGTCTGCCTCAACCTTCTCAAAGCAGCAGTGCGAATTCTGCTCTCCCACCCCTCCTGTGTCAGTTCAGTGCAGGTCAGTCCCTGCGTGTTAGCACATGTATTAGCACACAGCAGTGTTAACTGTACCAGGCTGCTGATTCTGATGCCACAAAAATGCATATCACTGTGTATAGTTAAGAAATTAAACTTTGTTTATTGGAGGTGTCATGGTCTTAACTTTTTTTTTTATATTCATAAGAACAGAAGAACTAAAAATGGTGGAAAAGAAGGAATCAAACTAGACATTGAAAAATGACAATCGGTCCATTAATGGAAACATTTATTTTTGAATGATAGTTCTGTATTATTGACATCTTTAGCAGTATCTACAGATTTAAGAACACAGGACAATGCACAGGCATTTTTAAAAGCAGTTCAAGATGTTCAGATTTGACCAAGGTCCACATCTCCGACAGGGAAGCAGAAGACCAGACAGTAGCAAAGGCCACAGAGAAACCACTGAGCACATCAAATGCACTGAAGTACAGCGTAAAGTATCTGACCATGGTGCACTTACTGGCAATTAAAACATTCCAATATTAAATATTCATAGATTGCTCAGTGCAGAAAGGACAGGTATAAGCAAAGCAAGTGTTAAAATTTGCGCAAAGTAATGCAGACAGCAATTAAGCCACGAACCATTTCTGTCTTCCTCTCATAGAGGATTCATACCTAAACTCTTTAACATATACCACATCCTAGTCACTGATGGCAAGGCTTGTTGGGCTACAGAGTGCTTCCAATCAAAAATTCTCCCTTCTAAAGAGAGAGTAAGTGATTCAGCCATGCAGGTACAGCCTGCGGGAGCAGCTGGGACAGCAAGAAGTTTCCTCCTGCATTAACCGGCAACTGTGATGTTTCCTCCTGTGCAACACGTGAGTTTGGGGCTATGTGGCTTTATGTAGCCATCACAAATGCAGAAAAAGATGGAGTCCATCACTGTCATTTGTTAAATGACAAGTTCTGTTTTATCAGTGTTAAATGCATCTGTAGGCTGAAGGCAAGAAAATTTTGTCAATTTTCAAGTTAAATCGGTGGGATAGTGCTGACTTAACTGTTACTGCAGATTTACACCACTGTGAATGAGAAAGAAATCAGGCATTGGCTTTCCTCAGGAATGTTGTTTTAAAGGTTGGTAACAACATGAAAATACAAAGCCGTGAACAACAGAAGCTGTGCCACATGGGGTGGAGTTGCTAAGACTGAAGGTGAAATGCAGGCATTGCATGTCTGAGGGCACACCATCAAGTGCTTCGAATCTTCGTACCCAGTTTAACAGTAATGCTTAGATGTATATTCACTCTACAGCATACATCAACCTCTCCACAATAATGAACAATGTCTAGATAGAAAACTCCATCTATGTAAAAACATTAATAAATGCTGACAGACAGAAAATTGCACTCTCCCAGGCTGGCGCTGCCCAGTTTTATTGCTGAAAGTGCTAAAGCTTTAAAGGGTGCGTTCATAAGTGCATAAGTCAGTGTCCAGAATACATTTGTAAGTGAATTTCTAGTTACGCTCACTAACTGAACTTCATTTTAAATCGTAGAGTGGTCTCAAAGCACATTAATGGATCTCTTCTGGATGAAAATAAGCTGAGAGATGCACTTGTAAGGTGCTCAAAAAGCTAACAGGCATTTCGTATGTGCTACCACATGAAATACCCAATGTGTGGAGAGCAGCACAGTTTCACCCTACACATCCTCCTCCATTGGTCTGCATGCACTGCTTGTTCATAGAGCCACAGAGCACCCAGTCAGGACAGCTACTGTCTAATGGATTTAAAAACAAAACCTAACCAGGTGAAATTTCATCTTGCTACACTATAGAGAGGAGGCAATTCCTTTCATCAGTCTTACTTCTCCATCTGGTGTTTAAAAGGCTTTGCTCCTGCCACAGACAGAGGCAGAAATGTGATGCTCCAGGCTGTAAGGGAGGAGTCACACTATAGACTTGTCCACTGGGTTCTTGCTGGAAGTTCAAATGGGTCTCATGTTTGTATATTTAACACAATGAATCCACACACAAAGATAGTACATCAGTGTGCAGGGTACATCACATGTCAAACTCACCCAAAACACAGCACATTCCGTCTACTACAAGCTCCACATACAGGAACAAGAGGATGATTTATGATATGCCAGACTGTCCACAGTCTTTTTATCAATTATATTTTGCTCTTCTATCTTACATCCTTGACAGCTGAACTCTGATTTTTCTCTGCTATTTCTGATTAGGTGCAATCTAAGAATATATCAGAATGGAAGTAACTCAGCAAGGGAGCCTCTGACACAAGGTAAGCGATGCTGACCCTTAACACTGTTATTTTCAGTGATGTTAGCAGCATTAATTTCAGCATTGATGTACTCCCTTTGTAGTTCTGAAGCCTTAATTTCGTCTAGCTGAACTGAGACCATAGGAAATAAACTTGAAGCTTGTTGGAAGGTCTCAGATAGTTCATTGGCCTTGAACAGGCCTTCAGTGTTGAGATGAATTCAGTATCACTTAATTTCACAATGTGTAGTTCCTTCTTAAGCCTTCTAAGTACAGCATACACAGCTGACTCAAATATCATAGATTGTTTTATGTTTTTTATTGTTACGTGCTACAAAGTAGGCAGTACTGTCTCCTCAGGATGGCAAAAATATAAGCTGTATTATATAGAAATCTATTCTGCACTTTTTCTGCAGAATGCTTTTCCTCAGCAAACGACTCACTGGAGATTAATTGTCATCATAGTTAAATAGATAGAACAGACCAAATTCTGCTGACCTTACACAAGGAGGTTGTTGGCTGTGCTGAAGACAGATGGTCCCTTCAGGGAATGTTTCTTGTACTGCTTGCTTGCTTGAGTATGAACGTTTCTAATTGCATGACTCACCTCTTTCCCTATTGCTGCATGAGATACCAAACAGTCATTTTTACGTAGAGATATTCAAAGAAATGGGAGAAGCCGAAAAATGCATCTTCAACTTATCTTGTGGTGGTTTCATTCTCCACTGGGAGTATCGTCTGACGTGTGCAGATTGGTTAAAAAAAACATCACTTTCCATTCTTTTTGCTGAAAATTGTGATGAAATATCTTTTCTGTCTTTTTTGTTTTTTAAGAAAATGGTGTAGAATCTCATATAGAAAATTGGTCCCAAAACAGGAAAATGCACTAAATAATAATAAAAATGCTCTGATTAATGTAAAAAGTCAGAAACTTAGAGCAAATTGCAAAAATTGGAGCGAACGTTTCTGATTTGTGGCTCTTCAGTATCTGGTTTGACTCTTCCCCTGTTCAGAGGATGAGGAGCATCATCTGAATGCTGGTTGCCAGGGAGACTCCCATAGCTTTTTGAATTGTAACTTTTGCCTGAAAAGAAATACTCCTTCAGTGTGAATTTTTAATGACCACAGAGGTTTCTATTTGTCATATATTAGATTAACTACTACTTCTAAATAGGTGGGAGGGGAATAAAACATCTCCCAGAAATCAATCAATGGCAATATTCTTAGTCTTTATGAAACCTACGGGTTAAACAAACAGAATTACAAGACTTGCTGCATTAGATTAGACTGTTAAGGCATCAAACTCATCACTCAGTATCAGTTACTTGAGTAGAGACTGAGCTTTGACTGTAGAAAGTGGGCATGGAAATAAATCCTTCTAATCCCCACAGGAGACTGGTTTGAGGACTGACAGGCTGCAGAGCCAACAAGGTCTCTCTCTCTCAGGCTTGATCAGGGTTTCCCCATAACTACATAAAATAATGGTAGCTTTTCTAGGAGATGTTGTGCATATGAATAATTGTGTCTACCCTCACATAGAGCTGTCTAAAAGTTATCAGTTCTTTGCATTATCTGATGCTGAAATCTGACAGCTACGTCAGCTTCTTTCCACCTAATGCAAGACCAACAGTTCTGATTGCTCTGAAGGTGAATTTGTTTGGCCTTAAGCAATGTGCTAGTTGGTTAGTTTACCCAACACAGATATACTGGCTATGAATTCCTGTCTCAAATAAAGCCACAGACATTCAGAAGTGGAATACAATGAAACCGCAAGAATAAGCCCGGTAAGTTGCTTTGTAATTGTTGCCTTTTCTAGATGGTAACTAAATAACTACCTGTTAAATCTGCAATTTTTGCTTGATTTCTTCTTTTGAGGCTGTTTTGTGCATCTGTGGGAACATCAAGATACTTCATTGCAATGGTTGTGGTCTGGTCCTTCTCTGGCTGATTATGAGTAGCTGAAAGAACAGAAAAGAACACTTACTGTAGTTAATGTATTAACATTCATTTGTTTAAGGACATAAAGATATGTCAAGTTGACTCTACCTGTCTGATGAGAACTTGGCACTGCCTCAGCCCTGTCTTCTTGAAAGGACTGAGCAGATTCACGGCCAGAATCTAAGTCTTTTATTGGCCTTCCCATAATCTCATTCTCACATGCAGTTTTATTTCTAATGAGGAAGTATGTATGCATCTTTCCTTTGCCTTTCACTTCTATTTCTCCTCTTTCTGTCATCTCAAAATTTTTGTATTTTAGACAGCTAAAATGACAGAGGAAAATTCAAGGTTAGCAAAAAACAAACAAACAAAAAGACCCACCAGTGCTAAGGCAGTCTCTGGCTTTCCTATTTCCTAATACCACTCATAGGTGCCCAGTCCATGTTTTTCTACTCCTCTGCAGCTCGTCTTCACTTTCACCTCTTCCTGCATATTTTGTGCATATACAAGATTCTTGAAAATGCAGTATTTAATTTTTATTGACAAGAGCTTTGGGAAAGTGAATTCCTCACTTCATGAATAACACAGTGATTTATACAGTTTATCCATAATAGGCGCAAATAGAACTATTCTGCCACAGAGTATTGTACTCAATAAGAGAGATTTTGAAGCTCTGGTTATGCAGGATGTCAAATTAAATTATATGTATTTCTAGCATTTACATCATGCTATTGGTACTTTCAAAAAAAATCACATCTATTTTTTTCATCTTGTACTTTCTAGGATCGAGACTTTCCAACCTCTATATACAAGGACATCTGAAATGATCAAAACTAAGTTCTTTGCAAGCAGTGATTTTTCTTTACAAGTAAGCTGCATAAATCAGTGACAAAAGACAGGGCCGTCTACATCTGAAAGCTGCATCTGTAAGACAGTGTTTTTAGCACAGCTTTTAATAGGAAAATTTTTCATCAGAATTACTCACTGATAGGCACTGGAGCTCAGATGAATTTTACTTGGGACACCATGACTCTCCATGCGGGAAGCTATATTCACTGTGTCTCCAAACAAGCAATAACGAGGCATCTTTTCTCCAACAACTCCAGCCAAGACAGGACCTGTATGGATCCCAACTCTAATCTTTACAAAGACATAAAACACCCCCCAAAAACGTCACTTGTTGTTTACGACCTTTCTTAATGCTACTGAGTCACCTAAAAGTCCACCTTAACACAACACTGGGTGCTAGTACAATACCAAATATCCTCAGGGAAAGGCTTTTGCTGGAAAATGCACCCACGTGACCACAGACACAGAGAAATTAAAAGGAGCTCTTTGATGTCCCACTGCAATACATTAACCAGAAGCCCAACCCAAGAATCAGAGTCTATGTGTTAACCACTTACTTGGATTGGATTTCCAGAAACTGGGTTCTGTACTCCTTTAGCTGCTATTATAATCCCCAAGGCAAAGTTAGCAACTCGCTCAGCATGAGTGGATACAGGCACAGGGACTCCACCTACTACCATATAGGCATCTCCAATTGTCTCCACCTTTAATTGAGAAGGACAAGTATATGAGCACTGCCTATAATTCTCCTTCAGGTTAGTGCTTTGCTGTTGGAGACTCCTTACCTGCACCAACTCCCTCTTCCTTCTAAAACATGCTTCCAATCATGCTCTAGCACGTGTGAATTTCCTTGAGATGGGGATCTATTCCTTGATTCCAAACTAAAAAATTCAGTGTGTTCTGTCCCTGCTTACTTGACCCTGCTTAGATATCATTGTGAGAAACCCTAAGGAGTAAGAGATGCTGGGAAAGTGCCAGACTTCTTGTCTTTCACCCCACCAGGGCAGATTTATATGTAAGGAACTATCCTCCAGCACAACTCCTGAGCCAGTAAGTTATCTGATAGTTAAATGCTATTAATTAGCTCCAGTTCACAATTGGTATTAAAAGTGTATTTCCCTTTTAAAAGTTCCAATAAATCAAGAGAGTCTATCCATTGGTGATCATTAAGTGGTTCATGTGAAATTAGGAAACCTACAATTCCCAATGGCACAATGTCAGAGAATGCAGGGTGTGAACTAAGCACTTTGTGAATATCCTTCCTTACAATCAGATCTTCTCCCACAACATGGTGCTGCCAGTGAGAAAGATTCTGAAAGGTTAGTCCTACTTCAGGTGTTCAGTCTCCCTGAAATGCACACTGAAATGCACCTGAGTAATACTTCAGGGTTTGTCCCCGTATCAGGGATTTTGCTGGGAATGCAATACGCCCTTTTGAAACACAGAATTCATTTGAGATTCATTGTAAGAGTCTCTTACACAGCCAAGAAATTTTGTAAACTGCTCTTATAAGATTTCACTGTTACGTTCACCATCAGCAAATAAGAGACCATCTTAAATTAGATTAACTGGATTTCTTACTAATGAGCATCTTTGGGCTTGATCACTAACATAATGACTCAAAACAGTTCAGTAGTTCAGTCCTGAAAAACATGTTCCTGTACTTGCTATCAAGATATGCACACCACAGTAATACCAGTAATTTCTCTAACAAGATAAAAATAACTGTAAGAGGCTACTAACACAAATAGATACGCCAATTATCTTTAGGCTGTGGCAGGTTATTTAATTTAACAAGATTAATTCATGACTTCAGGCATTTATAAGCATGGGCCAAGTTTCATTGATCAATTTCAGTATTTCATTTCTTTCACAGATCCCTGAAATAATCATCTTGTCCTCCTTCCCTGTGCTCTAGCTACCTCCTTTAATATTAATGGGAGTTGTATGCAGCATCAAAAGGAGATTATTATAGCGACAGATAATTCACTCAAGATGTATGATTTAGATAGAACATGATGCTAATCCATTCTAAAATCTGAAGGCCATATTCTGGTTGCTTCAATTATTGAAAAGAGTTTCCCTGCCAAGGCAGAAATCCTTCTGATTTCCCGGTACAAATTTATTGCAGGATGAACTGCTTGTCTTGCCCCAGTAAGGAATGAATGAGGTTTGGATTTCACTCTTTGCTATTTCTGCCTTCTTAAATATTTAATGTGCTAGGGACAGACAAAATTAGGATCAGCTGTTAAAACCTAAGTAGCTCTGGAGTTGTTAACAGTGCTGTGCTGTGCAGGGCTCTCATTCTTCCTTCACAGTTTGAAGACAGTATGTGTGTCACAGTTTAGATCTAATCAGTGCTCTCAGAGGTCAAGAGGAAATGCATACCATTGCGTAAGATCTCCATGAATCAAAATCAAAGAAATCAAAGCCCAGCTTTTGACTGTTTGTGTAGTTATCTCCACCAAAGGAGACATCTAATAACACACTGACATGCTTTACAAGAGATTGGAATAAAGGGACTAGGAAAATTATTCAGATTGGTCCACGAACTGGGATATCCTAGGATCTTGGATGGGTGTTTGAGAGAGAAGAGATGTATCAAAACAGCAATTCTGGTATCAGTATTTTGAAGGGACTCTAGCCAATGACAGAAGTTACTCTCCTTTTCAAAATTTTCAACACATTTAATCACGTCTTCATATGTTTTTGATTTTTTGTTCCTCTATATGGTCACTATAAATATGCAGTATTTTATGGTTTCTAGGAAATCATGCTGGGGTAAAGAGCAGTTAAGTGCATTAAAAATATATAATAATAATAAATAAATAAGCAAACAGTCTGATTTCAGACTATTTCTATAGTCTTAATCAACAACATACCTTGTATACATCATGCACTGTGGTCAGTCTGTCAAACTGCAGGTACATTGAATTTAACATGAGAACTATCTGAATAGGCTCACACTGGGCACAAATGTTGGTAAAGGTCACAACATCACTGAACAATATGGTGCATTCCTTGAATTCTCCTGCGAGCAGAAAAAAACAGCTGTAAATAACAGTAATGGCTGGATAACCATGGCAGTTTCCTGCAAGGATTTCTTTCTAGTCATTGTTTTAGGACACATGATTTTTCAGCTGTAGTACTTACACGTGTTAAGATATGAAAGATGTTGATATAAGAATATTTCAAATATAAAAACTACAACACATCATTTCAAACAGTTCAGACATCTGAATATGTTCCTATGCTCACCTACATTCAGGAAATACAGAGCTCTTCATCCTGGATTTCATACATGTGTTTACTAAAGGGAATATAAGAATATTCTTTCTTACTATCCTTAAGAGAAATAGGAATCATGATAACTCCAGGTTTATAGACAGCACAGAAAAGCTAGGAAAATTTTCTAAGAAAGTCTGATTTCTGTATTTCTTTTTTGAGCCCTCATGTCCCTGTATACTCATTTTAAAAACAAAAGCCCGTTTTACTGTTGAAACACCAAATTTTGTCCCCGAATGGGCAGCTGCTACCTTTCATTTCCTAGGAAACAATACTGGCAAATAGCTTCCAAAGTTATGTTTGAAATAAAATAATAATCTAATCTACCTTACCAGTGAAATGAAGGGTCTGTCGTTCTCCGATTTACTACCCATGAGTGTCATTAAGTAGAAAATCTACTTCCCAGCAATGACTTTGTGGCTGTGCTAGTTCCCAGTCTCTCTATCACCATCACACTGGGCGCATGATTCATGCTTTATGAATGAATACTGTTCATTCACCTGCCTCAACTCGCTTCCCCTCTTTCAGCTGGTTTGCTACATGTTGAGGAAGCATGGCGTAGAGCAGAGCCTCAGTCTTTTTCTTCTCTTCTTCCAGGTGCTTTGACAGTACCCGCAGTTCTTCCTTCTTCCTCTCCAGCTGGTTAGAGAGCTCCATCTCTGCCAGTCGCTGCTGATTGAGAAGAATCAAATCCCTGGTCACGTCATGAGGTGCAATGTCTGCAATATGCATCTGTCGCTCCTCCAGCTCATGTAAAGTGCGAAGTAAAGGTGAGCAGAGATAGAGCATGCACTGCAGAGACTCCATCCAGATCATCTGGCCTGTTTAAAACAAGTGCTGATAAGAGAGTTCATCACCCTGAAATTCTGTGTAAGGTTCAGTGCTACTGATGTGAATACCAGGGAATGATTTCTAAGGATGGTAGCTTTCTGTAGGGTCTGTGTCATCACTGCAATTGTTTCCTAGAACTTAGTGGGTTGGTATGGATGAAGTGTACTAGGTAAATAACAAGATTTCAGGACTCAGAAAGCAGTCATTCATTGTAAATGCAAGATAGAGCCTAACCATGTTTTGGGTTCCTTCTCTTCAATAGGAATCACAATTGCTCACAACATCTCTCCTTTCCCTTGCATTGTACACTGGGAAACAGAGATTCAAAGTAATTTAAGTGAAAGACTTAAATTTCACAGTGGGTAAATTGTGGTCCCAGTAAAGTCAATGAAGTTTCTCTTCTAGAAGCTGCAGCTTTAAGTTGAACACTCACATAAATAAACAGGTACAAATATGTCTGAAAGTTATAAGAGATTTTTAGTGGAGGATTGGGTTTTTGTTTTCAGGGTTGAGATTTGGTTATGGGTTTCTTTTGTTGTTGTTTTGTGTTTTATTTTAAAAAACCTAACTGAATAATAGGAAGTAAAATTTTACCCGCGGCTAAAATTCCTTGTTTGTTAACAACACTTTTTTCAAGGTCTCCCTAAACTCTTAGTTTTTTTCTGAATCTCATGATTTGGCACTCATCACGTAGAGGTGATAGGAAATAAAGGAAAGTTAGGTCATATTCTATAGTTCAAAGGAGCAAAACTGAGGTCACAGAGTACTTAAAACAACTGTCATTTCAGTTAATTACATGGACAATTATTCTACGCTCATTCCCTCATTTCTCTCAGTAAAAATAGAGCAAAATAAAATCTCTGTTGCTACAACAATTTCAACCAGTAAACTCTTTCATAACATAATAGAGAGAAAAAAATAAAAAAGACAAATCAATCTGCAAATGTGAATAATAAAAAAGCACCATTAACTAATTTATTTTTATCCGCATTTGAAACCTAGCCAGTATACCAAATAACTCCCTTCAAAGGTATGAAGTAAATCTGTATAATTAATATATTCACACTTTAGAGATCAGAATGTGCGGAGTCACAGGGGAAGACATTTCTCTTCTTCCAGCTGTAGAAATTTTACCAGGAATTTATCTTTAAGCTCTTCCCTCTTTCTCTGTCCCTTTTCTCCCCTTCCCCTGACAGAACTGGAACTGCA